>NW_027362993.1:1244808-1867213 GCF_046119375.1 Phyllobates terribilis
GCCGGAAAAATGACTAATTCCAAGAAAAAAAAAATTTCAACTTTTTTCAATTTTACCCCCGTGGGATATATATTCTACCCACACACATTTGGAACTCTCCTGGGGTACCCTCACACATATTATTCCCTCATTTAGTGGATATTTTCACAAAAAAGTGAAATTTTCAAAAAATCCAGAAAATTGGCAGAAAACGACTAAATATCAAGGACTCAGTGGGCGAATCGCTCTGGAACTGAAATCGGAACGCTCACTGACATTTGCCCTATCTGAAAGTCTGATAAACGCCGGAAAAGTGACTAAGTCCAAGAAAAATTTTTTTTCAACTTTTTTGAATTTTACCCCTGTGGGATATGTATTCTACCCACACACATTTGGAACTCTCCTGGAGTACCCTCACACATATTATTCCCTCATTTAGTGGATAATTTCACTAAAAAGTGAAATTTTCAAAAAATCCAGAAAATTGGCTGAAAATGACTAAATATCAAAGATTCATTGGGCGAATCGCTCTGGAACTGAAATCGGAAAGCTCACTGACATTTTCCCATATCTGAAAGTCTGATAAATGCCGGAAAAATGACTAATTCCAAGAAAAAAAAATTTTCAACTTTTTTCAATTTTACCACCGTGGGATATATATTCTACCCACACACATTTGGAACTCTCCTGGGGTACCCTCACACATATTATTCCCTCATTTAGTGGATATTTTCACAAAAAAGTGAAATTTTCAAAAAATCCAGAAAATTGGCTGAAAACGACTAAATATCAAGGACTCATTGGGCGAATCGCTCTGGAACTGAAATTGTAATGCTCACTGACATTTCCCCTATCTGAAAGTCTGATAAACGCCGGAAAAATGACTAAGTCGAAAAAAAAAATTTTTTCAACTTTTTTCAATTTTACCCCCGTGGGATATATATTCTACCCACACACATTTGGAACTCTCCTGGGGTACCCTCACACATATTATTCCCTCATTTAATGGATATTTTCAGAAAAAAGTGACATTTTCAAAAATCCAGAAAATTGGCTGAAAACGACTAAATATCAAGGACTCATTGGGCGAATCGCTCTGGAACTGAAATTGTAATGCTCACTTACATTTCCCCTATCTGAAAGTCTGATACACGCCGGAAAAATGACTAAGTCGAAAAAAAAAAATTTTTCAACTTTTTTAAATTTTACCCCCGTGGGATATATATTCTACCCACACACATTTGGAACTCTCCTGGGGTACCCTCACACATATTATTCCCTCATTTAGTGGATATTTTCACAAAAAAGTGAAATTTTCAAAAATCCAGAAAATTGGCTGAAAACGACTAAATATCAAGGACTCATTGGGCGAATCGCTCTGGAACTGAAATCGGAACGCTCACTGACATTTCCCCTATCTGAAAGTCTGATAAACGCCGGAAAAATGACTAAGTCCAAGAAAAAAATTTTTTCAACTTTTTTCAATTTTACCCCCGTGGGATATATATGCTACCCACACACATTTGGAACTCTCCTGGGGTACCCTCACACATATTATTCCCTCATTTAGTCGATATTTTCACAAAGAAGTGAAATTTTCAAAAAATCCAGAAAATTGGCTGAAAATGACTAAATATCAAGGACTCATTGGGCGAATCTCTCTGGAACTGAAATCGGAACGCTCACTGACATTTCCCATATCTGAAAGTCTGATAAACGCCGGAAAAATGACTAAGTACAAGAAAAAAATGTTTTCAACTTTTTTCAACTTTACCCCCGTGGGATATATATTCTACCCACACACATTTGGAACTCTCCTGGGGTACCCTCACACATATTATTCCCTCATTTAGTGGATATTTTCACAAAAAAGTGAAATTTTCAAAAATCTAGAAAATTGGCTGAAAACGACTAAACATCAAGGACTCATTGGGCGAATCGCTCTGGAACTGAAATTGGAATGCTCACTGACATTTCCCCTATCTGAAAGTCTGATGAACGCCGGAAAAATGACTAAGTCGAAAAAAAAAAAATTTTTCAACTTTTTTCAATTTTACCCCCGTGGGATATATATTCTACCCACACACATTTGGAACTCTCCTGGGGTACCCTCACACATATTATTCCCTCATTTAGTGGATATTTTCACAAAAAAGTGAAATTTTCAAAAATCCAGAAAATTGGCTGAAAACGACTAAATATCAAGGACTCATTGGGCGAATAGCTCTGGAACTGAAATCGGAACGCTCACTCACATTTCCCCTATCTGAAAGTCTGATAAATGCCGGAAAAATGACTAAGTCCAAGAAAAAAAGTTTTTCAACTTTTTTCAATTTTACCCCTGTGGGATATATATTCTACCCACACACATTTAGAACTCTCATGGGGTACCCTCACACATATTATTCCCTCATTTAGTCGATATTTTCACAAAAAAGTGAAATTTTCAAAAAATCCAGAAAATTGGCTGAAAATGACTAAATATCAAAGATTCATTGGGCGAATCGCTCTGGAACTGAAGTCGGAAAGCTCACTGACATTTCCCCTATCTGAAAGTCTGATAAACGCCGGAAAAATGACTAAGTCCAAGAAAAAAAATTTTTTTTCAACTTTTTTCAATTTTCCCCCCGTGGGATATATATTCTACCCACACACATTTGGAACTCTCCTGGGTTACCCTCACACATATTGTTCCCTCATTTAGTCAATATTTTCACAAAAAAGTGAAATTTTCAAAAAATCCAGAAAATTGGCTGAAAACGACTAAATATCAAGGACTCATTGGGCGAATCGCTCTGGAACTGAAATTGTAATGCTCACTGACATTTGCCCTATCTGAAAGACTGATAAACGCCGGAAAAATGACTAAGTCCAAGAAAAATTTTTTTTCAACTTTTTTGAATTTTACCCCTGTGGGATATATATTCTACCCACACACATTTGGAACTCTCCTGGGGTACCCTCACACATATTATTCCCTCATTTAGTGGATATTTTTACAAAAAAGTAAAATTTTCAAAAATCCAGATTATTGGCTGAAAACGACTAAATATCAAGGACTCATTGGGCGAATCACTCTGGAACTGAAATCGGAACGCTCACTGACATTTCCCCTATCTGAAAGTCTGATAAACGCCGGAAAAATGACTAAGTCCAAAAAAAAATTTGTTCAACTTTTTTCAATTTTACCCCCGTGGGATATATATTCTACCCACACACATTTGTAACTCTCCTGGGGTACCCTCACACATATTATTCCCTCATTTAGTGGATATTTTCACAAAAAAGTGAAACTTTCAAAAAATCCAGAAAATTGGATGAAAACGACTAAATATCAAGGACTCACTGGGCGAATCGCTCTGGAACTGAAATCGGAACGGTCACTCACATTTCCCCTATCTGAAAGTCTGATAAACGCCAGAAAAGTGACAAAGTCCATAAAAAAATTAGTTCAACTTTTTTCAATTTTACCCCCGTGGGATATATATTCTACCCACACACATTTGGAACTCTCCTGGGTTACCCTCACACATATTGTTCCCTCATTTAGTGGATATTTTCACAAAAAAGAGAAAATTTTCAAAAATCCAGAAAATTGGCTGAAAAGGACTAAATATCAAGGACTCATTGGGCGAATCGCTCTGGAACTGAAATCGGAACACTCACTGCCATTTCCCCTATCTGAAAGTCTGATAAACGCCGGAAAAATGACTAAGTCCAAAAAAAAAATTTTTTAAACTTTTTTCAATTTTACCCAAGTGGGATATATATTCTACCCACACACATTTGGAACTCTCCTGGGGTACCCTCACACATATTATTCCCTCATTTAGTGGATATTTTCACAAAAAAGTAAAATTTTCAAAAATCCAGAAAATTGGCTGAAAATGACTAAATATCAAGGACTCATTGGGCGAATCACTCTGGAACTGAAATCAGAATGCTCATTGACATTTCCCCTATCTGAAAGTCTGATAAACGCAGGAAAAGTGACTAAGTCCAAAAAAAAATTTGTTCAACTTTTTTCAATTTTACCCCCGTGGGATATATATTCTACCCACACACATTTGGAATTCTCCTGGGGAACCCTCACACATATCATTGCCTCATTTAGTGGATATTTTCACAAAAAAGTGAAATTTTCAAAAAATCCAGAAAATTGGCTGAAAATGACTAAATATCAAAGACTCATTGGGCGAATCGCTCTGGAACTGAAATCGGAACGCTCACTGACATTTCCCCTATCTGAATGTCTGATAAACGCCGGAAAAATGAATAAGTCCAAGAAAAAAATGTTTTCAACTTTTTTCAATTTTACCCCGGTGGGATATATGTTCTACCCACACACATTTGGAACTCTCCTGGGGTACCCTCACACATATTATTCCCTCATTTAGTGGATATTTTCACAAAAAAGTGAAATTTTCAAAAATCCAGAAAATTGGCTGAAAACGACTAAATATCAAGTACTCATGGGGCGAATCGCTCTGGAACTGAAATCGGAACACTCACTGACATTTCCGTTATCTGAAAGTCTGATAAACGCCGGAAAAATGACTAAGTCCAAGAAAAATTTTTTTTCAACTTTTTTCAATTTTACCCCCGTGGGATATATATTCTACCCACACACATTTGGAACTCTCCTCGGGTACCCTCACACATAATATTATATTTTCACAAAAAAGTGAAAACGACTAAATATCAAGGACTCATTGGGCGAATCGCTCTGGAACTGAAATCGGAACAATCACTCACATTTCCCCTATCTGAAAGTCTGATAAACGCCTGAAAAGTGACTAAGTCCAAAAAAAAATTTGTTCAACTTTTTTCAATTTTACCCCCGTGGGATATATATTCTGCCCACATTTGAAACTCTCCTGGGGTACCCTCACACATATTATTCCCTCATTTAGTGGATATTTTCACAAAAAAGTGAAATTTTCAAAAAATCCAGAAAATTGGCTGAAAATGACTAAATATCAAAGATTCTTTGGGTGAATCGCTCTGGAACTGAAATCGGAAAGCTCATTGACATTTCCCCTATCTAAAAGTCTGATAAACCCCGGAAAAATGACTAAGTCCAAGACAAAAATTTTTTAAACTTTTTTCAATTTTACTCCCGTGGGATATATATTCTGCCCACAAACATTTGGAACTCTCCTGGGGTACCCTCACACATATTATTCCCTCATTTAGTGGATATTTTCACAAAAAAGTAAAATTTTCAAAAATCCAGAAAATTGGCTGAAAATGACTAAATATCAAAGACTCATTGGGCGAATCGCTCTGGAACTGAAATCGGAACGCTCACTGACATTTCCCCTATCTGAATGTCTGATAAACCCCGGAAAAATGACTAAGTCCAAAAAAAAAATTTTTTAAACTTTTTTCAATTTTACCCAAGTGGGATATATATTCTACCCACACACATTTGGAACTCTCCTGGGGTACCCTCACACATATTATTCCCTCATTTAGTGGATATTTTCACAAAAAAGTAAAATTTTCAAAAATCCAGAAAATTGGCTGAAAATGACTAAATATCAAGGACTCATTGGGCGAATCACTCTGGAACTGAAATCAGAATGCTCATTGACATTTCCCCTATCTGAAAGTCTGATAAACGCAGGAAAAGTGACTAAGTCCAAAAAAAAATTTGTTCAACTTTTTTCAATTTTACCCCCGTGGGATATATATTCTACCCACACACATTTGGAATTCTCCTGGGGAACCCTCACACATATCATTGCCTCATTTAGTGGATATTTTCACAAAAAAGTGAAATTTTCAAAAAATCCAGAAAATTGGCTGAAAATGACTAAATATCAAAGACTCATTGGGCGAATCGCTCTGGAACTGAAATCGGAACGCTCACTGACATTTCCCCTATCTGAATGTCTGATAAACGCCGGAAAAATGAATAAGTCCAAGAAAAAAATGTTTTCAACTTTTTTCAATTTTACCCCGGTGGGATATATGTTCTACCCACACACATTTGGAACTCTCCTGGGGTACCCTCACACATATTATTCCCTCATTTAGTGGATATTTTCACAAAAAAGTGAAATTTTCAAAAATCCAGAAAATTGGCTGAAAACGACTAAATATCAAGTACTCATGGGGAGAATCGCTCTGGAACTGAAATCGGAACACTCACTGACATTTCCGTTATCTGAAAGTCTGATAAACGCCGGAAAAATGACTAAGTCCAAGAAAAAATTTTTTTCAACTTTTTTCAATTTTACCCCCGTGGGATATATATTCTACCCACACACATTTGGAACTCTCCTCGGGTACCCTCACACATAATATTATATTTTCACAAAAAAGTGAAAACGACTAAATATCAAGGACTCATTGGGCGAATCGCTCTGGAACTGAAATCGGAACAATCACTCACATTTCCCCTATCTGAAAGTCTGATAAACGCCTGAAAAGTGACTAAGTCCAAAAAAAAATTTGTTCAACTTTTTTCAATTTTACCCCCGTGGGATATATATTCTGCCCACATTTGAAACTCTCCTGGGGTACCCTCACACATATTATTCCCTCAATTAGTGGATATTTTCACAAAAAAGTGAAATTTTCAAAAAATCCAGAAAATTGGCTGAAAATGACTAAATATCAAAGATTCTTTGGGTGAATCGCTCTGGAACTGAAATCGGAAAGCTCATTGACATTTCCCCTATCTAAAAGTCTGATAAACCCCGGAAAAATGACTAAGTCCAAGACAAAAATTTTTTAAACTTTTTTCAATTTTACTCCCGTGGGATATATATTCTGCCCACAAACATTTGGAACTCTCCTGGGGTACCCTCACACATATTATTCCCTCATTTAGTGGATATTTTCACAAAAAAGTAAAATTTTCAAAAATCCAGAAAATTGGCTGAAAATGACTAAATATCAAAGACTCATTGGGCGAATCGCTCTGGAACTGAAATCGGAACGCTCACTGACATTTCCCCTATCTGAATGTCTGATAAACGCCGGAAAAATGAATAAGTCCAAGAAAAAAATTTTTTCAACTTTTTTCAATTTTACCCCGGTGGGATATATGTTCTACCCACACACATTTGGAACTCTCCTGTGGTACCCTCACACATATTATTCCCTCATTTAGTGGATATTTTCACAAAAAAGTGAAATTTTCAAAAATCCAGATAATTGGCTGAAAATGACTAAATATCAAAGACTCAATGGGTGAATCGCTCTGGAACTGAAATCGGAACGCTCACTCACATTTCCCCTATCTGAAAGTCTGATAAACGCCGGAAAAATGACTAAGTGCAAGAAAAAAATGTTTTCAACTTTTTTCAATTTTACCCCGGTGGGATATATATTCTACCCACACACATTTGGAACTCTCATGGGGTACCCTCACACATATTATTCCCTCATTTAGTCGATATTTTCACAAAAAAGTGAAATTTTCAAAAAATCCAGAAAATTGGCTGAAAATGACTAAATATCAAAGATTCATTGGGCGAATCGCTCTGGAACTGAAGTCGGAAAGCTCACTGACATTTCCCCTATCTGAAAGTCTGATAAACGCCGGAAAAATGACTAAGTCCAAGAAAAAAAATTTTTTTTCAACTTTTTTCAATTTTACCCCCGTGGGATATATATTCTACCCACACACATTTGGAACTCTCCTGGGTTACCCTCACACATATTGTTCCCTCATTTAGTGGATATTTTCACAAAAAAGTGAAATTTTCAAAAAATCCAGAAAATTGGCTGAAAACGACTAAACATCAAGGACTCATTGGGCGAATCGCTCTGGAACTGAAATTGTAATGCTCACTGACATTTGCCCTATCTGAAAGACTGATAAACGCCAGAAAAATGACTAAGTCCAAGAAAAAAATTTTTTCAACTTTTTTGAATTTTACCCCTGTGGGATATATATTCTACCCACACACATTTGGAACTCTCCTGGGGTACCCTCACACATATTATTCCCTCATTTAGTCGATATTTTCACAAAAAAGTGAAATTTTCAAAAAATCCAGAAAATTGGCTGAAAATGACTAAATATCAAAGATTCATTGGGCGAATCGCTCTGGAACTGAAGTCGGAAAGCTCACTGACATTTCCCCTATCTGAAAGTCTGATAAACGCCGGAAAAATGACTAAGTCCAAGAAAAAAAATTTTTTTTCAACTTTTTTCAATTTTACCCCCGTGGGATATATATTCTACCCACACACATTTGGAACTCTCCTGGGGTACCCTCACACATATTATTCCCTCATTTAGTGGATATTTTCACAAAAATGTAAAATTTTCAAAAATCCAGAAAATTGGCTGAAAACGACTAAATATCAAGGACTCATTGGGCGAATCACTCTGGAACTGAAATCAGAATGCTCATTGACATTTCCCCTTTCTGAAAGTCTGAAAAACGCAGGAAAAGTGACTAAGTCCAAAAAAAAATTTGTTCAACTTTTTTCAATTTTACCCCCGTGGGATATATATTCTACCCACACACATTTGGAATTCTCCTGGGGAACCCTCACACATATCATTGCCTCATTTAGTGGATATTTTCACAAAAAAGTGAAATTTTCAAAAAATCCAGAAAATTGGCTGAAAATGACTAAATATCAAAGATTCATTGGGCGAATCGCTCTGGAACTAAAATCGGAAAGCTCACTGACATTTCCCCTATCTGAAAGTCTGATAAACGCCGGAAAAATGACTAAGTCCAAGAAAAAAAATTTTTCAACTTTTTTCAATTTTACCCCCGTGGGATATATATTCTACCCACACACATTTGGAACTCTCCTGGGGTACCCTCACACATATTATTCCCTCATTTAGTGGATATTTTTACAAAAAAGTAAAATTTTCAAAAATCCAGATTATTGGCTGAAAACGACTAAATATCAAGGACTCATTGGGCGAATCACTCTGGAACTGAAATCGGAACGCTCACTGACATTTCCCCTATCTGAAAGTCTGATAAACGCCGGAAAAATGACTAAGTCCAGAAAAAAATTTGTTCAACTTTTTTCAATTTTACCCCCGTGGGATATATATTCTACCCACACACATTTGTAACTCTCCTGGGGTACCCTCACACATATTATTCCCTCATTTAGTGGATATTTTCACAAAAAAGTGAAACTTTCAAAAAATCCAGAAAATTGGATGAAAACGACTAAATATCAAGGACTCATTGGGCGAATCGCTCTGGAACTGAAATCGGAACGGTCACTCACATTTCCCCTATCTGAAAGTCTGATAAACGCCGGAAAAATGACTAAGTCCAAGAAAAAAAATTTTTTTTCAACTTTTTTCAATTTTACCCCCGTGGGATATATATTCTACCCACACACATTTGGAACTCTCCTGGGGTACCCTCACACATATTATTCCCTCATTTAGTGGATATTTTTACAAAAAAGTGAAATTTTCAAAAAATCCAGAAAATTGGCTGAAAATGACTAAATATCAAAGATTCATTGGGCGAATCGCTCTGGAACTGAAATCGGAAAGCTCACTGACATTTCCCCTATCTGAAAGTCTGATAAACGCCGGAAAAATGACTAAGTCCAAAAAAAAAATTTTTTAAACTTTTTTCAATTTTACCCCATGGAATATATATTCTACCCACACACATTTGGAACTCTCCTGGGGTACCCTCACACATATTATTCCCTCATTTAGTGGATATTTTCACAAAAATGTAAAATTTTCAAAAATCCAGAAAATTGGCTGAAAACGACTAAATATCAAGGACTCATTGGGCGAATCACTCTGGAACTGAAATCAGAATGCTCATTGACATTTCCCCTTTCTGAAAGTCTGAAAAATGCAGGAAAAGTGACTAAGTCCAAAAAAAAATTTGTTCAACTTTTTTCAATTTTACCCCCGTGGGATATATATTCTACCCACACACATTTGGAATTCTCCTGGGGAACCCTCACACATATCATTGCCTCATTTAGTGGATATTTTCACAAAAAAGTGAAATTTTCAAAAAATCCAGAAAATTGGCTGAAAATGACTAAATATCAAAGACTCATTGGGCGAATCGCTCTGGAACTGAAATCGGAACGCTCACTGACATTTCCCCTATCTGAATGTCTGATAAACGCCCGAAAAATGAATAAGTCCAAGAAAAAAATGTTTTCAACTTTTTTCAATTTTACCCCCGTGGGATATATATTCTACCCATACACATTTGGAACTCTCCTCGGGTACCCTCACACATAATATTATATTTTCACAAAAAAGTGAAAACGACTAAATATCAAGGACTCATTGGGCGAATCGCTCTGGAACTGAAATCGGAATGCTCACTGACATTTGCACTATCTGAAAGTCTGATAAACGGCGGAAAAATGACTAAGTCCAAAAAAAATTTTTTTCAACTTTTTTCAATTTTACCCCTGTGGGATATATATTCTACCCACACACATTTGGAACTCTCCTGGGGTATCCTCACACATATTATTCCCTCATTTAGTGGCTATTTTCACAAAAAAGTGAAATTTTCAAAAATACAGAAAACTGGCTGAAAACGACTAAATATCAAGGACTCATTGGGCGAATCGCTCTGGAACTGAAATCGGAACGCTCACTCACATTTCCCCTATCTGAAAGTCTGATAAACGGCGGAAAAATGACTAAGTCCAAAAAAAATTTTTTTAAACTTTTTTCAATTTTACCCCCGTGGGATATATATTCTACCCACACACATTTGGAACTCTCCTGGGGTACCCTCACACATATTATTCCCTCATTTAGTGGATATTTTCACAAAAAAGTGAAATTTTCAACAAATCCAGAAAATTGGCTGAAAACGACAAAATATCAAAGACTCATTGGGCGAATCGCTCTGGAACTGAAATCGGAACGTTCACTGACATTTGTCCTATCTGAAACTCTGACAAACGCCGGAAAAACTACTAAGTCCAAAAAAAAATTGTTTCAACTTTTTTCAATTTTACCCCCGTGGGATATATATTCTACCCACACACATTTGGAACTCTCCTGGGGTACCCTCACACATATTATTCCCTCATTTAGTGGATATTTTCACAAAAAAGTGAAATTTTCAACAAATCCAGAAAATTGGCTGAAAACGACTAAATATCAAAGAGTCATTGGGCGAATCGCTCTGGAACTGAAATCGGAACGTTCACTGACATTTGCCCTATCTGAAACTCTGACAAACGCCGGAAAAATGACTAAGTCCAAAAAACTATTTTTTTCAACTTTTTTTAATTTTACCCCCGTGGGATATATATTCTACCCACACACATTTGGAACTCTCCTGGGGTACCCTCACACATATTATTCCCTCATTTAGTGGATATTTTCACAAAAAAGTGAAATTTTCAACAAATCCAGAAAATTGGCTGAAAACGACAAAATATCAAAGACTCATTGGGCGAATCGCTCTGGAACTGAAATTGGAACGTTCACTGACATTTGCCCTATCTGAAAGTCTGATAAACGCCGGAAAAATTACTAAGTCCAAAAAAAATTTTTTTTTCAACTTTTTTCAATTTTACCCCCGTGGGATATATATTCTACCCACACACATTTGGAACTCTCCTGCGGTACCCTCACACATATTATTCCCTCATTTAGTGGATATTTTCACAAAAAAGTGAAATTTTCAAAAATCCAGAAAACTGGCTGAAAACGACTAAATATCAAGGACTCATTGGGCGAATCGCTCTGGAACTGAAATCGGAACGCTCACTGACATTTCCACTATCTGAAAGTCTGATAAACGCCGGAAAAATGACTAAGTCCAAAAAACAATTTTTTAAAACTTTTTTCAATTTTACCCCCGTGGGATATATATTCTACCCACACACATTTGGAACTCTCCTGGGGTACCCTCACACATATTATTCCCTCATTTAGTGGATATTTTCACAAAAAAGTGAAATTTTCAACAGATCCAGAAAACTGGCTGAAAACGACTAAATATCAAAGACTCATTGGGCGAATCGCTCTGGAACTGAAATCGGAACGCTCACTGACATTTGCCCTATCTGAAAGTCTGATAAACGCCGGAAAAATTACTAAGTCCAAAAAAATTTTTTTTTCAACTTTTTTCAATTTTACCCCCGTTGGATATATATTCTACCCACACACATTTGGAACTCTCCTGGGGTACCCTCACACATATTATTCCCTCATTTAGTGGATATTTAAACAAGAAAGTGAAATTTTCAAAAATCCAGAAAACTGGCTGAAAACGACTAAATATCAAGGACTCATTGGGCGAATCGCTCTGGAACTGAAATCGGAACGCTCACTGACATTTCCACTATCTGAAAGTCTGATAAACGCCGGAAAAATGACTAAGTCCAAAAAAAAATTTTTTTAAACTTTTTTCAATTTTACCCCCGTGGGATATATATTCTACCCACATACATTTGGAACTCTCCTGGGGTACCCTCACACATATTATTCCCTCATTTAGTGGCTATTTTCACAAAAAAGTGAAATTTTCAAAAATCCAGAAAATTGGCTGAAAATGACTAAATATCAAGGACTCATTGGGCGAATCGCTCTGGAACTGAAATCGGAACGTTCACTGACATTTGTCCTATCTGAAACTCTGACAAACGCCGGAAAAACTACTAAGTCCAAAAAAAAATTTTTTCAACTTTTTTCAATTTTACCCCCGTGGGATATGTATTCTTCCCACACACATTTGGAACTCTCCTGGGGTACCCTCACACATATTATTCCCTCATTTAGTGGCTATTTTCACAAAAAAGTGAAATTTTCAAAAATACAGAAAACTGGCTGAAAACGACTAAATATCAAGGACTCATTGGGCGAATCGCTCTGGAACTGAAATCGGAACGCTCACTGACATTTGCCCTATCTGAAAGTCTGATAAACGGCGGAAAAATGACTAAGTCCAAAAAAAATTTTTTTCAACTTTTTTCAATTTTACCCCTGTGGGATATATATTCTACCCACACACATTTGGAACTCTCCTGGGGTACCCTCACACATATTATTCCCTCATTTAGTGGCTATTTTCACAAAAAAGTGAAATTTTCAAAAATACAAAATATTGGCTGAAAACGACTAAATATCAAAGAGTCATTGGGCGAATCGCTCTGGAACTGAAATCGGAACGTTCACTGACATTTGCCCTATCTGAAACTCTGACAAACGCCGGAAAAATGACTAAGTCCAAAAAACTATTTTTTTCAACTTTTTTTAATTTTACCCCCGTGGGATATATATTCTACCCACACACATTTGGAACTCTCCTGGGGTACCCTCACACATATTATTCCCTCATGTAGTGGATATTTTCACAAAAAAGTGAAATTTTCAACAAATCCAGAAAATTGGCTGAAAACGACAAAATATCAAAGACTCATTGGGCGAATCGCTCTGGAACTGAAATTGGAACGTTCACTGACATTTGCCCTATCTGAAAGTCTGATAAACGCCGGAAAAATTACTAAGTCCAAAAAAAATTTTTTTCAACTTTTTTCAATTTTACCCCCGTGGGATATATATTCTACCCACACACATTTGGAACTCTCCTGGGGTACCCTCACACATATTATTCCCTCATTTAGTGGATATTTTCACAAAAAAGTGAAATTTTCAACAAATCCAGAAAATTGGCTGAAAACGACTAAATATCAAAGAGTCATTGGGCGAATCGCTCTGGAACTGAAATCGGAACGTTCACTGACATTTGCCCTATCTGAAACTCTGACAAACGCCGGAAAAATGACTAAGTCCAAAAAACTATTTTTTTCAACTTTTTTTAATTTTACCCCCGTGGGATATATATTCTACCCACACACATTTGGAACTCTCCTGGGGTACCCTCACACATATTATTCCCTCATGTAGTGGATATTTTCACAAAAAAGTGAAATTTTCAACAAATCCAGAAAATTGGCTGAAAATGACAAAATATCAAAGACTCATTGGGCGAATCGCTCTGGAACTGAAATCGGAACGCTCACTGACATTTGCCCTATCTGAAAGTCTGATAAACGGCGGAAAAATGACTAAGTCCAAAAAAAAATTTTTTTCAAGTTTTTTCAATTTTACCCCCGTGGGATATATATTCTACCCACACACATTTGGAACTCTCCTGGGGTACTCTCACACATATTATTCCCTCATTTAGTGGATATTTCCACAAAAAAGTGAAATTTTCAACAAATCCAGAAAATTGGCTGAAAACGACTAAATATCAAAGACTCATTGGGCGAATCGCTCTGGAACTGAAATCGGAACGCTCACTGACATTTGCCCTATCTGAAAGTCTGATAAACGGCGGAAAAATGACTAAGTCCTAAAAAAAATTTTTTCAACCTTTTTCAATTTTACCCCCGTGGGATATATATTCTACCCACACACATTTGGAACTCTCCTGGGGTTCTCTCACACATATTATTCCCTCATTTAGTGGATATTTTCACAAAAAAGTGAAATTTTCAACAAATCCAGAAAATTGGCTGAAAACGACAAAATATCAAAGACTCATTGGGCGAATCGCTCTGGAACTGAAATCGGAACGTTCACTGACATTTGTCCTATCTGAAACTCTGACAAACGCCGAAAAAATTACTAAGTCCAAAAAATAATTTTTTTCAACTTTTTTTAATTTTACCCCCGTGGGATATATATTCTACCCACACACATTTGGAACTCTCCTGGGGTACCCTCACACATATTATTCCCTCATTTAGTGGATATTTTCACAAAAAAGTGAAATTTTCAACAAATCCAGAAAATTGGCTGAAAACGACAAAATATCAAAGACTCATTGGGCGAATCGCTCTGGAACTGAAATTGGAACGTTCACTGACATTTGCCCTATCTGAAAGTCTGATAAACGGCGGAAAAATGACTAAGTCCAAAAAAATTTTTTTTTCAACTTTTTTCAATTTTACCCCCGTGGGATATATATTCTACCCACACACATTTGGAACTCTCCTGCGGTACCCTCACACATATTATTCCCTCATTTAGTGGATATTTTCACAAAAAAGTGAAATTTTCAAAAATCCAGAAAACTGGCTGAAAACGACTAAATATCAAGGACTCATTGGGCGAATCGCTCTGGAACTGAAATCGGAACGCTCACTGACATTTGCCCTATCTGAAAGTCTGATAAACGGCGGAAAAATGACTAAGTCCAAAAAAAATTTTTTAAAACTTTTTTCAATTTTACCCCTGTGGGATATATATTCTACCCACACACATTTGGAACTCTCCTGGGGTACCCTCACACATATTATTCCCTCATTTAGTGGCTATTTTCACAAAAAAGTGAAATTTTCAAAAATACAGAAAACTGGCTGAAAACGACTAAATATCAGGACTCATTGGGCGAATCGCTCTGGAACTGAAATCGGAAAGCTCACTGACATTTCTATCTGAAAGTCTGATAAACGCCGGAAAAATGACTAAGTCCAAAAAAAAATTTTTTTCAAGTTTTTTCAATTTTACCCCCGTGGGATATATATTCTACCCACACACATTTGGAACTCTCCTGGGGTACTCTCACACATATTATTCCCTCATTTAGTGGATATTTTCACAAAAAAGTGAAATTTTCAACAAATCCAGAAAATTGGCTGAAAACCACTAAATATCAAAGACTCATTGGGCGAATCGCTCTGGAACTGAAATCGGAATGTTCACTGACATTTGCCCTATCTGAAAGTCTGATAAACGACGGAAAAATTACTAAGTCAAAAAAAAATTTTTTTTCAACTTTTTTCAATTTTACCCCCGTGGGATATATATTCTACCCACACACATTTGGAACTCTCCTGGGGTACCCTCACACATATTATTCCCTCATTTAGTGGCTATTTTCACAAAAAAGTGAAGTTTTCAAAAATCCAGAAAACTGGCTGAAAACGACTAAATATCAAGGACTCATGGGGCGAATCGCTCTGGAACTGAAATCGGAATGCTCACTGACATTTGCCCTATCTGAAAGTCTGATAAACGGCGGAAAAATGACTAAGTCCAAAAAAAAAATTTTTTCAACTTTTTTCAATTTTACCCCCGTGGGATATATATTCTACCCACACACATTTGGAACTCTCCTGGGGTACCCTCACACATATTATTCCCTCATTTAGTGGATATTTTCACAAAAAAGGGAAATTTTCAAAAATCCAAAAAACTGGCTGAAAACGACTAAATATCAAGGACTCATTGGGCGAATCGCTCTGGAACTGAAATCGGAACGCTCACTGACATTTCCACTATCTGAAAGTCTGATAAACGCCGGAAAAATGACTAAGTCCAAAAAAAAATTTTTTTCAACTTTTTTCAATTTTACCCCCGTGGGATATATATTTTACCCACACACATTTGGAACTCTCCTGGGGTACCCTCACACATATTATTCCCTCATTTAGTGGATATTTTCACAAAAAAGTGAAATTTTCAAAAATCCAAAATATTGGCTGAAAACGACTAAATATCAAGGACTCATTGGGCGAATCGCTCTGGAACTGAAATCGGAACGCTCACTGACATTTCCACTATCTGAAAGTCTGATAAACGCCGGAAAAATGACTAAGTCCAAAAAACAATTTTTTAAAACTTTTTTCAATTTTACCCCCGTGGGATATATATTCTACCCACACACATTTGGAACTCTCCTGGGGTACCCTCACACATATTATTCCCTCATTTAGTGGATATTTTCACAAAAAAGTGAAATTTTCAACAATTCCAGAAAATTGGCTGAAAACGACTAAATATCAAGGACTCATTGGGCGAATCGCTCTGGAACTGAAATCGGAACGCTCACTGACATTTGCCCTATCTGAAAGTCTGATAAACGGCGGAAAAATGACTAAGTCCAAAAAAAAATTTTTTAAACTTTTTTCAATTTTACCCCCGTGGGATATATATTCTACCCACATACATTTGGAACTCTCCTGGGGTACCCTCACACATATTATTCCCTCATTTAGTGGCTATTTTCACAAAAAAGTGAAATTTTCAAAAATACAGAAAATTGGCTGAAAATGACTAAATATCAAGGACTCATTGGGCGAATCGCTCTGGAACTGAAATCAGAACGCTCACTGACATTTGCCCTATCTGAAAGTCAGATAAACGGCGGAAAAATGACTAAGTCCAAAAAAAAATTTTTTAAACTTTTTTCAATTTTACCCCCGTGGGATACATATTCTACCCACACACATTTGGAACTCTCCTGGGGTACCCTCACACATATTATTCCCTCATTTAGTGGCTATTTTCACAAAAAAGTGAAATTTTCAAAAATACAAAATATTGGCTGAAAACGACTAAATATCAAGGACTCATTGGGCGAATCGCTCTGGAACTGAAATCGGAAAGCTCACTGACATTTCTACTATCTGAAAGTCTGATAAACGCCGGAAAAATGACTAAGTCCAAAAAAAATTTTTTTCAACTTTTTTCAATTTTACCCCCGTGGGATATATATTCTACCCACACACATTTGGAACTCTCCTGGGGTACCCTCACACATATTATTCCCTCATTTAGTGGCTATTTTCACAAAAAAGTGAAATTTTCAAAAATACAGAAAACTGGCTGAAAACGACTAAATATCAAGGACTCATTGGGCGAATCGCTCTGGAACTGAAATCGGAACGCTCACTGACATTTGCCCTATCTGAAAGTCTGATAAACGGCGGAAAAATGACTAAGTCCAAAAAAAAATTTTTTAAACTTTTTTCAATTTTACCCCCGTGGGATATATATTCTACCCACATACATTTGGAACTCTCCTGGGGTACCCTCACACATATTATTCCCTCATTTAGTGGCTATTTTCACAAAAAAGTGAAATTTTCAAAAATCCAGAAAATTGGCTGAAAATGACTAAATATCAAGGACTCATTGGGCGAATCGCTCTGGAACTGAAATCGGAACGCTCACTGACATTTGCCCTATCTGAAAGTCTGATAAACGGCGGAAAAATGACTAAGTCCAAAAAAAATTTTTTTCAACTTTTTTCAATTTTACCCCTGTGGGATATATATTCTACCCACACACATTTGGAACTCTCCTGGGGTACCCTCACACATATTATTCCCTCATTTAGTGGATATTTTCACAAAAAAGTGAAATTTTCAACAAATCCAGAAAATTGGCTGAAAACGACAAAATATCAAAGACTCATTGGGCGAATCGCTCTGGAACTGAAATCGGAACGTTCACTGACATTTGTCCTATCTGAAACTCTGACAAACGCCGGAAAAATTACTAAGTCCAAAAAATAATTTTTTTCAACTTTTTTCAATTTTACCCCCGTGGGATATATATTCTACCCACACACATTTGGAACTCTCCTGGGGTACCCTCACACATATTATTCCCTCATTTAGTGGCTATTTTCACAAAAAAGTGAAATTTTCAAAAATACAAAATATTGGCTGAAAACGACTAAATATCAAGGACTCATTGGGCGAATCGCTCTGGAACTGAAATCGGAATGCTCACTGACATTTCCCCTATCTGAAAGTCTGCTAAACGCTGGAAAAATGACTAAGTCCAAAAAAAATTTTTTTTCAACTTTTTTCAATTTTACCCCCGTGGGATATATATTCTACCCACACACATTTAGAACTGTCCTGGGGTACCCTCACGCATATTATTCCCTCATTTAGTGGATATTTTCACAAAAAAGTGAAATTTTCAAAAATCCAGAAAACTGGCTGAAAACGACTAAATATCAAGGACTCATTGGGCGAATCGCTCTGGAACTGAAATCGGAACGCTCACTGACATTTCCACTATCTGAAAGTCTGATAAACGCCGGAAAAATGACTAAGGCTCAGTTCACACGATGCGTATTTCATGCGTTTCCGCGGCGTTTTTGCAGTTGCGTAAACGCCACGGAAACGCATGAAAAACGCATGGTAGAAGGGAAGCAATGTTCCCCAATGGAAATCCGCATGTGCTGTGCCCATGATGCGGATTTTTCCGCAGCGTTAACGCTGCGGTCAAAAATCCGCAGCATGTCAATTAATTTTGCGGAAACGCGGCGATTTCGCCGCCATTGACTTGCATTAGAACGCGCCAATTCCGCAAGACAGCATTTGTACTTGCGTTATTGGCGCGTTCTAATATGCGGATGGTACCCGGGTGTGGAGGAGAGGAGAGTCTCCTCCGGACCCAGGTACCATTAAAAAGCTGTAAAAAAAAGAATAAAATAAAAAATAAATGTATTCTTACCATCTGTCGGCCCGCGCTCTGCTCCCGCTTGCTTCCCGGCACTTGCAGTGAGTTGTAGGACCTGATCTGACGTCAGAGTCATGTGACGGGTCACGTGACGCTGACGTCGGCAGGTCTTTCAATTCAAAGTTTCCGGCGAGGGAGAACGGAGTGAGCGGGACACCGGGGGCCATCGGAAGTAAGTATATACACTCTCTCGGGTCACAATATATAAATCCATGCTGTTTGCATGGATTTACATAGTGTGACCTAGTTGTCAAGCACTTTCCAGGTGATGCTAACATCGCCTGGAAAGCGCTTGTCAATCTGCATGCGGAAACGCATGTGAATCTGCATGTGGATCCGCATGTATTCTGCAGGAAAAATGCATGCACAATCTGCATGCGTTTTTTCTGCCAGGGAGATGCAGAAATGATGCAGAAATTTTCTGCTTCATTTCTGCATCGTGTGCACAGACCCTAAGTCCAAAAAAAAATTTTTTTCAACTTTTTTCAATTTTACCCCCCTGGGATATATATTCTACCCACACACATTTGGAACTCTCCTGGGGTACCCTCACACATATTATTCCCTCATTTAGTGGATATTTTCACAAAAAAATTGAAATTTTAAAAAATTTCAGAAAATTGGCTGAGAACGACTAAATATCAAGGAATCATTGGGCGAAACACTCTGCAACTGAAATCAGAACGCTCACTGACATTTGCGATATCTGAAAGTCTGATAAACGCTGGAAAAATGACTAAGTGCAAAAAAAATTTTTTTTCAACTTTTTTCAATTTTACCCCCGTGGGATATATATTCTACCCACACACATTTGGAACTCTCCTGGGGTACCCTCACACATATTATTCCTTCATTTAGTGGATATTTTCACAAAAAAAGTGAAATTTTCAAAAATCCAGAAAATTGGCTGAAAACGACGAAACATCAAGGACTCATTGGGCTATTCGCTCTGGAACTGAAATTGGAACACTCACTGACATTTCCCCTATCTGAAAGTCTGATAAACGCCGGAAAAATGACTAAGTCCAAAAAAAAATTTGTTCAACTTTTTTCAATTTTACCCCCGTGGGATATATATTCTACCCACACACATTTGGAACTCTCCTGGGGTACCCTCACACATATTATTCCCTCATTTAGTGGATATTTTCACAAAAAAATTGAAATTTTAAAAAATTTCAGAAAATTGGCTGAGAACGACTAAATATCAAGGAATCATTGGGCGAATCACTCTGGAACTGAAATCAGAACGCTCACTGACATTTGCCCTATCTGAAAGTCTGATAAACGCTGGAAAAATGACTAAGTGCAAAAAAAATTTTTTTTCAACTTTTTTCAATTTTACCCCCGTGGGATATATATTCTACCCACACACATTTGGAACTCTCCTGGGGTACCCTCACACATATTATTCCTTCATTTAGTGGATATTTTCACAAAAAAAGTGAAATTTTCAAAAATCCAGAAAATTGGCTGAAAACGACTAAACATCAAGGACTCATTGGGCTATTCGCTCTGGAACTGAAATCGGAACACTCACTGACATTTCCCCTATCTGAAAGTCTGATAAACGCCGGAAAAATGACTAAGTCCAGAAAAATATTTGTTCAACTTTTTTCAATTTTACCCCCGTGGGATATATATTCTACCCACACACATTTAGAACTGTCCTGGGGTACCCTCACGCATATTATTCCCTCATTTAGTGGATATTTTCACAAAAAAGTGAAATTTTCAAAAATCCAGAAAACTGGCTGAAAACGACTAAATATCAAGGACTCATTGGGCGAATCGCTCTGGAACTGAAATCGGAACGCTCACTGACATTTCCACTATCTGAAAGTCTGATAAACGCCGGAAAAATGACTAAGGCTCAGTTCACACGATGCGTATTTCATGCGTTTCCGCGGCGTTTTTGCAGTTGCGTAAACGCCACGGAAACGCATGAAAAACGCATGGTAGAAGGGAAGCAATGTTCCCCAATGGAAATCCGCATGTGCTGTGCCCATGATGCGGATTTTTCCGCAGCGTTAACGCTGCGGTCAAAAATCCGCAGCATGTCAATTAATTTTGCGGAAACGCGGCGATTTCGCCGCCATTGACTTGCATTAGAACGCGCCAATTCCGCAAGACAGCATTTGTACTTGCGTTATTGGCGCGTTCTAATATGCGGATGGTACCCGGGTGTGGAGGAGAGGAGAGTCTCCTCCGGACCCAGGTACCATTAAAAAGCTGTAAAAAAAAGAATAAAATAAAAAATAAATGTATTCTTACCATCTGTCGGCCCGCGCTCTGCTCCCGCTTGCTTCCCGGCACTTGCAGTGAGTTGTAGGACCTGATCTGACGTCAGAGTCATGTGACGGGTCACGTGACGCTGACGTCGGCAGGTCTTTCAATTCAAAGTTTCCGGCGAGGGAGAACGGAGTGAGCGGGACACCGGGGGCCATCGGAAGTAAGTATATACACTCTCTCGGGTCACAATATATAAATCCATGCTGTTTGCATGGATTTACATAGTGTGACCTAGTTGTCAAGCACTTTCCAGGTGATGCTAACATCGCCTGGAAAGCGCTTGTCAATCTGCATGCGGAAACGCATGTGAATCTGCATGTGGATCCGCATGTATTCTGCAGGAAAAATGCATGCACAATCTGCATGCGTTTTTTCTGCCAGGGAGATGCAGAAATGATGCAGAAATTTTCTGCTTCATTTCTGCATCGTGTGCACAGACCCTAAGTCCAAAAAAAAATTTTTTTCAACTTTTTTCAATTTTACCCCCCTGGGATATATATTCTACCCACACACATTTGGAACTCTCCTGGGGTACCCTCACACATATTATTCCCTCATTTAGTGGATATTTTCACAAAAAAGTGAAATTTTCAACAAATCCAGAAAATTGGCTGAAAACGACTAAATATCAAGGACTCATTGGGCGAATCGCTCTGGAACTGAAATCGGAATGCTCACTGACATTTCCCCTATCTGAAAGTCTGATAAACGCCGGAAAAATGACTAAGTCCAAAAAAAAATTTTTTTCAACTTTTTTCAATTTTACCCCCGTGGGATATATATTCTACCCACACACATTTGGATCTCTCCTGGGGTACCCTCACACATATTATTCCCTCATTTAGTGGATATTTTCACAAAAAAATTGAAATTTTAAAAAATTTCAGAAAATTGGCTGAGAACGACTAAATATCAAGGAATCATTGGGCGAAACACTCTGCAACTGAAATCAGAACGCTCACTGACATTTGCGATATCTGAAAGTCTGATAAACGCTGGAAAAATGACTAAGTGCAAAAAAAATTTTTTTTCAACTTTTTTCAATTTTACCCCCGTGGGATATATATTCTACCCACACACATTTGGAACTCTCCTGGGGTACCCTCACACATATTATTCCTTCATTTAGTGGATATTTTCACAAAAAAAGTGAAATTTTCAAAAATCCAGAAAATTGGCTGAAAACGACTAAACATCAAGGACTCATTGGGCTATTCGCTCTGGAACTGAAATTGGAACACTCACTGACATTTCCCCTATCTGAAAGTCTGATAAACGCCGGAAAAATGACTAAGTCCAAAAAAAAATTTGTTCAACTTTTTTCAATTTTACCCCCGTGGGATATATATTCTACCCACACACATTTGGAACTCTCCTGGGGTACCCTCACACATATTATTCCCTCATTTAGTGGATATTTTCACAAAAAAATTGAAATTTTAAAAAATTTCAGAAAATTGGCTGAGAACGACTAAATATCAAGGAATCATTGGGCGAATCACTCTGGAACTGAAATCAGAACGCTCACTGACATTTGCCCTATCTGAAAGTCTGATAAACGCTGGAAAAATGACTAAGTGCAAAAAAAATTTTTTTTCAACTTTTTTCAATTTTACCCCCGTGGGATATATATTCTACCCACACACATTTGGAACTCTCCTGGGGTACCCTCACACATATTATTCCTTCATTTAGTGGATATTTTCACAAAAAAAGTGAAATTTTCAAAAATCCAGAAAATTGGCTGAAAACGACTAAACATCAAGGACTCATTGGGCTATTCGCTCTGGAACTGAAATCGGAACACTCACTGACATTTCCCCTATCTGAAAGTCTGATAAACGCCGGAAAAATGACTAAGTCCAGAAAAATATTTGTTCAACTTTTTTCAATTTTACCCCCGTGGGATATATATTCTACCCACACACATTTGGAACTCTCCTGGGGTACCCTCACACATATTATTCCCTCATGTAGTGGATATTTTCACAAAAAAATTGAAATTTTAAAAAATTTCAGAAAATTGGCTGAGAACGACTAAATATCAAGGACTCATTGGGCGAATCGCTCTGGAACTGAAATCGGAACGCTCACTGACATTTGCCCTATCTGAAAGTCTGATAACGTCGGAAAAATGACTAATTCCAAAAAAAAATTTGTTCAACTTTTTTCAATTTTACCCCCATGGGATATATATTCTACCCACACACATTTGGAACTCTCCTGGGGTACCCTCACACATATTATTCCCTCATTTAGTGGATATTTCCACAAAAAAGTGAAATTTTCAAAAAATTCAGAAAATTGACTGAAAACGACTAAATATCAAGGACTCATTGGGCAAATCGCTCTGGAACTGAAATCTGGAATGCTCACTGACATTTCCCCTATCTGAAAGTCTGATAAACGCCGGAAAAATGACTCAGTCCAAAAAAAAATTTCTTTCAACTTTTTTCAATTTTACCCCCGTGGGATATATATTCTACCCACACACATTTGGAACTCTCCTGGGGTACCCTCACACATATTATTCCCTCATTTAGTGGATATTTTCGCAAAAAAGTGAAATTTTCAAATATCCTGAAAATTGGCTGAAAACGAGTAAATATCAAGGACTCATTGGGCGAATCGCTCTGGAACTGAAATCGGAACTCTCACTGACATTTCCCCTATCTGAAAGTCTGATAAACGCCGGAAAAATGACTAAGTCCAAAAAAAAATTTGTTCAACTTTTTTCAATTTTACCCCCGTGGGATATATATTCTACCCACACACATTTGGAACTCTCCTGGGGTACCCTCACACATATTATTCCCTCATTTAGTGGATATTTTCACAAAAAAGTGAAATTTTCAAAAATCCAGAAAATTGGCTGAAAACGACTAAATATCAAGGATTCATTGGGCGAATTGCTCTGGAACTGAAATCGGAACGCTCACTGACATTTCCCCTATCTGAAAGTCTGATAAACGCCGGAAAAATGACTAAGTCCAAAAAAAAATTTGTTCAACTTTTTTCAATTTTACCCCAGTGGGATATATATTCTACCCACACACATTTGGAACTCTCCTGGGGTACCCTCACACATATTATTCCCTCATTTAGTGGATATTTTCACAAAAAAGTGAAATTTTCAAAAATCCAGAAAATTGGCTGAAAACGACTAAATATCAAGGATTCATTGGGCGAATTGCTCTGGAACTGAAATCGGAACGCTCACTGACATTTCCCCTATCTGAAAGTCTGATAAACGCCGGAAAAATGACTAAGTCCAAAAAAAATTTTTTTCAACTTTTTTCAATTTTACCCCCGTGGGATATATATTCTACCCAAACACATTTGGAACTCTCCTGGGGTACCCTCACACATATTATTCCCTCATTTAATGGATATTTTCACAAAAAAGTGAAATTTTCAAAAATCCTGAAAATTGGCTGAAAACGAGTAAATATCAAGGACTCATTGAGCGAATCGCTCTGGAACTGAAATCCGAACTCTCACTGACATTTGCCCTATCTGAAAGTCTGATAAACGCTGGAAAAATGAGTAAGTCCAAAAAAAAATTTTTTTCAACTTTTTTCAATTTTACCCCCGTGGGATATATATTCTACCCACACACATTTGGAACTCTCCTGGGGTACCCTCACACATATTATTCCCTCATTTAGTGGATATTTTCACAAAAAATTGAAATTTTAAAAAATTCCAGAAAATTGGCTGAAAACGACTTAATATCAAGGCATCATTGAGCGAATCGCTCTGGAACTGAAATCGGACGCTCACTGACATTTCCCCTATCTGAAAGTCTGATAAACGCCTGAAAAATGACTAAGTCCAAAAAAAAATTTGTTCAAGTTTTTTCAATTTTACCCCCGTGGGATATATATTCTAACCACACACATTTGGAACTCTCCTGGGGTACCCTCACACATATTATTCCCTCATTTAGTGGATATTTTCGCAAAAAAGTAAAATTTTCAAAAATCCTGAAAATTGGCTGAAAACGAGTAAATATCAAGGACTCATTGAGCGAATCGCTCTGGAACTGAAATCGGAACTCTCACTGACATTTGCCCTATCTGAAAGTCTGATAAACGCTGGAAAAATGAGTAAGTCCAAAAAAAAATTTTTTTCAACTTTTTTCAATTTTACCCCCGTGGGATATATATTCTACCCACACACATTTGGAACTCTCCTGGGGTACCCTCACACATATTATTCCCTCATTTAGTGGATATTTTCACAAAAAATTGAAATTTTAAAAAATTCCAGAAAATTGGCTGAAAACGACTAAATATCAAGGCATCATTGAGCGAATCGCTCTGGAACTGAAATCGGACGCTCACTGACATTTCCCCTATCTGAAAGTCTGATAAACGCCGGAAAAATGACTAAGTCCAAAAAAAAATTTGTTCAAGTTTTTTCAATTTTACCCCCGTGGGATATATATTCTACCCACACACATTTGGAACTCTCCTGGGGTACCCTCACACATATTATTCCCTCATTTAGTGGATATTTTCACAAAAAAGTGAAATTTTCAAAAATCCAGAAAATTGGCTGAAAACGAGTAAATATCAAGGACTCATTGGGCGAATCGCTCTGGAACTTAAATCGGAACGCTCACTGACATTTGCCCTATCTGAAAGTCTGATAAACGCCGGAAAAATGACTAAGTCCAAGAAAAAAATTGTTTCAACTTTTTTCAATTTTACCCCCGTGGGATATATATTCTACCCACACACATTTGGAACACTCCTGGGGTACCCTCACACATATTATTACCTCACTTAGTGGATATTTTCACAAAAAAGTGAAATTTTCAAAAAATCCAGAAAATTGGCTGAAAACGACTAAATATCAAGGACTCATTGGGCGTATCGCTCTGGAACTGAAATCGGAATGCTCACTGACATTTCCCCTATCTGAAAGTCTGATAAACGCCGGAAAAATGACTAAGTCCAAGAAAAAAATTTTTTCAACTTTTTTCAATTTTACCCCCGTGGGATATATATTCTACCCAAACACATTTGGAACTCTCCTGGGGTACCCTCACACATATTATTCCCTCATTTAGTGGTTATTTTCACAAAAAAAGTGAAATTTTCAAAAATCCAGAAAATTGGCTGAAAACGAGTAAATATCAAGGACTCATTGGCTGAATCGCTCTGGAACTGAAATCGGAACGCTCGCTGACATTTGCCCTATCTGAAAGTCTGATAAATGCCGGAAAAATGACTAAGACCAAAAAAAATTTTTTTCAACTTTATTCAATTTTACCCCCGTGGGATATATATTCTACCCACACAAATTTGGAACTCTCCTGGGGTACCCTCACACATATTATTCCCTCATTTAGTGGATATTTTCACAAAAAAGTGAAATTTTCAAAAATCCAGAAAATTGGCTGAAAACGACTAAATATCAAGGATTCATTGGGCGAATTGCTCTGGAACTGAAATCAGAACGCTCACTGACATTTCCCCTATCTGAAAGTCTGATAAACGCCGGAAAAATGACTAAGTCCAAAAAAAAATTTGTTCAACTTTTTTCAATTTTACCCCCGTGGGATATATATTCTACCCACACACGTTTGGAACTCTACTGGGGTACCCTCACACATATTATTCCCTCATTTAGTGGATATTTTCACAAAAAAGTGAAATTTCCAAAAATCCAGAAAATTGGCTGAAAACGACTAAATATCAAGGATTCATTGGGCGAATTGCTCTGGAACTGAAATCAGAACGCTCACTGACATTTCCCCTATCTGAAAGTCTGATAAACGCTGGAAAAATGACTAAGTCCAAAAAAAAATTTGTTCAACTTTTTTCAATTTTACCCCTGTGGGATATATATTCTACCCACACACATTTGGAACTCTACTGGGGTACCCTCACACATATTATTCCCTCATTTAGTGGATATTTTCACAAAAAAGTGAAATTTTCAAAAATCCAGAAAATTGGCTGAAAACGACTAAATATCAAGGATTCATTGGGCTAATTGCTCTGGAACTGAAATCGGAACGCTCACTGACATTTCCCCTATCTGAAAGTCTGATAAACGCCGGAAAAATGAGTAAGTCCAAAAAAAAATTTGTTCAACTTTTTTCAATTTTACCCCCGTGGGATATATATTCTACCCACACACATTTGGAACTCTCCTGGGGTACCCTCACACATATTATTCCCTCTTTTAGTGGATATTTTCACAAAAAATTGAAATTTTCAAAAATTCCAGAAAATTGGCTGAAAACGACTAAATATCAAGGATTCATTGGGCGAATTGCTCTGGAACTGAAATCGGAACGCTCACTGACATTTCCCCTATCTGAAAGTCTGATAAACGCTGGAAAAATGAGTAAGTCCAAAAAAAAATTTTTTTCAACTTTTTTCAATTTTACCCCCGTGGGATATATATTCTACCCACACACATTTGGAACTCTCCTGGGGTACCCTCACACATATTATTCCCTCATTTAGTGGATATTTTCACAAAAAATTGAAATTTTAAAAAATTCCAGAAAATTGGCTGAAAACGACTAAATATCAAGGCATCATTGAGCGAATCGCTCTGGAACTGAAATCGGAACACTCACTGACATTTCCCCTATCTGAAAGTCTGATAAACGCCGGAAAAATGACTAAGTCCAAAAAAAAATTTGTTCAAGTTTTTTCAATTTTACCCCCGTGGGATATATATTCTACCCACACACATTTGGAACTCTCCTGGGGTACCCTCACACATATTATTCCCTCATTTAGTGGATATTTTCACAAAAAAGTGAAATTTTCAAAAATCCAGAAAATTGGCTGAAAACGAGTAAATATCAAGGACTCATTGGGCGAATCGCTCTGGAACTTAAATCGGAACGTTCACTGCCATTTGCCTTACCTGAAAGTCTGATAAACGCCGGAAAAATGACTAAGTCCAAGAAAAAAATTGTTTCAACTTTTTTCAATTTTACCCCCGTGGGATATATATTCTACCCAAACACATTTGGAACTCTCCTGGGGTACCCTCACACATATTATTCCCTCATTTAGTGGATATTTTCACAAAAAAGTGAAATTTTCAAAAATCCAGAAAATTGGCTGAAAACGAGTAAATATCAAGGACTCATTTACTGAATCGCTCTGGAACTGAAATCGGAACGCTCACTGACATTTCCCCTATCTGAAAGTCTGATAAACGCTGGAAAAATGACTAAGTCCAAAAAAAAATTTGTTCAACTTTTTTCAATTTTACCCCCGTGGGATATATATTCTACCCACACACATTTGGAACTCTACTGGGGTAACCTCACACATATTATTCCCTCATTTAGTGGATATTTTCACAAAAAAGTGAAATTTTCAAAAATCCAGAAAATTGGCTGAAAACGACTAAATATCAAGGATTCATTGGGCTAATTGCTCTGGAACTGAAATCGGAACGCTCACTGACATTTCCCCTATCTGAAAGTCTGATAAACGCCGGAAAAATGACTAAGTCCAAAAAAAAATTTGTTCAAGTTTTTTCAATTTTACCCCCGTGGGATATATATTCTACCCACACACATTTGGAACTCTCCTGGGGTACCCTCACACATATTATTCCCTCATTTAGTGGATATTTTCACAAAAAAGTGAAATTTTCAAAAATCCAGAAAATTGGCTGAAAACGACTAAATATCAAGGACTCATTGGGCGAATCGCTCTGGAACTGAAATCGGAATGCTCACTGACATTTCCCCTATCTGAAAGTCTGATAAACGCCGGAAAAATGACTAAGTCCAAAAAAAAATTTTTTTCAACTTTTTTCAATTTTACCCCCGTGGGATATATATTCTACCCACACACATTTGAAACTCTCCTGGGGTACCCTCAAACATATTATTCCCTCATTTAGTGGATATTTTCACAACAAAGTGAAAGTTTCAAAAATCCAGAATATTGGCTGAAAACGACTAAATATCAAGGACTCATTGGGCGTATCGCTCTAGAACTGAAATCGGAATGCTCACTGACATTTCCCCTATCTGAAAGTCTGATAAATGCCGGAAAAATGACTAAGACCAAAAAAAATTTTTTTCAACTTTAT
Organism: Phyllobates terribilis; assembly: GCF_046119375.1. NCBI lineage: Eukaryota > Metazoa > Chordata > Amphibia > Anura > Dendrobatidae > Phyllobates > Phyllobates terribilis. The sequence continues at coordinate 1,274,390 of NW_027362993.1, forward strand.
TCAATTTTACCCCCGTGGGATATATATTCTACCCACACAAATTTGGAACTCTCCTGGGGTACCCTCACACATATTATTCCCTCATTTAGTGGATATTTTCACAAAAAAGTGAAATTTTCAAAAATCCAGAAAATTGGCTGAAAACGACTAAATATCAAGGATTCATTGGGCTAATTGCTCTGGAACTGAAATCGGAACGCTCACTGACATTTCCCCTATCTGAAAGTCTGATAAACGCCGGAAAAATGAGTAAGTCAAAAAAAAAATTTGTTCAACTTTTTTCAATTTTACCACTGTGGGATATATATTCTACCCACACACATTTGGAACTCTCCTGGGGTACCCTCACACATATTATTCCCTCATTTAGTGGATATTTTCACAAAAAAGTGAAATTTTCAAAAAATCCAGAAAATTGACTGAAAATGACTAAATATCAAGGACTCATTGGGCGAATCGCTCTGGAACTGAAATAGGAACGCTCACAGACATTTCCCCTATCTGAAAGTCTGATAAACGCCGGAAAAATGACTAAGTCCAAGAAAAAAATTTTTTCAACTTTTTTCAATTTTACCCCCGTGGGATATATATTCTACCCACACACATTTGGAACTCTCCTGGGGTACCCTCACACATATTATTCCCTCATTTAGTGGATATTTTCACAAAAAAGTGAAATTTTCAAAAATCCAGAAAATTGGCTGAAAACGAGTAAATATCAAGGACTCATTCGGCAAATCGCTCTGGAACTGAAATCGGAACGCTCACTGACATTTGCCCTATCTGAAAGTCTGATAAATGCCAGAAAAATGACTAAGTCGAAAAAAAAAATTTTTTCAACTTTATTCAATTTTATCCCTGTGGGATATATATTCTACCCACACACATTTGGAACTCTCCTGGGGTACCCTCACACATATTATTCCCTCATTTAGTGGATATTTTCACAAAAAAGTGAAAGTTTCAAAAATCCAGAAAATTGGCTGAAAACGACTAAATATCAAGGACTCATTGGGCGAATTGCTCTGGAACTGAAATCGGAACGCTCACTCACATTTCCCCTATCTGAAAGTCTGATAAACGCCGGAAAAATGACTAAGTCCAAAAAAAACATTTTTTAAATTTTACCCCCGTGGGATATATATTCTACCCACACAAATTTGGAACTCTCCTGGGGTACCCTCACACATATTATTCCCTCATTTAGTGGATTTTTTCACAAAAAAGTGAAATTTTCATAAATCAAAAAAAATGGCTGAAAACGACAAAATATCAAGGACTCATTGGGCGAATCGCTCTGGAACTGAAATCGGAACGCTCACTGACATTTGCCCTATTTGAAAGTCTGATAAACGCCGGAAAAATGACTAAGTCCAAGAAAAATTTTTTTTAAACTTTTTTCAATTTTAACCCGTGGGATATATATTCTACCCATACACATTTGGAACTCTCCTGGGGTACCCTCACACATATTACTCCCTCATTTAGTGGATATTTTCACAAAAAAGTGAAATTTTCAAAAATCCATAAAATTGGCTGAAAACGACCAATAATCAAGGACTCATTGGGCGAATCGCTCTGGAACCGAAATCGGAACGCTTACTGACATTTGCCCTATCTGAAAGTCTGATAAACGCCGGAAAAATGACTAAGTCCAAGAAAACAATTTTTTAAACTTTTTTCAATTTTACCCCGTGGGATATATATTCTACCCATACACATTTGGAACTCTCCTGGGGTACCCTCACACATATTATTCCCTCATTTAGTGGATATTTTTACAAAAAATGAAATTTTCAAAAATCCAGAAAATTGGCTGAAAACGACTAAATATCAAGGACTCATTGGGCGAATCGCTCTGGAACTGAAATCGGAATGGTTGCTCCCTTTTCCCCTATCTGAAAGTCTGATAAACGCCGGAAAAATGACCAATTCCAAGAAAACATTTTTTTCAACTTTTTCAATTTTACCCCCGTGGGATATATATTCTACCCACACACATTTGGAACTCTCCTGGGGTACCCTCACACATATTATTCCCTCATTTAGTGGATATTTTCACAAAAAAGTGAAATTTTCAAAAATCCAGGAAATTGTCTGAAAACGACTAAATATGAAGGACTCAGTGGGCGAATCGCTCTGGAACAGAAATCGGAACGCTTACTGACATTTGCCCTATCTGAAAGTCTGATAGACACCGGAAAAATGACTAAGTCCCAAAAAAAATTTTTTTCAACTTTTTTCAATTTTACCCCGTGGGATATATATTCTACCCACACACATTTGGTACTCTCCTGGGGTACCCTCACACATATTATTCCCTCATTTAGTGGATATTTTCGCAAAAAAGTGAAATTTTCAAAAATCCAGAAAATTGTCTGAAAACGACTAAATATCAAGGACTCATTGGGCGAATGGCTCTGGAACTGAATTCGGAACGCTCACTCACTTTTCCCCTATCTGAAAGTCTGATAAATGCCGGAAAAATGACTAAGTCCAAAAAAAAAAATTTTTAAACTTTTTTCAATTTTACCCCGTGGGATATATATTCTACCCATACACATTTGGAACTCTCCTGGGGTACCCTCACACATATTATTCCCTCATTTAGTGGATATTTTCACAAAAAAGTGAAATTTTCAAAAATGCAAATTATTGGCTGAAAACGAATAAATATCAAGGACTCATTGGGCAAATCGCTCTGGAACTGAAATCGGAATGGTCACTCACATTTCCCCCATCTGAAAGTCTGATAAACGCCGGAAAAATGACTAAGTCCAAGAAAAATTTTTTTAAAACTTTTTTCAATTTTACCCGTGGGATATATATTCTACCCATACACATTTGGAACTCTCCTGGGGTACCCTCACACATATTATTCCCTCATTTAGTGGATATTTTTACAAAAAATGAAATTTTCAAAAATCCAGAAAATTGACTGAAAACGACTAAATATCAAGGACTCATTGGGCGAATCGCTCTGGAACTGAAATCGGAATGGTCGCTCCCTTTTCCCCTATCTGAAAGTCTGATAAACGCCGGAAAAATGACCAATTCCAAGAAAACATTTTTTTCAACTTTTTCAATTTTACCCCCGTGGGATATATATTCTACCCACACACATTTGGAACTCCCCTGGGGTACCCTCACACATATTATTCCCTCATTTAGTGGATATTTTCATAAAAAAGTGAAATTTTCAAAAATCCAGAAAATTGGCTGAAAACGACTAATAATCAAGGAATCATTGGGTGAATCGCTCTGAAACTGAAATCGGAACGCTCACTGACATTTCCCCTATCTGAAAGTCTGATAAACGCCGGAAAAATGACTAAGTCCAAAAAAAAATTTGTTCAACTCTTTTCAATTTTACCCCCGTGGGATATATATTCTACCCACACACATTTGGAACTCTCCTGGGGTACCCTCACACATATTGTTCCCTCATTTAGTGGATATTTTCACAAAAAAGTGAAATTTTCAAAAATCCAGAAAAATGGCTGAAAACGACTAAATATCAAGGACTCATTGGGCGAATCACTCTGGAACTGAAATCGGAAAGCTCACTCACATTTCCCCTATCTGAAAGTCTGATAAACGCCGGAAAAATGACTAAGTCCAAAAAAAAAATTTTTTCAACTTTTTTCAATTTTACCACGTGGGATATATATTCTACCCATACACATTTGGAACTCTCCTGGGGTACCCTCACACATATTATTCCCTCATTTAGTGGATATTTTCACAAAAAAAGTGAAATTTTCAAAAATCCAGAAAATTGGCTGAAAACGACTAAATATCAAGGACTCATTGGGCAAATCGCTCTGGAACTGAAATAGGAACGCTCACTGACATTTCCCCTATCTGAAAGTCTGATAAACGAAGGAAAAATGACTAAGTCCAAGAAAATTTTTTTTTAAACTTTTTTCAATTTTACCCACGTGGGATATATATTCTACCCAAACACATTTGGAACTCTCCTGGGGTACCCTCACACATATTATTCCCTCATTTAGTGGATATTTTCACAAAAAAGTGAAAGTTTCAAAAATCCAGAAAATTGGCTGAAAATGACTAAATATCAAGGACTCATTGGGTGAATCGCTCTGGAACTGAAATCGGAATGCTCACTGACATTTCCCCAATCTGAAAGTCTGATAAAAGCTGGAAAAATGACAGTCCAAAAAAAAAATATTTTCAACTTTTTTCAATTTTACCCCCGTGGGATATATATTCTGCCCACACACATTTGGAACTCTCCTGGGGTACCCTCACACATATTATTCCCTCATTTAGTTGATATTTTCACAAAAAAGTGAAAGTTACAAAAATCCAGAAAATTGGCTGAAAATGACTAAATATCAAGGACTCATTGGGCATAACGCTCTGGAACTGAAATCGGAACGCTCACTGACATTTGTCTTATCTGAAAGTCAGATAAATGCCGGAAAAATGACTAAGTCCAAAAAAAAATTTTTTGCAACTTTTTTCAATTTAACCCCTGTGGGATATATATTCTACCCACACACATTTGGAACGCTCCTGGGGTACCCTCACACATATTAATCCCTCATTTAGTGGATATTTTCACAAAAAAGTGAAATTTTCAAAAATCCAAAATATTGGCTGAAAACGACTAAATATCAAGGACTCATTGGGCGAATCGCTCTGGAACTGAAATCGGAACGCTCACTGACATTTCCCCTATCTGAAAGTCTGATAAACGCCGGAGAAATGACTAAGTCCAAAAAAAATAATTTTTTCAACTTTTTTCAATTTTACCCCCGTTGGATATATATTCTGCCCACACACATTTGGAACTCTCCTGGGGTACCCTCACACATATTATTCCCTCATTTAGTGGATATTTTCACAAAAAAGTGAAAGTTTCAAAAATCCAGAAAATTGGCTGAAAACGACTCAATATCAAGGACTCATTGGGTGAATCGCTCTGGAACTGAAATCGGTACGCTCACTGACATTTCCCCTATCTGAAAGTCTGATAAACGCCGGAAAAATGACTAAGTCCAAAAAAAAAAATGTTTTCAACTTTTTTCAATTTTACCCACGTGGGATATATATTCTACTCACACACATTTGGAACTCTCCTGGGGTACCCTCACACATATTATTCCCTCATTTAGTGGATATTTTCACAAAAAAGTGAAATTTTCAAAAATCCAGAAAATTGGCTGAAAATGACTAAATATCAAGGACTCATTGGGCGAATCGCTCTGGAACTGAAATCGGAATGCTCACTGACATTTCCCCATTCTGAAAGTCTGATAAACGCTGGAAAAATGACAGTAGAAAAAAAAAAGGTTTTCAACTTTTTTCAATTTTGCCCCCGTGGGATATATATTCTACCCACACACATTTGGAACTCTCCTGGGGTACCCTCACACATATTATTCCCTCATTTAGTGGATATTTTCACAAAAAAGTGAAATTTTCAAAAATCCAGAAAATTGGCTGAAAATGACTAAATATCAAGGACTCATCGGGCGAATCGCTCTGGAACTGAAATCGGAATGCTCACTGACATTTCCCCATTCTGAAAGTCTGATAAACGCTGGAAAAATGACAGTAGAAAAAAAAAAGGTTTTCAACTTTTTTCAATTTTGCCCCGTGGGATATATATTCTACCCACACACATTTGGAACTCTCCTGGGGTACCCTCACACATATTATTCCCTCATTTAGTGGATATTTTCACAAAAAAGTGAAATTTTCAAAAATACAGAAAATTTGCTGAAAACGACTAAATATCAAGAACTCATTGGGCAAATCGCTCTGGAACTGAAATTGGAACGCTAACTGACATTTCCCCTATCTGAAAGTCGGATAAACGCCGGAAAAATGACTAAGTCCCAAAAAAAATTGATTTCAACTTTTTTATATTTTACCCCCGTGGGATATATATTCTACCCACACACATTTGGAACTCTCCTGGGGTACCCTCACACATATTATTCCCTCATTTAGTGGATATTGTCACAAAAAAGTGAAAGTTTCAAAAATCCAAAATATTGGCTGAAAACGACTAAATATCAAGGACTCAATGGGCGAATCGCTCTGGAACTGAAATCGGAATGCTCACTGACATTTCCAAAATCTGAAAGTCTGATAAACGCCAGAAAAATGACAGTCCAAAAAAAATTTTTTTTTAACTTTTTTCAATTTTACCCCCGTGGGATATATATTCTGCCCACACACATTTGGAACTCTCCTGGGGTACCCTCACACATATTATTCCCTCATTTAGTGGATGTTTTCACAAAAAAGTGAAAGTTTCAAAAATCCAGAAAATTGGCTGAAAACGACTAAATATCAAGGACTCCTTGGGCGAATCGCTCTGGAACTGAAATCGGAACACTCACTGACATTTCCCCAATCTGAAAGTCTGATAAACGCCGGAAAAATGACAGTCCAAAAAAAATTTTTTTTCAACTTTTTTCAATTTTACCCCCGTGGGATATATATTCTACCCACACACATTTGTAACGCTCCTGGCGTACCCTCACACATATTATTCCCTCATTTAGTGGATATTTTCACCAAAAAAGTGAAAGTTTCAAAAATCCAGAAAATTGGCTGAAAACGACTAAATATCAAGGACTCATTGGGCATAGCGCTCTGGAACTGAAATCGGAACGCTCACTGACATTTGTCTTATCTGAAAGTCAGATAAATGCCGGAAAAATGACTAAGTCCAAAAAAAAATTTTTTTCAACTTTTTTCAATTTTACCCCTGTGGGATATATATTCTACCCACAAACATTTGGAACTCTCCTGGGGTACCCTCACACATATTATTCCCTCATTTAGTTGATATTTTCACAAAAAAGTGAAAGTTTCAAAAATCCAGAAAATTGGCTGAAAATGACTAAATATCAAGGACTCATTGGGCATAACGCTATGGAACTGAAATCGGAACGCTCACTGACATTTGTCTTATCTGAAAGTCAGATAAATGCCGGAAAAATGACTAAGTCCAAAAAAAAATTTTTTTCAACTTTTTTCAATTTAACCCCTGTGGGATATATATTCTACCCACACACATTTGGAACTCTCCTGGGGTACCCTCACACATATTATTCCCTCATTTAGTGGATATTTTCACAAAAAAGTGAAATTTTCAAAAATCCAGTAAATTGGCTGAAAATGACTAAATATCAAGGACTCATTGGGCGAATCGCTCTGGAACTGAAATCGGAATGCTCACTGACATTTCCCCATTCTGAAAGTCTGATAAACGCTGGAAAAATGACAGTCCAAAAAAAAAATGTTTTCAACTTTTTTCAATTTTGCCCCCGTGGGATATATATTCTACCCACACACATTTGGAACTCTCCTGGGGTACCCTCACACATATTATTCCCTCATTTAGTGGATATTTTCACAAAAAAGTGAAATTTTCAAAAATACAGAAAATTGGCTGGAAACGACTAAATATCAAGAACTCATTGGGCAAATCGCTCTGGAACTGAAATTGGAAGGCTAACTGACATTTCCCCTATCTGAAAGTCGGATAAACGCCGGAAAAATGACTAAGTCCAAAAAAAAATTGATTTCAACTTTTTTATATTTTACCCCCGTGGGATATATATTCTACCCACACACATTTGGAACTCTCCTGGGGTACCCTCACACATATTATTCCCTCATTTAGTGGATATTTTCACAAAAAAGTGAAATTTTCAAAAATCCAGGAAATTGTCTGAAAACGACTAAATATGAAGGACTCAGTGGGCGAATCGCTCTGGAACAGAAATCGGAACGCTTACTGACATTTGCCCTATCTGAAAGTCTGATAGACACCGGAAAAATGACTAAGTCCCAAAAAAAATTTTTTTCAACTTTTTTCAATTTTACCCCGTGGGATATATATTCTACCCACACACATTTGGTACTCTCCTGGGGTACCCTCACACATATTATTCCCTCATTTAGTGGATATTTTCGCAAAAAAGTGAAATTTTCAAAAATCCAGAAAATTGTCTGAAAACGACTAAATATCAAGGACTCATTGGGCGAATGGCTCTGGAACTGAATTCGGAACGCTCACTCACTTTTCCCCTATCTGAAAGTCTGATAAATGCCGGAAAAATGACTAAGTCCAAAAAAAAAAATTTTTAAACTTTTTTCAATTTTACCCCGTGGGATATATATTCTACCCATACACATTTGGAACTCTCCTGGGGTACCCTCACACATATTATTCCCTCATTTAGTGGATATTTTCACAAAAAAGTGAAATTTTCAAAAATGCAAATTATTGGCTGAAAACGAATAAATATCAAGGACTCATTGGGCAAATCGCTCTGGAACTGAAATCGGAATGGTCACTCACATTTCCCCCATCTGAAAGTCTGATAAACGCCGGAAAAATGACTAAGTCCAAGAAAAATTTTTTTAAAACTTTTTTCAATTTTACCCGTGGGATATATATTCTACCCATACACATTTGGAACTCTCCTGGGGTACCCTCACACATATTATTCCCTCATTTAGTGGATATTTTTACAAAAAATGAAATTTTCAAAAATCCAGAAAATTGACTGAAAACGACTAAATATCAAGGACTCATTGGGCGAATCGCTCTGGAACTGAAATCGGAATGGTCGCTCCCTTTTCCCCTATCTGAAAGTCTGATAAACGCCGGAAAAATGACCAATTCCAAGAAAACATTTTTTTCAACTTTTTCAATTTTACCCCCGTGGGATATATATTCTACCCACACACATTTGGAACTCCCCTGGGGTACCCTCACACATATTATTCCCTCATTTAGTGGATATTTTCATAAAAAAGTGAAATTTTCAAAAATCCAGAAAATTGGCTGAAAACGACTAATAATCAAGGAATCATTGGGTGAATCGCTCTGAAACTGAAATCGGAACGCTCACTGACATTTCCCCTATCTGAAAGTCTGATAAACGCCGGAAAAATGACTAAGTCCAAAAAAAAATTTGTTCAACTCTTTTCAATTTTACCCCCGTGGGATATATATTCTACCCACACACATTTGGAACTCTCCTGGGGTACCCTCACACATATTGTTCCCTCATTTAGTGGATATTTTCACAAAAAAGTGAAATTTTCAAAAATCCAGAAAAATGGCTGAAAACGACTAAATATCAAGGACTCATTGGGCGAATCACTCTGGAACTGAAATCGGAAAGCTCACTCACATTTCCCCTATCTGAAAGTCTGATAAACGCCGGAAAAATGACTAAGTCCAAAAAAAAAATTTTTTCAACTTTTTTCAATTTTACCACGTGGGATATATATTCTACCCATACACATTTGGAACTCTCCTGGGGTACCCTCACACATATTATTCCCTCATTTAGTGGATATTTTCACAAAAAAAGTGAAATTTTCAAAAATCCAGAAAATTGGCTGAAAACGACTAAATATCAAGGACTCATTGGGCAAATCGCTCTGGAACTGAAATAGGAACGCTCACTGACATTTCCCCTATCTGAAAGTCTGATAAACGAAGGAAAAATGACTAAGTCCAAGAAAATTTTTTTTTAAACTTTTTTCAATTTTACCCACGTGGGATATATATTCTACCCAAACACATTTGGAACTCTCCTGGGGTACCCTCACACATATTATTCCCTCATTTAGTGGATATTTTCACAAAAAAGTGAAAGTTTCAAAAATCCAGAAAATTGGCTGAAAATGACTAAATATCAAGGACTCATTGGGTGAATCGCTCTGGAACTGAAATCGGAATGCTCACTGACATTTCCCCAATCTGAAAGTCTGATAAAAGCTGGAAAAATGACAGTCCAAAAAAAAAATATTTTCAACTTTTTTCAATTTTACCCCCGTGGGATATATATTCTGCCCACACACATTTGGAACTCTCCTGGGGTACCCTCACACATATTATTCCCTCATTTAGTTGATATTTTCACAAAAAAGTGAAAGTTACAAAAATCCAGAAAATTGGCTGAAAATGACTAAATATCAAGGACTCATTGGGCATAACGCTCTGGAACTGAAATCGGAACGCTCACTGACATTTGTCTTATCTGAAAGTCAGATAAATGCCGGAAAAATGACTAAGTCCAAAAAAAAATTTTTTGCAACTTTTTTCAATTTAACCCCTGTGGGATATATATTCTACCCACACACATTTGGAACGCTCCTGGGGTACCCTCACACATATTAATCCCTCATTTAGTGGATATTTTCACAAAAAAGTGAAATTTTCAAAAATCCAAAATATTGGCTGAAAACGACTAAATATCAAGGACTCATTGGGCGAATCGCTCTGGAACTGAAATCGGAACGCTCACTGACATTTCCCCTATCTGAAAGTCTGATAAACGCCGGAGAAATGACTAAGTCCAAAAAAAATAATTTTTTCAACTTTTTTCAATTTTACCCCCGTTGGATATATATTCTGCCCACACACATTTGGAACTCTCCTGGGGTACCCTCACACATATTATTCCCTCATTTAGTGGATATTTTCACAAAAAAGTGAAAGTTTCAAAAATCCAGAAAATTGGCTGAAAACGACTCAATATCAAGGACTCATTGGGTGAATCGCTCTGGAACTGAAATCGGTACGCTCACTGACATTTCCCCTATCTGAAAGTCTGATAAACGCCGGAAAAATGACTAAGTCCAAAAAAAAAAATGTTTTCAACTTTTTTCAATTTTACCCACGTGGGATATATATTCTACTCACACACATTTGGAACTCTCCTGGGGTACCCTCACACATATTATTCCCTCATTTAGTGGATATTTTCACAAAAAAGTGAAATTTTCAAAAATCCAGAAAATTGGCTGAAAATGACTAAATATCAAGGACTCATTGGGCGAATCGCTCTGGAACTGAAATCGGAATGCTCACTGACATTTCCCCATTCTGAAAGTCTGATAAACGCTGGAAAAATGACAGTAGAAAAAAAAAAGGTTTTCAACTTTTTTCAATTTTGCCCCCGTGGGATATATATTCTACCCACACACATTTGGAACTCTCCTGGGGTACCCTCACACATATTATTCCCTCATTTAGTGGATATTTTCACAAAAAAGTGAAATTTTCAAAAATCCAGAAAATTGGCTGAAAATGACTAAATATCAAGGACTCATCGGGCGAATCGCTCTGGAACTGAAATCGGAATGCTCACTGACATTTCCCCATTCTGAAAGTCTGATAAACGCTGGAAAAATGACAGTAGAAAAAAAAAAGGTTTTCAACTTTTTTCAATTTTGCCCCGTGGGATATATATTCTACCCACACACATTTGGAACTCTCCTGGGGTACCCTCACACATATTATTCCCTCATTTAGTGGATATTTTCACAAAAAAGTGAAATTTTCAAAAATACAGAAAATTTGCTGAAAACGACTAAATATCAAGAACTCATTGGGCAAATCGCTCTGGAACTGAAATTGGAACGCTAACTGACATTTCCCCTATCTGAAAGTCGGATAAACGCCGGAAAAATGACTAAGTCCCAAAAAAAATTGATTTCAACTTTTTTATATTTTACCCCCGTGGGATATATATTCTACCCACACACATTTGGAACTCTCCTGGGGTACCCTCACACATATTATTCCCTCATTTAGTGGATATTGTCACAAAAAAGTGAAAGTTTCAAAAATCCAAAATATTGGCTGAAAACGACTAAATATCAAGGACTCAATGGGCGAATCGCTCTGGAACTGAAATCGGAATGCTCACTGACATTTCCAAAATCTGAAAGTCTGATAAACGCCAGAAAAATGACAGTCCAAAAAAAATTTTTTTTTAACTTTTTTCAATTTTACCCCCGTGGGATATATATTCTGCCCACACACATTTGGAACTCTCCTGGGGTACCCTCACACATATTATTCCCTCATTTAGTGGATGTTTTCACAAAAAAGTGAAAGTTTCAAAAATCCAGAAAATTGGCTGAAAACGACTAAATATCAAGGACTCCTTGGGCGAATCGCTCTGGAACTGAAATCGGAACACTCACTGACATTTCCCCAATCTGAAAGTCTGATAAACGCCGGAAAAATGACAGTCCAAAAAAAATTTTTTTTCAACTTTTTTCAATTTTACCCCCGTGGGATATATATTCTACCCACACACATTTGTAACGCTCCTGGCGTACCCTCACACATATTATTCCCTCATTTAGTGGATATTTTCACCAAAAAAGTGAAAGTTTCAAAAATCCAGAAAATTGGCTGAAAACGACTAAATATCAAGGACTCATTGGGCATAGCGCTCTGGAACTGAAATCGGAACGCTCACTGACATTTGTCTTATCTGAAAGTCAGATAAATGCCGGAAAAATGACTAAGTCCAAAAAAAAATTTTTTTCAACTTTTTTCAATTTTACCCCTGTGGGATATATATTCTACCCACAAACATTTGGAACTCTCCTGGGGTACCCTCACACATATTATTCCCTCATTTAGTTGATATTTTCACAAAAAAGTGAAAGTTTCAAAAATCCAGAAAATTGGCTGAAAATGACTAAATATCAAGGACTCATTGGGCATAACGCTATGGAACTGAAATCGGAACGCTCACTGACATTTGTCTTATCTGAAAGTCAGATAAATGCCGGAAAAATGACTAAGTCCAAAAAAAAATTTTTTTCAACTTTTTTCAATTTAACCCCTGTGGGATATATATTCTACCCACACACATTTGGAACTCTCCTGGGGTACCCTCACACATATTATTCCCTCATTTAGTGGATATTTTCACAAAAAAGTGAAATTTTCAAAAATCCAGTAAATTGGCTGAAAATGACTAAATATCAAGGACTCATTGGGCGAATCGCTCTGGAACTGAAATCGGAATGCTCACTGACATTTCCCCATTCTGAAAGTCTGATAAACGCTGGAAAAATGACAGTCCAAAAAAAAAATGTTTTCAACTTTTTTCAATTTTGCCCCCGTGGGATATATATTCTACCCACACACATTTGGAACTCTCCTGGGGTACCCTCACACATATTATTCCCTCATTTAGTGGATATTTTCACAAAAAAGTGAAATTTTCAAAAATACAGAAAATTGGCTGGAAACGACTAAATATCAAGAACTCATTGGGCAAATCGCTCTGGAACTGAAATTGGAAGGCTAACTGACATTTCCCCTATCTGAAAGTCGGATAAACGCCGGAAAAATGACTAAGTCCAAAAAAAAATTGATTTCAACTTTTTTATATTTTACCCCCGTGGGATATATATTCTACCCACACACATTTGGAACTCTCCTGGGGTACCCTCACACATATTATTCCCTCATTTAGTGGATATTTTCACAAAAAAGTGAAAGTTTCAAAAATCCAAAATATTGGCTGAAAACGACTAAATATCAAGGACTCAATGGGCGAATCGCTCTGGAACTGAAATCGGAATGCTCACTGACATTTCCAAAATCTGAAAGTCTGATAAACGCCAGAAAAATGACAGTCCAAAAAAAATTTTTTTTTAACTTTTTTCAATTTTACCCCCGTGGGATATATATTCTGCCCACACACATTTGGAACTCTCCTGCGGTACCCTCACACATATTATTCCCTCATTTAGTGGATATTTTCACAAAAAAGTGAAAGTTTCAAAAATCCAGAAAATTGGCTGAAAACGACTAAATATCAAGGACTCCTTGGGCGAATCGCTCTGGAACTGAAATCGGAACACTCACTGACATTTCCCCAATCTGAAAGTCTGATAAACGCCGGAAAAATGACAGTCCAAAAAAAATTTTTTTTAAACTTTTTTCAATTTTACCCCCGTCGGATATATATTCTACCCACACACATTTGTAACGCTCCTGGCGTACTCTCACACATATTATTCCCTCATTTAGTGGATATTTTCACCAAAAAAGTGAAAGTTTCAAAAATCCAGAAAATTGGCTGAAAACGACTAAATATCAAGGACTAATTGGGCATAGCGCTCTGGAACTGAAATCGGAACGCTCACTGACATTTGTCTTATCTGAAAGTCAGATAAATGCCGGAAAAATGACTAAGTCCAAAAAAAAATTTTTTTCAACTTTTTTCAGTTTAACCCCTGTGGGATATATATTCTACCCACACACATTTGGAACTCTCCTGGGGTACCCTCACACATATTATTCCCTCATTTAGTGGATATTTTCACAAAAAAGTGAAATTTTCAAAAATCCAGAAAATTGGCTGAAAACGGCTAAATATCAAGGAATCATTGGGCGAATCGCTCTGGAACTGAAATCGGAATGCTCACTGACATTTCCCCAATCTGAAAGTCTGATAAACGCTGGAAAAATGAATGTCCAAAAAAAAAATGTTTTCAACTTTTTTCAATTTTACCCCCGTGGGATATATAATCTGCCCACACACATTTGGAACTCTCCTGGGGTACCCTCACACATATTATTCCCTCATTTAGTGGATATTTTCACAAAAAAGTGAAAGTTTCAAAAATCCAGAAAATTGCCTGAAAACGACTAAATATTAAGGACTCATTGGGCGAATCGCTCTGGAACTGAAATCGGAATGCTCACTGACATTTCCCCAATCTGAAAGTCTGATAAACGCCGTAAAAATGAATAAGTCCAAAAAAAAAATTTTTTCAACTTTTTTCAATTTAACCCCTGTGGGATATATATTCTACCCACACACATTTGGAACTCTCCTGGGGTACCCTCACACATATTATTCCCTCATTTAGTGGATATTTTCACAAAAAAGTGAAAGTTTCAAAAATCCAGAAAATTGGCTGAAAACGACTAAATATCAAGGACTCATTGGGCGAATCGCTCAGGAACTGAAATCGGAATGCTCACTGACATTTCCCCTATCTGAAAGTCTGATAAACGCCGGAAAAATGACTAAATCCCAAAAAAATATTTTTTCAACTTTTTTCAATTTTACCCCCGTGGGATATATATTCTATCCACACACATTTTGAACTCTTCTGGGTTACCCTCACACATATTATTCCCTCATTTAGGGGATATTTTCACAAAAAAGTTAAATTTTCAAAAATCCAAAATATTGGCTGAAAACGACAAAATATCAAGGACTCATTGGGCGAATCGCTCTGGAACTGAAATCGGAACGCTCACTGACATTTGTCCTATCTGAAAGTCTGATAAACGCCGGAAAAATGACTAAGTGCAAAAAAAATTTTTTTTCAACTTTTTTCAATTTTACCCCCGTGGGATATATATTCTATCCACACACATTTTGAACTCTTCTGGGTTACCCTCACACATATTATTCCCTCATTTAGTGGATATTTGCACAAAAAAGTGAAAGTTTCAAAAATCCAGAAAATTGGCTGAAAACCACTAAATATCAAGGACTCATGGGGCAAATCGCTCTGGAACTGAAATCGGAACGCTCACTGACATTTGTTCTATCTGAAAGTCAGATAAATGCCGGAAAAATGACTAAGTCCCAAAAAAAAATTTTTTCAACTTTTTTCAGTTTAACCCCAGTGGGATATATATTCTACCCACACACATTTGGAACTCTCCTGGGGTACCCTCACACATATTATTCCCTCATTTAGTGGATATTTTCACAAAAAAGTGAAATTTTCAAAAATCCAGAAAATTGGCTGAAAACGACTAAACATCAAGGACTCATTGGGCGAATCCCTCTGGAACTGAAATCGGAATGCTCACTGACATTTCCCCAATCTGAAAGTCTGATAAACGCCGGAAAAATGACTGAGTCCAAAAAAAAAAATTTTTCAACTTTTTTCAATTTTACCCCCGTGGGATATATATTCTATCCACACACATTTGGAACTCTTCTGGGGTACCCTCACACATATTATTCCCTCATTTAGTGGATATTTTCACAAAAAAGTAAAATTTTCAAAAATCCAAAATATTGGCTGAAAAAGACTAAATATCAAGGACTCATTGGTCAAATCGCTCTGGAACTGAAATCGGAACGCTCACTGACATTTGTCCTATCTGAAAGTCTGATAAACGCCGGATAAATGACTTAGTCCAAAAAAAATTTTTTTTCAACTTTTTACAATTTTACCCCCGTGGGATATATATTCTACCCACACACATTTGGAACTCTCCTGGGGTACCCTCACACATATTATTCCCTCATTTAGTGGATATTTTTACAAAAAAGTGAAATTTTCAAAAATCCAGAAAATTGGCTGAAAACGACTAAATATCAAGGACTCATTGGGCGAATTGCTCTGGAACTGAAATCGGAACGCTCACTGACATTTCCCCTATCTGAAAGTCTGACAAACGCCGGAAAAATGACTAAGTCCAAAAAAAAAAATTTTTCAACTTTTTTCAATTTTACCCCCGTGGGATATATATTCTATCCACAGACATTTGGAACTCTTCTGGGGTACCCTCACACATATTATTCCCTCATTTAGTGGATATTTTCACAAAAAAGTAAAATTTTCAAAAATCCAGAAAATTGGCTGAAAACCACTAAATATCAAGGACTCATAGGGCAAATCGCTCTGGAACTGAAATCGGAACACTCACTGACATTTGTCCTATCTGAAAGTCAGATAAATGCCGGAAAAATGACTAAGTCCAAAAAAAATTTTTTTTAAACTCTTTTCAATTTAACCCCTGTGGGATATATATTCTACCCACACACATTTGGAACTCTCCTGGGGTACCCTCACACATATTATTCCCTCATTTAGTGGATATTTGCACAAAAAAGTGAAAGTTTCAAAAATCCAGAAAATTGGCTGACAACCACTAAATATCAAGGACTCATTGGGCGAATCGCTCTGGAACTGAAATCGGAACGCTCACTGACATTTCCCCTATCTGAAAGTCTCATAAACGCCGGAAAAATGACTAAGTGCAAAAAAAATTTTTTAAAACTTTTTTCAATTTTACCCCCGTGGGATATATATTCTACCCACACACATTTGGAACTCTCCTGGGGTACCCTCACACATATTATTCCCTCATTTAGTGGATATTTGCACAAAAAAGTGAAAGTTTCAAAAATCCAGAAAATTGGCTGAAAACCACTAAATATCAAGGACTCATTGGGCAAATCGCTCTGGAACTGAAATCGGAATGCTCACCGACATTTGTCCTATCTGAAAGTCTGATAAACGCCGGAAAAATGACTAAGTCCAAAAAAAATATTTTTTCAACTTTTTTCAATTTTACCCCCGTGGGATATATATTCTACCCACACACATTTTGAACTCTTCTGGGGTATCCTCACACATATTATTCCCTCATTTAGTGGATATTTTCACAAAAAAGTGAAAGTTTCAAAAATCCAGAAAATTGGCTGAAAACCACTAAACATCAAGGACTCATTGGGCGAATCCCTCTGGAACTGAAATCGGAATGCTCACTGACATTTCCCCAATCTGAAAGTCTGACAAACGCCGGAAAAATGACTAAGTCCAAAAAAAAAAATTTTTCAACTTTTTTCAATTTTACCCCCGTGGGATATATATTCTATCCACAGACATTTGGAACTCTTCTGGGGTACCCTCACACATATTATTCCCTCATTTAGTGGATATTTTCACAAAAAAGTAAAATTTTCAAAAATCCAGAAAATTGGCTGAAAACCACTAAATATCAAGGACTCATAGGGCAAATCGCTCTGGAACTGAAATCGGAACACTCACTGACATTTGTCCTATCTGAAAGTCAGATAAATGCCGGAAAAATGACTAAGTCCAAAAAAAATTTTTTTTAAACTCTTTTCAATTTAACCCCTGTGGGATATATATTCTACCCACACACATTTGGAACTCTCCTGGGGTACCCTCACACATATTATTCCCTCATTTAGTGGATATTTGCACAAAAAAGTGAAAGTTTCAAAAATCCAGAAAATTGGCTGACAACCACTAAATATCAAGGACTCATTGGGCGAATCGCTCTGGAACTGAAATCGGAACGCTCACTGACATTTCCCCTATCTGAAAGTCTCATAAACGCCGGAAAAATGACTAAGTGCAAAAAAAATTTTTTAAAACTTTTTTCAATTTTACCCCCGTGGGATATATATTCTACCCACACACATTTGGAACTCTCCTGGGGTACCCTCACACATATTATTCCCTCATTTAGTGGATATTTGCACAAAAAAGTGAAAGTTTCAAAAATCCAGAAAATTGGCTGAAAACCACTAAATATCAAGGACTCATTGGGCAAATCGCTCTGGAACTGAAATCGGAATGCTCACCGACATTTGTCCTATCTGAAAGTCTGATAAACGCCGGAAAAATGACTAAGTCCAAAAAAAATATTTTTTCAACTTTTTTCAATTTTACCCCCGTGGGATATATATTCTACCCACACACATTTTGAACTCTTCTGGGGTATCCTCACACATATTATTCCCTCATTTAGTGGATATTTTCACAAAAAAGTGAAAGTTTCAAAAATCCAGAAAATTGGCTGAAAACCACTAAACATCAAGGACTCATTGGGCGAATCCCTCTGGAACTGAAATCGGAATGCTCACTGACATTTCCCCAATCTGAAAGTCTGATAAACGCCGGAAAAATGACTAAGTCCAAAAAAAAAAATTTTTCAACTTTTTTCAATTTTACCCCCGTGGGATATATATTCTATCCACACACATTTGGAACTCTTCTGGGGTACCCTCACACATATTATTCCCTCATTTAGTGGATATTTTCACAAAAAAGTAAAATTTTCAAAAATCCAAAATATTGGCTGAAAACGACTAAATATCAAGGACTCATTGGGCGAATCGCTCTGGAACTGAAATCGGAACGCTCACTGACATTTGTCCTATCTGAAAGTCTGATAAACGCCGTAAAAATGACTAAGTCCAAAAAAAATATTTTTTCAACTTTTTTCAATTTTACCCCCGTGGGATATATATTCTATCCACACACATTTTGAACTCTTCTGGGTTACCCTCACACATATTATTCCCTCATTTAGTGGATATTTTCACAAAAAAGTAAAATTTTCAAAAATCCAAAATATTGGCTGAAAACCACTAAATATCAAGGACTCATTGGGCGAATCGCTCTGGAACTGAAATCGGAACGCTCACTGACATTTGTCCTATCTGAAAGTCTGATAAACGCCGGAAAAATGACTAAGTGCAAAAAAAATTTTTTTTAAACTTTTTTCAATTTTACCCCCGTGGGATATATATTCTACCCACACACATTTGGAACTCTCCTGGGGTATCCTCACACATATTATTCCTTCATTTAGTGGATATTTGCACAAAAAAGTGAAAGTTTCAAAAATCCTGAAAATTGGCTGAAAACCACTAAATATCAAGGACTCATGGGGCAAATCGCTCTGGAACTGAAATCGGAACGCTCACTGACATTTTTTCTATCTGAAAGTCAGATAAATGCCGGAAAAATGACTAAGTCCAAAAAAAAAATTTTTTCAACTTTTTTCAGTTTAACCCCAGTGGGATATATATTCTACCCACACACATTTGGAACTCTCCTGGGGTACCCTCACACATATTATTCCCTCATTTAGTGGATATTTTCACAAAAAAGTGAAATTTTCAAAAATCCAGAAAATTGGCTGAAAACGACTAAACATCAAGGACTCATTGGGCGAATCCCTCTGGAACTGAAATCGGAATGCTCACTGATATTTCCCCAATCTGAAAGTCTGATAAACGCCGGAAAAATGACTAAGTCCAAAAAAAAAAATTTTTCAACTTTTTTCAATTTTACCCCACGTGGGATATATATTCTATCCACACACATTTGGAACTCTTCTGGGGTACCCTCACACATATTATTCCCTCATTTAGTGGATATTTTCAGAAAAAAGTAAAATTTTCAAAAATCCAAAATATTGGCTGAAAAAGACTAAATATCAAGGACTCATTGGTCAAATCGCTCTGGAACTGAAATCGGAACGCTCACTGACATTTGTCCTATCTGAAAGTCTGATAAACGCCGGATAAATGACTTAGTCCAAAAAAAATTTTTTTTCAACTTTTTACAATTTTACCCCCGTGGGATATATATTCTACCCACACACATTTGGAACTCTCCTGGGGTACCCTCACACATATTATTCCCTCATTTAGTGGATATTTTTACAAAAAAGTGAAATTTTCAAAAATCCAGAAAATTGGCTGAAAACGACTAAATATCAAGGACTCATTGGGCGAATTGCTCTGGAACTGAAATCGGAACGCTCACTGACATTTCCCCTATCTGAAAGTCTGACAAACGCCGGAAAAATGACTAAGTCCAAAAAAAAAAATTTTTCAACTTTTTTCAATTTTACCCCCGTGGGATATATATTCTATCCACAGACATTTGGAACTCTTCAGGGGTACCCTCACACATATTATTCCCTCATTTAGTGGATATTTTCACAAAAAAGTAAAATTTTCAAAAATCCAGAAAATTGGCTGAAAACCACTAAATATCAAGGACTCATTGGGCGAATCGCTCTGGAACTGAAATCGGAACGCTCACTGACATTTGTCCTATCTGAAAGTCTGATAAACGCCGTAAAAATGACTAAGTCCAAAAAAAAATTTTTTTCAACTTTTTTCAGTTTAACCCCAGTGGGATATATATTCTACCCACACACATTTGGAACTCTCCTGGGGTACCCTCACACATATTATTCCCTCATTTAGTGGATATTTTCACAAAAAAGTGAAATTTTCAAGAATCAAGAAAATTGGCTGAAAACGACTAAACATCAAGGACTCATTGGGCGAATCCCTCTGGAACTGAAATCGGAATGCTCACTGACATTTCCCCAATCTGAAAGTCTGATAAACGCCGGAAAAATGACTAAGTCCAAAAAAAAAAATTTTTCAACTTTTTTCAATTTTACCCCCGTGGGATATATATTCTATCCACACACATTTGGAACTCTTCTGGGGTACCCTCACACATATTATTCCCTCATTTAGTGGATATTTTCACAAAAAAGTAAAATTTTCAAAAATCCAAAATATTGGCTGAAAACGACTAAATATCAAGGACTCATTGGACGAATCGCTCTGGAACTGAAATCGGAACGCTCACTGACATTTGTCCTATCTGAAAGTCTGATAAACGCCGTAAAAATGACTAAGTCCAAAAAAAATTTTTTTTCAACTTTTTTCAATTTTACCCCCGTGGGATATATATTCTACCCACACACATTTGGAACTCTCCTGGGGTACCCTCACACATATTATTCCCTCATTTAGTGGATATTTGCACAAAAAAGTGAAAGTTTCAAAAATCCAGAAAATTAGCTGAAAACCACTAAATATCAAGGACTCATTGGGCAAATCGCTCTGGAACTGAAATCGGAACGCTCACTGACATTTCCCCTATTTGAAAGTCTGATAAACGCCGGAAAAATGACTAAGTCCAAAAAAAATATTTTTTCAACTTTTTTCAATTTTACCCCCGTGGGATATATATTCTATCCACACACATTTTGAACTCTTCTGGGTTACCCTCACACATATTATTCCCTCATTTAGTGGATATTTTCACAAAAAAGTAAAATTTTCAAAAATCCAAAATATTGGCTGAAAACCACTAAATATCAAGGACTCATTGGGCGAATCGCTCTGGAACTGAAATCGGAACGCTCACTGACATTTGTCCTATCTGAAAGTCTGATAAACGCCGGAAAAATGACTAAGTGCAAAAAAAATTTTTTTTAAACTTTTTTCAATTTTACCCCCGTGGGATATATATTCTACCCACACACATTTGGAACTCTCCTGGGGTATCCTCACACATATTATTCCTTCATTTAGTGGATATTTGCACAAAAAAGTGAAAGTTTCAAAAATCCAGAAAATTGGCTGAAAACCACTTAATATCAAGGACTCATGGGGCAAATCGCTCTGGAACTGAAATCGGAACGCTCACTGACATTTGTTCTATCTGAAAGTCAGATAAATGCCGGAAAAATGACTAAGTCCAAAAAAAAAATTTTTTCAACTTTTTTCAGTTTAACCCCAGTGGGATATATATTCTACCCACACACATTTGGAACTCTCCTGGGGTACCCTCACACATATTATTCCCTCATTTAGTGGATATTTTCACAAAAAAGTGAAATTTTCAAAAATCCAGAAAATTGGCTGAAAACGACTAAACATCAAGGACTCATTGGGCGAATCCCTCTGGAACTGAAATCGGAATGCTCACTGACATTTCCCCAATCTGAAAGTCTGATAAACGCCGGAAAAATGACTAAGTCCACAAAAAAAAATTTTTCAACTTTTTTCAATTTTACCCCCGTGGGATATATATTCTATCCACACACATTTGGAACTCTTCTGGGGTACCCTCACACATATTATTCCCTCATTTAGTGGATATTTTCACAAAAAAGTAAAATTTTCAAAAATCCAAAATATTGGCTGAAAAAGACTAAATATCAAGGACTCATTGGTCAAATCGCTCTGGAACTGAAATCGGAACGCTCACTGACATTTGTCCTATCTGAAAGTCTGATAAACGCCGGATAAATGACTTAGTCCAAAAAAAATTTTTTTTCAACTTTTTACAATTTTACCCCCGTGGGATATATATTCTACCCACACACATTTGGAACTCTCCTGGGGTACCCTCACACATATTATTCCCTCATTTAGTGGATATTTTTACAAAAAAGTGAAATTTTCAAAAATCCAGAAAATTGGCTGAAAACGACTAAATATCAAGGACTCATTGGGCGAATTGCTCTGGAACTGAAATCGGAACGCTCACTGACATTTCCCCTATCTGAAAGTCTGACAAACGCCGGAAAAATGACTAAGTCCAAAAAAAAAAATTTTTCAACTTTTTTCAATTTTACCCCCGTGGGATATATATTCTATCCACAGACATTTGGAACTCTTCTGGGGTACCCTCACACATATTATTCCCTCATTTAGTGGATATTTTCACAAAAAAGTAAAATTTTCAAAAATCCAGAAAATTGGCTGAAAACCACTAAATATCAAGGACTCATAGGGCAAATCGCTCTGGAACTGAAATCGGAACACTCACTGACATTTGTCCTATCTGAAAGTCAGATAAATGCCGGAAAAATGACTAAGTCCAAAAAAAAATTTTTTTAAACTCTTTTCAATTTAACCCCTGTGGGATATATATTCTACCCACACACATTTGGAACTCTCCTGGGGTACCCTCACACATATTATTCCCTCATTTAGTGGATATTTGCACAAAAAAGTGAAAGTTTCAAAAATCCAGAAAATTGGCTGAAAACCACTAAATATCAAGGACTCATTGGGCGAATCGCTCTGGAACTGAAATCGGAACGCTCACTGACATTTCCCCTATCTGAAAGTCTCATAAACGCCGGAAAAATGACTAAGTGCAAAAAAATTTTTTTAAAACTTTTTTCAATTTTACCCCCGTGGGATATATATTCTACCCACACACATTTGGAACTCTCCTGGGGTACCCTCACACATATTATTCCCTCATTTAGTGGATATTTGCACAAAAAAGTGAAAGTTTCAAAAATCCAGAAAATTGGCTGAAAACCACTAAATATCAAGGACTCATTGGGCAAATCGCTCTGGAACTGAAATCGGAACGCTCACTGACATTTCCCCTATCTGAAAGTCTGACAAACGCCGGAAAAATGACTAAGTCCAAAAAAAAAAATTTTTCAACTTTTTTCAATTTTACCCCCGTGGGATATATATTCTATCCACAGACATTTGGAACTCTTCTGGGGTACCCTCACACATATTATTCCCTCATTTAGTCGATATTTTCACAAAAAAGTAAAATTTTCAAAAATCCAGAAAATTGGCTGAAAACCACTAAATATCAAGGACTCATAGGGCAAATCGCTCTGGAACTGAAATCGGAACACTCACTGACATTTGTCCTATCTGAAAGTCAGATAAATGCCGGAAAAATGACTAAGTCCAAAAAAAAATTTTTTTAAACTCTTTTCAATTTAACCCCTGTGGGATATATATTCTACCCACACACATTTGGAACTCTCCTGGGGTACCCTCACACATATTATTCCCTCATTTAGTGGATATTTGCACAAAAAAGTGAAAGTTTCAAAAATCCAGAAAATTGGCTGAAAACCACTAAATATCAAGGACTCATTGGGCAAATCGCTCTGGAACTGAAATCGGAATGCTCACCGACATTTGTCCTATCTGAAAGTCTGATAAACGCCGGAAAAATGACTAAGTCCAAAAAAAATATTTTTTCAACTTTTTTCAATTTTACCCCCGTGGGATATATATTCTACCCACACACATTTGGAAATCTCCTGGGGTACCCTCACACATATTATTCCCTCATTTAGTGGATATTTTCACAAAAAAGTGAAAGTTTCAAAAATCCAGAAAATTGGCTGAAAACCACTAAATATCAAGGACTCATGGGGCAAATTGCTCTGGAACTGAAATCGGAACGCTCACTGACATTTGTTCTATCTGAAAGTCAGATAAATGCCGGAAAAATGACTAAGTCCAAAAAAAAATTTTTTTCAACTTTTTTCAGTTTAACCCCAGTGGGATATATATTCTACCCACACACATTTGGAACTCTCCTGGGGTACCCTCACACATATTATTCCCTCATTTAGTGGATATTTTCACAAAAAAGTGAAATTTTCAAGAATCAAGAAAATTGGCTGAAAACGACTAAACATCAAGGACTCATTGGGCGAATCCCTCTGGAACTGAAATCGGAATGCTCACTGACATTTCCCCAATCTGAAAGTCTGATAAACGCCGGAAAAATGACTAAGTCCAAAAAAAAAAATTTTTCAACTTTTTTCAATTTTACCCCCGTGGGATATATATTCTATCCACACACATTTGGAACTCTTCTGGGGTACCCTCACACATATTATTCCCTCATTTAGTGGATATTTTCACAAAAAAGTAAAATTTTCAAAAATCCAAAATATTGGCTGAAAAAGACTAAATATCAAGGACTCATTGGTCAAATCGCTCTGGAACTGAAATCGGAACGCTCACTGACATTTGTCCTATCTGAAAGTCTGATAAACGCCGGATAAATGACTTAGTCCAAAAAAAATTTTTTTTCAACTTTTTTCAATTTTACCCCCGTGGGATATATATTCTACCCACACACATTTGGAACTCTCCTGGGGTACCCTCACACATATTATTCCCTCATTTAGTGGATATTTTTACAAAAAAGTGAAATTTTCAAAAATCCAGAAAATTGGCTGAAAACGACTAAATATCAAGGACTCATTGGGCGAATTGCTCTGGAACTGAAATCGGAACGCTCACTGACATTTCCCCTATCTGAAAGTCTGACAAACGCCGGAAAAATGACTAAGTCCAAAAAAAAAAATTTTTCAACTTTTTTCAATTTTACCCCCGTGGGATATATATTCTATCCACAGACATTTGGAACTCTTCTGGGGTACCCTCACACATATTATTCCCTCATTTAGTGGATATTTTCACAAAAAAGTAAAATTTTCAAAAATCCAGAAAATTGGCTGAAAACCACTAAATATCAAGGACTCATAGGGCAAATCGCTCTGGAACTGAAATCGGAACACTCACTGACATTTGTCCTATCTGAAAGTCAGATAAATGCCGGAAAAATGACTAAGTCCAAAAAAAAATTTTTTTAAACTCTTTTCAATTTAACCCCTGTGGGATATATATTCTACCCACACACATTTGGAACTCTCCTGGGGTACCCTCACACATATTATTCCCTCATTTAGTGGATATTTGCACAAAAAAGTGAAAGTTTCAAAAATCCAGAAAATTGGCTGAAAACCACTAAATATCAAGGACTCATTGGGCGAATCGCTCTGGAACTGAAATCGGAACGCTCACTGACATTTCCCCTATCTGAAAGTCTCATAAACGCCGGAAAAATGACTAAGTGCAAAAAAATTTTTTTAAAACTTTTTTCAATTTTACCCCCGTGGGATATATATTCTACCCACACACATTTGGAACTCTCCTGGGGTACCCTCACACATATTATTCCCTCATTTAGTGGATATTTGCACAAAAAAGTGAAAGTTTCAAAAATCCAGAAAATTGGCTGAAAACCACTAAATATCAAGGACTCATTGGGCAAATCGCTCTGGAACTGAAATCGGAATGCTCACCGACATTTGTCCTATCTGAAAGTCTGATAAACGCCGGAAAAATGACTAAGTCCAAAAAAAATATTTTTTCAACTTTTTTCAATTTTACCCCCGTGGGATATATATTCTACCCACACACATTTGGAACTCTCCTGGGGTACCCTCACACATATTATTCCCTCATTTAGTGGATATTTTCACAAAAAAGTGAAAGTTTCAAAAATCCAGAAAATTGGCTGAAAACCACTAAATATCAAGGACTCATGGGGCAAATTGCTCTGGAACTGAAATCGGAACGCTCACTGACATTTGTTCTATCTGAAAGTCAGATAAATGCCGGAAAAATGACTAAGTCCAAAAAAAAATTTTTTTCAACTTTTTTCAGTTTAACCCCAGTGGGATATATATTCTACCCACACACATTTGGAACTCTCCTGGGGTACCCTCACACATATTATTCCCTCATTTAGTGGATATTTTCACAAAAAAGTGAAATTTTCAAGAATCAAGAAAATTGGCTGAAAACGACTAAACATCAAGGACTCATTGGGCGAATCCCTCTGGAACTGAAATCGGAATGCTCACTGACATTTCCCCAATCTGAAAGTCTGATAAACGCCGGAAAAATGACTAAGTCCAAAAAAAAAAATTTTTCAACTTTTTTCAATTTTACCCCCGTGGGATATATATTCTATCCACACACATTTGGAACTCTTCTGGGGTACCCTCACACATATTATTCCCTCATTTAGTGGATATTTTCACAAAAAAGTAAAATTTTCAAAAATCCAAAATATTGGCTGAAAAAGACTAAATATCAAGGACTCATTGGTCAAATCGCTCTGGAACTGAAATCGGAACGCTCACTGACATTTGTCCTATCTGAAAGTCTGATAAACGCCGGATAAATGACTTAGTCCAAAAAAAATTTTTTTTCAACTTTTTTCAATTTTACCCCCGTGGGATATATATTCTACCCACACACATTTGGAACTCTCCTGGGGTACCCTCACACATATTATTCCCTCATTTAGTGGATATTTTTACAAAAAAGTGAAATTTTCAAAAATCCAGAAAATTGGCTGAAAACGACTAAATATCAAGGACTCATTGGGCGAATTGCTCTGGAACTGAAATCGGAACGCTCACTGACATTTCCCCTATCTGAAAGTCTGACAAACGCCGGAAAAATGACTAAGTCCAAAAAAAAAAATTTTTCAACTTTTTTCAATTTTACCCCCGTGGGATATATATTCTATCCACAGACATTTGGAACTCTTCTGGGGTACCCTCACACATATTATTCCCTCATTTAGTGGATATTTTCACAAAAAAGTAAAATTTTCAAAAATCCAGAAAATTGGCTGAAAACCACTAAATATCAAGGACTCATAGGGCAAATCGCTCTGGAACTGAAATCGGAACACTCACTGACATTTGTCCTATCTGAAAGTCAGATAAATGCCGGAAAAATGACTAAGTCCAAAAAAAATTTTTTTTAAACTCTTTTCAATTTAACCCCTGTGGGATATATATTCTACCCACACACATTTGGAACTCTCCTGGGGTACCCTCACATATATTATTCCCTCATTTAGTGGATATTTGCACAAAAAAGTGAAAGTTTCAAAAATCCAGAAAATTGGCTGAAAACCACTAAATATCAAGGACTCATTGGGCGAATCGCTCTGGAACTGAAATCGGAACGCTCACTGACATTTCCCCTATCTGAAAGTCTCATAAACGCCGGAAAAATGACTAAGTGCAAAAAAAATTTTTTAAAACTTTTTTCAATTTTACCCCCGTGGGATATATATTCTACCCACACACAATTGGAACTCTCCTGGGGTACCCTCACACATATTATTCCCTCATTTAGTGGATATTTGCACAAAAAAGTGAAAGTTTCAAAAATCCAGAAAATTGGCTGAAAACCACTAAATATCAAGGACTCATTGGGCAAATCGCTCTGGAACTGAAATCGGAATGCTCACTGACATTTCCCCAATCTGAAAGTCTGATAAACGCCGGAAAAATGACTAAGTCCAAAAAAAAAAATTTTTCAACTTTTTTCAATTTTACCCCCGTGGGATATATATTCTATCCACACACATTTGGAACTCTTCTGGGGTACCCTCACACATATTATTCCCTCATTTAGTGGATATTTTCACAAAAAAGTAAAATTTTCAAAAATCCAAAATATTGGCTGAAAAAGACGAAATATCAAGGACTCATTGGTCAAATCGCTCTGGAACTGAAATCGGAACGCTCACTGACATTTGTCCTATCTGAAAGTCTGATAAACGCCGGATAAATGACTAAGTCCAAAAAAAATTTTTTTTCAACTTTTTTCAATTTTACCCCCGTGGGATATATATTCTACCCACACACATTTGGAACTCTCCTGGGGTACCCTCACACATATTATTCCCTCATTTAGTGGATGTTTGCACAAAAAAGTGAAAGTTTCAAAAATCCAGAAAATTGGCTGAAAACCACTAAATATCAAGGACTCATTGGGCGAATCGCTATGGAACTGAAATCGGAACACTCACTGACATTTCTCCTATGTGAAAGTGTGATAAACGCCAGAAAAATGACTAAGTCCAAAAAAAAATTTTTTTCAACTTTTTTCAATTTTACTCCCGTGGGATATATATTCTATCCACACTCATTTGGAACTCTTCTGGGGTACCCTCACACATATTATTCCCTCATTTAGTGGATATTTTCACAAAAAAGTAAAATTTAAAAAAATCCAAAATATTGGCTGAAAACGACTAAATATCAAGGACTCATTGGGCGAATCGCTCTGGAACTGAAATCGGAACGCTCACTGACATTTGTCCTATCTGAAAGTCAGATAAATGCCGGAAAAATGACTAAGTCCAAAAAAAAATTTTTTTAAACTTTTTTCAATTTAACCCCTGTGGGATATATATTCTACCCACACACATTTGGAACTCTCCTGGGGTACCCTCACACATAGTATTCCCTCATTTAGTGGATATTTTCACAAAAAAGTGAAATTTTCAAAAATCCAGAAAATTGGCTGAAAACGACTAAATATCAAGGACTCATTGGGCGAATCGCTCTGGAACTGAAATCGGAATGCTCACTGACATTTCCCCAATTTGAAAGTCTGATAAACACCGGAAAAATGACTAAGTCCAAAAAAAAAATTTTTTCAACTTTTTTCAATTTTACCCCCGTGGGATATATATTCTATCCACACACATTTGGAACTCTTCTGGGGTACCCTCACACATATTATTCCCTCATTTAGTGGATATTTTCACAAAAAAGTGAAATTTTTGAAAATCCAGAAAATTGGCTGAAAACCAGTAAATATCAAGGACTCATTGGGCAAATCGCTCTGGAAATGAAATCGGAATGCTCACTGACATTTGTCCTATCTGAAAGTCAGATAAATGCCGGAAAAATGACTAAGTCCAAAAAAAAATTTTTTTCAACTTTTTTCAATTTTACCCCCGTGGGATATATATTCTATCCACACTCATTTGGAACTCTTCTGGGGTACCCTCACACCTATTATTAGCTCATTTAGTGGATATTTTCACAAAAAAGTAAAATTTTCAAAAATCCAAAATATTGGCTGAAAACGACTAAATATCAAGGACTCATTGGGCGAATCGCTCTGGAACTGAAATCGGAATGCTCACTGACATTTCCCCAATCTGAAAGTATGATAAACGCCGGAAAAATGACTAAGTCCAAAAAAAAAATTTTTTCAACTTTTTTCAATTTTACCCCCGTGGGATATATATTCTATCCACACACATTTGGAACTCTTCTGGGGTACCCTCACACATATTATTCCCTCATTTAGTGGATATTTTCACAAAAAAGTGAAATTTTTGAAAATCCAGAAAATTGGCTGAAAACGACTAAATATCAAGGACTCATTGGGCGAATCGCTCTGGAACTGAAATCGGAATGCTCACTGACATTTCCCCAATTTGAAAGTCTGATAAACACGGGAAAAATGACTAAGTCCAAAAAAAAATTTTTTTCAACTTTTTTCAATTTTACTCCCGTGGGATATATATTCTATCCACACTCATTTGGAACTCTTCTGGGGTACCCTCACACATATTATTCCCTCATTTAGTGGATATTTTCACAAAGAAGTGAAATTTTTGAAAATCCAAAATATTGGCTGAAAACGACTAAATATCAAGGACTCATTGGGCGAATCGCTCTGGAACTGAAATCGGAACGCTCACTGACATTTGTCCTATCTGAAAGTGAGATAAATGCCGGAAAAATGACTAAGTCCAAAAAAAAATTTTTTTCAACTTTTTTCAATTTAACCCCTGTGGGATATATATTCTACCCACACACACTTGGAACTCTCCTGGGGTACCCACACACATAGTATTCCCTCATTTAGTGGATATTTTCACAAAAAAGTGAAATTTTCAAAAATCCAGAAAATTGGCTGAAAACGACTAAATATCAAGGACTCATTGGGCGAATCGCTCTGGAACTGAAATCGGAATGCTCACTGACATTTCCCTAATTTGAAAGTCTGATAAACACCGGAAAAATGACTAAGTCCAAAAAAAAAATTTTTTCAACTTTTTTCAATTTTACCCCCGTGGGATATATATTCTATCCACACACATTTGGAACTCTTCTGGGGTACCCTCACACATATTATTCCCTCATTTAGTGGATATTTGCACAAAAAAGTGAAAGTTTCAAAAATCCAGAAAATTGGCTGAAAACCAGTAAATATCAAGGACTCATTGGGCAAATCGCTCTGGAAATGAAATCGGAATGCTCACTGACATTTGTCCTATCTGAAAGTCAGATAAATGCCGGAAAAATGACTAAGTCCCAAAAAAATTTTTTTTCAACTTTTTTCAATTTAACCCCTGTGGGATATATATTCTATCCAAACACATGTGGAACTCTTCTGGGGTACCCTCACACATATTATTCCCTCATTTAGTGGATATTTGCACAAAAAAGTGAAAGTTTCAAAAATCCAGAAAATTGGCTGAAAACCACTAAATATCAAGGACTCATTGGGCGAATCGCTCTGGAACTGAAATTGGAATGCTCACTGACATTTCCCCAATTTGAAAGTCTGATAAACACCGGAAAAATGACTAAGTCCAAAAAAAAATTTTTTTCAACTTTTTTCAATTTTACCCCCGTGGGATATATATTCTATCCACACTCATTTGGAACTCTTCTGGGGTACCCTCACACCTATTATTAGCTCATTTAGTGGATATTTTCACAAAAAAGTAAAATTTTCAAAAATCCAAAATATTGGCTGAAAACGACTAAATATCAAGGACTCATTGGGCGAATCGCTCTGGAACTGAAATCGGAATGCTCACTGACATTTCCCCAATCTGAAAGTCTGATAAACGCCGGAAAAATGACTAAGTCCAAAAAAAAATTTTTTCAACTTTTTTCAATTTTACCCCCGTGGGATATATATTCTACCCACACACATTTGGAACTCTCCTGGCGTACCCTCACACATATTATTCCCTCATTTAGTGGATATTTGCACAAAAAAGTGAAAGTTTCAAAAATCCAGAAAATTGGCTGAAAACCACTAAATATCAAGGACTCATTGGGCGAATCGCTCTGGAACTGAAATCGGAATGCTCACTGACATTTCCCCAATCTGAAAGTCTGATAAACGCCGGAAAAATGACTAAGTCCAAAAAAAAATTTTTTCAACTTTTTTCAATTTTACCCCCGTGGGATATATATTCTATCCACACACATTTGGAACTCTTCTGGGGTACCCTCACACATATTATTCCCTCATTTAGTGGATATTTTCACAAAAAAGTGAAATTTTTGAAAATCCAGAAAATTGGCTGAAAACGACTAAATATCAAGGACTCATTGGGCGAATCGCTCTGGAACTGAAATCGGAATGCTCACTGACATTTCCCCAATCTGAAAGTCTGATAAACGCCGGAAAAATGACTAAGTCCAAAAAAAAATTTTTTTCAACTTTTTTCAATTTTACCCCCGTGGGATATATATTCTACCCACACACATTTGGAACTCTCCTGGGGTACCCTCACACATATTATTCCCTCATTTAGTGGATATTTGCACAAAAAAGTGAAAGTTTCAAAAATCCAGAAAATTGGCTGAAAACCAGTAAATATCAAGGACTCATTGGGCGAATCGCTCTGGAACTGAAATCGGAATGCTCACTGACATTTCCCCAATTTGAAAGTCTGATAAACGCCGTAAAAATGACTAAGTCCAAAAAAAATTTTTTTCAACTTTTTTCAATTTTACCCCCGTGGGATATATATTCTACCCACACACATTTGGAACTCTTCTAGTGTACCCTCACACATATTATTCCCTCATTTAGTGGATATTTGCACAAAAAAGTGAAATTTTCAAAAATCCAGAAAATTGGCTGAAAACGACTAAATATCAAGGACTCATTGGGCGAATCGCTCTGGAACTGAAATCGGAATGCTCACTGACATTTCCCCAATTTGAAAGTCTGATAAACGCCGGAAAAATGACTAAGTCCAAAAAAAAATTTTTTTCAACTTTTTTCAATTTTACCCCCGTGGGATATATATTCTATCCACACTCATTTGGAACTCTTCTGGGGTACCCTCACACCTATTATTCCCTCATTTAGTGGATATTTTCACAAAAAAGTAAAATTTTCAAAAATCCAAAATATTGGCTGAAAACGACTAAATATCAAGGACTCATTGGGCGAATCGCTCTGGAACTGAAATCGGAATGCTCACTGACATTTCCCCAATCTGAAAGTCTGATAAACGCCGGAAAAATGACTAAGTCCAAAAAAAAAATGTTTTCAACTTTTTTCAATTTTACCCCCGTGGGATATATATTCTACCCACACACATTTGGAACTCTCCTGGCGTACCCTCACACATATTATTCCCTCATTTAGTGGATATTTGCACAAAAAAGTGAAAGTTTCAAAAATCCAGAAAATTGGCTGAAAACCACTAAATATCAAGGACTCATTGGGCGAATCGCTCTGGAACTGAAATCGGAATGCTCACTGACATTTCCCCAATCTGAAAGTCTGATAAACGCCGGAAAAATGACTAAGTCCAAAAAAAATTTTTTTTCAACTTTTTTCAATTTTTACCCCCGTGGGATATACATTCTACCCACACACATTTGAAACTCTCCTGGGGTACCCTCACACATATTATTCCCTCATTTAGTGGATATTTTCACAAAAAAGTGAAATTTTCAAAAATCCAGAAAATTGGCTGAAAACGACTAAATATCAAGGACTCATTGGGCGAATCGCTCTGGAACTGAAATCGGAATGCTCACTGACATTTCCCCAATCTGAAAGTCTGATAAACGCCGGAAAAATGACTAAGTCCAAAAAAAAAATGTTTTCAACTTTTTTCAATTTTACCCCCGTGGGATATATATTCTATCCACACACATTTGAAACTCTTCTGGGGTACCCTCACACATATTATTCCCTCATTTAGTGGATATTTTCACAAAAAAGTAAAATTTTCAAAAATCCAAAATATTGGCTGAAAACGACTAAATGTCAAGGACTCATTGGGCGAATCGCTCTGGAACTGAAATCGGAACGCTCACTGACATTTGTCCTATCTGAAAGTCTGATAAACGCCGTAAAAATGACTAAGTCCAAAAAAAATTTTTTTTCAACTTTTTTCAATTTTACCCCCGTGGGATATATATTCTACCCACACACATTTGGAACTCTCCTGGGGTACCCTCACACATATTATTCCCTCATTTAGTGAATATTTGCACAAAAAAGTGAAAGTTTCAAAAATCCAGAAAATTGGCTGAAAACCACTAAATATCAAGTACTCATTGGGCAAATCGCTCTGGAACTGAAATTGGAATGCTCACTGACATTTCCCCAATCTGAAAGTCTGATAAACGCCGGAAAAATGACTAAGTCCAAAAAAAAAAATTTTTTCAACTTTTTTCAATTTTACCCCCGTGGGATATATATTCTATCCACACACATTTGGAACTCTTCTGGGGTACCCTCACACATATTATTCCCACATTTAGTGGATATTTTCACAAAAAAGTACAATTTTCAAAAATCCAAAATATTGGCTGAAAACGACTAAATATCAAGGACTCATTGGGCGAATCGCTCTGGAACTGAAATCGGAATGCTCACTGACATTTCCCCAATCTGAAAGTCTGATAAACGCCGGAAAAATGACTAAGTCCAAAAAAAATTTTTTTTCAACTTTTTTCAATTTTATCCCCGTGGGATATATATTCTACCCACACACATTTGGAACTCTCCTGGGGTACCCTCACACATATTATTCCCTCATTTAGTGGATATTTGCACAAAAAAGTGAAAGTTTCAAAAATCCAGAAAATTGGCTGAAAACCACTAAATATCAAGGATTCATTGGGCGAATCGCTCTGGAACTGAAATTGGAATGCTCACTGACATTTCCCCAATTTGAAAGTCTGATAAACGCCGGAAAAATGACTAAGTCCAAAAAAAAAATTTTTTCAACTTTTTTCAATTTTACCCCCGTGGGATATATATTCTATCCACACTCATTTGGAACTCTTCTGGGGTACCTTCACACCTATTATTCCCTCATTTAGTGGATATTTTCACAAAAAAAGTACAATTTTCAAAAATCCAAAATATTGGCTGAAAACGACTAAATATCAAGGACTCATTGGGCGAATCGCTCTGGAACTGAAATCGGAACGCTCACTTACATTTGTCCTATCTGAAAGTTAGATAAATGCCGGAAAAATGACTAAGTCCAAAAAAAAATTTTTTTAAACTTTTTTCAATTTAACCCCTGTGGGATATATATTCTACCCACACACACTTGGAACTCTCCTGGGGTACCCTCACACATAGTATTCCCTCATTTAGTGGATATTTTCACAAAAAAGTGAAATTTTCAAAAATCCAGAAAATTGGCTGAAAACGACTAAATATCAAGGACTCATTGGGCGAATCGCTCTGGAACTGAAA
This sequence comes from Phyllobates terribilis, assembly GCF_046119375.1. Classification (NCBI taxonomy): domain Eukaryota; kingdom Metazoa; phylum Chordata; class Amphibia; order Anura; family Dendrobatidae; genus Phyllobates; species Phyllobates terribilis. The sequence continues at coordinate 1,309,492 of NW_027362993.1, forward strand.
TCGGAATGCTCACTGACATTTCCCTAATTTGAAAGTCTGATAAACACCGGAAAAATGACTAAGTCCAAAAAAAAAATTTTTTCAACTTTTTTCAATTTTACCCCCGTGGGATATATATTCTATCCACACACATTTGGAACTCTTCTGGGGTACCCTCACACATATTATTCCCTCATTTAGTGGATATTTGCACAAAAAAGTGAAAGTTTCAAAAATCCAGAAAATTGGCTGAAAACCAGTAAATATCAAGGACTCATTGGGCAAATCGCTCTGGAAATGAAATCGGAATGCTCACTGACATTTGTCCTATCTGAAAGTCAGATAAATGCCGGAAAAATGACTAAGTCCCAAAAAAATTTTTTTTCAACTTTTTTCAATTTAACCCCTGTGGGATATATATTCTATCCAAACACATGTGGAACTCTTCTGGGGTACCCTCACACATATTATTCCCTCATTTAGTGGATATTTGCACAAAAAAGTGAAAGTTTCAAAAATCCAGAAAATTGGCTGAAAACCACTAAATATCAAGGACTCATTGGGCGAATCGCTCTGGAACTGAAATTGGAATGCTCACTGACATTTCCCCAATTTGAAAGTCTGATAAACACCGGAAAAATGACTAAGTCCAAAAAAAAATTTTTTTCAACTTTTTTCAATTTTACCCCCGTGGGATATATATTCTATCCACACTCATTTGGAACTCTTCTGGGGTACCCTCACACCTATTATTAGCTCATTTAGTGGATATTTTCACAAAAAAGTAAAATTTTCAAAAATCCAAAATATTGGCTGAAAACGACTAAATATCAAGGACTCATTGGGCGAATCGCTCTGGAACTGAAATCGGAATGCTCACTGACATTTCCCCAATCTGAAAGTCTGATAAACGCCGGAAAAATGACTAAGTCCAAAAAAAAAATGTTTTCAACTTTTTTCAATTTTACCCCCGTGGGATATATATTCTACCCACACACATTTGGAACTCTCCTGGCGTACCCTCACACATATTATTCCCTCATTTAGTGGATATTTGCACAAAAAAGTGAAAGTTTCAAAAATCCAGAAAATTGGCTGAAAACCACTAAATATCAAGGACTCATTGGGCGAATCGCTCTGGAACTGAAATCGGAATGCTCACTGACATTTCCCCAATCTGAAAGTCTGATAAACGCCGGAAAAATGACTAAGTCCAAAAAAAAATTTTTTCAACTTTTTTCAATTTTACCCCCGTGGGATATATATTCTATCCACACACATTTGGAACTCTTCTGGGGTACCCTCACACATATTATTCCCTCATTTAGTGGATATTTTCACAAAAAAGTGAAATTTTTGAAAATCCAGAAAATTGGCTGAAAACGACTAAATATCAAGGACTCATTGGGCGAATCGCTCTGGAACTGAAATCGGAATGCTCACTGACATTTCCCCAATCTGAAAGTCTGATAAACGCCGGAAAAATGACTAAGTCCAAAAAAAAATTTTTTTCAACTTTTTTCAATTTTACCCCCGTGGGATATATATTCTACCCACACACATTTGGAACTCTCCTGGGGTACCCTCACACATATTATTCCCTCATTTAGTGGATATTTGCACAAAAAAGTGAAAGTTTCAAAAATCCAGAAAATTGGCTGAAAACCAGTAAATATCAAGGACTCATTGGGCGAATCGCTCTGGAACTGAAATCGGAATGCTCACTGACATTTCCCCAATTTGAAAGTCTGATAAACGCCGTAAAAATGACTAAGTCCAAAAAAAATTTTTTTCAACTTTTTTCAATTTTACCCCCGTGGGATATATATTCTACCCACACACATTTGGAACTCTTCTAGTGTACCCTCACACATATTATTCCCTCATTTAGTGGATATTTGCACAAAAAAGTGAAATTTTCAAAAATCCAGAAAATTGGCTGAAAACGACTAAATATCAAGGACTCATTGGGCGAATCGCTCTGGAACTGAAATCGGAATGCTCACTGACATTTCCCCAATTTGAAAGTCTGATAAACGCCGGAAAAATGACTAAGTCCAAAAAAAAATTTTTTTCAACTTTTTTCAATTTTACCCCCGTGGGATATATATTCTATCCACACTCATTTGGAACTCTTCTGGGGTACCCTCACACCTATTATTCCCTCATTTAGTGGATATTTTCACAAAAAAGTAAAATTTTCAAAAATCCAAAATATTGGCTGAAAACGACTAAATATCAAGGACTCATTGGGCGAATCGCTCTGGAACTGAAATCGGAATGCTCACTGACATTTCCCCAATCTGAAAGTCTGATAAACGCCGGAAAAATGACTAAGTCCAAAAAAAAAATGTTTTCAACTTTTTTCAATTTTACCCCCGTGGGATATATATTCTACCCACACACATTTGGAACTCTCCTGGCGTACCCTCACACATATTATTCCCTCATTTAGTGGATATTTGCACAAAAAAGTGAAAGTTTCAAAAATCCAGAAAATTGGCTGAAAACCACTAAATATCAAGGACTCATTGGGCGAATCGCTCTGGAACTGAAATCGGAATGCTCACTGACATTTCCCCAATCTGAAAGTCTGATAAACGCCGGAAAAATGACTAAGTCCAAAAAAAATTTTTTTTCAACTTTTTTCAATTTTTACCCCCGTGGGATATACATTCTACCCACACACATTTGAAACTCTCCTGGGGTACCCTCACACATATTATTCCCTCATTTAGTGGATATTTTCACAAAAAAGTGAAATTTTCAAAAATCCAGAAAATTGGCTGAAAACGACTAAATATCAAGGACTCATTGGGCGAATCGCTCTGGAACTGAAATCGGAATGCTCACTGACATTTCCCCAATCTGAAAGTCTGATAAACGCCGGAAAAATGACTAAGTCCAAAAAAAAAATGTTTTCAACTTTTTTCAATTTTACCCCCGTGGGATATATATTCTATCCACACACATTTGAAACTCTTCTGGGGTACCCTCACACATATTATTCCCTCATTTAGTGGATATTTTCACAAAAAAGTAAAATTTTCAAAAATCCAAAATATTGGCTGAAAACGACTAAATGTCAAGGACTCATTGGGCGAATCGCTCTGGAACTGAAATCGGAACGCTCACTGACATTTGTCCTATCTGAAAGTCTGATAAACGCCGTAAAAATGACTAAGTCCAAAAAAAATTTTTTTTCAACTTTTTTCAATTTTACCCCCGTGGGATATATATTCTACCCACACACATTTGGAACTCTCCTGGGGTACCCTCACACATATTATTCCCTCATTTAGTGAATATTTGCACAAAAAAGTGAAAGTTTCAAAAATCCAGAAAATTGGCTGAAAACCACTAAATATCAAGTACTCATTGGGCAAATCGCTCTGGAACTGAAATTGGAATGCTCACTGACATTTCCCCAATCTGAAAGTCTGATAAACGCCGGAAAAATGACTAAGTCCAAAAAAAAAAATTTTTTCAACTTTTTTCAATTTTACCCCCGTGGGATATATATTCTATCCACACACATTTGGAACTCTTCTGGGGTACCCTCACACATATTATTCCCACATTTAGTGGATATTTTCACAAAAAAGTACAATTTTCAAAAATCCAAAATATTGGCTGAAAACGACTAAATATCAAGGACTCATTGGGCGAATCGCTCTGGAACTGAAATCGGAACGCTCACTTACATTTGTCCTATCTGAAAGTTAGATAAATGCCGGAAAAATGACTAAGTCCAAAAAAAAATTTTTTTAAACTTTTTTCAATTTAACCCCTGTGGGATATATATTATATCCACACTCATTTGGAACTCTTCTAGGGTACCCTCACACATATTATTCCCTCATTTAGTGGATATTTTCACAAAAAAGAAAAATTTTCAAAAATCCAAGATATTGGCTGAAAACGACTAAATATCAAGGACTCATTGGGAGAATCGCTCTGGAACTGAAATCGGAATGCTCACTGACATTTCCCCAATCTGAAAGTCTGATAAACGCCGGAAAAATGACTAAGTCCAAAAAAAAAATGTTTTCAACTTTTTTCAATTTTACCCCCGTGGGATATATATTCTATCCACACACATTTGAAACTCTTCTGGGGTACCCTCACACATATTATTCCCTCATTTAGTGGATATTTTCACAAAAAAGTAAAATTTTCAAAAATCCAAAATATTGGCTGAAAACGACTAAATGTCAAGGACTCATTGGGCGAATCGCTCTGGAACTGAAATCGGAATGCTCACTGACATTTACCCAATCTGAAAGTCTGATAAACGCCGGAAAAATGACTAAGTCCAAAAAAAATTTTTTTTCAACTTTTTTCAATTTTACCCCCGTGGGATATATATTCTACCCACACACATTTGGAACTCTCCTGGGGTACCCTCACACATATTATTCCCTCATTTAGTGGATATTTGCACAAAAAAGTGAAAGTTTCAAAAATCCAGAAAATTGGCTGAAAACGACTAAATATCAAGGACTCATTGGGCGAATCGCTATGGAACTGAAATCGGAATGCTCACTGACATTTCCCCAATCTGAAAGTCTGATAAATGCCGGAAAAATGACTAAGTCCAAAAAAAAAATTATTTCATCTTTTTTCAATTTTACCCCCGTGGGATATATATTCTACCCACACACATTTGGAACTCTCCTGGGGTACCCTCACACATATTATTCCCTCATTTAGTGGATATTTTCATAAAAAAGTGAAATTTTTGAAAATCCAGAAAATTGGCTGAAAACGACTAAATATCAAGGACTCATTGGGCAAATCGCTCTGGAAATGAAATCGGAATGCTCACTGACATTTGTCCTATCTGAAAGTCAGATAAATGCCGTAAAAATGACTAAGTCCAAAAAAAAATTTTTTTCAACTTTTTTCAATTTAACCCCTGTGGGATATATATTCTACCCACACACACTTGGAACTCTCCTGGGGTACCCTCACACATAGTATTCCCTCATTTAGTGGATATTTTCACAAAAAAGTGAAATTTTCAAAAATCCAGAAAATTGGCTGAAAACCACTAAATATCAAGGACTCATTGGGCGAATCGCTCTGGAACTGAAATTGGAATGCTCACTGACATTTCCCCAATCTGAAAGTCTGATAAACGCCGGAAAAATGACTAAGTCCAAAAAAAATATTTTTTTCAACTTTTTTCAATTTTACCCCCGTGGGATATATATTCTACCCACACACATTTGGAACTCTTCTGGGGTACCCTCACACATATTATTCCCTCATTTAGTGGATATTTTCACAAAAAAGTAAAATTTTCAAAAATCCAAGATATTGGCTGAAAACGACTAAATATCAAGGACTCATTGGGAGAATCGCTCTGGAACTGAAATCGGAATGCTCACTGACATTTCCCCAATCTGAAAGTCTGATAAATGCCGGAAAAATGACTAAGTCCAAAAAAAAAATTATTTCAACTTTTTTCAATTTTACCCTCGTGGGATATATAGTCTACCCACACACATTTGGAACTCTCCTGGGGTACCCTCACACATATTATTCCCTCATTTAGTGAATATTTGCACAAAAAAGTGAAAGTTTCAAAAATAAAGAAAATTGGCTGAAAACCACTAAATATCAATGACTCATTGGGCTAATCGCTCTGGAACTGAAATCGGAATGCTCACTGACATTTCCCCAATCTGAAAATCTGATAAACGCCGGAAAAATGACTAAGTCCCAAAAAAATTTTTTTTAAACTTTCTTCAATTTTACCCCCGTGGGATATATATTCTACCCACACACATTTGGAACTCTCCTGGGGTACCCTCACACATATTATTCCCTCATTTAGTGGATATTTTCACAAAAAAGTAAAATTTTAAAAAATCCAAAATATTGGCTGAAAACGACTAAATATCAAGGACTCATTGGGCGAATCGCTCTGGAACTGAAATCGGAACGCTCACTGACATTTGTCCTATCTGAAAGTCAGATAAATGCCGGAAAAATGACTAAGTCCAAAAAAAAATTTTTTTAAACTTTTTTCAATTTAACCCCTGTGGGATATATATTCTACCCACACACATTTGGAACTCTCCTGGGGTACCCTCACACATATAATTCCCTCATTTAGTGGATATTTTCACAAAAAAGTGAAATTTTTGAAAATCCAGAAAATTGGCTGAAAACGACTAAATATCAAGGACTCATTGGGCAAATCGCTCTGGAAATGAAATCGGAATGCTCACTGACATTTGTCCTATCTGAAAGTCAGATAAATGCCGGAAAAATGACTAAGTCCAAAAAAAAATTTTTTTCAACTTTTTTCAATTTAACCCCTGTGGGATATATATTCTACCCACACACACTTGGAAGTCTCCTGGGGTACCCTCATACATAGTATTCCCTCATTTAGTGGATATTTTCACAAAAAAGTGAAATTTTCAAAAATCCAGAAAATTGGCTGAAAACGACTAAATATCAAGGACTCATTGGGCGAATCGCTCTGGAACTGAAATCGGAATGCTCACTGACATTTCCCCAATTTGAAAGTCTGATAAACACCGGAAAAATGACTAAGTCCAAAAAAAAAATGTTTTCAACTTTTTTCAATTTTACCCCCGTGGGATATATATTCTATCCACACTCATTTGGAACTCTTCTGGGGTACCCTCACACATATTATTCCCTCATTTAGTGGATATTTTCACAAAAAAGTAAAATTTTAAAAAATCCAAAATATTGGCTGAAAACGACTAAATATCAAGGACTCATTGGGCGAATCGCTCTGGAACTGAAATCGGAATGCTCACTGACATTTCCCCAATCTGAAAGTCTGATAAACGCCGGAAAAATGACTAAGTCCAAAAAAAATTTTTTTTCAACTTTTTTCAATTTTACCCCCGTGGGATATATTTTCTACATACACACATTTGGAACTCTCCTGGCGTACCCTCACACATATTATTCCCTCATTTAGTGGATATTTGCACAAAAAAGTGAAAGTTTCAAAAATCCAGAAAATTGGCTGAAAACCACTAAATATCAAGGACTCATTGGGCTAATCGCTCTGGAACTGAAATCGGAACGCTCACTGACATTTGTCCTATCTGAAAATCTGATAAACGCTGGAAAAATGACTAAGTCCAAAAAAAATTTTTTTTAAACTTTCTTCAATTTTACCCCCGTGGGATATATATTCTACCCACACACATTTGGAACTCTCCTGGGGTACCCTCACACATATTATTCCCTCATTTAGTGGATATTTTCACAAAAAAGTAAAATTTTAAAAAATCCAAAATATTGGCTGAAAACGACTAAATATCAAGGACTCATTGGGCGAATCGCTCTGGAACTGAAATCGGAACGCTCACTGACATTTGTCCTATCTGAAAGTCAGATAAATGCCGGAAAAATGACTAAGTCCAAAAAAAAATTTTTTTAAACTTTTTTCAATTTAACCCCTGTGGGATATATATTCTACCCACACACATTTGGAACTCTCCTGGGGTACCCTCACACATATTATTCCCTCATTTAGTGGATATTTTCATAAAAAAGTGAAATTTTTGAAAATCCAGAAAATTGGCTGAAAACGACTAAATATCAAGGACTCATTGGGCAAATCACTCTGGAAATGAAATCGGAATGCTCACTGACATTTGTCCTATCTGAAAGTCAGATAAATGCCGTAAAAATGACTAAGTCCAAAAAAAAATTTTTTTCAACTTTTTTCAATTTAACCCCTGTGGGATATATATTCTACCCACACACACTTGGAACTCTCCTGGGGTACCCTCACACATAGTATTCCCTCATTTAGTGGATATTTTCACAAAAAAGTGAAATTTTCAAAAATCCAGAAAATTGGCTGAAAACCACTAAATATCAAGGACTCATTGGGCGAATCGCTCTGGAACTGAAATTGGAATGCTCACTGACATTTCCCCAATCTGAAAGTCTGATAAACGCCGGAAAAATGACTAAGTCCAAAAAAAATATTTTTTTCAACTTTTTTCAATTTTACCCCCGTGGGATATATATTCTACCCACACACATTTGGAACTCTTCTGGGGTACCCTCACACATATTATTCCCTCATTTAGTGGATATTTTCACAAAAAAGTAAAATTTTCAAAAATCCAAGATATTGGCTGAAAACGACTAAATATCAAGGACTCATTGGGAGAATCGCTCTGGAACTGAAATCGGAATGCTCACTGACATTTCCCCAATCTGAAAGTCTGATAAATGCCGGAAAAATGACTAAGTCCAAAAAAAAAATTATTTCAACTTTTTTCAATTTTACCCCCGTGGGATATATAGTCTACCCACACACATTTGGAACTCTCCTGGGGTACCCTCACACATATTATTCCCTCATTTAGTGAATATTTGCACAAAAAAGTGAAAGTTTCAAAAATAAAGAAAATTGGCTGAAAACCACTAAATATCAAGGACTCATTGGGCGAATCGCTCTGGAACTGAAATCGGAACGCTCACTGACATTTGTCCTATCTGAAAGTCAGATAAATGCCGGAAAAATGACTAAGTCCAAAAAAAAATTTTTTTAAACTTTTTTCAATTTAACCCCTGTGGGATATATATTCTACCCACACACACTTGGAAGTCTCCTGGGGTACCCTCATACATAGTATTCCCTCATTTAGTGGATATTTTCACAAAAAAGTGAAATTTTCAAAAATCCAGAAAATTGGCTGAAAACGACTAAATATCAAGGACTCATTGGGCGAATCGCTCTGGAACTGAAATCGGAATGCTCACTGACATTTCCCCAATTTGAAAGTCTGATAAACACCGGAAAAATGACTAAGTCCAAAAAAAAAATGTTTTCAACTTTTTTCAATTTTACCCCCGTGGGATATATATTCTATCCACACTCATTTGGAACTCTTCTGGGGTACCCTCACACATATTATTCCCTCATTTAGTGGATATTTTCACAAAAAAGTAAAATTTTAAAAAATCCAAAATATTGGCTGAAAACGACTAAATATCAAGGACTCATTGGGCGAATCGCTCTGGAACTGAAATCGGAATGCTCACTGACATTTCCCCAATCTGAAAGTCTGATAAACGCCGGAAAAATGACTAAGTCCAAAAAAAATTTTTTTTCAACTTTTTTCAATTTTACCCCCGTGGGATATATTTTCTACCCACACACATTTGGAACTCTCCTGGCGTACCCTCACACATATTATTCCCTCATTTAGTGGATATTTGCACAAAAAAGTGAAAGTTTCAAAAATCCAGAAAATTGGCTGAAAACCACTAAATATCAAGGACTCATTGGGCTAATCGCTCTGGAACTGAAATCGGAACGCTCACTGACATTTGTCCTATCTGAAAATCTGATAAACGCTGGAAAAATGACTAAGTCCAAAAAAAATTTTTTTTAAACTTTCTTCAATTTTACCCCCGTGGGATATATATTCTACCCACACACATTTGGAACTCTCCTGGGGTACCCTCACACATATTATTCCCTCATTTAGTGGATATTTTCACAAAAAAGTGAAATTTTTGAAAATCCAGAAAATTGGCTGAAAACGACTAAATATCAAGGACTCATTGGGCAAATCGCTCTGGAAATGAAATCGGAATGCTCACTGACATTTGTCCTATCTGAAAGTCAGATAAATGCCGGAAAAATGACTAAGTCCAAAAAAAAATTTTTTTCAACTTTTTTCAATTTTACCCCCGTGGGATATATATTCTATCCACACTCATTTGGAACTCTTCTGGGGTACCCTCACACATATTATTCCCTCATTTAGTGGATATTTTCACAAAAAAGTGAAATTTTTGAAAATCCAGAAAATTGGCTGAAAACGACTAAATATCAAGGACTCATTGGGCGAATCGCTCTGGAACTGAAATCGGAATGCTCACTGACATTTCCCCAATCTGAAAGTCTGATAAACGCCGGAAAAATGACTAAGTCCAAAAAAAATTTTTTTTCAACTTTTTTCAATTTTACCCCCGTGGGATATATATTCTACCCACACACATTTGGAACTCTCCTGGGGTACCCTCACACATATTATTCCCTCATTTAGTGGATATTTGCACAAAAAAGTGAAAGTTTCAAAAATCCAGAAAATTGGCTGAAAACCACTAAATATCAAGGACTCATTGGGCGAATCGCTCTGGAACTGAAATTGGAATGCTCACTGACATTTCCCCAATTTGAAAGTCTGATAAACGCCGGAAAAATGACTAAGTCCAAAAAAAATTTTTTTCAACTTTTTTCAATTTTACCCCCGTGGGATATATATTCTATCCACACTCATTTGGAACTCTTCTGGGGTACCCTCACACCTATTATTCCCTCATTTAGTGGATATTTTCACAAAAAAGTAAAATTTTCAAAAATCCAAAATATTGGCTGAAAACGACTAAATATCAAGGACTCATTGGGCGAATCGCTCTGGAACTGAAATCGAAATGCTCACTGACATTTCCCCAATCTGAAAGTCTGATAAACGCCGGAAAAATGACTAAGTCCAAAAAAAAAATGTTTTCAACTTTTTTCAATTTTACCCCCGTGGGATATATATTCTACCCACACACATTTGGAACTCTCCTGGGGTACCCTCACACATATTATTCCCTCATTTAGTGGATATTTGCACAAAAAAGTGAAAGTTTCAAAAATCCAGAAAATTAGCTGAAAACCACTAAATATCAAGGACTCATTGGGCGAATCGTTCTGGAACTGAAATTGGAATGCTCACTGACATTTCCCCAATTTGAAAGTCTGATAAACGCCGGAAAAATGACTAAGTCCAAAAAAAAATTTTTTTCAACTTTTTTCAATTTTACCCCCGTGGGATATATATTCTATCCACACTCATTTGGAACTCTTCTGGGGTACCCTCACACCTATTATTCCCTCATTTAGTGGATATTTTCACAAAAATGTAAAATTTTCAAAAATCCAAAATATTGGCTGAAAACGACTAAATATCAAGGACTCATTGGGCGAATCGCTCTGGAACTGAAATCGAAATGCTCACTGACATTTCCCCAATCTGAAAGTCTGATAAACGCCGGAAAAATGACTAAGTCCAAAAAAAAAATGTTTTCAACTTTTTTCAATTTTACCCCCGTGGGATATATATTCTACCCACACACATTTGGAACTCTCCTGGGGTACCCTCACACATATTATTCCCTCATTTAGTGGATATTTGCACAAAAAAGTGAAAGTTTCAAAAATCCAGAAAATTGTCTGAAAACCAGTAAATATCAAGGACTCATTGGGCGAATCGCTCTGGAACTGAAATTGGAATGCTCACTGACATTTCCCCAATTTGAAAGTCTGCTAAACGCCGGAAAAATGACTAAGTCCAAAAAAAAAATTTTTGCAACTTTTTTCAATTTTACCCCGTGGGATATATATTCTATCCACACTCATTTGGAACTCTTCTGGGGTACCCTCACACATATTATTCCCTCATTTAGTGGATATTTGCACAAAAAAGTGAAATTTTCAAAAATCCAGAAAATTGGCTGAAAACGACTAAATATCAAGGACTCATTGGGCGAATAGCTCTGGAACTGAAATCGGAATGCTCACTGACATTTGTCCTATCTGAAAGTCTGATAAACGCCGTAAAAATGACTAAGTCCAAAAAAAATTTTTTTTCAACTTTTTTCAATTTTACCCCCGTGGGATATATATTCTACCCACACACATTTGGAACTCTCCTGGGGTACCCTCACACATATTATTCCCTCATTTAGTGGATATTTGCACAAAAAAGTGAAAGTTTCAAAAATCCAGAAAATTGGCTGAAAACCACTAAATATCAAGGACTCATTGGGCAAATCGCTCTGGAAATGAAATCGGAATGCTCACTGACATTTGTCCTATCTGAAAGTCAGATAAATGCCGGAAAAATGACTAAGTCCAAAAAAAATTTTTTTTCAACTTTTTTCAATTTAACCCCTGTGGGATATATATTCTACCCACACACACTTGGAACTCTCCTGGGGTACCCTCACACATAGTATTCCCTCATTTAGTGGATATTTTCACAAAAAAGTACAATTTTCAAAAATCCAAAATATTGGCTGAAAACGACTAAATATCAAGGACTCATTGGGCGAATCGCTCTGGAACTGAAATCGGAATGCTCACTGACATTTTTCCTATCTGAAAGTCTGATAAACGCCGGAAAAATGACTAAGTCCAAAAAAAATTTTTTTTCAACTTTTTTCAATTTTACCCCCGTGGGATATATATTCTACCCACACATATTTGGAACTCTCCTGGGGTACCCTCACACATATTATTCCCTCATTTAGTGGATATTTGCACAAAAAAGTGAAAGTTTCAAAAATCCAGAAAATTGGCTGAAAACCACTAAATATCAAGGACTCATTCGGCAAATCGCTCTGGAAATGAAATCGGAATGCTCACTGACATTTGTCCTATCTGAAAGTCAGATAAATGCCGGAAAAATGACTAAGTCCAAAAAAAATTTTTTTTCAACTTTTTTCAATTTAACCCCTGTGGGATATATATTCTACCCACACACACTTGGAACTCTCCTGGGGTACCCTCACACATAGTATTCCCTCATTTAGTGGATATTTTCACAAAAAAGTACAATTTTCAAAAATCCAAAATATTGGCTGAAAACGACTAAATATCAAGGACTCATTGGGCGAATCGCTCTGGAACTGAAATCGGAATGCTCACTGACATTTTTCCTATCTGAAAGTCTGATAAACGCCGGAAAAACGACTAAGTCCAAAAAAAAATTTTTTCAACTTTTTTCAATTTTACCCCCGTGGGATATATATTCTATCCAAACACATGTGGAACTCTTCTGGGGTACCCTCACACATATTATTCCCTCATGTAGTGGATATTTGCACAAAAAAGTGAAAGTTTCAAAAATCCAGAAAATTGGCTGAAAACCACTAAATATCAAGGACTCATTGGGCGAATCGCTCTGGAACTGAAATTGGAATGCTCACTGACATTTCCCCAATTTGAAAGTCTGCTAAACGCCGGAAAAATGACTAAGTCCAAAAAAAAAATTTTTGCAACTTTTTTCAATTTTACCCCGTGGGATATATATTCTATCCACACTCATTTGGAACTCTTCTGGGGTACCCTCACACATATTATTCCCTCATTTAGTGGATATTTGCACAAAAAAGTGAAATTTTCAAAAATCCAGAAAATTGGCTGAAAACGACTAAATATCAAGGACTCATTGGGCGAATAGCTCTGGAACTGAAATCGGAATGCTCACTGACATTTGTCCTATCTGAAAGTCTGATAAACGCCGTAAAAATGACTAAGTCCAAAAAAAATTTTTTTTCAACTTTTTTCAATTTTACCCCCGTGGGATATATATTCTACCCACACACATTTGGAACTCTCCTGGGGTACCCTCACACATATTATTCCCTCATTTAGTGGATATTTGCACAAAAAAGTGAAAGTTTCAAAAATCCAGAAAATTGGCTGAAAACCACTAAATATCAAGGACTCATTGGGCAAATCGCTCTGGAAATGAAATCGGAATGCTCACTGACATTTGTCCTATCTGAAAGTCAGATAAATGCCGGAAAAATGACTAAGTCCAAAAAAAATTTTTTTTCAACTTTTTTCAATTTAACCCCTGTGGGATATATATTCTACCCACACACACTTGGAACTCTCCTGGGGTACCCTCACACATAGTATTCCCTCATTTAGTGGATATTTTCACAAAAAAGTACAATTTTCAAAAATCCAAAATATTGGCTGAAAACGACTAAATATCAAGGACTCATTGGGCGAATCGCTCTGGAACTGAAATCGGAATGCTCACTGACATTTTTCCTATCTGAAAGTCTGATAAACGCCGGAAAAATGACTAAGTCCAAAAAAAATTTTTTTTCAACTTTTTTCAATTTTACCCCCGTGGGATATATATTCTACCCACACATATTTGGAACTCTCCTGGGGTACCCTCACACATATTATTCCCTCATTTAGTGGATATTTGCACAAAAAAGTGAAAGTTTCAAAAATCCAGAAAATTGGCTGAAAACCACTAAATATCAAGGACTCATTCGGCAAATCGCTCTGGAAATGAAATCGGAATGCTCACTGACATTTGTCCTATCTGAAAGTCAGATAAATGCCGGAAAAATGACTAAGTCCAAAAAAAATTTTTTTTCAACTTTTTTCAATTTAACCCCTGTGGGATACATATTCTACCCACACACACTTGGAACTCTCCTGGGGTACCCTCACACATAGTATTCCCTCATTTAGTGGATATTTTCACAAAAAAGTACAATTTTCAAAAATCCAAAATATTGGCTGAAAACGACTAAATATCAAGGACTCATTGGGCGAATCGCTCTGGAACTGAAATCGGAATGCTCACTGACATTTTTCCTATCTGAAAGTCTGATAAACGCCGGAAAAACGACTAAGTCCAAAAAAAAATTTTTTCAACTTTTTTCAATTTTACCCCCGTGGGATATATATTCTATCCAAACACATGTGGAACTCTTCTGGGGTACCCTCACACATATTATTCCCTCATGTAGTGGATATTTGCACAAAAAAGTGAAAGTTTCAAAAATCCAGAAAATTGGCTGAAAACCACTAAATATCAAGGACTCATTGGGCGAATCGCTCTGGAACTGAAATTGGAATGCTCACTGACATTTCCCCAATTTGAAAGTCTGATAAACGCCGGAAAAATGACTAAGTCCAAAAAAAAATTTTTTTCAACTTTTTTCAATTTTACCCCCGTGGGATATATATTCTATCCACACTCATTTGGAACTCTTCTGGGGTACCCTCACACCTATTATTCCCTCATTTAGTGGATATTTTCACAAAAAAGTAAAATTTTCAAAAATCCAAAAAATTGGCTGAAAACGACTAAATATCAAGGACTCATTGGGCGAATCGCTCTGGAACTGAAATCGAAATGCTCACTGACATTTCCCCAATCTGAAAGTCTGATAAACGCCGGATAAATGACTAAGTCCAAAAAAAAAATGTTTTCAACTTTTTTCAATTTTACCCCCGTGGGATATATATTCTACCCACACACATTTGGAACTCTCCTGGGGTACCCTCACACATATTATTCCCTCATTTAGTGGATATTTTCACAAAAAAGTGAAATTTTCAAAAGTCCAGAAAATTGGCTGAAAACCACTAAATATCAAGGACTCATTGGGCGAATCGCTCTGGAACTGAAATTGGAATGCTCACTGACATTTCCCCAATTTGAAAGTCTGATAAACGCCGGAAAAATGACTAAGTCCAAAAAAAAAAATTTTTCAACTTTTTTCAATTTTACCCCCGTGGGATATATATTCTATCCACACACATTTGGAACTCTTCTGGGGTACCCTCACACATATTATTCCCTCATTTAGTGGATATTTTCACAAAAAAGGAAAATTTTCAAAAATCCAAAATATTGGCTGAAAACGACTAAATGTCAAGGACTCATTGGGCGAATCGCTCTGGAACTGAAATCGGAATGCTCACTGACATTTCCCCAATCTGAAAGTCTGATAAACGCCGGAAAAATGACTAAGTCCAAAAAAAAAATTTTTTCAACTTTTTTCAATTTTACCCCCGTGGGATATATATTCTACCCACACACATTTGGAACTCTCCTGGCGTACCCTCACACATATTATTCCCTCATTTAGTGGATATTTGCACAAAAAAGTGAAAGTTTCAAAAATCCAGAAAATTGGCTGAAAACCACTAAATATCAAGGACTCATTGGGCGAATCGCTCTGGAACTGAAATCGGAATGCTCACTGACATTTCCCCAATCTGAAAGTCTGATAAACGCCGGAAAAATGACTAAGTCCCAAAAAAATATTTTTTTCAACTTTTTTCAATTTTACCCACGTGGGATATATATTCTACCTACACACATTTGGAACTCTCCTGGCGTACCCTCACACATATTATTCCCTCATTTAGTGGATATTTGCACAAAAAAGTGAAAGTTTCAAAAATCCAGAAAATTGGCTGAAAACCACTAAATATCAAGGACTCATTGGGCGAATCGCTCTGGAAATGAAATTGGAATGCTCACTGACATTTCCCCAATTTGAAAGTCTGATAAACGCCGGAAAAATGACTAAGTCCAAAAAAAAATTTTTTTAAACTTTTTTCAATTTTACCCCCGTGGGATATATATTCTATCCACACTCATTTGGAACTCTTCTGGGGTACCCTCACACCTATTATTCCCTCATTTAGTGGATATTTTCACAAAAAAGTAAAATTTTCAAAAATCCAAAAAATTGGCTGAAAACGACTAAATATCAAGGACTCATTGGGCGAATCGCTCTGGAACTGAAATCGAAATGCTCACTGACATTTCCCCAATCTGAAAGTCTGATAAACGCCGGATAAATGACTAAGTCCAAAAAAAAAATGTTTTCAACTTTTTTCAATTTTACCCCCGTGGGATATATATTCTACCCACACACATTTGGAACTCTCCTGGGGTACCCTCTCACATATTATTCCCTCATTTAGTGGATATTTTCACAAAAAAGTGAAATTTTCAAAAGTCCAGAAAATTGGCTGAAAACCACTAAATATCAAGGACTCATTGGGCGAATCGCTCTGGAACTGAAATCGGAATGCTCACTGACATTTCCCCAATCTGAAAGTCTGATAAACGCCGGAAAAATGACTAAGTCCCAAAAAAATATTTTTTTCAACTTTTTTCAATTTTACCCACGTGGGATATATATTCTACCTACACACATTTGGAACTCTCCTGGCGTACCCTCACACATATTATTCCCTCATTTAGTGGATATTTGCACAAAAAAGTGAAAGTTTCAAAAATCCAGAAAATTGGCTGAAAACCACTAAATATCAAGGACTCATTGGGCGAATCGCTCTGGAAATGAAATTGGAATGCTCACTGACATTTCCCCAATTTGAAAGTCTGATAAACGCCGGAAAAATGACTAAGTCCAAAAAAAAAATTTTTGCAACTTTTTTCAATTTTACCCCCGTGGGATATATATTCTATCCACACTCATTTGGAACTCTTCTGGGGTACCCTCACACCTATTATTCCCTCATTTAGTGGATATTTTCACAAAAAAGTAAAATTTTCAAAAATCCAAAAAATTGGCTGAAAACGACTAAATATCAAGGACTCATTGGGCGAATCGCTCTGGAACTGAAATCGAAATGCTCACTGACATTTCCCCAATCTGAAAGTCTGATAAACGCCGGATAAATGACTAAGTCCAAAAAAAAAATGTTTTCAACTTTTTTCAATTTTACCCCCGTGGGATATATATTCTACCCACACACATTTGGAACTCTCCTGGGGTACCCTCTCACATATTATTCCCTCATTTAGTGGATATTTTCACAAAAAAGTGAAATTTTCAAAAGTCCAGAAAATTGGCTGAAAACCACTAAATATCAAGGACTCATTGGGCGAATCGCTCTGGAACTGAAATTGGAATGCTCACTGACATTTCCCCAATTTGAAAGTCTGATAAACGCCGGAAAAATGACTAAGTCCAAAAAAAAAAATTTTTCAACTTTTTTCAATTTTACCCCCGTGGGATATATATTCTATCCACACACATTTGGAACTCTTCTGGGGTACCCTCACACATATTATTCCCTCATTTAGTGGATATTTTCACAAAAAAGGAAAATTTTCAAAAATCCAAAATATTGGCTGAAAACGACTAAATGTCAAGGACTCATTGGGCGAATCGCTCTGGAACTGAAATCGGAATGCTCACTGACATTTCCCCAATCTGAAAGTCTGATAAACGCCGGAAAAATGACTAAGTCCAAAAAAAAAATTTTTTCAACTTTTTTCAATTTTACCCCCGTGGGATATATATTCTACCCACACACATTTGGAACTCTCCTGGCGTACCCTCACACATATTATTCCCTCATTTAGTGGATATTTGCACAAAAAAGTGAAAGTTTCAAAAATCCAGAAAATTGGCTGAAAACCACTAAATATCAAGGACTCATTGGGCGAATCGCTCTGGAACTGAAATCGGAATGCTCACTGACATTTCCCCAATCTGAAAGTCTGATAAACGCCGGAAAAATGACTAAGTCCCAAAAAAATATTTTTTTCAACTTTTTTCAATTTTACCCACGTGGGATATATATTCTACCTACACACATTTGGAACTCTCCTGGCGTACCCTCACACATATTATTCCCTCATTTAGTGGATATTTGCACAAAAAAGTGAAAGTTTCAAAAATCCAGAAAATTGGCTGAAAACCACTAAATATCAAGGACTCATTGGGCGAATCGCTCTGGAAATGAAATTGGAATGCTCACTGACATTTCCCCAATTTGAAAGTCTGATAAACGCCGGAAAAATGACTAAGTCCAAAAAAAAAATTTTTGCAACTTTTTTCAATTTTACCCCCGTGGGATATATATTCTATCCACACTCATTTGGAACTCTTCTGGGGTACCCTCACACATATTATTCCCTCATTTAGTGGATATTTTCACAAAAAAGTAAAATTTTAAAAAATCCAAAATATTGGCTGAAAACGACTAAATATCAAGGACTCATTGGGCGAATCGCTCTGGAACTGAAATCGGAACGCTCACTGACATTTGTCCTATCTGAAAGTCAGATAAATGCCGGAAAAATGACTAAGTCCAAAAAAAAATTTTTTTAAACTTTTTTCAATTTAACCCCTGTGGGATATATATTCTACCCACACACATTTGGAACTCTCCTGGGGTACCCTCACACATATTATTCCCTCATTTAGTGGATATTTTCACAAAAAAGTGAAATTTTTGAAAATCCAGAAAATTGGCTGAAAACGACTAAATATCAAGGACTCATTGGGCAAATCGCTCTGGAAATTAAATCGGAATGCTCACTGACATTTGTCCTATCTGAAAGTCAGATAAATGCCGGAAAAATGACTAAGTCCAAAAAAAAATTTTTTTCAACTTTTTTCAATTTAACCCCTGTGGGATATATATTCTACCCACACACACTTGGAACTCTCCTGGGGTACCTCACACATAGTATTCCCTCATTTAGTGGATATTTTCACAAAAAAGTGAAATTTTCAAAAATCCAGAAAATTGGCTGAAAACGACTAAATATCAAGGACTCATTGGGCGAATCGCTCTGGAACTGAAATCGGAATGCTCACTGACATTTGTCCTATCTGAAAGTCAGATAAATGCCGGAAAAATGACTAAGTCCAAAAAAAATTTTTTTTCAACTTTTTTCAATTTAACCCCTGTGGGATATATATTCTACCCACAAACACTTGGAACTCTCCTGGGGTACCCTCACACATAGTATTCCCTCATTTAGTGGATATTTTCACAAAAAAGTACAATTTTCAAAAATCCAAAATATTGGCTGAAAACGACTAAATATCAAGGACTCATTGGGCGAATCGCTCTGGAACTGAAATCGGAATGCTCACTGACATTTTTCCTATCTGAAAGTCTGATAAACGCCGGAAAAATGACTAAGTCCAAAAAAAAAAAATTTTCAACTTTTTTCAATTTTACCCCCGTGGGATGTATATTCTACCCACACACATTTGGAACTCTCCTGGGGTACCCTCACACATATTATTCCCTCATTTAGTGGATATTTTCACAAAAAAGGAAAATTTTCAAAAATCCAAAATATTGGCTGAAAACGACTAAATGTCAAGGACTCATTGGGCGAATCGCTCTGGAACTGAAATCGGAATGCTCACTGACATTTCCCCAATCTGAAAGTCTGATAAACGCCGGAAAAATGACCAAGTCCAAAAAAAATTTTTTTTCAACTTTTTTCAATTTTACCCCCGTGGGATATATATTCTACCCACACACATTTAGAACTCTCCTGGCGTACCCTCACACATATTATTCCCTCATTTAGTGGATATTTGCACAAAAAAGTGAAAGTTTCAAAAATCCAGAAAATTGGCTGAAAACCACTAAATATCAAGGACTCATTGGGCGAATCGCTCTGGAAATGAAATTGGAATGCTCACTGACATTTCCCCAATTTGAAAGTCTGATAAACGCCGGAAAAATGACTAAGTCCAAAAAAAAAATTTTTGCAACTTTTTTCAATTTTACCCCCGTGGGATATGTATTCTATCCACACTCATTTGGAACTCTTCTGGGGTACCCTCACACATATTATTCCCTCATTTAGTGGATATTTTCACAAAAAAGTAAAATTTTCAAAAATCCAAGATATTGGCTGAAAACGACTAAATATCAAGGACTCATTGGGAGAATCGCTCTGGAACTGAAATCGGAATGCTCACTGACATTTCACCAATCTGAAAGTCTGATAAATGCCGGAAAAATGACTAAGTCCAAAAAAAAAATTATTTCAACTTTTTTCAATTTTACCCCCGTGGGATATATATTCTATCCACACACATTTGGAACTCTTCTGGGGTACCCTCACACATATTATTCCCTCATTTAGTGGATATTTTCACAAAAAAGTAAAATTTTCAAAAATCCAAAATATTGGCTGAAAACGACTAAATATCAAGGACTCATTGGGCGAATCGCTCTGGAACTGAAATCAGAACGCTCACTGACATTTGTCCTATCTGAAAGTCTGATAAACGCCGGAAAAATGACTAAGTCCAAAAAAAATTTTTTTTCAACTTTTTTCAATTTTTACCCCCGTGGGATATACATTCTACCCACACACATTTGAAACTCTCCTGGGGTACCCTCACACATATTATTCCCTCATTTAGTGGATATTTTCACAAAAAAGTGAAATTTTCAAAAATCCAGAAAATTGGCTGAAAACGACTAAATATCAAGGACTCATTGGGCGAATCGCTCTGGAACTGAAATCGGAATGCTCACTGACATTTCCCCAATCTGAAAGTCTGATAAACGCCGGAAAAATGACTAAGTCCAAAAAAAATTTTTTTTCAACTTTTTTCAATTTTACCCCCGTGGGATATATATTCTACCCACACACATTTGGAACTCTCCTGGGGTACCCTCACACATATTATTCCCTCATTTAGTGAATATTTGCACAAAAAAGTGAAAGTTTCAAAAATCCAGAAAATTGGCTGAAAACCACTAAATATCAAGGACTCATTGGGCAAATCGCTCTGGAACTGAAATCGGAATGCTCACTGACATTTCCCCAATCTGAAAGTCTGATAAACGCCGGAAAAATGACTAAGTCCAAAAAAAAAAATTTTTTTCAACTTTTTTCAATTTTACCCCCGTGGGATATATATTCTATCCACACACATTTGGAACTCTTCTGGGGTACCCTCACACATATTATTCCCTCATTTAGTGGATATTTTCACAAAAAAAGTACAATTTTCAAAAATCCAAAATATTGGCTGAAAACGACTAAATATCAAGGACTCATTGGGCGTATCGCTCTGGAACTGAAATCGGAACGCTCACTGACATTTGTCCTATCTGAAAGTCAGATAAATGCCGGAAAAATGACTAAGTCCAAAAAAAAATTTTTTTAAACTTTTTTCAATTTAACCCCTGTGGGATATATATTCTACCCACGCACATTTGGAACTCTCCTGGGGTACCCTCACACATATTACTCCCTCATTTAGTGGATATTTTCACAAAAAAGTGAAATTTTCAAAAATCCAGAAAATTGGCTGAAAACGACTAAATATCAAGGACTCATTGGGCGAATCGCTCTGGAACTGAAATCGGAATGCTCACTGACATTTCCCCAATCTGAAAGTCTGATAAATGCCGGAAAAATGACTAAGTCCAAAAAAAATATTTTTTTCAACTTTTTTCAATTTTACCCCTGTGGGATATATATTCTATCCACACTCATTTGGAACTCTTCTGGGGTACCCTCACACATATTATTCCCTCATTTAGTGGATATTTTCACAAAAAAGTAAAATTTTCAAAAATCCAAGATATTGGCTGAAAACGACTAAATATCAAGGACTCATTGGGAGAATCGCTCTGGAACTGAAATCGGAATGCTCACTGACAGTTCCCCAATCTGAAAGTCTGATAAATGCCGGAAAAATGACTAAGTCCAAAAAAAAAATTATTTCAACTTTTTTCAATTTTACCCCCGTGGGATATATATTCTATCCACACACATTTGGAACTCTTCTGGGGTACCCTCACACATATTATTCCCTCATTTAGTGGATATTTTCACAAAAAAGTAAAATTTTCAAAAATCCAAAATATTGGCTGAAAACGACTAAATATCAAGGACTCATTGGGCGAATCGCTCTGGAACTGAAATCAGAACGCTCACTGACATTTGTCCTATCTGAAAGTCTGATAAACGCCGGAAAAATGACTAAGTCCAAAAAAAATTTTTTTTCAACTTTTTTCAATTTTTACCTCCGTGGGATATACATTCTACCCACACACATTTGAAACTCTCCTGGGGTACCCTCACACATATTATTCCCTCATTTAGTGGATATTTTCACAAAAAAGTGAAATTTTCAAAAATCCAGAAAATTGGCTGAAAACGACTAAATATCATGGACTCATTGGGCGAATCGCTCTGGAACTGAAATCGGAATGCTCACTGACATTTCCCCAATCTGAAAGTCTGATAAACGCCGGAAAAATGACTAAGTCCAAAAAAAAAATGTTTTCAACTTTTTTCAATTTTACCCCCGTGGGATATTTATTCTATCCACACACATTTGAAACTCTTCTGGGGTACCCTCACACATATTATTCCCTCATTTAGTGGATATTTTCACAAAAAAGTACAATTTTCAAAAATCCAAAATATTGGCTGAAAACGACTAAATATCAAGGACTCATTGGGCGAATCGCTCTGGAACTGAAATCGGAATGCTCACTGACATTTACCCAATCTGAAAGTCTGATAAACGCCGGAAAAATGACTAAGTCCAAAAAAAATTTTTTTTCAACTTTTTTCAATTTTACCCCCGTGGGATATATATTCTACCCACACACATTTGGAACTCTCCTGGGGTACCCTCACACATATTATTCCCTCATTTAGTGGATATTTGCACAAAAAAGTGAAAGTTTCAAAAATCCAGAAAATTGGCTGAAAACCACTAAATATCAAGGATTCATTGGGCGAATCGCTCTGGAACTGAAATTGGAATGCTCACTGACATTTCCCCAATTTGAAAGTCTGATAAACGCCGGAAAAATGACTAAGTCCAAAAAAAAAATTTTTTCAACTTTTTTCAATTTTACCCCCGTGGGATATATATTCTATCCACACTCATTTGGAACTCTTCTGGGGTACCTTCACACCTATTATTCCCTCATTTAGTGGATATTTTCACAAAAAAGTAAAATTTTCAAAAATCCAAAATATTGGCTGAAAACGACTAAATGTCAAGGACTCATTGGGCGAATCGCTCTGGAACTGAAATCGGAACGCTCACTGACATTTGTCCTATCTGAAAGTCTGATAAACGCCGTAAAAATGACTAAGTCCAAAAAAAATTTTTTTTCAACTTTTTTCAATTTTACCCCCGTGGGATATATATTCTACCCACACACATTTGGAACTCTCCTGGGGTACCCTCACACATATTATTCCCTCATTTAGTGAATATTTGCACAAAAAAGGGAAAGTTTCAAAAATAAAGAAAATTGGCTGAAAACCACTAAATATCAAGGACTCATTGGGCTAATCGCTCTGGAACTGAAATCGGAATGCTCACTGACATTTACCTAATCTGAAAATCTGATAAACGCCGGAAAAATGACTAAGTCCAAAAAAAATTTTTTTTAAACTTTCTTCAATTTTACCCCCGTGGGATATATATTCTACCCACACACATTTGGAACTCTCCTGGGGTACCCTCACACATATTATTCCCTCATTTAGTGGATATTTTCACAAAAAAGTACAATTTTCAAAAATCCAAAATATTGGCTGAAAACGACTAAATATCAAGGACTCATTGGGCGAATCGCTCTGGAACTGAAATCGGAATGCTCACTGACATTTCCCCAATCTGAAAGTCTGATAAACGCCGGAAAAATGACTAAGTCCAAAAAAAATTTTTTTTCAACTTTTTTCAATGTTACCCCCGTGGGATATATATTCTACCCACACACATTTGGAACTCTCCTGGGGTACCCTCACACATATTATTCCCTCATTTAGTGGATATTTGCACAAAAAAGTGAAAGTTTCAAAAATCCAGAAAATTGGCTGAAAACCACTAAATATCAAGGACTCATTGGGCGAATCGCTCTGGAACTGAAATTGGAATGCTCACTGACATTTCCCCAATTTGAAAGTCTGATAAACGCCAGAAAAATGACTAAGTCCAAAAAAAAAGATGTTTTCAACTTTTTTCAATTTTACCCCCGTGGGATATATATTCTATCCACACTCATTTGGAACTCTTCTGGGGTACCCTCACACCTATTATTCCCTCATTTAGTGGATATTTTCACAAAAAAGTAAAATTTTCAAAAATCCAAAATATTGGCTGAAAACGACTAAATATCAAGGACTCATTGGGCGAATCGCTCTGGAACTGAAATCAGAATGCTCACTGACATTTGTCCTATCTGAAAGTCAGATAAATGCCGGAAAAATGACTAAGGCCAAAAAAAAATTTTTTTGAACTTTTTTCAATTTAACCCCTGTGGGATATATATTCTACCCACACACATTTGGAACTCTCCTGGGGCACCCTCACACATATTATTCCCTCATTTAGTGGATATTTTCACAAAAAAGTGAAATTTTCAAAAGTCCAGAAAATTGGTTGAAAACGACTAAATATCAAGGACTCATTGGGCGAATCGCTCTGGAACTGAAATCGGAATGCTCACTGACATTTCCCCAATCTGAAAGTCTGATAAACGCCGGAAAAATGACTAAGTCCAAAAAAAAAAATTTTTTCAACTTTTTTCAATTTTACCCCCGTGGGATATATATTCTATCCACACACATTTGGAACTCTTCTGGGGTACCCTCTCACATATTATTCCCTCATTTAGTGGATATTTTCACAAAAAAGTACAATTTTCAAAAATCCAAAATATTGGCTGAAAATGACTAAATATCAAGGACTCATTGGGCGAATCGCTCTGGAACTGAAATCGGAATGCTCACTGACATTTCCCCAATCTGAAAGTCTGATAAACGCCGGAAAAATGACTAAGTCCAAAAAAAAAAATTTTTTCAACTTTTTTCAATTTTACCCCCGTGGGATATATATTCTATCCACACACATTTGGAACTCTTCTGGGGTACCCTCACACATATTATTCCCTCATTTAGTGGATATTTTCACAAAAAAGTACAATTTTCAAAAATCCAAAATATTGGCTGAAAATGACTAAATATCAAGGACTCATTGGGCGAATCGCTTTGGAACTGAAATCGGAACACTCACTGACATTTGTCCTTTCTGAAAGTCTGATAAACGCCGTAAAAATGACTAAGTCCAAAAAAAATTTTTTTTAAACTTTTTTCAATTTTACCCCCGTGGGATATATATTCTACCCACACACATTTGGAACTCTCCTGAGGTACCCTCACACATATTATTCCCTCATTTAGTGGATATTTTCACAAAAAAGTACAATTTTCAAAAATCCAAAATATTGGCTGAAAACGACTAAATATCAAGGACTCATTGGGCGAATCGCTCTGGAACTGAAATCGGAATGCTCACTGACATTTACCCAATCTGAAAGTCTGATAAACGCCGGAAAAAAGACTAAGTCCAAAAAAAATTTTTTTTCAACTTTTTTCAATTTTACCCCCGTGGGATATATATTCTACCCACACACATTTGGAACTCTCCTGGGGTACCCTCACACATATTATTCCCTCATTTAGTGGATATTTGCACAAAAAAGTGAAAGTTTCAAAACTCCAGAAAATTGGCTGAAAACCACTAAATATCAAGGATTCATTGGGCGAATCGCTCTGGAACTGAAATTGGAATGCTCACTGACATTTCCCCAATTTGAAAGTCTGATAAACGCCGTAAAAATGACTAAGTCCAAAAAAAATTTTTTTTCAACTTTTTTCAATTTTACCCCCGTGGGATATATATTCTACCCACACACATTTGGAACTCTCCTGGGGTACCCTCACACATATTATTCCCTCATTTAGTGGATATTTGCACAAAAAAGTGAAATTTTCAAAAATCCAGAAAATTGGCTGAAAACCACTAAATTTCAAGGACTCATTGGGCGAATCGCTCTGGAACTGAAATCGGAATGCTCACTGACATTTCCCCAATCTGAAAGTCTGATAAATGCCGGAAAAATGACTAAGTCCAAAAAAAATATTTTTTTCAACTTTTTTCAATTTTACCCCCGTGGAATATATATTCTATCCACACTCATTTGGAACTCTTCTGGGGTACCCTCACACATATTATTCCCTCATTTAGTGGATATTTTCACAAAAAAGTAAAATTTTCAAAAATCCAAGATATTGGCTGAAAACGACTAAATATCAAGGACTCATTGGGAGAATCGCTCTGGAACTGAAATCGGAATGCTCACTGACATTTCCCCAATCTGAAAGTCTGATAAATGCCGGAAAAATGACTAAGTCCAAAAAAAAAATTATTTCAACTTTTTTCAATTTTACCCCCGTGGGATATATATTCTATCCACACACATTTGGAACTCTTCTGGGGTACCCTCACACATATTATTCCCTCATTTAGTGGATATTTTCACAAAAAAGTAAAATTTTCAAAAATCCAAAATATTGGCTGAAAACGACTAAATATCAAGGACTCATTGGGCGAATCGCTCTGGAACTGAAATCAGAACGCTCACTGACATTTGTCCTATCTGAAAGTCTGATAAACGCCGGAA
Source organism: Phyllobates terribilis (assembly GCF_046119375.1). Lineage (NCBI taxonomy): Eukaryota > Metazoa > Chordata > Amphibia > Anura > Dendrobatidae > Phyllobates > Phyllobates terribilis. Next base: position 1,336,343 of record NW_027362993.1, read on the forward strand.
AAATGACTAAGTCCAAAAAAAATTTTTTTTCAACTTTTTTCAATTTTTACCTCCGTGGGATATACATTCTACCCACACACATTTGAAACTCTCCTGGGGTACCCTCACACATATTATTCCCTCATTTAGTGGATATTTTCACAAAAAAGTGAAATTTTCAAAAATCCAGAAAATTGGCTGAAAACGACTAAATATCAAGGACTCATTGGGCGAATCGCTCTGGAACTGAAATCGGAATGCTCACTGACATTTCCCCAATCTGAAAGTCTGATAAACGCCGGAAAAATGACTAAGTCCAAAAAAAAAATGTTTTCAACTTTTTTCAATTTTACCCCCGTGGGATATTTATTCTATCCACACACATTTGAAACTCTTCTGGGGTACCCTCACACATATTATTCCCTCATTTAGTGGATATTTTCACAAAAAAGTACAATTTTCAAAAATCCAAAATATTGGCTGAAAACGACTAAATATCAAGGACTCATTGGGCGAATCGCTCTGGAACTGAAATCGGAATGCTCACTGACATTTACCCAATCTGAAAGTCTGATAAACGCCGGAAAAATGACTAAGTCCAAAAAAAATTTTTTTTCAACTTTTTTCAATTTTACCCCCGTGGGATATATATTCTACCCACACACATTTGGAACTCTCCTGGGGTACCCTCACACATATTATTCCCTCATTTAGTGGATATTTGCACAAAAAAGTGAAAGTTTCAAAAATCCAGAAAATTGGCTGAAAACCACTAAATATCAAGGATTCATTGGGCGAATCGCTCTGGAACTGAAATTGGAATGCTCACTGACATTTCCCCAATTTGAAAGTCTGATAAACGCCGGAAAAATGACTAAGTCCAAAAAAAAAATTTTTTCAACTTTTTTCAATTTTACCCCCGTGGGATATATATTCTATCCACACTCATTTGGAACTCTTCTGGGGTACCTTCACACCTATTATTCCCTCATTTAGTGGATATTTTCACAAAAAAAGTACAATTTTCAAAAATCCAAAATATTGGCTGAAAACGACTAAATATCAAGGACTCATTGGGCGAATCGCTCTGGAACTGAAATCTGAACGCTCACTGACATTTGTCCTATCTGAAAGTCAGATAAATGCCGGAAAAATGACTAAGTCCAAAAAAAAATTTTTTTAAACTTTTTTCAATTTAACCCCTGTGGGATATATATTCTACCCACGCACATTTGGAACTCTCCTGGGGTACCCTCACACATATTACTCCCTCATTTAGTGGATATTTTCACAAAAAAGTGAAATTTTCAAAAATCCAGAAAATTGGCTGAAAACGACTAAATATCAAGGACTCATTGGGCGAATCGCTCTGGAACTGAAATCGGAATGCTCACTGACATTTCCCCAATCTGAAAGTCTGATAAACGCCGGAAAAATGACTAAGTCCAAAAAAAATATTTTTTTCAACTTTTTTCAATTTTACCCCCGTGGGATATATATTCTACCCACACACATTTGGAACTCTCCTGGGGTACCCTCACACATATTATTCCCTCATTTAGTGAATATTTGCACAAAAAAGTGAAAGTTTCAAAAATCCAGAAAATTGGCTGAAAACCACTAAATATCAAGGACTCATTGGGCAAATCGCTCTGGAACTGAAATCGGAATGCTCACTGACATTTCCCCAATCTGAAAGTCTGATAAATGCCGGAAAAATGACTAAGTCCAAAAAAAAAATTATTTCAACTTTTTTCAATTTTACCCCCGTGGGATATATATTCTATCCACACACATTTGGAACTCTTCTGGGGTACCCTCACACATATTATTCCCTCATTTAGTGGATATTTTCACAAAAAAGTAAAATTTTCAAAAATCCAAAATATTGGCTGAAAACGACTAAATATCAAGGACTCATTGGGCGAATCGCTCTGGAACTGAAATCGGAACGCTCACTGACATTTGTCCTATCTGAAAGTCTGATAAACGCCGGAAAAATGACTAAGTCCAAAAAAAATTTTTTTTCAACTTTTTTCAATTTTTACCCCCGTGGGATATACATTCTACCCACACACATTTGAAACTCTCCTGCGGTAGCCTCACACATATTATTCCCTCATTTAGTGGATATTTTCACAAAAAAGTGAAATTTTCAAAAATCCAGAAAATTGGCTGAAAACGACTAAATATCAAGGACTCATTGTGCGAATCACTCTGGAACTGAAATCGGAATGCTCACCGATATTTCCCCAATCTGAAAGTCTGAAAAACGCCGGAAAAATGACTAAGTCCAAAAAAAAAATGTTTTCAACTTTTTTCAATTTTACCCCCGTGGGATATATATTCTATCCACACACATTTGAAACTCTTCTGGGGTACCCTCACACATATTATTCCCTCATTTAGTGGATATTTTCACAAAAAAGTAAAATTTTCAAAAATCCAAAATATTGGCTGAAAACGACTAAATGTCAAGGACTCATTGGGCGAATCGCTCTGGAACTGAAATCGGAACGCTCACTGACATTTGTCCTATCTGAAAGTCTGATAAACGCCGTAAAAATGACTAAGTCCAAAAAAAATTTTTTTTCAACTTTTTTCAATTTTACCCCCGTGGGATATATATTCTACCCACACACATTTGGAACTCTCCTGGGGTACCCTCACACATATTATTCCCTCATTTAGTGAATATTTGCACAAAAAAGGGAAAGTTTCAAAAATAAAGAAAATTGGCTGAAAACCACTAAATATCAAGGACTCATTGGGCTAATCGCTCTGGAACTGAAATCGGAATGCTCACTGACATTTACCTAATCTGAAAATCTGATAAACGCCGGAAAAATGACTAAGTCCAAAAAAAATTTTTTTTAAACTTTCTTCAATTTTACCCCCGTGGGATATATATTCTACCCACACACATTTGGAACTCTCCTGGGGTACCCTCACACATATTATTCCCTCATTTAGTGGATATTTTCACAAAAAAGTACAATTTTCAAAAATCCAAAATATTGGCTGAAAACGACTAAATATCAAGGACTCATTGGGCGAATCGCTCTGGAACTGAAATCGGAATGCTCACTGACATTTACCCAATCTGAAAGTCTGATAAACGCCGGAAAAATGACTAAGTCCAAAAAAAATTTTTTTTCAACTTTTTTCAATTTTACCCCCGTGGGATATATATTCTACCCACACACATTTGGAACTCTCCTGGGGTACCCTCACACATATTATTCCCTCATTTAGTGGATATTTGCACAAAAAAGTGAAAGTTTCAAAAATCCAGAAAATTGGCTGAAAACCACTAAATATCAAGGATTCATTGGGCGAATCGCTCTGGAACTGAAATTGGAATGCTCACTGACATTTCCCCAATTTGAAAGTCTGATAAACGCCGGAAAAATGACTAAGTCCAAAAAAAAAATTTTTTCAACTTTTTTCAATTTTACCCCCGTGGGATATATATTCTATCCACACTCATTTGGAACTCTTCTGGGGTACCTTCACACCTATTATTCCCTCATTTAGTGGATATTTTCACAAAAAAAGTACAATTTTCAAAAATCCAAAATATTGGCTGAAAACGACTAAATATCAAGGACTCATTGGGCGAATCGCTCTGGAACTGAAATCGGAACGCTCACTGACATTTGTCCTATCTGAAAGTCAGATAAATGCCGGAAAAATGACTAAGTCCAAAAAAAAATTTTTTTAAACTTTTTTCAATTTAACCCCTGTGGGATATATATTCTACCCACGCACATTTGGAACTCTCCTGGGGTACCCTCACACATATTACTCCCTCATTTAGTGGATATTTTCACAAAAAAGTGAAATTTTCAAAAATCCAGAAAATTGGCTGAAAACGACTAAATATCAAGGACTCATTGGGCGAATCGCTCTGGAACTGAAATCGGAATGCTCACTGACATTTCCCCAATCTGAAAGTCTGATAAACGCCGGAAAAATGACTAAGTCCAAAAAAAATATTTTTTTCAACTTTTTTCAATTTTACCCCCGTGGGATATATATTCTACCCACACACATTTGGAACTCTCCTGGGGTACCCTCACACATATTATTCCCTCATTTAGTGAATATTTGCACAAAAAAGTGAAAGTTTCAAAAATCCAGAAAATTGGCTGAAAACCACTAAATATCAAGGACTCATTGGGCAAATCGCTCTGGAACTGAAATCGGAATGCTCACTGACATTTCCCCAATCTGAAAGTCTGATAAATGCCGGAAAAATGACTAAGTCCAAAAAAAAAATTATTTCAACTTTTTTCAATTTTACCCCCGTGGGATATATATTCTATCCACACACATTTGGAACTCTTCTGGGGTACCCTCACACATATTATTCCCTCATTTAGTGGATATTTTCACAAAAAAGTAAAATTTTCAAAAATCCAAAATATTGGCTGAAAACGACTAAATATCAAGGACTCATTGGGCGAATCGCTCTGGAACTGAAATCGGAACGCTCACTGACATTTGTCCTATCTGAAAGTCTGATAAACGCCGGAAAAATGACTAAGTCCAAAAAAAATTTTTTTTCAACTTTTTTCAATTTTTACCCCCGTGGGATATACATTCTACCCACACACATTTGAAACTCTCCTGGGGTACCCTCACACATATTATTCCCTCATTTAGTGGATATTTTCACAAAAAAGTGAAATTTTCAAAAATCCAGAAAATTGGCTGAAAACGACTAAATATCAAGGACTCATTGTGCGAATCACTCTGGAACTGAAATCGGAATGCTCACCGACATTTCCCCAATCTGAAAGTCTGAAAAACGCCGGAAAAATGACTAAGTCCAAAAAAAAAATGTTTTCAACTTTTTTCAATTTTACCCCCGTGGGATATATATTCTATCCAAACACATTTGAAACTCTTCTGGGGTACCCTCACACATATTATTCCCTCATTTAGTGGATATTTTCACAAAAAAGTAAAATTTTCAAAAATCCAAAATATTGGCTGAAAACGACTAAATGTCAAGGACTCATTGGGCGAATCGCTCTGGAACTGAAATCGGAACGCTCACTGACATTTGTCCTATCTGAAAGTCTGATAAACGCCGTAAAAATGACTAAGTCCAAAAAAAATTTTTTTTCAACTTTTTTCAATTTTACCCCCGTGGGATATATATTCTACCCACACACATTTGGAACTCTCCTGGGGTACCCTCACACATATTATTCCCTCATTTAGTGAATATTTGCACAAAAAAGGGAAAGTTTCAAAAATAAAGAAAATTGGCTGAAAACCACTAAATATCAAGGACTCATTGGGCTAATCGCTCTGGAACTGAAATCGGAATGCTCACTGACATTTACCTAATCTGAAAATCTGATAAACGCCGGAAAAATGACTAAGTCCAAAAAAAATTTTTTTTAAACTTTCTTCAATTTTACCCCCGTGGGATATATATTCTACCCACACACATTTGGAACTCTCCTGGGGTACCCTCACACATATTATTCCCTCATTTAGTGGATATTTTCACAAAAAAGTACAATTTTCAAAAATCCAAAATATTGGCTGAAAACGACAAAATATCAAGGACTCATTGGGCGAATCGCTCTGGAACTGAAATCGGAATGCTCACTGACATTTCCCCAATCTGAAAGTCTGATAAACGCCGGAAAAATGACTAAGTCCAAAAAAAATTTTTTTTCAACTTTTTTCAATGTTACCCCCGTGGGATATATATTCTACCCACACACATTTGGAACTCTCCTGGGGTACCCTCACACATATTATTCCCTCATTTAGTGGATATTTGCACAAAAAAGTGAAAGTTTCAAAAATCCAGAAAATTGGCTGAAAACCACTAAATATCAAGGACTCATTGGGCGAATCGCTCTGGAACTGAAATTGGAATGCTCACTGACATTTCCCCAATTTGAAAGTCTGATAAACGCCAGAAAAATGACTAAGTCCAAAAAAAAAGATGTTTTCAACTTTTTTCAATTTTACCCCCGTGGGATATATATTCTATCCACACTCATTTGGAACTCTTCTGGGGTACCCTCACACCTATTATTCCCTCATTTAGTGGATATTTTCACAAAAAAGTAAAATTTTCAAAAATCCAAAATATTGGCTGAAAACGACTAAATATCAAGGACTCATTGGGCGAATCGCTCTGGAACTGAAATCAGAATGCTCACTGACATTTGTCCTATCTGAAAGTCAGATAAATGCCGGAAAAATGACTAAGGCCAAAAAAAAATTTTTTTGAACTTTTTTCAATTTAACCCCTGTGGGATATATATTCTACCCACACACATTTGGAACTCTCCTGGGGCACCCTCACACATATTATTCCCTCATTTAGTGGATATTTTCACAAAAAAGTGAAATTTTCAAAAGTCCAGAAAATTGGTTGAAAACGACTAAATATCAAGGACTCATTGGGCGAATCGCTCTGGAACTGAAATCGGAATGCTCACTGACATTTCCCCAATCTGAAAGTCTGATAAACGCCGGAAAAATGACTAAGTCCAAAAAAAAAAATGTTTTCAACTTTTTTCAATTTTACCCCCGTGGGATATATATTCTATCCACACACATTTGGAACTCTTCTGGGGTACCCTCTCACATATTATTCCCTCATTTAGTGGATATTTTCACAAAAAAGTACAATTTTCAAAAATCCAAAATATTGGCTGAAAATGACTAAATATCAAGGACTCATTGGGCGAATCGCTCTGGAACTGAAATCGGAATGCTCACTGACATTTCCCCAATCTGAAAGTCTGATAAACGCCGGAAAAATGACTAAGTCCAAAAAAAAAAATTTTTTCAACTTTTTTCAATTTTACCCCCGTGGGATATATATTCTATCCACACACATTTGGAACTCTTCTGGGGTACCCTCACACATATTATTCCCTCATTTAGTGGATATTTTCACAAAAAAGTACAATTTTCAAAAATCCAAAATATTGGCTGAAAATGACTAAATATCAAGGACTCATTGGGCGAATCGCTTTGGAACTGAAATCGGAACACTCACTGACATTTGTCCTTTCTGAAAGTCTGATAAACGCCGTAAAAATGACTAAGTCCAAAAAAAATTTTTTTTAAACTTTTTTCAATTTTACCCCCGTGGGATATATATTCTACCCACACACATTTGGAACTCTCCTGAGGTACCCTCACACATATTATTCCCTCATTTAGTGGATATTTTCACAAAAAAGTACAATTTTCAAAAATCCAAAATATTGGCTGAAAACGACTAAATATCAAGGACTCATTGGGCGAATCGCTCTGGAACTGAAATCGGAATGCTCACTGACATTTACCCAATCTGAAAGTCTGATAAACGCCGTAAAAATGACTAAGTCCAAAAAAAATTTTTTTTCAACTTTTTTCAATTTTACCCCCGTGGGATATATATTCTACCCACACACATTTGGAACTCTCCTGGGGTACCCTCACACATATTATTCCCTCATTTAGTGGATATTTGCACAAAAAAGTGAAATTTTCAAAAATCCAGAAAATTGGCTGAAAACCACTAAATTTCAAGGACTCATTGGGCGAATCGCTCTGGAACTGATATTGGAATGCTCACTGACATTTCCCCAATTTGAAAGTCTGATAAACGCCGGAAAAATGACTAAGTCCAAAAAAAAAAATTTTTTCAACTTTTTTCAATTTTACCCCCGTGGGATATATATTCTATCCACACACATTTGGAACTCTTCTGGGGTACCCTCACACATATTATTCCCTCATTTAGTGGATATTTTCACAAAAAAGTACAATTTTCAAAAATCCAAAATATTGGCTGAAAATGACTAAATATCAAGGACTCATTGGGCGAATCGCTCTGGAACTGAAATTGGAACACTCACTGACATTTGTCCTATCTGAAAGTCTGATAAACGGCGTAAAAATGACTAAGTCCAAAAAAAATTTTTTTTTAACTTTTTTCAATTTTACCCTCGTGGGATATATATTCTACCCACACACATTTGGAACTCTCCTGGGGTACCCTCACACATATTATTCCCTCATTAAGTGAATATTTGCACAAAAAAGTGAAAGTTTCAAAAATAAAGAAAATTGGCTGAAAACCACTAAATATCAAGGACTCATTGGGCTAATCGCTCTAGAACTGAAATCGGAATGCTCACTGACATTTCCCCAATTTGAAAATCTGATAAACGCCGGAAAAATGACTAAGTCCAAAAAAAATTTTTTTTCAACTTTTTTCAATTTTACCCCCGTGGGATATATATTCTACCCACACACATTTGGAACTCTCCTGGGGTACCCTCACACATATTATTCCCTCATTTAGTGGATATTTTCACAAAAAAGTACAATTTTCAAAAATCCAAAATATTGGCTGAAAACGACTAAATATCAAGGACTCATTGGGCGAATCGCTCTGGAACTGAAATCGGAATGCTCACTGACATTTCCCCAATCAGAAAGTCTGATAAATGCCGGAAAAATGACTAAGTCCAAAAAAAATTTTTTTTCAACTTTTTTCAATTTTACCCCCGTGGGATATATATTCTACCCACACACATTTGGAACTCTCCTGGGGTACCCTCACACATATTATTCCCTCATTTAGTGGATATTTTCACAAAAAAGTGAAATTTTCAAAAATCCAGAAAATTGGCTGAAAACCACTAAATATCAAGGACTCATTGGGCGAATCGCTCTGGAACTGAAATCGGAATGCTCACTGACATTTCCCCAATCTGAAAGTCTGATAAACGCCGGAAAAATGACTAAGTCCAAAAAAAAAAATTTTTTCAACTTTTTTCAATTTTACCCCCGTGGGATATATATTCTATCCACACACATTTGGAACTCTTCTGGGGTACCCTCACACATATTATTCCCTCATTTAGTGGATATTTTCACAAAAAAGTACAATTTTCAAAAATCCAAAATATTGGCTGAAAACTACTAAATATCAAGGACTCATTGGGCGAATCGCTCTGGAACTGAAATCGGAACACTCACTGACATTTGTCCTATCTGAAAGTCTGATAAACGCCGTAAAAATGACTAAGTCCAAAAAAAATTTTTTTTCAACTTTTTTAAATTTTACCCCCGTGGGATATATATTCTACCCACACACATTTGGAACTCTCCTGGGGTTCCCTCACACATATTATTCCCTCATTTAGTGGATATTTGCACAAAAAAGTGAAAGTTTCAAAAATCCAGAAAATTGGCTGAAAACGACTAAACATCAAGGACTCATTGGGCTAATCGCTCTGGAACTGAAATCGGAATGCTCACTGACATTTCCCCAATCTGAAAATCTGATAAACGCCGGAAAAATGACTAAGTCCAAAAAAAATTTTTTTTAAACTTTTTTCAATTTTACCCCCGTGGGATATATATTCTACCCACACACATTTGGAACTCTCCTGAGGTACCTTCACACCTATTATTCCCTTATTTAGTGGATATTTTCACAAAAAAGAAAAATTTTCAAAAATCCAAAATATTGGCTGAAAACGACTAAATATCAAGGACTCATTGGGCGAATCGCTCTGGAACTGAAATCGGAATGCTCACTGACATTTCCCCAATCTGAAAGTCTGATAAACGCCGGAAAAATGACTAAGTCCAAAAAAAAAAATTTTTTCAACTTTTTTCAATTTTACCCCCGTGGGATATATATTCTATCCACACACATTTGGAACTCTTCTGGGGTACCCTCACACATATTATTCCCTCATTTAGTGGATATTTTCACAAAAAAGTACAATTTTCAAAAATCCAAAATATTGGCTGAAAATGACTAAATATCAAGGACTCATTGGGCGAATCGCTTTGGAACTGAAATCGGAACACTCACTGACATTTGTCCTTTCTGAAAGTCTGATAAACGCCGTAAAAATGACTAAGTCCAAAAAAAATTTTTTTTAAACTTTTTTCAATTTTACCCCCGTGGGATATATATTCTACCCACACACATTTGGAACTCTCCTGAGGTACCCTCACACATATTATTCCCTCATTTAGTGGATATTTTCACAAAAAAGTACAATTTTCAAAAATCCAAAATATTGGCTGAAAACGACTAAATATCAAGGACTCATTGGGCGAATCGCTCTGGAACTGAAATCGGAATGCTCACTGACATTTACCCAATCTGAAAGTCTGATAAACGCCGTAAAAATGACTAAGTCCAAAAAAAATTTTTTTTCAACTTTTTTCAATTTTACCCCCGTGGGATATATATTCTACCCACACACATTTGGAACTCTCCTGGGGTACCCTCACACATATTATTCCCTCATTTAGTGGATATTTGCACAAAAAAGTGAAATTTTCAAAAATCCAGAAAATTGGCTGAAAACCACTAAATTTCAAGGACTCATTGGGCGAATCGCTCTGGAACTGATATTGGAATGCTCACTGACATTTCCCCAATTTGAAAGTCTGATAAACGCCGGAAAAATGACTAAGTCCAAAAAAAAAAATTTTTTCAACTTTTTTCAATTTTACCCCCGTGGGATATATATTCTATCGACACACATTTGGAACTCTTCTGGGGTACCCTCACACATATTATTCCCTCATTTAGTGGATATTTTCACAAAAAAGTACAATTTTCAAAAATCCAAAATATTGGCTGAAAATGACTAAATATCAAGGACTCATTGGGCGAATCGCTCTGGAACTGAAATTGGAACACTCACTGACATTTGTCCTATCTGAAAGTCTGATAAACGGCGTAAAAATGACTAAGTCCAAAAAAAATTTTTTTTTAACTTTTTTCAATTTTACCCTCGTGGGATATATATTCTACCCACACACATTTGGAACTCTCCTGGGGTACCCTCACACATATTATTCCCTCATTAAGTGAATATTTGCACAAAAAAGTGAAAGTTTCAAAAATAAAGAAAATTGGCTGAAAACCACTAAATATCAAGGACTCATTGGGCTAATCGCTCTAGAACTGAAATCGGAATGCTCACTGACATTTCCCCAATTTGAAAATCTGATAAACGCCGGAAAAATGACTAAGTCCAAAAAAAATTTTTTTTCAACTTTTTTCAATTTTACCCCCGTGGGATATATATTCTACCCACACACATTTGGAACTCTCCTGGGGTACCCTCACACATATTATTCCCTCATTTAGTGGATATTTTCACAAAAAAGTACAATTTTCAAAAATCCAAAATATTGGCTGAAAACGACTAAATATCAAGGACTCATTGGGCGAATCGCTCTGGAACTGAAATCGGAATGCTCACTGACATTTCCCCAATCAGAAAGTCTGATAAATGCCGGAAAAATGACTAAGTCCAAAAAAAATTTTTTTTCAACTTTTTTCAATTTTACCCCCGTGGGATATATATTCTACCCACACACATTTGGAACTCTCCTGGGGTACCCTCACACATATTATTCCCTCATTTAGTGGATATTTTCACAAAAAAGTGAAATTTTCAAAAATCCAGAAAATTGGCTGAAAACCACTAAATATCAAGGACTCATTGGGCGAATCGCTCTGGAACTGAAATCGGAATGCTCACTGACATTTCCCCAATCTGAAAGTCTGATAAACGCCGGAAAAATGACTAAGTCCAAAAAAAAAAATTTTTTCAACTTTTTTCAATTTTACCCCCGTGGGATATATATTCTATCCACACACATTTGGAACTCTTCTGGGGTACCCTCACACATATTATTCCCTCATTTAGTGGATATTTTCACAAAAAAGTACAATTTTCAAAAATCCAAAATATTGGCTGAAAACTACTAAATATCAAGGACTCATTGGGCGAATCGCTCTGGAACTGAAATCGGAACACTCACTGACATTTGTCCTATCTGAAAGTCTGATAAACGCCGTAAAAATGACTAAGTCCAAAAAAAATTTTTTTTCAACTTTTTTAAATTTTACCCCCGTGGGATATATATTCTACCCACACACATTTGGAACTCTCCTGGGGTTCCCTCACACATATTATTCCCTCATTTAGTGGATATTTGCACAAAAAAGTGAAAGTTTCAAAAATCCAGAAAATTGGCTGAAAACGACTAAACATCAAGGACTCATTGGGCTAATCGCTCTGGAACTGAAATCGGAATGCTCACTGACATTTCCCCAATCTGAAAATCTGATAAACGCCGGAAAAATGACTAAGTCCAAAAAAAATTTTTTTTAAACTTTTTTCAATTTTACCCCCGTGGGATATATATTCTACCCACACACATTTGGAACTCTCCTGAGGTACCTTCACACCTATTATTCCCTTATTTAGTGGATATTTTCACAAAAAAGAAAAATTTTCAAAAATCCAAAATATTGGCTGAAAACGACTAAATATCAAGGACTCATTGGGCGAATCGCTCTGGAACTGAAATCGGAACGCTCACTGACATTTGTCCTATCTGAAAGTCTGATAAACGCCGGAAAAATGACTAAGTCCAAAAAAAATTTTTTTTCAACTTTTTTCAATTTTTACCCCCGTGGGATATACATTCTACCCACACACATTTGAAACTCTCCTGGGGTACCCTCACACATATTATTCCCTCATTTAGTGGATATTTTCACAAAAAAGTGAAATTTTCAAAAATCCAGAAAATTGGCTGAAAACGACTAAATATCAAGGACTCATTGGGCGAATCGCTCTGGAACTGAAATCGGAATGCTCACTGACATTTCCCCAATCTGAAAGTCTGATAAACGCCGGAAAAATGACTAAGTCCAAAAAAAAAAATTTTTTCAACTTTTTTCAATTTTACCCCCGTGGGATATATATTCTATCCACACACATTTGGAACTCTTCTGGGGTACCCTCACACATATTATTCCCTCATTTAGTGGATATTTTCACAAAAAAGTACAATTTTCAAAAATCCAAAATATTGGCTGAAAACTACTAAATATCAAGGACTCATTGGGCGAATCGCTCTGGAACTGAAATCGGAACACTCAGTGACATTTGTCCTATCTGAAAGTCTGATAAACGCCGTAAAAATGACTAAGTCCAAAAAAAATTTTTTTTCAACTTTTTTAAATTTTACCCCCGTGGGATATATATTCTACCCACACACATTTGGAACTCTCCTGGGGTTCCCTCACACATATTATTCCCTCATTTAGTGGATATTTGCACAAAAAAGTGAAAGTTTCAAAAATCCAGAAAATTGGCTGAAAACGACTAAACATCAAGGACTCATTGGGCTAATCGCTCTGGAACTGAAATCGGAATGCTCACTGACATTTCCCGAATCTGAAAATCTGATAAACGCCGGAAAAATGACTAAGTCCAAAAAAAATTTTTTTTAAACTTTTTTCAATTTTACCCCCGTGGGATATATATTCTACCCACACACATTTGGAACTCTCCTGGGGTACCCTCACACATATTATTCCCTCATTCAGTGGATATTTTCACAAAAAAGTACAATTTTCAAAAATCCAAAATATTGGCTGAAAACGTCTAAATATCAAGGACTCATTGGGCGAATCGCTCTGGAACTGAAATCGGAATGCTCACTGACATTTCCCCAATTTGAAAGTCTGTTAAACGCCGGAAAAATGACTAAGTCCAAAAAAAAAATGTTTTCAACTTTTTTCAATTTTACCCCCGTGGGATATATATTCTATCCACACTCATTTGGAACTCTTCTGGGGTACCCTCACACCTATTATTCCCTCATTTAGTGGATATTTTCACAAAAAAGTAAAATTTTCAAAAATCCAAAATATTGGCTGAAAACGACTAAATATCAAGGACTTATTGGGCGAATCGCTCTGGAACTGAAATCAGAATGCTCACTGACATTTGTCCTATCTGAAAGTCAGATAAATGCCGGAAAAATGACTAAGTCCAAAAAAAATTTTTTTTTAACTTTTTTGAATTTAACCCCTGTGGGATATATATTCTACCCACACACATTTGGAACTCTCCTGGGGTACCCTCACACATATTATTCCCTCATTTAGTGGATATTTTCACAAAAAAGTGAAATTTTCAAAAGTCCAGAAAATTGGTTGAAAACGACTAAATATCAAGGGCTCATTGGGCGAATCGCTCTGGAACTGAAATCGGAATGCTCACTGACATTTCCCCAATCTGAAAGTCTGATAAACGCCGGAAAAATGACTAAGTCCAAAAAAAAAATGTTTTCAACTTTTTTCAATTTTACCCCCGTGGGATATATATTCTATCCACACACACTTGGAACTCTTCTGGGGTACCCTCACACATATTATTCCCTCATTTAGTGGATATTTTCAGAAAAAAGTACAATTTTCAAAAATCCAAAATATTGGCTGAAAATGACTAAATATCAAGGACTCATTGGGCGAATCGCTCTGGAACTGAAATCGGAATGCTCACTGACATTTCCCCAATCTGAAAATCTGATAAACGCCGGAAAAATGACTAAGTAAAAAAAAAATTTTTTTTAAACTTTTTTCAATTTTACCCCCGTGGGATATATATTCTACCCACACACATTTGGAACTCTCCTGAGGTACCTTCACACCTATTATTCCCTTATTTAGTGGATATTTTCACAAAAAAAGTACAATTTTCAAAAATCCAAAATATTGGCTGAAAATGACTAAATATCAAGGACTCATTGGGCGAATCGCTCTGGAACTGAAATCGGAACGCTCACTGACATTTGTCCTATCTGAAAGTCTGATAAACGCCGGAAAAATGACTAAGTCCAAATAAAATATTTTTTTCAACTTTTTTCAATTTTACCCCCGTGGGATATATATTCTACCCACACACATTTGGAACTCTCCTGGCGTACCCTCACACATATTATTCCCTCATTTAGTGGATATTTTCACAAAAAAGTAAAATTTTCAAAAATCCAAAATATTGGCTGAAAACGACTAAATATCAAGGACTCATTGGGCGAATCGCTCTGGAACTGAAATCGGAACGCTCACTGACATTTGTCCTATCTGAAAGTCTGATAAACGCCGGAAAAATGACTAAGTCCAAAAAAAATTTTTTTTCAACTTTTTTCAATTTTTACCCCCGTGGGATATACATTCTACCCACACACATTTGAAACTCTCCTGGGGTACCCTCACACATATTATTCCCTCATTTAGTGGATATTTTCACAAAAAAGTGAAATTTTCAAAAATCCAGAAAATTGGCTGAAAACGACTAAATATCAAGGACTTATTGGGCGAATCGCTCTGGAACTGAAATCGGAATGCTCACTGACATTTCCCGAATCTGAAAATCTGATAAACGCCGGAAAAATGACTAAGTCCCAAAAAAATTTTTTTTAAACTTTTTTCAATTTTACCCCCGTGGGATATATATTCTACCCACACACATTTGGAACTCTCCTGGGGTACCCTCACACATATTATTCCCTCATTCAGTGGATATTTTCACAAAAAAGTACAATTTTCAAAAATCCAAAATATTGGCTGAAAACGTCTAAATATCAAGGACTCATTGGGCAAATCGCTCTGGAACTGAAATCGGAATGCTCACTGACATTTCCCCAATTTGAAAGTCTGTTAAACGCCGGAAAAATGACAAAGTCCAAAAAAAAAATGTTTTCAACTTTTTTCAATTTTACCCCCGTGGGATATATATTCTATCCACACTCATTTGGA
The DNA here is from genome assembly GCF_046119375.1 of Phyllobates terribilis. Lineage (NCBI taxonomy): Eukaryota > Metazoa > Chordata > Amphibia > Anura > Dendrobatidae > Phyllobates > Phyllobates terribilis. The sequence continues at coordinate 1,351,959 of NW_027362993.1, forward strand.
ACTCTTCTGGGGTACCCTCACACCTATTATTCCCTCATTTAGTGGATACTTTCACAAAAAAGTAAAATTTTCAAAAATCCAAAATATTGGCTGAAAACGACTAAATATCAAGGACTCATTGGGCGAATCGCTCTGGAACTGAAATCGGAACGCTCACTGACATTTGTCCTATCTGAAAGTCTGATAAACGCCGTAAAAATGACTAAGTCCAAAAAAAATTTTTTTTCAACTTTTTTCAATTTTACCCCCGTGGGATATATATTCTACCCACACACATTTGGAACTCTCCTGGGGTACCCTCACACATATTATTCCCTCATTTAGTGAATATTTGCACAAAAAAGGGAAAGTTTCAAAAATAAAGAAAATTGGCTGAAAACCACTAAATATCAAGGACTCATTGGGCTAATCGCTCTGGAACTGAAATCGGAACACTCACTGACATTTACCCAATCTGAAAATCTGATAAACGCCGGAAAAATGACTAAGTCCAAAAAAAATTTTTTTTAAACTTTCTTCAATTTTACCCCCGTGGGATATATATTCTACCCACACACATTTGGAACTCTCCTGGGGTACCCTCACACATATTATTCCCTCATTTAGTGGATATTTTCACAAAAAAGTACAATTTTCAAAAATCCAAAATATTGGCTGAAAACGACTAAATATCAAGGACTCATTGGGCGAATCGCTCTGGAACTGAAATCGGAATGCTCACTGACATTTCCCCAATCTGAAAGTCTGATAAACGCCGGAAAAATGACTAAGTCCAAAAAAAATTTTTTTTCAACTTTTTTCAATTTTACCCCCGTGGGATATATATTCTACCCACACACATTTGGAACTCTCCTGGGGTACCCTCACACATATTATTCCCTCATTTAGTGGATATTTGCACAAAAAAGTGAAAGTTTCAAAAATCCAGAAAATTGGCTGAAAACCACTAAATATCAAGGACTCATTGGGCGAATCGCTCTGGAACTGAAATTGGAATGCTCACTGACATTTCCCCAATTTGAAAGTCTGATAAACGCCAGAAAAATGACTAAGTCCAAAAAAAAAGATGTTTTCAACTTTTTTCAATTTTACCCCCGTGGGATATATATTCTATCCACACTCATTTGGAACTCTTCTGGGGTACCCTCACACCTATTATTCCCTCATTTAGTGGATATTTTCACAAAAAAGTAAAATTTTCAAAAATCCAAAATATTGGCTGAAAACGACTAAATATCAAGGACTCATTGGGCGAATCGCTCTGGAACTGAAATCGGAATGCTCACTGACATTTGTCCTATCTGAAAGTCAGATAAATGCCGGAAAAATGACTAAGTCCAAAAAAAATTTTTTTTAAACTTTTTTCAATTTTACCCCCGTGGGATATATATTCTACCCACACACATTTGGAACTCTCCTGGCGTACCCTCACACATATTATTCCCTCATTTAGTGGATATTTGCACAAAAAAGTGAAAGTTTCAAAAATCCAGAAAATTGGCTGAAAACCACTAAATATCAAGGACTCATTGGGCGAATCGCTCTGGAAATGAAATTGGAATGCTCACTGACATTTCCCCAATTTGAAAGTCTGATAAATGCCGGAAAAATGACTAAGTCCAAAAAAAAAATTATTTCAACTTTTTTCAATTTTACCCCCGTGGGATATATATTCTATCCACACACATTTGGAACTCTTCTGGGGTACCCTCACACATATTATTCCCTCATTTAGTGGATATTTTCACAAAAAAGTAAAATTTTCAAAAATCCAAAATATTGGCTGAAAACGACTAAATATCAAGGACTCATTGGGCGAATCGCTCTGGAACTGAAATCGGAACGCTCACTGACATTTGTCCTATCTGAAAGTCTGATAAACGCCGGAAAAATGACTAAGTCCAAAAAAAATTTTTTTTCAACTTTTTTCAATTTTTACCCCCGTAGGATATACATTCTACCCACACACATTTGAAACTCTCCTGGGGTACCCTCACACATATTATTCCCTCATTTAGTGGATATTTTCACAAAAAAGTGAAATTTTCAAAAATCCAGAAAATTGGCTGAAAACGACTAAATATCAAGGACTCATTGGGCGAATCGCTCTGGAACTGAAATCGGAATGCTCACTGACATTTCCCCAATCTGAAAGTCTGATAAACGCCGGAAAAATGACTAAGTCCAAAAAAAAAAATTTTTTCAACTTTTTTCAATTTTACCCCCGTGGGATATATATTCTATCCACACACATTTGGAACTCTTCTGGGGTACCCTCACACATATTATTCCCTCATTTAGTGGATATTTTCACAAAAAAGTACAATTTTCAAAAATCCAAAATATTGGCTGAAAACTACTAAATATCAAGGACTCATTGGGCGAATCGCTCTGGAACTGAAATCGGAACACTCACTGACATTTGTCCTATCTGAAAGTCTGATAAACGCCGTAAAAATGACTAAGTCCAAAAAAAATTTTTTTTCAACTTTTTTAAATTTTACCCCCGTGGGATATATATTCTACCCACACACATTTGGAACTCTCCTGGGGTTCCCTCACACATATTATTCCCTCATTTAGTGGATATTTGCACAAAAAAGTGAAAGTTTCAAAAATCCAGAAAATTGGCTGAAAACGACTAAACATCAAGGACTCATTGGGCTAATCGCTCTGGAACTGAAATCGGAATGCTCACTGACATTTCCCGAATCTGAAAATCTGATAAACGCCGGAAAAATGACTAAGTCCAAAAAAAATTTTTTTTAAACTTTTTTCAATTTTACCCCCGTGGGATATATATTCTACCCACACACATTTGGAACTCTCCTGGGGTACCCTCACACATATTATTCCCTCATTCAGTGGATATTTTCACAAAAAAGTACAATTTTCAAAAATCCAAAATATTGGCTGAAAACGTCTAAATATCAAGGACTCATTGGGCGAATCGCTCTGGAACTGAAATCGGAATGCTCACTGACATTTCCCCAATTTGAAAGTCTGTTAAACGCCGGAAAAATGACTAAGTCCAAAAAAAAAATGTTTTCAACTTTTTTCAATTTTACCCCCGTGGGATATATATTCTATCCACACTCATTTGGAACTCTTCTGGGGTACCCTCACACCTATTATTCCCTCATTTAGTGGATATTTTCACAAAAAAGTAAAATTTTCAAAAATCCAAAATATTGGCTGAAAACGACTAAATATCAAGGACTTATTGGGCGAATCGCTCTGGAACTGAAATCAGAATGCTCACTGACATTTGTCCTATCTGAAAGTCAGATAAATGCCGGAAAAATGACTAAGTCCAAAAAAAATTTTTTTTTAACTTTTTTGAATTTAACCCCTGTGGGATATATATTCTACCCACACACATTTGGAACTCTCCTGGGGTACCCTCACACATATTATTCCCTCATTTAGTGGATATTTTCACAAAAAAGTGAAATTTTCAAAAGTCCAGAAAATTGGTTGAAAACGACTAAATATCAAGGGCTCATTGGGCGAATCGCTCTGGAACTGAAATCGGAATGCTCACTGACATTTCCCCAATCTGAAAGTCTGATAAACGCCGTAAAAATGACTAAGTCCAAAAAAAATTTTTTTTAAACTTTTTTCAATTTTACCCCCGTGGGATATATATTCTACCCACACACATTTGGAACTCTCCTGAGGTACCTTCACACCTATTATTCCCTTATTTAGTGGATATTTTCACAAAAAAAGTACAATTTTCAAAAATCCAAAATATTGGCTGAAAATGAGTAAATATCAAGGACTCATTGGGCGAATCGCTCTGGAACTGAAATCGGAACGCTCACTGACATTTGTCCTATCTGAAAGTCTGATAAACGCCGGAAAAATGACTAAGTCCAAATAAAATATTTTTTTCAACTTTTTTCAATTTTACCCCCGTGGGATATATATTCTACCCATACACATTTGGAACTCTCCTGGCGTACCCTCACACATATTATTCCCTCATTTAGTGGATATTTTCACAAAAAAGTAAAATTTTCAAAAATCCAAAATATTGGCTGAAAACGACTAAATATCAAGGACTCATTGGGCGAATCGCTCTGGAACTGAAATCGGAATGCTCACTGACATTTCCCCAATCTGAAAGTCTGATAAACGCCGGAAAAATGACTAAGTCCAAAATAAAAAATTTTTTCAACTTTTTTCAATTTTACCCCCGTGGGATATATATTCTATCCACACACATTTGGAACTCTTCTGGGGTACCCTCACACATATTATTCCCTCATTTAGTGGATATTTTCACAAAAAAGTACAATTTTCAAAAATCCAAAATATTGGCTGAAAACGACTAAATATCAAGGACTCATTGGGCGAATCGCTCTGGAACTGAAATCGGAACACTCACTGACATTTGTCCTATCTGAAAGTCTGATAAACGCCGTAAAAATGACTAAGTCCAAAAAAAATTTTTTTTCAACTTTTTTAAATTTTACCCCCGTGGGATATATATTCTACCCACACACATTTGGAACTCTCCTGGGGTTCCCTCACACATATTATTCCCTCATTTAGTGGATATTTGCACAAAAAAGTGAAAGTTTCAAAAATCCAGAAAATTGGCTGAAAACGACTAAACATCAAGGACTCATTGGGCTAATCGCTCTGGAACTGAAATCGGAATGCTCACTGACATTTCCCGAATCTGAAAATCTGATAAACGCCGGAAAAATGACTAAGTCCAAAAAAAATTTTTTTTTAACTTTTTTGAATTTAACCCCTGTGGGATATATATTCTACCCACACACATTTGGAACTCTCCTGGGGTACCCTCACACATATTATTCCCTCATTTAGTGGATATTTTCACAAAAAAGTGAAATTTTCAAAAGTCCAGAAAATTGGTTGAAAACGACTAAATATCAAGGGCTCATTGGGCGAATCGCTCTGGAACTGAAATCGGAATGCTCACTGACATTTCCCCAATCTGAAAGTCTGATAAACGCCGGAAAAATGACTAAGTCCAAAAAAAAAATGTTTTCAACTTTTTTCAATTTTACCCCCGTGGGATATATATTCTATCCACACACACTTGGAACTCTTCTGGGGTACCCTCACACATATTATTCCCTCATTTAGTGGATATTTTCAGAAAAAAGTACAATTTTCAAAAATCCAAAATATTGGCTGAAAATGACTAAATATCAAGGACTCATTGGGCGAATCGCTCTGGAACTGAAATCGGAACACTCACTGACATTTGTCCTTTCTGAAAGTCTGATAAACGCCGTAAAAATGACTAAGTCCAAAAAAAATTTTTTTTAAACTTTTTTCAATTTTACCCCCGTGGGATATATATTCTACCCACACACATTTGGAACTCTCCTGGGGTACCCTCACACATATTATTCCCTCATTTAGTGGATATTTGCACAAAAAAGTGAAAGTTTCAAAAATCCAGAAAATTGGCTGAAAACGACTAAACATCAAGGACTCATTGGGCTAATCGCTCTGGAACTGAAATCGGAATGCTCACTGACATTTCCCCAATCTGAAAATCTGATAAACGCCGGAAAAATGACTAAGTAAAAAAAAAATTTTTTTTAAACTTTTTTCAATTTTACCCCCGTGGGATATATATTCTACCCACACACATTTGGAACTCTCCTGAGGTACCTTCACACCTATTATTCCCTTATTTAGTGGATATTTTCACAAAAAAAGTACAATTTTCAAAAATCCAAAATATTGGCTGAAAATGACTAAATATCAAGGACTCATTGGGCGAATCGCTCTGGAACTGAAATCGGAACGCTCACTGACATTTGTCCTATCTGAAAGTCTGATAAACGCCGGAAAAATGACTAAGTCCAAATAAAATATTTTTTTCAACTTTTTTCAAGTTTACCCCCGTGGGATATATATTCTACCCACACACATTTGGAACTCTCCTGGCGTACCCTCACACATATTATTCCCTCATTTAGTGGATATTTTCACAAAAAAGTAAAATTTTCAAAAATCCAAAATATTGGCTGAAAACGACTAAATATCAAGGACTCATTGGGCGAATCGCTCTGGAACTGAAATCGGAACGCTCACTGACATTTGTCCTATCTGAAAGTCTGATAAACGCCGGAAAAATGACTAAGTCCAAAAAAAATTTTTTTTCAACTTTTTTCAATTTTTACCCCCGTGGGATATATATTCTACCCACACACATTTGGAACTCTCCTGGGGTACCCTCACACATATTATTCCCTCATTCAGTGGATATTTTCACAAAAAAGTGAAATTTTCAAAAATCCAGAAAATTGGCTGAAAACGACTAAATATCAAGGACTCATTGGGCGAATCGCTCTGGAACTGAAATCGGAATGCTCACTGACATTTCCCGAATCTGAAAATCTGATAAACGCCGGAAAAATGACTAAGTCCCAAAAAAATTTTTTTTAAACTTTTTTCAATTTTACCCCCGTGGGATATATATTCTACCCACACACATTTGGAACTCTCCTGGGGTACCCTCACACATATTATTCCCTCATTCAGTGGATATTTTCACAAAAAAGTACAATTTTCAAAAATCCAAAATATTGGCTGAAAACGTCTAAATATCAAGGACTCATTGGGCGAATCGCTCTGGAACTGAAATCGGAATGCTCACTGACATTTCCCCAATTTGAAAGTCTGTTAAACGCCGGAAAAATGACAAAGTCCAAAAAAAAAATGTTTTCAACTTTTTTCAATTTTACCCCCGTGGGATATATATTCTATCCACACTCATTTGGAACTCTTCTGGGGTACCCTCACACCTATTATTCCCTCATTTAGTGGATACTTTCACAAAAAAGTAAAATTTTCAAAAATCCAAAATATTGGCTGAAAACGACTAAATATCAAGGACTCATTGGGCGAATCGCTCTGGAACTGAAATCGGAACGCTCACTGACATTTGTCCTATCTGAAAGTCTGATAAACGCCGTAAAAATGACTAAGTCCAAAAAAAATTTTTTTTCAACTTTTTTCAATTTTACCCCCGTGGGATATATATTCTACCCACACACATTTGGAACTCTCCTGGGGTACCCTCACACATTTATTCCCTCATTTAGTGAATATTTGCACAAAAAAGGGAAAGTTTCAAAAATAAAGAAAATTGGCTGAAAACCACTAAATATCAAGGACTCATTGGGCTAATCGCTCTGGAACTGAAATCGGAATGCTCACTGACATTTACCCAATCTGAAAATCTGATAAACGCCGGAAAAATGACTAAGTCCAAAAAAAATTTTTTTTAAACTTTCTTCAATTTTACCCCCGTGGGATATATATTCTACCCACACACATTTGGAACTCTCCTGGGGTACCCTCACACATATTATTCCCTCATTTAGTGGATATTTTCACAAAAAAGTACAATTTTCAAAAATCCAAAATATTGGCTGAAAACGACTAAATATCAAGGACTCATTGGGCGAATCGCTCTGGAACTGAAATCGGAATGCTCACTGACATTTCCCCAATCTGAAAGTCTGATAAACGCCGGAAAAATGACTAAGTACAAAAAAAATTTTTTTTCAACTTTTTTCAATTTTACCCCCGTGGGATATATATTCTACCCACACACATTTGGAACTCTCCTGGGGTACCCTCACACATATTATTCCCTCATTTAGTGGATATTTGCACAAAAAAGTGAAAGTTTCAAAAATCCAGAAAATTGGCTGAAAACCACTAAATATCAAGGACTCATTGGGCGAATCGCTCTGGAACTGAAATTGGAATGCTCACTGACATTTCCCCAATTTGAAAGTCTGATAAACGCCAGAAAAATGACTAAGTCCAAAAAAAAAGATGTTTTCAACTTTTTTCAATTTTACCCCCGTGGGATATATATTCTATCCACACTCATTTGGAACTCTTCTGGGGTACCCTCACACCTATTATTCCCTCATTTAGTGGATATTTTCACAAAAAAGTAAAATTTTCAAAAATCCAAAATATTGGCTGAAAACGACTAAATATCAAGGACTCATTGGGCGAATCGCTCTGGAACTGAAATCGGAATGCTCACTGACATTTGTCCTATCTGAAAGTCAGATAAATGCCGGAAAAATGACTAAGGCCAAAAAAAAATTTTTTTGAACTTTTTTCAATTTAACCCCTGTGGGATATATATTCTACCCACACACATTTGGAACTCTCCTGGGGTACCCTCACACATATTATTCCCTCATTTAGTGGATATTTTCACAAAAAAGTGAAATTTTCAAAAGTCCAGAAAATTGGTTGAAAACGACTAAATATCAAGGGCTCATTGGGCGAATCGCTCTGGAACTGAAATCGGAATGCTCACTGACATTTCCCCAATCTGAAAGTCTGATAAACGCCGGAAAAATGACTAAGTCCAAAAAAAAAATGTTTTCAACTTTCTTCAATTTTACCCCCGTGGGATATATATTCTATCCACACACATTTGGAACTCTTCTGGGGTACCCTCACACATATTATTCCCTCATTTAGTGGATATTTTCAGAAAAAAGAACAATTTTCAAAAATCCAAAATATTGGCTGAAAATGACTAAATATCAAGGACTCATTGGGCAAATCGCTCTGGAACTGAAATCGGAACACTCACTGACATTTGTCCTTTCTGAAAGTCTGATAAACGCCGTAAAAATGACTAAGTCCAAAAAAAATTTTTTTTAAACTTTTTTCAATTTTACCCCCGTGGGATATATATTCTACCCACACACATTTGGAACTCTCCTGAGGTACCTTCACACCTATTATTCCCTTATTTAGTGGATATTTTCACAAAAAAAGTACAATTTTCAAAAATCCAAAATATTGGCTGAAAATGACTAAATATCAAGGACTCATTGGGCGAATCGCTCTGGAACTGAAATCGGAATGCTCACTGACATTTGTCCTATCTGAAAGTCTGATAAACGCCGGAAAAATGACTAAGTCCAAATAAAATATTTTTTTCAACTTTTTTCAATTTTACCCCCGTGGGATATATATTCTACCCACACACATTTGGAACTCTCCTGGCGTACCCTCACACATATTATTCCCTCATTTAGTGGATATTTTCACAAAAAAGTAAAATTTTCAAAAATCCAAAATATTGGCTGAAAACGACTAAATATCAAGGACTCATTGGGCGAATCGCTCTGGAACTGAAATCGGAATGCTCACTGACATTTCCCCAATCTGAAAGTCTGATAAACGCCGGAAAAATGACTAAGTCCAAAAAAAAAAATTTTTTCAATTTTACCCCCGTGGGATATATATTCTATCCACACACATTTGGAACTCTTCTGGGGTACCCTCACACATATTATTCCCTCATTTAGTGGATATTTTCACAAAAAAGTACAATTTTCAAAAATCCAAAATATTGGCTGAAAACGACTAAATATCAAGGACTCATTGGGCGAATCGCTCTGGAACTGAAATCGGAACGCTCACTGACATTTGTCCTATCTGAAAGTCAGATAAATGCCGGAAAAATGACTAAGTCCAAAAAAAATTTTTTTTTAACTTTTTTGAATTTAACCCCTGTGGGATATATATTCTACCCACACACATTTGGAACTCTCCTGGGGTACCCTCACACATATTATTCCCTCATTTAGTGGATATTTTCACAAAAAAGTGAAATTTTCAAAAGTCCAGAAAATTGGTTGAAAACGACTAAATATCAAGGGCTCATTGGGCGAATCGCTCTGGAACTGAAATCGGAATGCTCACTGACATTTCCCCAATCTGAAAGTCTGATAAACGCCGGAAAAATGACTAAGTCCAAAAAAAAAATGTTTTCAACTTTTTTCAATTTTACCCCCGTGGGATATATATTCTATCCACACACATTTGGAACTCTTCTGGGGTACCCTCACACATATTATTCCCTCATTTAGTGGATATTTTCACAAAAAAGTAAAATTTTCAAAAATCCAAAATATTGGCTGAAAACGACTAAATGTCAAGGACTCATTGGGCGAATCGCTCTGGAACTGAAATCGGAACGCTCACTGACATTTGTCCTATCTCAAAGTCTGATAAACGCCGTAAAAATGACTAAGTCCAAAAAAAATTTTTTTTCAACTTTTTTCAATTTTACCCCCGTGGGATATATATTCTACCCACACACATTTGGAACTCTCCTGGGGTACCCTCACACATATTATTCCCTCATTTAGTGGATATTTGCACAAAAAAGTGAAAGTTTCAAAAATCCAGAAAATTGGCTGAAAACGACTAAATATCAAGGACTCATTGGGCGAATCGCTCTGTAACTGAAATCGGAACGCTCACTCACATTTCCCTATCTGAAAGTCTGATAAACGCCGGAAAAATGACTAAGTCCAAAAAAAAAAATTGTTCAACTTTTTTCAATTTTACCCCCGTGGGATATATATTTTATTCACACACATTTGGAACTCTTCTGGGGTACCCTCACACATATTATTCCCTCATTTAGTGGATATTTTCACAAAAAAGTAAAATTTTCAAAAATCCAGAAAATTGGCTGAAAACGACTAAATATCAAGGACTCATTGGGCGAATCGCTCTGGAACTGAAATTGGAATGCTCACTGACATTTGTCCTATCTGAAAGTCTGATAAACGCCGTAAAAATGACTAAGTCCAAAAAAAATTTTTTTTCAAGTTTTTTCAATTTTACCCCCGTGGGATATATATTCTACCCACACACATTTGGAACTCTCCTGGGGTACCCTCACACATATTATTCCCTCATTTAGTGGATATTTGCACAAAAAAGTGAAAGTTTCAAAACTCCAGAAAATTGGCTGAAAACACTAAATATCAAGGACTCATTGGGCGAATCGCTCTGGAACTGAAATTGGAATGCTCACTGGCATTTCCCCAATTTGAAAGTCTGATAAACGCCAGAAAAATGACTAAGTCCAAAAAAAATATTTTTTCAACTTTTTTCAATTTTACCCCAATGGGATATATATTCTACCCACACACATTTGGAACTCTTCTGGGGTACCCTCACACATATTATTCCCTCATTTAGTGGATATTTTCCCAAAAAAGTGAAATTTTCAAAAGTCCAGAAAATTGGCTGAAAACGACTAAATATCAAGGACTCATTGGGCGAATCGCTCTGGAAATGAAATCGGAATGCTCACTGACATTTCCCCAATCTGAAAGTCTGATAAACGCCGGAAAAATGACTAAGTCCAAAAAAAAAATTTTTTCAACTTTTTTCAATTTTACCCCCGTGGGATATATATTCTATCCACACACATTTGGAACTCTTCTAGGGTACCCTCACACATATTATTCCCTCATTTAGTGGATATTTTCACAAAAAAGTACAATTTTCAAAAAACCAAAATATTGGCTGAAAACGACTAAATATCAAGGACTCATTGGGCGAATGGCTCTGGAACTGAAATCGGAACGCTCACTGACATTTGTCCTATCTGAAAGTCTGATAAACGCCGGAAAAATGACTAAGTCCAAAAAAAATTTTTTTTAAACTTTTTTCAATTTTACCCCCGTGGGATATGCATTCTACCCACACACATTTGGAACTCTCCTGGGGTACCCTCACACATATTATTCCCTCATTTAGTGTATATTTTCACAAAAAAGTGAAAGTTTCAAAAATCCAGAAAATTGGCTGAAAACGACTAAATATCAAGGACTCATTGGGCGAATCGCTCTGGAACTGAAATCGGAATGCTCACTGACATTTCCCCAATCTGAAAGTCTGATAAACGCCGGAAAAATGACTAAGTACAAAAAAAATTTTTTTTCAACTTTTTTCAATTTTACCCCCGTGGGATATATATTCTACCCACACACATTTGGAACTCTCCTGGGGTACCCTCACACATATTATTCCCTCATTTAGTGGATATTTGCACAAAAAAGTGAAAGTTTCAAAAATCCAGAAAATTGGCTGAAAACCACTAAATATCAAGGACTCATTGGGCGAATCGCTCTGGAACTGAAATTGGAATGCTCACTGACATTTCCCCAATTTGAAAGTCTGATAAACGCCAGAAAAATGACTAAGTCCAAAAAAAAAGATGTTTTCAACTTTTTTCAATTTTACCCCCGTGGGATATATATTCTATCCACACTCATTTGGAACTCTTCTGGGGTACCCTCACACCTATTATTCCCTCATTTAGTGGATATTTTCACAAAAAAGTAAAATTTTCAAAAATCCAAAATATTGGCTGAAAACGACTAAATATCAAGGACTCATTGGGCGAATCGCTCTGGAACTGAAATCGGAATGCTCACTGACATTTGTCCTATCTGAAAGTCAGATAAATGCCGGAAAAATGACTAAGGCCAAAAAAAAATTTTTTTGAACTTTTTTCAATTTAACCCCTGTGGGATATATATTCTACCCACACACATTTGGAACTCTCCTGGGGTACCCTCACACATATTATTCCCTCATTTAGTGGATATTTTCACAAAAAAGTGAAATTTTCAAAAGTCCAGAAAATTGGTTGAAAACGACTAAATATCAAGGGCTCATTGGGCGAATCGCTCTGGAACTGAAATCGGAATGCTCACTGACATTTCCCCAATCTGAAAGTCTGATAAACGCCGGAAAAATGACTAAGTCCAAAAAAAAAATGTTTTCAACTTTCTTCAATTTTACCCCCGTGGGATATATATTCTATCCACACACATTTGGAACTCTTCTGGGGTACCCTCACACATATTATTCCCTCATTTAGTGGATATTTTCAGAAAAAAGAACAATTTTCAAAAATCCAAAATATTGGCTGAAAATGACTAAATATCAAGGACTCATTGGGCAAATCGCTCTGGAACTGAAATCGGAACACTCACTGACATTTGTCCTTTCTGAAAGTCTGATAAACGCCGTAAAAATGACTAAGTCCAAAAAAAATTTTTTTTAAACTTTTTTCAATTTTACCCCCGTGGGATATATATTCTACCCACACACATTTGGAACTCTCCTGAGGTACCTTCACACCTATTATTCCCTTATTTAGTGGATATTTTCACAAAAAAAGTACAATTTTCAAAAATCCAAAATATTGGCTGAAAATGACTAAATATCAAGGACTCATTGGGCGAATCGCTCTGGAACTGAAATCGGAATGCTCACTGACATTTGTCCTATCTGAAAGTCTGATAAACGCCGGAAAAATGACTAAGTCCAAATAAAATATTTTTTTCAACTTTTTTCAATTTTACCCCCGTGGGATATATATTCTACCCACACACATTTGGAACTCTCCTGGGGTACCCTCACACATATTATTCCCTCATTTAGTGGATATTTGCACAAAAAAGTGAAAGTTTCAAAAATCCAGAAAATTGGCTGAAAACGACTAAACATCAAGGACTCATTGGGCTAATCGCTCTGGAACTGAAATCGGAATGCTCACTGACATTTCCCCAATCTGAAAATCTGATAAACGCCGGAAAAATGACTAAGTAAAAAAAAAATTTTTTTTAAACTTTTTTCAATTTTACCCCCGTGGGATATATATTCTACCCACACACATTTGGAACTCTCCTGAGGTACCTTCACACCTATTATTCCCTTATTTAGTGGATATTTTCACAAAAAAAGTACAATTTTCAAAAATCCAAAATATTGGCTGAAAATGACTAAATATCAAGGACTCATTGGGCGAATCGCTCTGGAACTGAAATCGGAACGCTCACTGACATTTGTCCTATCTGAAAGTCTGATAAACGCCGGAAAAATGACTAAGTCCAAATAAAATATTTTTTTCAACTTTTTTCAAGTTTACCCCCGTGGGATATATATTCTACCCACACACATTTGGAACTCTCCTGGCGTACCCTCACACATATTATTCCCTCATTTAGTGGATATTTTCACAAAAAAGTAAAATTTTCAAAAATCCAAAATATTGGCTGAAAACGACTAAATATCAAGGACTCATTGGGCGAATCGCTCTGGAACTGAAATCGGAACGCTCACTGACATTTGTCCTATCTGAAAGTCTGATAAACGCCGGAAAAATGACTAAGTCCAAAAAAAATTTTTTTTCAACTTTTTTCAATTTTTACCCCCGTGGGATATATATTCTACCCACACACATTTGGAACTCTCCTGGGGTACCCTCACACATATTATTCCCTCATTCAGTGGATATTTTCACAAAAAAGTGAAATTTTCAAAAATCCAGAAAATTGGCTGAAAACGACTAAATATCAAGGACTCATTGGGCGAATCGCTCTGGAACTGAAATCGGAATGCTCACTGACATTTCCCGAATCTGAAAATCTGATAAACGCCGGAAAAATGACTAAGTCCCAAAAAAATTTTTTTTAAACTTTTTTCAATTTTACCCCCGTGGGATATATATTCTACCCACACACATTTGGAACTCTCCTGGGGTACCCTCACACATATTATTCCCTCATTCAGTGGATATTTTCACAAAAAAGTACAATTTTCAAAAATCCAAAATATTGGCTGAAAACGTCTAAATATCAAGGACTCATTGGGCGAATCGCTCTGGAACTGAAATCGGAATGCTCACTGACATTTCCCCAATTTGAAAGTCTGTTAAACGCCGGAAAAATGACAAAGTCCAAAAAAAAAATGTTTTCAACTTTTTTCAATTTTACCCCCGTGGGATATATATTCTATCCACACTCATTTGGAACTCTTCTGGGGTACCCTCACACCTATTATTCCCTCATTTAGTGGATACTTTCACAAAAAAGTAAAATTTTCAAAAATCCAAAATATTGGCTGAAAACGACTAAATATCAAGGACTCATTGGGCGAATCGCTCTGGAACTGAAATCGGAACGCTCACTGACATTTGTCCTATCTGAAAGTCTGATAAACGCCGTAAAAATGACTAAGTCCAAAAAAAATTTTTTTTCAACTTTTTTCAATTTTACCCCCGTGGGATATATATTCTACCCACACACATTTGGAACTCTCCTGGGGTACCCTCACACATTTATTCCCTCATTTAGTGAATATTTGCACAAAAAAGGGAAAGTTTCAAAAATAAAGAAAATTGGCTGAAAACCACTAAATATCAAGGACTCATTGGGCTAATCGCTCTGGAACTGAAATCGGAATGCTCACTGACATTTACCCAATCTGAAAATCTGATAAACGCCGGAAAA
Organism: Phyllobates terribilis; assembly: GCF_046119375.1. NCBI lineage: Eukaryota > Metazoa > Chordata > Amphibia > Anura > Dendrobatidae > Phyllobates > Phyllobates terribilis. Next base: position 1,367,108 of record NW_027362993.1, read on the forward strand.
ATGACTAAGTCCAAAAAAAATTTTTTTTAAACTTTCTTCAATTTTACCCCCGTGGGATATATATTCTACCCACACACATTTGGAACTCTCCTGGGGTACCCTCACACATATTATTCCCTCATTTAGTGGATATTTTCACAAAAAAGTACAATTTTCAAAAATCCAAAATATTGGCTGAAAACGACTAAATATCAAGGACTCATTGGGCGAATCGCTCTGGAACTGAAATCGGAATGCTCACTGACATTTCCCCAATCTGAAAGTCTGATAAACGCCGGAAAAATGACTAAGTACAAAAAAAATTTTTTTTCAACTTTTTTCAATTTTACCCCCGTGGGATATATATTCTACCCACACACATTTGGAACTCTCCTGGGGTACCCTCACACATATTATTCCCTCATTTAGTGGATATTTGCACAAAAAAGTGAAAGTTTCAAAAATCCAGAAAATTGGCTGAAAACCACTAAATATCAAGGACTCATTGGGCGAATCGCTCTGGAACTGAAATTGGAATGCTCACTGACATTTCCCCAATTTGAAAGTCTGATAAACGCCAGAAAAATGACTAAGTCCAAAAAAAAAGATGTTTTCAACTTTTTTCAATTTTACCCCCGTGGGATATATATTCTATCCACACTCATTTGGAACTCTTCTGGGGTACCCTCACACCTATTATTCCCTCATTTAGTGGATATTTTCACAAAAAAGTAAAATTTTCAAAAATCCAAAATATTGGCTGAAAACGACTAAATATCAAGGACTCATTGGGCGAATCGCTCTGGAACTGAAATCGGAATGCTCACTGACATTTGTCCTATCTGAAAGTCAGATAAATGCCGGAAAAATGACTAAGGCCAAAAAAAAATTTTTTTGAACTTTTTTCAATTTAACCCCTGTGGGATATATATTCTACCCACACACATTTGGAACTCTCCTGGGGTACCCTCACACATATTATTCCCTCATTTAGTGGATATTTTCACAAAAAAGTGAAATTTTCAAAAGTCCAGAAAATTGGTTGAAAACGACTAAATATCAAGGGCTCATTGGGCGAATCGCTCTGGAACTGAAATCGGAATGCTCACTGACATTTCCCCAATCTGAAAGTCTGATAAACGCCGGAAAAATGACTAAGTCCAAAAAAAAAATGTTTTCAACTTTCTTCAATTTTACCCCCGTGGGATATATATTCTATCCACACACATTTGGAACTCTTCTGGGGTACCCTCACACATATTATTCCCTCATTTAGTGGATATTTTCAGAAAAAAGAACAATTTTCAAAAATCCAAAATATTGGCTGAAAATGACTAAATATCAAGGACTCATTGGGCAAATCGCTCTGGAACTGAAATCGGAACACTCACTGACATTTGTCCTTTCTGAAAGTCTGATAAACGCCGTAAAAATGACTAAGTCCAAAAAAAATTTTTTTTAAACTTTTTTCAATTTTACCCCCGTGGGATATATATTCTACCCACACACATTTGGAACTCTCCTGAGGTACCTTCACACCTATTATTCCCTTATTTAGTGGATATTTTCACAAAAAAAGTACAATTTTCAAAAATCCAAAATATTGGCTGAAAATGACTAAATATCAAGGACTCATTGGGCGAATCGCTCTGGAACTGAAATCGGAATGCTCACTGACATTTGTCCTATCTGAAAGTCTGATAAACGCCGGAAAAATGACTAAGTCCAAATAAAATATTTTTTTCAACTTTTTTCAATTTTACCCCCGTGGGATATATATTCTACCCACACACATTTGGAACTCTCCTGGCGTACCCTCACACATATTATTCCCTCATTTAGTGGATATTTTCACAAAAAAGTAAAATTTTCAAAAATCCAAAATATTGGCTGAAAACGACTAAATATCAAGGACTCATTGGGCGAATCGCTCTGGAACTGAAATCGGAATGCTCACTGACATTTCCCCAATCTGAAAGTCTGATAAACGCCGGAAAAATGACTAAGTCCAAAAAAAAAAATTTTTTCAATTTTACCCCCGTGGGATATATATTCTATCCACACACATTTGGAACTCTTCTGGGGTACCCTCACACATATTATTCCCTCATTTAGTGGATATTTTCACAAAAAAGTACAATTTTCAAAAATCCAAAATATTGGCTGAAAACGACTAAATATCAAGGACTCATTGGGCGAATCGCTCTGGAACTGAAATCGGAACGCTCACTGACATTTGTCCTATCTGAAAGTCAGATAAATGCCGGAAAAATGACTAAGTCCAAAAAAAATTTTTTTTTAACTTTTTTGAATTTAACCCCTGTGGGATATATATTCTACCCACACACATTTGGAACTCTCCTGGGGTACCCTCACACATATTATTCCCTCATTTAGTGGATATTTTCACAAAAAAGTGAAATTTTCAAAAGTCCAGAAAATTGGTTGAAAACGACTAAATATCAAGGGCTCATTGGGCGAATCGCTCTGGAACTGAAATCGGAATGCTCACTGACATTTCCCCAATCTGAAAGTCTGATAAACGCCGGAAAAATGACTAAGTCCAAAAAAAAAATGTTTTCAACTTTTTTCAATTTTACCCCCGTGGGATATATATTCTATCCACACACATTTGGAACTCTTCTGGGGTACCCTCACACATATTATTCCCTCATTTAGTGGATATTTTCACAAAAAAGTAAAATTTTCAAAAATCCAAAATATTGGCTGAAAACGACTAAATGTCAAGGACTCATTGGGCGAATCGCTCTGGAACTGAAATCGGAACGCTCACTGACATTTGTCCTATCTCAAAGTCTGATAAACGCCGTAAAAATGACTAAGTCCAAAAAAAATTTTTTTTCAACTTTTTTCAATTTTACCCCCGTGGGATATATATTCTACCCACACACATTTGGAACTCTCCTGGGGTACCCTCACACATATTATTCCCTCATTTAGTGGATATTTGCACAAAAAAGTGAAAGTTTCAAAAATCCAGAAAATTGGCTGAAAACGACTAAATATCAAGGACTCATTGGGCGAATCGCTCTGTAACTGAAATCGGAACGCTCACTCACATTTCCCTATCTGAAAGTCTGATAAACGCCGGAAAAATGACTAAGTCCAAAAAAAAAAATTGTTCAACTTTTTTCAATTTTACCCCCGTGGGATATATATTTTATCCACACACATTTGGAACTCTTCTGGGGTACCCTCACACATATTATTCCCTCATTTAGTGGATATTTTCACAAAAAAGTAAAATTTTCAAAAATCCAGAAAATTGGCTGAAAACGACTAAATATCAAGGACTCATTGGGCGAATCGCTCTGGAACTGAAATTGGAATGCTCACTGACATTTGTCCTATCTGAAAGTCTGATAAACGCCGTAAAAATGACTAAGTCCAAAAAAAATTTTTTTTCAAGTTTTTTCAATTTTACCCCCGTGGGATATATATTCTACCCACACACATTTGGAACTCTCCTGGGGTACCCTCACACATATTATTCCCTCATTTAGTGGATATTTGCACAAAAAAGTGAAAGTTTCAAAACTCCAGAAAATTGGCTGAAAACACTAAATATCAAGGACTCATTGGGCGAATCGCTCTGGAACTGAAATTGGAATGCTCACTGGCATTTCCCCAATTTGAAAGTCTGATAAACGCCAGAAAAATGACTAAGTCCAAAAAAAATATTTTTTCAACTTTTTTCAATTTTACCCCAATGGGATATATATTCTACCCACACACATTTGGAACTCTTCTGGGGTACCCTCACACATATTATTCCCTCATTTAGTGGATATTTTCCCAAAAAAGTGAAATTTTCAAAAGTCCAGAAAATTGGCTGAAAACGACTAAATATCAAGGACTCATTGGGCGAATCGCTCTGGAAATGAAATCGGAATGCTCACTGACATTTCCCCAATCTGAAAGTCTGATAAACGCCGGAAAAATGACTAAGTCCAAAAAAAAAATTTTTTCAACTTTTTTCAATTTTACCCCCGTGGGATATATATTCTATCCACACACATTTGGAACTCTTCTAGGGTACCCTCACACATATTATTCCCTCATTTAGTGGATATTTTCACAAAAAAGTACAATTTTCAAAAAACCAAAATATTGGCTGAAAACGACTAAATATCAAGGACTCATTGGGCGAATGGCTCTGGAACTGAAATCGGAACGCTCACTGACATTTGTCCTATCTGAAAGTCTGATAAACGCCGGAAAAATGACTAAGTCCAAAAAAAATTTTTTTTAAACTTTTTTCAATTTTACCCCCGTGGGATATGCATTCTACCCACACACATTTGGAACTCTCCTGGGGTACCCTCACACATATTATTCCCTCATTTAGTGTATATTTTCACAAAAAAGTGAAAGTTTCAAAAATCCAGAAAATTGGCTGAAAACGACTAAATATCAAGGACTCATTGGGCGAATCGCTCTGGAACTGAAATCGGAATGCTCACTGACATTTCCCCAATCTGAAAGTCTGATAAACGCCGGAAAAATGACTAAGTACAAAAAAAATTTTTTTTCAACTTTTTTCAATTTTACCCCCGTGGGATATATATTCTACCCACACACATTTGGAACTCTCCTGGGGTACCCTCACACATATTATTCCCTCATTTAGTGGATATTTGCACAAAAAAGTGAAAGTTTCAAAAATCCAGAAAATTGGCTGAAAACCACTAAATATCAAGGACTCATTGGGCGAATCGCTCTGGAACTGAAATTGGAATGCTCACTGACATTTCCCCAATTTGAAAGTCTGATAAACGCCAGAAAAATGACTAAGTCCAAAAAAAAAGATGTTTTCAACTTTTTTCAATTTTACCCCCGTGGGATATATATTCTATCCACACTCATTTGGAACTCTTCTGGGGTACCCTCACACCTATTATTCCCTCATTTAGTGGATATTTTCACAAAAAAGTAAAATTTTCAAAAATCCAAAATATTGGCTGAAAACGACTAAATATCAAGGACTCATTGGGCGAATCGCTCTGGAACTGAAATCGGAATGCTCACTGACATTTGTCCTATCTGAAAGTCAGATAAATGCCGGAAAAATGACTAAGGCCAAAAAAAAATTTTTTTGAACTTTTTTCAATTTAACCCCTGTGGGATATATATTCTACCCACACACATTTGGAACTCTCCTGGGGTACCCTCACACATATTATTCCCTCATTTAGTGGATATTTTCACAAAAAAGTGAAATTTTCAAAAGTCCAGAAAATTGGTTGAAAACGACTAAATATCAAGGGCTCATTGGGCGAATCGCTCTGGAACTGAAATCGGAATGCTCACTGACATTTCCCCAATCTGAAAGTCTGATAAACGCCGGAAAAATGACTAAGTCCAAAAAAAAAATGTTTTCAACTTTCTTCAATTTTACCCCCGTGGGATATATATTCTATCCACACACATTTGGAACTCTTCTGGGGTACCCTCACACATATTATTCCCTCATTTAGTGGATATTTTCAGAAAAAAGAACAATTTTCAAAAATCCAAAATATTGGCTGAAAATGACTAAATATCAAGGACTCATTGGGCAAATCGCTCTGGAACTGAAATCGGAACACTCACTGACATTTGTCCTTTCTGAAAGTCTGATAAACGCCGTAAAAATGACTAAGTCCAAAAAAAATTTTTTTTAAACTTTTTTCAATTTTACCCCCGTGGGATATATATTCTACCCACACACATTTGGAACTCTCCTGAGGTACCTTCACACCTATTATTCCCTTATTTAGTGGATATTTTCACAAAAAAAGTACAATTTTCAAAAATCCAAAATATTGGCTGAAAATGACTAAATATCAAGGACTCATTGGGCGAATCGCTCTGGAACTGAAATCGGAATGCTCACTGACATTTGTCCTATCTGAAAGTCTGATAAACGCCGGAAAAATGACTAAGTCCAAATAAAATATTTTTTTCAACTTTTTTCAATTTTACCCCCGTGGGATATATATTCTACCCACACACATTTGGAACTCTCCTGGCGTACCCTCACACATATTATTCCCTCATTTAGTGGATATTTTCACAAAAAAGTAAAATTTTCAAAAATCCAAAATATTGGCTGAAAACGACTAAATATCAAGGACTCATTGGGCGAATCGCTCTGGAACTGAAATCGGAATGCTCACTGACATTTCCCCAATCTGAAAGTCTGATAAACGCCGGAAAAATGACTAAGTCCAAAAAAAAAAATTTTTTCAATTTTACCCCCGTGGGATATATATTCTATCCACACACATTTGGAACTCTTCTGGGGTACCCTCACACATATTATTCCCTCATTTAGTGGATATTTTCACAAAAAAGTACAATTTTCAAAAATCCAAAATATTGGCTGAAAACGACTAAATATCAAGGACTCATTGGGCGAATCGCTCTGGAACTGAAATCGGAACGCTCACTGACATTTGTCCTATCTGAAAGTCAGATAAATGCCGGAAAAATGACTAAGTCCAAAAAAAATTTTTTTTTAACTTTTTTGAATTTAACCCCTGTGGGATATATATTCTACCCACACACATTTGGAACTCTCCTGGGGTACCCTCACACATATTATTCCCTCATTTAGTGGATATTTTCACAAAAAAGTGAAATTTTCAAAAGTCCAGAAAATTGGTTGAAAACGACTAAATATCAAGGGCTCATTGGGCGAATCGCTCTGGAACTGAAATCGGAATGCTCACTGACATTTCCCCAATCTGAAAGTCTGATAAACGCCGGAAAAATGACTAAGTCCAAAAAAAAAATGTTTTCAACTTTTTTCAATTTTACCCCCGTGGGATATATATTCTATCCACACACATTTGGAACTCTTCTGGGGTACCCTCACACATATTATTCCCTCATTTAGTGGATATTTTCACAAAAAAGTAAAATTTTCAAAAATCCAAAATATTGGCTGAAAACGACTAAATGTCAAGGACTCATTGGGCGAATCGCTCTGGAACTGAAATCGGAACGCTCACTGACATTTGTCCTATCTCATAGTCTGATAAACGCCGTAAAAATGACTAAGTCCAAAAAAAATTTTTTTTCAACTTTTTTCAATTTTACCCCCGTGGGATATATATTCTACCCACACACATTTGGAACTCTCCTGGGGTACCCTCACACATATTATTCCCTCATGTAGTGGATATTTGCACAAAAAAGTGAAAGTTTCAAAAATCCAGAAAATTGGCTGAAAACGACTAAATATCAAGGACTCATTGGGCGAATCGCTCTGTAACTGAAATCGGAACGCTCACTCACATTTCCCTATCTGAAAGTCTGATAAACGCCGGAAAAATGACTAAGTCCAAAAAAAAAAATTGTTCAACTTTTTTCAATTTTACCCCCGTGGGATATATATTTTATCCACACACATTTGGAACTCTTCTGGGGTACCCTCACACATATTATTCCCTCATTTAGTGGATATTTTCACAAAAAAGTAAAATTTTCAAAAATCCAGAAAATTGGCTGAAAACGACTAAATATCAAGGACTCATTGGGCGAATCGCTCTGGAACTGAAATTGGAATGCTCACTGACATTTGTCCTATCTGAAAGTCTGATAAACGCCGTAAAAATGACTAAGTCCAAAAAAAATTTTTTTTCAAGTTTTTTCAATTTTACCCCCGTGGGATATATATTCTACCCACACACATTTGGAACTCTCCTGGGGTACCCTCACACATATTATTCCCTCATTTAGTGGATATTTGCACAAAAAAGTGAAAGTTTCAAAACTCCAGAAAATTGGCTGAAAACACTAAATATCAAGGACTCATTGGGCGAATCGCTCTGGAACTGAAATTGGAATGCTCACTGGCATTTCCCCAATTTGAAAGTCTGATAAACGCCAGAAAAATGACTAAGTCCAAAAAAAATATTTTTTCAACTTTTTTCAATTTTACCCCAATGGGATATATATTCTACCCACACACATTTGGAACTCTTCTGGGGTACCCTCACACATATTATTCCCTCATTTAGTGGATATTTTCCCAAAAAAGTGAAATTTTCAAAAGTCCAGAAAATTGGCTGAAAACGACTAAATATCAAGGACTCATTGGGCGAATCGCTCTGGAAATGAAATCGGAATGCTCACTGACATTTCCCCAATCTGAAAGTCTGATAAACGCCGGAAAAATGACTAAGTCCAAAAAAAAAATTTTTTCAACTTTTTTCAATTTTACCCCCGTGGGATATATATTCTATCCACACACATTTGGAACTCTTCTAGGGTACCCTCACACATATTATTCCCTCATTTAGTGGATATTTTCACAAAAAAGTACAATTTTCAAAAAACCAAAATATTGGCTGAAAACGACTAAATATCAAGGACTCATTGGGCGAATGGCTCTGGAACTGAAATCGGAACGCTCACTGACATTTGTCCTATCTGAAAGTCTGATAAACGCCGGAAAAATGACTAAGTCCAAAAAAAATTTTTTTTAAACTTTTTTCAATTTTACCCCCGTGGGATATGCATTCTACCCACACACATTTGGAACTCTCCTGGGGTACCCTCACACATATTATTCCCTCATTTAGTGTATATTTTCACAAAAAAGTGAAAGTTTCAAAAATCCAGAAAATTGGCTGAAAACGACTAAATATCAAGGACTCATTGGGCGAATCGCTCTGGAACTGAAATCGGAATGCTCACTGACCTTTCCCGTATCTGAAAGTCTGATAAACACAGGAAAAATGACAAAGTCCAAAAAAAATTTTTTTTCAACTTTTTTCAATTTTACCCCCGTGGGATATATATTCTACCCACACACATTTGGAACTCTCCTGGGGTACCCTCACACATATTATTACCTCATTTAGTGGATATTTGCACAAAAAAGTGAAAGTTTCAAAAGTCCAGAAAATTGGCTGAAAACCACTAAATATCAAGGACTCATTGGGCGAATCGCTCTGGAACTGAAATTGGAATGCTCACTGACATTTCCCCAATTTGAAAGTCTGATAAACGCCGGAAAAATGACTAAGTCCAAAAAAAAAAATTGTTCAACTTTTTTCAATTTTACCCCCGTGGGATATATATTCTATCCACACACATTTGGAACTCTTCTGGGGTACCCTCACACATATTATTCCCTCATTTAGTGGATATTTTCACAAAAAAGTAAAATTTTCAAAAATCCAAAATATTGGCTGAAAACAACTAAATATCAAGGACTCATTGGGCGAATCGCTCTGGAACTGAAATTGGAATGCTCACTGACATTTGTCCTATCTGAAAGTCTGATAAACGCCAGAAAAATGACTAAGTCCAAAAAAAATATTTTTTCAACTTTTTTCAATTTTACCCCCGTGGGATATATATTCTACCCACACACATTTGGAACTCTTCTGGGGTACCCTCACACATATTATTCCCTCATTTAGTGGATATTTTCCCAAAAAAGTGAAATTTTCAAAAATCCAAAATATTGGCTGAAAACGACTAAATATCAAGGACTCATTGGGCGAATGGCTCTGGAACTGAAATCGGAACGCTCACTGACATTTGTCCTATCTGAAAGTCTGATAAACGCCGGAAAAATGACTAAGTCCAAAAAAATTTTTTTTTAAACTTTTTTCAATTTTACCCCCGTGGGATATGTTTTCTACCCACACACATTTGGAACTCTCCTGGGGTACCCTCACACATATTATTCCCTCATTTAGTGGATATTTTCACAAAAAAGTGAAATTTTCAAAAATCCAGAAAATTGGCTGAAAACGACTAAATATCAAGGACTCATTGGGCGAATCGCTCTGGAACTGAAATCGGAACGCTCACTGACATTTGTCCTATCTGAAAGTCTGATAAACGCCGGAAAAATGACTAAATCCCCCAAAAAAATTTTTTCAACTTTTTCAGTTTTACCCCCGTGGGATATATATTCTACCCACACACATTTGGAACTCTCCTGGGGTACTCACTTTATTAGTGGATATTTGCACAAAAATGTGAAAGTTTCAAAAATCCAGAAAATTGGCTGAAAACCACTAAATATCAAGGACTCATTGGGCAAATCGCTCAGGAACTGAAATCGGAACGCTCACTGACATTTGTCCTATCTGAAAGTCAGATAAATGCCGGAAAAATGACTAAGTCCAAAAAATAATTTTTTTCAACTTTTTTCATTTTAACCCCTGTGGGATATATATTCTACCCACACACATTTGGAACTCTCCTGGGGTACCCTCACACATATTATTCCCTCATTTAGTTGATATTTTCACAAAAAAAGTGAAATTTTCAAAAATCCTGAAAATTGGTTGAAAACGACTAAATATCAAGGACTCATTGGGCGAATCGCTCTGGAACTGAAATCGGAATGCTCACTGACATTTCCCCAATCTGAAAGTCTGATAAACGCCGGAAAAATAACTAAGTCCAAAAAAAAAATGTTTTCATCTTTTTTCAATTTTACCCCCGTGGGATATATATTCTACCCACACACATTTGGAACTCTCCTGGGGTACCCTCACACATATTATTCCCTCATTTAGTGGATATTTTCACAAAAAAGTGAAAGTTTCAAAAATCCAGAAAATTGGCTGAAAACGACTAAATATCAAGGACTCATTGGGCGAATCGCTCTGGAACTGAAATCGGAATGCTCACTGACCTTTCCCGTATCTGAAAGTCTGATAAACACAGGAAAAATGACTAAGTCCAAAAAAAAAATTTTTTCAACTTTTTTCAATTTAATCCCTGTGGGATATATATTCTACCCACACACATTTGGAACTCTTCTGGGGTACCCTCACACATATTATTCCCTCATTTAGTGGATATTTTAACAAAAAAGTGAAATTTTCAAAAATCCAAAATATTGGCTGAAAACGACTAAATATCAAGGACTCATTGGGCGAATTGCTCTGGAACTGAAATCGGAACGCTCACTGACATTTGTCCTATCTGAAAGTCAGATAAATGCCGGAAAAATGACTAAGTCCAAAAAATAATTTTTTTCAACTTTTTTCAATTTAACCAGTGTGGGATATATATTCTACCCACACACATTTGGAACTTTCCTGGGGTACCCTCACACATATTATTCCCTCATTTAGTGGATATTTTCACAGAAAAGTAAAATTTTCAAAAGTCCAGAAAATTGGCTGAAAACGACGAAATATCAAGGACTCATTGGGCGAATCGCTCTGGAACTGAAATTGGAATGCTCACTGATATTTCCCCAATTTGAAAGTCTGATAAACGCCGGAAAAATGACTAAGTCCAAAAAAAAATGTTTTCAACTTTTTTCAATTTTACCCCCGTGGGATATATATTCTATCCACACTCATTTGGAACTCTTCTGGGGTACCCTCACACCTATTATTCCCTCATTTAGTGGATATTTTCACAAAAAAGTAAAATTTTCAAAAATCCAAAATATTGGCTGAAAACGACTAAATATCAAGGATTCATTGGGCGAATCGCTCTGGAACTGAAATCAGAATGCTCACTGACATTTGTCCTATCTGAAAGTCTGATAAACGCCGGAAAAATGACTAAGTCCAAAAAAAAAATGTTTTCAACTTTTTTCAATTTTACCCCCGTGGGATATATATTCTATCCACACACATTTGGAACTCTTCTGGGGTACCCTCACACATATTATTCCCTCATTTAGTGGATATTTTCACAAAAAAGTACAATTTTCAAAAATCCAAAATATTGGCTGAAAACGACTAAATATCAAGGACTCATTGGGCAAATCGCTCTGGAACTGAAATCGGAACACTCACTGACATTTGTCCAATCTGAAAGTCTGATAAACGCCGTAAAAATGACTAAGTCCAAAAAAAATTTTTTTTCAACTTTTTTCAATTTTACCCCCGTGGGATATATATTCTACCCACACACATTTGGAACTCTCCTGGGGTACCCTCACACATATTATTCCCTCATTTAGTGGATATTTGCACAAAAAAGTGAAAGTTTCAAAAATCCAGAAAATTGGCTGAAAACGACTAAACATCAAGGACTCATTGGGCTAATCGCTCTGGAACTGAAATCGGAATGCTCACTGACATTTCCCCAATCTGAAAATCTGATAAACGCCGGAAAAATGACTAAGTCCAAAAAAAATTTTTTTTAAACTTTTTTCAATTTTACCCCCGTGGGATATATATTCTACCCACACACATTTGGAACTCTCCTGGGGTACCCTCACACATATTATTCCCTCATTTAGTGGATATTTTCATAAAAAAGTACAATTTTCAAAAATCCAAAATATTGGCTGAAAACGACTAAATATCAAGGACTCATTGGGCGAATCGCTCTGGAACTGAAATCGGAATGCTCACTGACATTTCCCCAATCTGAAAGTCTGATAAACGCCGGAAAAATGACTAAGTCCAAAAAAAAAATGTTTTCAACTTTTTTCAATTTTACCCCCGTGGGATATATATTCTATCCACACTCATTTGGAACTCTTCTGGGGTACCCTCACACATATTATTCCCTCATTTAGTGGATATTTGCACAAAAAAGTGAAAGTTTCAAAAATCCAAAATATTGGCTGAAAACGACTAAATATCAAGGACTCATTGGGCGAATCGCTCTGGAACTGAAATTGGAATGCTCACTGACATTTGTCCTATCTGAAAGTCTGATAAATGCCGGAAAAATGACTAAGTCCAAAAAAAATTTTTTTTGATCTTTTTTCAATTTTACCCCCGTGGGATATATATTCTACCCACACACATTTGGAACTCTTCTGGGGTACCCTCACACATATTATTCCCTCATTTAGTGGATATTTTCCCAAAAAAGTGAAATTTTCAAAAGTCCAGAAAATTGGCTGAAAACGACTAAATATCAAGGACTCATTGGGCGAATCGCTCTGGAAATCAAATCGGAATGCTCACTGACATTTCCCCAATCTGAAAGTCTGATAAACGCCGGAAAAATGACTAAGTCCAAAAAAAAAATTTTTTCAACTTTTTTCAATTTTACCCCCGTGGGATATATATTCTATCCACACACATTTGGTACTCTTCTAGGGTACCCTCACACATATTATTCCCTCATTTAGTGGATATTTTCACAAAAAAGTACAATTTTCAAAAATCCAAAATATTGGCTGAAAACGACTAAATATCAAGGACTCATTGGGCGAATGGCTCTGGAACTGAAATCGGAACGCTCACTGACATTTGTCCTATCTGAAAGTCTGATAAACGCCGGAAAAATGACTAAGTCCAAAAAAAATTTTTTTTAAACTTTTTTCAATTTTACCCCCGTGGGATATGTTTTCTACCCACACACATTTGGAACTCTCCTGGGGTACCCTCACACATATTATTCCCTCATTTAGTGGATATTTTCACAAAAAAGTGAAATTTTCAAAAATCCAGAAAATTGGCTGAAAACGACTAAATATCAAGGACTCATTGGGCGAATCGCTCTGGAACTGAAATCGGAACGCTCACTGACATTTGTCCTATCTGAAAGTCTGATAAACGCCGGAAAAATGACTAAATCCCCAAAAAAAATTTTTTCAACTTTTTCAGTTTTACCCCCGTGGGATATAAATTCTACCCACACACATTTGGAACTCTCCTGGGGTACTCACTTTATTAGTGGATATTTGCACAAAAATGTGAAAGTTTCAAAAATCCAGAAAATTGGCTGAAAACCACTAAATATCAAGGACTCATTGGGCAAATCGCTCAGGAACTGAAATCGGAACGCTCACTGACATTAGTCCTATCTGAAAGTCAGATAAATGCCGGAAAAATGACTAAGTCCAAAAAAAAAATGTTTTCATCTTTTTTCAATTTTACCCCCGTGGGATATATATTCTACCCACACACATTTGGAACTCTCCTGGGGTACCCTCACACATATTATTCCCTCATTTAGTGGATATTTTCACAAAAAAGTGAAAGTTTCAAAAATCCAGAAAATTGGCTGAAAACGACAAAATGTCAAGGACTCATTGGGCGAATCGCTCTGGAACTGAAATCGGAATGCTCACTGACCTTTCCCGTATCTGAAAGTCTGATAAACACAGGAAAAATGACTAAGTCCAAAAAAAAAATTTTTTCAACTTTTTTCAATTTAATCCCTGTGGGATATATATTCTACCCACACACATTTGGAACTCTTCTGGGGTACCCTCACACATATTATTCCCTCATTTAGTGGATATTTTAACAAAAAAGTGAAATTTTCAAAAATCCAAAATATTGGCTGAAAACGACTAAATATCAAGGACTCATTGGGCGAATCGCTCTGGAACTGAAATCGGAATGCTCACTGACATTTCCCCTATCTGAAAGTCTGATAAACGCTGGAGAAATGACTAAGTCCAAAAAAAAAATTTTTACAACATTTTTCAATTTTACCCCGTGGGATATATATTCTACCCACACACATTTGGAACTCTCCTGGGGTACCCTCACACATATTATTCCCTCATTTAGTGGATATTTTCACAAAAAAGTGAAAGTTTCAAAAATCCAGAAAATTGGCTGAAAACGACTAAATATCAAGGACTCATTGGGCGAATTGCTCTGGAACTGAAATCGGAACGCTCACTGACATTTCCCGTATCTGAAAGTCTCATAAACGCCGGAAAAATGATAAGTTCAAAAAAAAATTTTTTTCAACTTTTTTCAATTTAACCCCTGTGGGATATATATTCTACCCACACACATTTGGAACTCTCCTCGGGTACCCTCACACATATTATTCTCTCATTTAGTGGATATTTTCACAAAAAAGTAAAATTTTCAAAAATACAAAATATTGGCTGAAAACGACTAAATATCAAGGACTCATTGGGCGAATCGCTCTGGAACTGAAATCGGAACGCTCACTGACATTTCCCCTATCTGAAAGTCTGATAAACGCCGGAAAAATGACTAAGTCCAAAAAAAATTTTTTTTAAACTTTTTCCATTTAACCCCCGTGCTATGTATATTCTACCCACACACATTTGGAACTCTCCTGGGGGACCCTCACGCATATCATTCCCTCATTTAGTGGATATTTTCACAAAAAAGTAAAATGTTCAAAAATCCATAAAATTGGCTGAAAACGACGAAATATCAAGGACTCATTGGGCGAATCGCTCTGGAACTGAAATCTGAAAGCTCACTGACATTTCCCCTATCTGAAAGTATGATAAATGCCAGAAAAATGACTAAATCAAAAAAAAAATATATTTCAACTTTTTTCAATTTTACCCCCGTGGGATATATATTCTACCCACACACATTTGGAACTCTCCTGGGGTACCCTCACACATATTATTCCCTCATTTAGTGGATATTTTCACAAAAAAATGAAATTTTCAAAAATCCAGAAAATTGGCTGAAAACGACTAAATATCTAGGACTCATTGGGCGAATCGCTCTGGAACTGAAATCAGAATGCTCACTGACATTTCCCCAATATGAAAGTCTGATAAACGCCGGAAAAATGACTAAGTCCAAAAAAAAAATGTTTTCAACTTTTTTCAATTTTACCCCTGTGGGATATATATTCTACCCACACACATTTGGAACTCTCCTGGGTACCCTCACACATATTATTCCCTCATTTAGTGGATATTTGCACAAAAAAGTGAGAGTTTCAAAAATCCAGAAAATTGGCTGAAAACGACTAAATATCAAGGACTCATTGGGCGAATCGCTCTGGAACTGAAATCGGAACGCTCACTGACATTTGTCCTATCTGAAAGTCTGATAAACGCCGGAAAAATGACTAAATCCCAAAAAAAATTTTTTTCAACTTTTTCAATTTTACCCCCGTGGGATATATATTCTACCCACACACATTTGGAACTCTCCTGGGGTACCCACTTTTTTAGTGGATATTTGCACAAAAAAGTACAATTTTCAAAAATTCAGAAAATTGGCTGAAAACCACTAAATATCAAGGACTCATTGGGCAAATCGCTCTGGAACTGAAATCGGAACGCTCACTGACATTTGTCCTATGTGAAAGTCAGATAAATGCCGGAAAAATGACTAAGTCCAAAAAATAATTTTTTTCAACTTTTTTCAATTTAACCAGTGTGGGATATATATTCTACCCACACACATTTGGAACTTTCCTGGGGTACCCTCACACATATTATTCCCTCATTTAGTGGATATTTTCACAAAAAAGTAAAATTTTCAAAAGTCCAGAAAATTGGCTGAAAACGACGAAATATCAAGGACTCATTGGGCGAATCGCTCTGGAACTGAAATTGGAATGCTCACTGACATTTCCCCAATTTGAAAGTCTGATAAACGCCGGAAAAATGACTAAGTCCAAAAAAAAAATGTTTTCAACTTTTTTCAATTTTACCCCCGTGGGATATATATTCTATCCACACTCATTTGGAACTCTTCTGGGGTACCCTCACACCTATTATTCCCTCATTTAGTGGATATTTTCACAAAAAAGTACAATTTTCAAAAATCCAAAATATTGGCTGAAAACGACTAAATATCAAGGACTCATTGGGCAAATCGCTCTGGAACTGAAATCGGAACACTCACTGACATTTGTCCAATCTGAAAGTCTGATAAACGCCGTAAAAATGACTAAGTCCAAAAAAAATTTTTTTTCAACTTTTTTCAATTTTACCCCCGTGGGATATATATTCTACCCACACACATTTGGAACTCTCCTGGGGTACCCTCACACATATTATTCCCTCATTTAGTGGATATTTGCACAAAAAAGTGAAAGTTTCAAAAATCCAGAAAATTGGCTGAAAACGACTAAACATCAAGGACTCATTGGGCTAATCGCTCTGGAACTGAAATCGGAATGCTCACTGACATTTCCCCAATCTGAAAATCTGATAAACGCCGGAAAAATGACTAAGTCCAAAAAAAATTTTTTTTAAACTTTTTTCAATTTTACCCCCGTGGGATATATATTCTACCCACACACATTTGGAACTCTCCTGGGGTACCCTCACACATATTATTCCCTCATTTAGTGGATATTTTCATAAAAAAGTACAATTTTCAAAAATCCAAAATATTGGCTGAAAACGACTAAATATCAAGGACTCATTGGGCGAATCGCTCTGGAACTGAAATCGGAATGCTCACTGACATTTCCCCAATCTGAAAGTCTGATAAACGCCGGAAAAATGACTAAGTCCAAAAAAAAAATGTTTTCAACTTTTTTCAATTTTACCCCCGTGGGATATATATTCTATCCACACTCATTTGGAACTCTTCTGGGGTACCCTCACACCTATTATTCCCTCATTTAGTGGATATTTTCACAAAAAAGTAAAATTTTCAAAAATCCAAAATATTGGCTGAAAACGACTAAATATCAAGGACTCATTGGGCGAATCGCTCTGGAACTGAAATCAGAATGCTCACTGACATTTGTCCTATCTGAAAGTCAGATAAATGCCGGAAAAATGACTAAGTTCAAAAAAAATTTTTTTTGATCTTTTTTCAATTTAACCCCTGTGGGATATATATTCTACCCACACACATTTGGAACTCTCCTGGGGTACCCTCACACATATTATTCCCTCATTTAGTGGATATTTTCACAAAAAAGTGAAATTTTCAAAAGTCCTGAAAATTGGTTGAAAACGACTAAATATCAAGTACACATTGGGCGAATCGCTCTGGAACTGAAATCGGAATGCTCACTGACATTTCCCCAATCTGAAAGTCTGATAAACGCCGGAAAAATGACTAAGTCCAAAAAAAAAATGTTTTCAAGTTTTTTCAATTTTACCCCCGTGGGATATATATTCTATCCACACACATTTGGAACTCTTCTGGGGTACCCTCACACATATTATTCCCTCATTTAGTGGATATTTTCACAGAAAAGTGAAATTTTCAAAAGTCCAGAAAATTGGCTGAAAACGACTAAATATCAAGGACTCATTGGGCGAATCGCTCTGGAACTGAAATTGGAATGCTCACTGACATTTCCCCAATTTGAAAGTCTGATAAACGCCGGAAAAATGACTAAGTCCAAAAAAAAAATTTTTCAACTTTTTTCAATTTTACCCCCGTGGGATATATATTCTATCCACACACATTTGGAACTCTTCTGGGGTACCCTCACACATATTATTCCCTCATTTAGTGGATATTTTCACAAAAAGTAAAATTTTCAAAAATCCAAAATATTGGCTGAAAACGACTAAATGTCAAGGACTCATTGGGCGAATCGCTCTGGAACTGAAATCGGAACGCTCACTGACATTTGTCCTATCTGAAAGTCTGATAAACGGCGTAAAAATGACTAAGTCCAAAAAAAATTTTTTTTCAAGTTTTTTCAATTTTACCCCCGTGGGATATATATTCTACCCACACACATTTGGAACTCTTCTGGGGTACCCTCACACATATTATTCCCTCATTTAGTGGATATTTGCACAAAAAAGTGAAAGTTTCAAAAATCCAGAAAATTGGCTGTAAACCACTAAATATCAAGGACTCATTGGGCGAATCGCTCTGGAACTGAAATCGGAACGCTCACTGACATTTGTCCTATCTGAAAGTCTGATAAACGCCGGAAAAATGACAGTCCAAAAAAAAAATTTTTTCAACTTTTTTCAATTTTACCCCCGTGGGATATATATTCTATCCACACACATTTGGAACTCTTCTGGGGTACCCTCACACATATTATTCCCTCATTTAGTGGATATTTTCCCAAAAAAGTGAAATTTTCAAAAGTCCAGAAAATTGGCTGAAAACGACTAAATATAAAGGACTCATTGGGCGAATCGCTCTGGAAATGAAATCGGAATGCTCACTGACATTTCCCCAATCTGAAAGTCTGATAAACGCCGGAAAAATGACTAAGTCCAAAAAAAAAATTTTTTCAACTTTTTTCAATTTTACCCCCGTGGGATATATATTCTATCCACACACATTTGGAACTCTTCTGGGGTACCCTCACACATATTATTCCCTCATTTAGTGGATATTTTCACAAAAAAGTACAATTTTCAAAAATCCAAAATATTGGCTGAAAACGACTAAATATCAAGGACTCATTGGGCGAATGGCTCTGGAACTGAAATCGGAACGCTCACTGACATTTGTCCTATCTGAAAGTCTGATAAACGCCGGAAAAATGACTAAGTCCAAAAAAAAAATGTTTTCAACTTTTTTCAATTTTACCCCCGTGGGATATATATTCTATCCACACACATTTGGAACTCTTCTGGGGTACCCTCACACATATTATTCCCTCATTTACTGGATATTTTCACAAAAAAGTACAATTTTCAAAAATCCAAAATATTGGCTGAAAACGACTAAATATCAAGGACTCATTGGGCAAATCGCTCTGGAACTGAAATCGGAACACTCACTGACATTTGTCCAATCTGAAAGTCTGATAAACGCCGTAAAAATGACTAAGTCCAAAAAAAATTTTTTTTCAACTTTTTTCAATTTTACCCCCGTGGGATATATATTCTACCCACACACATTTGGAACTCTCCTGGGGTACCCTCACACATATTATTCCCTCATTTAGTGGATATTTGCACAAAAAAGTGAAAGTTTCAAAAATCCAGAAAATTGGCTGAAAACGACTAAACATCAAGGACTCATTGGGCTAATCGCTCTGGAACTGAAATCGGAATGCTCACTGACATTTCCCCAATCTGAAAATCTGATAAACGCCGGAAAAATGACTAAGTCCAAAAAAAATTTTTTTTAAACTTTTTTCAATTTTACCCCCGTGGGATATATATTCTACCCACACACATTTGGAACTCTCCTGGGGTACCCTCACACATATTATTCCCTCATTTAGTGGATATTTTCATAAAAAAGTACAATTTTCAAAAATCCAAAATATTGGCTGAAAACGACTAAATATCAAGGACTCATTGGGCGAATCGCTCTGGAACTGAAATCGGAATGCTCACTGACATTTCCCCAATCTGAAAGTCTGATAAACGCCGGAAAAATGACTAAGTCCAAAAAAAAAATGTTTTCAACTTTTTTCAATTTTACCCCCGTGGGATATATATTCTATCCACACTCATTTGGAACTCTTCTGGGGTACCCTCACACCTATTATTCCCTCATTTAGTGGATATTTTCACAAAAAAGTAAAATTTTCAAAAATCCAAAATATTGGCTGAAAACGACTAAATATCAAGGACTCATTGGGCGAATCGCTCTGGAACTGAAATCAGAATGCTCACTGACATTTGTCCTATCTGAAAGTCAGATAAATGCCGGAAAAATGACTAAGTTCAAAAAAAATTTTTTTTGATCTTTTTTCAATTTAACCCCTGTGGGATATATATTCTACCCACACACATTTGGAACTCTCCTGGGGTACCCTCACACATATTATTCCCTCATTTAGTGGATATTTTCACAAAAAAGTGAAATTTTCAAAAGTCCTGAAAATTGGTTGAAAACGACTAAATATCAAGTACACATTGGGCGAATCGCTCTGGAACTGAAATCGGAATGCTCACTGACATTTCCCCAATCTGAAAGTGTGATAAACGCCGGAAAAATGACTAAGTCCAAAAAAAAAATGTTTTCAAGTTTTTTCAATTTTACCCCCGTGGGATATATATTCTATCCACACACATTTGGAACTCTTCTGGGGTACCCTCACACATATTATTCCCTCATTTAGTGGATATTTTCACAGAAAAGTGAAATTTTCAAAAGTCCAGAAAATTGGCTGAAAACGACTAAATATCAAGGACTCATTGGGCGAATCGCTCTGGAACTGAAATTGGAATGCTCACTGACATTTCCCCAATTTGAAAGTCTGATAAACGCCGGAAAAATGACTAAGTCCAAAAAAAAAATTTTTCAACTTTTTTCAATTTTACCCCCGTGGGATATATATTCTATCCACACACATTTGGAACTCTTCTGGGGTACCCTCACACATATTATTCCCTCATTTAGTGGATATTTTCACAAAAAGTAAAATTTTCAAAAATCCAAAATATTGGCTGAAAACGACTAAATGTCAAGGACTCATTGGGCGAATCGCTCTGGAACTGAAATCGGAACGCTCACTGACATTTGTCCTATCTGAAAGTCTGATAAACGGCGTAAAAATGACTAAGTCCAAAAAAAATTTTTTTTCAAGTTTTTTCAATTTTACCCCCGTGGGATATATATTCTACCCACACACATTTGGAACTCTTCTGGGGTACCCTCACACATATTATTCCCTCATTTAGTGGATATTTGCACAAAAAAGTGAAAGTTTCAAAAATCCAGAAAATTGGCTGTAAACCACTAAATATCAAGGACTCATTGGGCGAATCGCTCTGGAACTGAAATCGGAACGCTCACTGACATTTGTCCTATCTGAAAGTCTGATAAACGCCGGAAAAATGACAGTCCAAAAAAAAAATTTTTTCAACTTTTTTCAATTTTACCCCCGTGGGATATATATTCTATCCACACACATTTGGAACTCTTCTGGGGTACCCTCACACATATTATTCCCTCATTTAGTGGATATTTTCCCAAAAAAGTGAAATTTTCAAAAGTCCAGAAAATTGGCTGAAAACGACTAAATATCAAGGACTCATTGGGCGAATCGCTCTGGAAATGAAATCGGAATGCTCACTGACATTTCCCCAATCTGAAAGTCTGATAAACGCCGGAAAAATGACTAAGTCCAAAAAAAAAATTTTTTCAACTTTTTTCAATTTTACCCCCGTGGGATATATATTCTATCCACACACATTTGGAACTCTTCTGGGGTACCCTCACACATATTATTCCCTCATTTAGTGGATATTTTCACAAAAAAGTACAATTTTCAAAAATCCAAAATATTGGCTGAAAACGACTAAATATCAAGGACTCATTGGGCGAATGGCTCTGGAACTGAAATCGGAACGCTCACTGACATTTGTCCTATCTGAAAGTCTGATAAACGCCGGAAAAATGACTAAGTCCAAAAAAAATTTTTTTTAAACTTTTTTAAATTTTACCCCCGTGGGATATATATTCTACCCACACACATTTGGAACTCTCCTGGGGTACTCACTTTTTTAGTGGATATTTGCACAAAAAAGTGAAAGTTTCAAAAATCCAGAAAATTGGCTGAAAACCACTAAATATCATGGACTCATTGGGCAAATCGCTCAGGAACTGAAATCGGAACGCTCACTGACATTTGTCCTATCTGAAAGTCAGATAAACGCCGGAAAAATGACTAAGTCCAAAAAAAAAATGTTTTCATCTTTTTTCAATTTTACCCCCGTGGGATATATATTCTACCCACACACATTTGGAACTCTCCTGGGGTACCCTCACACATATTATTCCCTCATTTAGTGGATATTTTCACAAAAAAGTGAAAGTTTCAAAAATCCAGAAAATTGGCTGAAAACGACTAAATATCAAGGACTCATTGGGCGAATCGCTCTGGAACTGAAATCGGAATGCTCACTGACCTTTCCCGTATCTGAAAGTCTGATAAACACAGGAAAAATGACTAAGTCCAAAAAAAAAATTTTTTCAACTTTTTTCAATTTAATCCCTGTGGGATATATATTCTACCCACACACATTTGGAACTCTTCTGGGGTACCCTCACACATATTATTCCCTCATTTAGTGGATATTTTAACAAAAAAGTGAAATTTTGAAAAATCCAAAATATTGGCTGAAAACGACTAAATATCAAGGACTCATTGGGCGAATCGCTCTGGAACTGAAATCGGAATGCTCACTGACATTTCCCCTATCTGAAAGTCTGATAAACGCTGGAGAAATGACTAAGTCCAAAAAAAAAATTTTTACAACATTTTTCAATTTTACCCCGTGGGATATATATTCTACCCACACACATTTGGAACTCTCCTGGGGTACCCTCACACATATTATTCCCTCATTTAGTGGATATTTTCACAAAAAAGTGAAAGTTTCAAAAATCCAGAAAATTGGCTGAAAACGACTAAATATCAAGGACTCATTGGGCGAATTGCTCTGGAACTGAAATCGGAACGCTCACTGACATTTCCCCTATCTGAAAGTCTGATAAACGCCGGAAAAATGACTAAGTCCAAAAAAAATTTTTTTTAAACTTTTTCCATTTTACCCCCGTGATATGTATATTCTACCCACACATATTTGGAACTCTCCTGGGGGACCCTCACGCATATTATTCCCTCATTTAGTGGATATTTGCACAAAAAAGTGAAAGTTTCAAAAATCCAGAAAAATGGCTGAAAACGACTAAATATCAAGGACTCATTGGGCGAATCGCTCTGGAACTGAAATCGGAACGCTCACTGACATTTGTCCTATCTGAAAGTCTGATAAACGCCGGAAAAATGACTAAATCACAAAAAAAAATTTTTTCAACTTTTTCAATTTTACCCCCGTGGGATATATATTCTACCCACACACATTTGGAACTCTCCTGGGGTACCCACTTTTTTAGTGGATATTTGCACAAAAAAGTGAAAGTTTCAAAAATCCAGAAAATTGGCTGAAAACCACTAAATATCAAGGACTCATTGGGCAAATCGCTCTGGAACTGAAATCGGAACGCTCACTGACATTTGTCCTATCTGAAAGTCAGATAAATGCCGGAAAAATGACTAAGTCCAAAAAAAAATTTTTTTAAACTGCTTTCAATTTAACCCCTGTGGGATATATATTCTACCCACACACATTTGGAACTCTCGTGGGGTACCCTCACACAGATTATTCCCTCATTTAATTGATATTTTCACAAAAAAGTGAAATTTTCAAAAATCCAAAATATTGGCTGAAAACGACTAAATATCAAGGACTCATTGGGGGAATTGCTCTGGAACTGAAATCGGAACGCTCACTGACATTTCCCCTATCTGAAAGTCTGATAAACGCCGGAAAAATGACTAAGTCCAAAAAAAAGTTTTTTTCAACTTTTTTCAATTTAACCCCTGTGGGATATATATTCTACCCACACACATTTGGAACTCTCCTCGGGTACCCTCAAACATATTATTCCCTCATTTAGTGGATATTTTCACAAAAAAGTGAAATTTTCAAAAATCCAAAATATTGGCTGAAAACGACTAAATATCAAGGACTCATTGGGCGAATCGCTCTGGAACTGAAATAGGAACGCTCACTGACATTTGTCCTATCTGAAAGTTAGATAAATGCCGGAAAAATGGCTAAGTCCAAAAAAAAAATTTTTTTCAACTTTTTTCAATCTTACCCCCGTGGGATATATATTCTATCCACACACATTTGGAACTCTTCTGGGGTACCCTCACACATATTATTCCCTAATTTAGTGGATATTTTCACAAAAAAGTGAAATTTTCAAAAATCCAGAAAATTGGCTGAAAACGACTAATTATCAAAAGGACTCATTGGGCGAATCGCTTTGGAACTGAAATCAGAATGCTCACTTAAATTTCCCCTATCTGAAAGTCTGATAAATGCCTGAAAAATGACTAAATAAAAAAAAAAAAATATTTCAACTTTTTTAAATTTTACTCCCGTGGGATATATATTCTACCCACACACATTTGGAACTCTCCTGGGGTAGCCTCACACATATTATTCCCTCATTTAGTGGATATTTTCACAAAAAAGTGAAATTTTCAAAAATCCAGAAAATTGGCTGAAAACGACTAAATATCAAGGACTCATTGGGCTAATCGCTCTGGAGCTGAAATTGGAATGCTCACTGACATTTCCCCTATCTGAAAGTCTGATAAATGCCAGAAAAATGACTAAATCCAAAAAAAAAAAATTTTCAACTTTTTTCAATTTTACCCCCGTGGGATATATATTCTACCCACACACATTTGGAACTCTCCTGGGGTACCCTCACACATATTATTCCCTCATTTAGTGGATATTTTCACAAAAAAGTGAAATTTTCAAAAATCCAGAAAATTAGCTGAAAATGACGAAATATCAAGGACTCATTGGGCGAATCGCTCTGGAACCAAAATCGGAACGATCACTGACATTTACCCTATCTGAAAGTCTGATAAACGCCGGAAAAATGACTAAGTCCAAAAAAAAAAATTTTCAACTTCTTTCAATTTTACCCCCGTGGGATATATATTCTACCCACACACATTTGGAACTCTCCTGGGGTACCCTCACACATATCATTCCCTCATTTAGTGGATATTTTCACAAAAAATATAAAAATTTTTAAAAATCTAGAAAATTAGCTGAAAACGACTAAACATCAAGGACTCATTGGGCGAATCGCTCTGGAACTGAAATCGGAATGTTCACTTACATTTCCCCTATCTGAAAGTCTGAGAAATGCCAGAAAAATGACTAAATCCCAAAAAAAAAATACATTTCAACTTTTTTCAATTTTACCCCCGTGGGATATATATTCTACCCACACACATTTGGAACTCTCCTGGGGTACCCTCACACATATTACTCCCTCATTTGGTGGATATTTTCACAAAAAAGTGAAATTTTCAAAAATCCAGAAAATTGCCTGAAAAATGACTAAATATCAAAAACTCATTGGGCGAATCGCTCTGGAACTGAAATCGGAATGTTCACTTACATTTCCCCTATCTGAAAGTCTGATAAATGCCAGAAAAATGACTAAATCCAAAAAAATAAAAATTTCAACTTTTTTCAATTTTACCCCTGTGGGATATATATTCTACCCACACACATTTGGAACTCTCCTGGGGTACCCTCACACATATTATTCCCTCATTTAGTGGATATTTTCACAAAAAAGTGAAATTTTCAAAAATCCAGAAAATTGGCTGAAAACGACGAAATATCAAGGACTCATTGGGCGAATCGCTCTGGAACAGAATTCGGAATGCTCACTGACATTTCCCCTATTTGTAAGTCTGATAAACGCCAGAAAAATGACTAAGTACAAAAAAAATTTTTTTTTCAACTTTTTTCAATTTTAACCCTGTGTGATATATATTCTACCCACACACATTTGGTACTCTCCTGGGGTACCCTCACACATATTATTCCCTCATTTAGTGGATATTTTCACAAAAAAGTGAAATTTTCAAAAATCCAGAAAATTGGCTGAAAACGACTAAATATCAAGGACTCATTGGGCGAATCGCTCTGGAACTGAAATCGGAATGTTCACTTACATTTCCCCTATCTGAAAGTCTGAGAAATGCCAGAAAAATGACTAAATCCAAAAAAAAAAAATATTTCAACTTTTTTCAATTTTACCCCCGTGGGATATATATTCTACCCACACACATTTGGAACTCTCCTGGGGTACCCTCACACATATTATTCCCTCATTTAGTGGATATTTTCACAAAAAAGTGAAATTTTCAAAAATCCAGAAAATTGCCTGAAAACGACTAAATATCAAGGACTCATTGGGCGAATCGCTCTGGAACAGAAATCGGAATGCTCACTGACATTTCCCCTATCTGAAAGTCTGATAAACGCCAGAAAAATGACTAAGTACAAAAAAAAATTTTTTTTCAACTTTTTTCAATTTTAACCCTGTGGGATATATATTCTACCCACACACATTTGGAACTCTCCTGGGGTACCCTCACACATATTATTCCCTCAATTAGTGGATATTTTCACAAAAAAGTGAAATTTTCAAAAATCCAGAAAATTGCCTGAAAACGACTAAATATCAAGGACTCATTGGGCGAATCGCTCTGGAACTGAAATCGGAATGCTCACTGACATTTCCCGTATCTGAAAGTCTGATAAACGCCAGAAAAATGACTAAGTCCAAAAAAAAAAATTTTTCAACTTTTTTCAATTTTACCCCCGTGGGATATATATTCTACCCACACACATTTGGAACTCTCCTGGGGTACCCTCACACATATTATTCCCTCATTTAGTGGATATTTTCACAAAAAAGTTAAATTTTCAAAAATCCAGAAAATTGGCTGAAAACGACTAAATATCAAGGACTCATTGGGCGAATCGCTCTGGAACTGAAATCGGAATGCTCACTTACATTTCCCCTATCTGAAAGTCTGATAAATGCCAGAAAAATGACTAAGTCCAAAAAAAAAAATTTTTCAACTTTTTTCAATTTTACCCCCGTGGGATATATATTCTACCCACACACATTTGGAACTCTCCTGGGGTACCCTCACACATATTATTCCCTCATTTAGTGGATATTTTCACAAAAAAGTGAAAGTTTCAAAAATCCAGAAAATTGCCTGAAAACGACTAAATATCAAGGACTCATTGGGCGAATCGCTCTGGAACTGAAATCGGAACGATCACTGACATTTCCCCTATCTGAAAGTCTGATAAACGCCGGAGAAATGACTAAGTCTAAAAAAAAAATTTTTTCAACTTTTTTCAATTTTACCCCCGTGGGATATATATTCTACCCACACACATTTGGAATTCTCCTGGGGTACCCTCACACATATTATTTAGTGGATATTTTCACAAAAAAGTGAAATTTTCAAAAATCCAGAAAATTGGCTGAAAACAACTAAATATCAAGTACTCATTGGGTGAATCGCTCTGGAACTGAAATCGGAATGTTCACTTACATTTCCCCTATCTGAAAGTCTGATAAATGCCAGAAAAATGACTAAATCCAAAAAAATAAAAATTTCAACTTTTTTCAATTTTACCCCTGTGGGATATATATTCTACCCACACACATTTGGAACTCTCCTGGGGTACCCTCACACATATTATTCCCTCATTTAGTGGATATTTTCACAAAAAAGTGAAATTTTCAAAAATCCAGAAAATTGGCTGAAAACGACTAAATATCAAGGACACATTGGGCGAATCGCTCTGGACCTGAAATCGGAATGCTCTCTTACATTTCCCCTATCTGAAAGTCTGATAAATGCCAGAAAAATGACTAAATCCAAAAAAAAAAAAATTAAACTTTTTTCAATTTTACCCCCGTGGGATATATATTCTACCCACACACATTTGGAACTCTCCTGGGGTAACCTCACACATATTATTCCCTCATTTAGTGGATAATTTCACAAAAAAGTGAAATATTCAAAAATCCAGAAAATTGGCTGAAAACGACTAAATATCAAGGACTCATTGGGTGAATCGCTCTGGAACTGAAATCGGAATGCTCACTTACATTTCCCCTCTCTGAAAGTCCGATAAACGCCGGAAAAATGACTAAGTCCAAAAAAAAATTTTTTTCAACTTTTTTCAATTTTACCCCCGTGGGATATATATTCTACCCACACACATTTGGAACTCTCCTGGGGTACCCTCACACATATTATTCCCTCATTTGGTGGATATTTTCACAAAAAAGTGAAATTTTCAAAAATCCAGAAAATTAGCTGAAAACCACGAAATATCAAGGACTCATTGGGCGAATCGCTCTGGAACTGAAATCGGAAGGCTCACTTACATTTCCCCTATCTGAAAGTCTGATAAATGCCAGAAAAATGACTAAATCCAAAAAAAAAAATATTTCAACTTTTTTCAATTTTACCCCCGTGGGATATATATTCTACCCACACACATTTGGAACTCTCCTGGGGTACCCTCACACATATTATTCCCTCATTTAGTGGATATTTTCACAAAAAAGTGAAAGTTTCAAAAATCCAGAAAATTGCCTGAAAACGACTAAATATCAAGGACTCATTGGGCGAATCGCTCTGGAACTGAAATCGGAACGATCACTGACATTTCCCCTATCTGAAAGTCTGATAAACGCCGGAGAAATGACTAAGTCCAAAAAAAAAAATTTTTCAACTTTTTTCAATTTTACCCCCGTGGGATATATATTCTACCCACACACATTTGGAACTCTCCTGGGGTACCCTCACACATATTATTTAGTGGATATTTTCACAAAAAAGTGAAATCTTCAAAAATCCAGAAAATTGGCTGAAAACAACTAAATATCAAGTACTCATTGGGTGAATCGCTCTGGAACTGAAATCGGAATGTTCACTTACATTTCCTCTATCTGAAAGTCTGATAAATGCCAGAAAAATGACTAAATCCAAAAAAATAAAAATTTCAACTTTTTTCAATTTTACCCCTGTGGGATATATATTCTACCCACACACATTTGGAACCCTCCTGGGGTACCCTCACACATATTATTCCCTCATTTAGTGGATATTTTCACAAAAAAGTGAAATTTTCAAAAATCCAGAAAATTGGCTGAAAACGACGAAATATCAAGGACTCATTGGGCGAATCGCTCTGGAACAGAAATCGGAATGCTCACTGACATTTCCCCTATTTGAAAGTCTGATAAACGCCAGAAAAATCACTAAGTACCCAAAAAAAATTTTTTTCAACTTTTTTCAATTTTAACCCTGTGTGATATATATTCTACCCACACACATTTGGAACTCTCCTGGGGTACCCTCACACATATTATTCCATCATTTAGTGGATATTTTCACAAAAAAGTGAAATTTTCAAAAATCCAGAAAATTGGCTGAAAACGACTAAATATCAAGGACTCATTGGGCGAAACGCTCTGGAACTGAAATCGGAATGCTCTCTTACATTTCCCCTATCTGAAAGTCTGATAAATGCCAGAAAAATGACTAAATCCAAAAAAAAATAATTAAACTTTTTTCAATTTTACCCCCGTGGGATATATATTCTACCCACACACATTTGGAACTCTCCTGGGGTAACCTCACACATATTATTCCCTCATTTAGTGGATAATTTCACAAAAAAGTGAAATATTCAAAAATCCAGAAAATTGGCTGAAAACGACGAAATATCAAGGACTCATTGGGCGAATCGCTCTGGAACAGAAATCGGAATGCTCACTGACATTTCCCCTATCTGAAAGTCTGATAAATGCCAGAAAAATGACTAAATCCAAAAAAAAAAAAATTTCAACTTTTTTCAATTTTACCCCCGTGGGATATATATTCTACCCACACACATTTGGAACTCTCCTGGGGTACCCTCACACATATTATTCCCTCATTTAGTGGATATTTTCACAAAAAAGTGAAATTTTCAAAAATCCAGAAAATTGGCTGAAAACGACTAAATATCAAGGACTCATTGGGCGAATCGCTCTGGAACTGAAATCGGAATGCTCACTGACATTTCCCGTATCTGAAAGTCTGATAAATGCCAGAAAAATGACTAAATCCCAAAAAAAAAAAATTAAACTTTTTTCAATTTTACCCCCGTGGGATATATATTCTACCCACACACATTTGGAACTCTCCTGGGGTACCCTCACACATATTATTCCCTCATTTAGTGGATATTTTCACAAAAAAGTGAAATTTTGAAAAATCCAGAAAATTGCCTGAAAACGACTAAATATCAAGGACTCATTGGGCGAATCGCTCTGGAACTGAAATCGGAACGCTCACTGACATTTCCCCTATCTGAAAGTCTGATAAACGCCGGAAAAATGACTAAGTACAAAAAAAAATTTTTTTTCTACTGTTTTCAATTTTAACCCTGTGGGATATATATTCTACCCACACACATTTGGATCTCTCCTGGGGTACCCTCACACATATTATTCCCTCATTTAGTGGATATTTTCACAAAAAAAGTGAAATTTTCAAAAATCCAGAAAATTGGCTGAAAACGACTAAATATCAAGGACTCATTGGGCGAATCGCTCTGGAACTGAAATCGGAATGCTCACTGACATTTCCCCTATCTGAAAGTCTGATAAACGCCGGAAAAATAACTAAGTACAAAAAAAAATTTTTTTTCAACTATTTTCAATTTTAACCCTGTGGGATATATATTCTACCCACACACATTTGGAACTCTCCTGGGGTAACCTCACACATATTATTCCCTTATTTAGTGGATATTTAAACAAAAAAGTGAAATTTTCAAAAATCCAGAAAATTGCCTGAAAACGACTAAATATCAAGGACTCATTGGGCGAATCGCTCTGGAACTGAAATCGGAACGCTCACTGACATTTCCCCTATCTGAAAGTCTGATAAACGCCGGAAAAATGACTAAGTACAAAAAAAAAAATTTTTTCTACTATTTTCAATTTTACCCCCGTGGGATATATATTCTACCCACACACATTTGGAACTCTCCTGGGGTACCCTCACACATATTATTCCCTCATTTAGTGGATATTTTCACAAAAAAGTGAAATTTTTAAAAATCCAGAAAATTGGCTGAGAACGACTAAATATCAAGGATTCATAGGGCGAATCGCTCTGGAACTGAAATCGGAATGCTCACTTACATTTCCCCTATCTGAAAGTCTGATAAATGCCAGAAAAATGACTAAATCCAAAAAAAAAAAATTTCAACTTTTTTCAATTTTACCCCCGTGGGATATATATTCTACCGACACACATTTGGAACTCTCCTGGGGTACCCTCACACATATTATTCCCTCATTTAGTGGATATTTTCACAAAAAAGTGAATTTTCAAAAATCCAGAAAATTGGCTGAAAACGACTAAATATCAAGGACTCATTGGGCGAATCGCTCTGGAACTGAAATCGGAATGCTCACTTACATTTCCCCTATCTGAAAGTCTAATAAATGCCAGAAAAATGACTAAGTCCAAAAAAAAAAATTTTTCAACTTTTTTCAATTTTACTCCCGTGGGATATATATTCTACCCACACACATTTGGAACTCTCCTGGGGTACCCTCACACATATTATTCCCTCATTTAGTGGATATTTTCACAAAAAAGTGAAATTTTCAAAAATCCAGAAAATTGCCTGAAAACGACTAAATATCAAGGACTCATTGGGCGAATCGCTCTGGAACT
This sequence comes from Phyllobates terribilis, assembly GCF_046119375.1. Lineage (NCBI taxonomy): Eukaryota > Metazoa > Chordata > Amphibia > Anura > Dendrobatidae > Phyllobates > Phyllobates terribilis. The sequence continues at coordinate 1,398,800 of NW_027362993.1, forward strand.
GAAATCGGAATGCTCACTGACATTTCCCCTATCTGAAAGTCTGATAAACGCCGGAAAAATAACTAAGTACAAAAAAAAATTTTTTTTTAACTATTTTCAATTTTAACCCTGTGGGATATATATTCTACCCACACACATTTGGAACTCTCCTGGGGTAACCTCACACATATTATACCCTTATTTAGTGGATATTTTCACAAAAAAGTGAAATTTTCAAAAATCCAGAAAATTGCCTGAAAATGACTAAATATCAAGGACTCATTGGGCGAATCGCTCTGGAACTGAAATCGGAACGCTCACTGACATTTCCCCTATCTGAAAGTCTGATAAACGCCGGAAAAATGACTAAGTACAAAAAAAAATTTTTTAAACTTTTTTCAATTTTACCCCTGTGGGATATATATTCTACCCACACACATTTGGAACTCTCCTGGGGTACCCTCACACATATTATTCCCTCATTTAGTGGATATTTTCACAAAAAAGTGAAATTTTCAAAAATCCAGAAAATTGGCTGAAAACGACTAAATATTAAGGACTCATTGGGCGAATCGCTCTGGAACTGAAATCGGAATGCTCACTGACATTTCCCCTATCTGAAAGTCTGATAAACGCCGGAAAAATGACTATGTCCAAAAAAAAAATTTTTTCAACTATTTTCAATTTTACCCCCGTGGGATATATATTCTACCCACACACATTTGGAACTCTCCTGGGGTACCCTCACACATATTATTCCCTCATTTAGTGGATATTTTCACAAAAAAGTTAAATTTTCAAAAATCCAGAAAATTGGCTGAAAACGACTAAGTATCAATATTGGGCGAATCGCTCTGGAACTGAAATCGGAATGCTCACTTACATTTCCCCTATCTGAAAGTCTGATAAATGCCAGAAAAATGAATAAATCCAAAAAAAAAAAAAATTAAACTTTTTTCAATTTTACCCCCGTGGGATATATATTCTACCCACACACATTTGGAACTCTCCTGGGGTACCCTCACACATATTATTCCCTCATTTAGTGGATATTTTCACAAAAAAGTGAAATTTTCAAAAATCCAGAAAATTTCCTGAAAACGACTAAATATTAAGGACTCATTGGGCGAATCGCTCTGGAACTGAAATCGGAATGCTCACTGACATTTCCCCTATCTGAAAGTCTGATAAACGCCGGAAAAATGACTAAGTACAAAAAAAAATTTTTTTTCTACTGTTTTCAATTTTAACCCTGTGGGATATATATTCTACCCACACACATTTGGATCTCTCCTGGGGTACCCTCACACATATTATTCCCTCATTTAGTGGATATTTTCACAAAAAAAGTGAAATTTTCAAAAATCCAGAAAATTGGCTGAAAACGACTAAATATCAAGGACTCATTGGGCGAATCGCTCTGGAACTGAAATCGGAATGCTCACTGACATTTCCCCTATCTGAAAGTCTGATAAACGCCGGAAAAATAACTAAGTACAAAAAAAAATTTTTTTTCAACTATTTTCAATTTTAACCCTGTGGGATATATATTCTACCCACACACATTTGGAACTCTCCTGGGGTAACCTCACACATATTATTCCCTTATTTAGTGGATATTTAAACAAAAAAGTGAAATTTTCAAAAATCCAGAAAATTGCCTGAAAACGACTAAATATCAAGGACTCATTGGGCGAATCGCTCTGGAACTGAAATCGGAACGCTCACTGACATTTCCCCTATCTGAAAGTCTGATAAACGCCGGAAAAATGACTAAGTACAAAAAAAAAAATTTTTTCTACTATTTTCAATTTTACCCCCGTGGGATATATATTCTACCCACACACATTTGGAACTCTCCTGGGGTACCCTCACACATATTATTCCCTCATTTAGTGGATATTTTCACAAAAAAGTGAAATTTTTAAAAATCCAGAAAATTGGCTGAGAACGACTAAATATCAAGGATTCATAGGGCGAATCGCTCTGGAACTGAAATCGGAATGCTCACTTACATTTCCCCTATCTGAAAGTCTGATAAATGCCAGAAAAATGACTAAATCCAAAAAAAAAAAATTTCAACTTTTTTCAATTTTACCCCCGTGGGATATATATTCTACCGACACACATTTGGAACTCTCCTGGGGTACCCTCACACATATTATTCCCTCATTTAGTGGATATTTTCACAAAAAAGTGAATTTTCAAAAATCCAGAAAATTGGCTGAAAACGACTAAATATCAAGGACTCATTGGGCGAATCGCTCTGGAACTGAAATCGGAATGCTCACTTACATTTCCCCTATCTGAAAGTCTAATAAATGCCAGAAAAATGACTAAGTCCAAAAAAAAAAATTTTTCAACTTTTTTCAATTTTACTCCCGTGGGATATATATTCTACCCACACACATTTGGAACTCTCCTGGGGTACCCTCACACATATTATTCCCTCATTTAGTGGATATTTTCACAAAAAAGTGAAATTTTCAAAAATCCAGAAAATTGCCTGAAAACGACTAAATATCAAGGACTCATTGGGCGAATCGCTCTGGAACTGAAATCGGAATGCTCACTGACATTTCCCCTATCTGAAAGTCTGATAAACGCCGGAAAAATAACTAAGTACAAAAAAAAATTTTTTTTTAACTATTTTCAATTTTAACCCTGTGGGATATATATTCTACCCACACACATTTGGAACTCTCCTGGGGTAACCTCACACATATTATTCCCTTATTTAGTGGATATTTTCACAAAAAAGTGAAATTTTCAAAAATCCAGAAAATTGCCTGAAAATGACTAAATATCAAGGACTCATTGGGCGAATCGCTCTGGAACTGAAATCGGAACGCTCACTGACATTTCCCCTATCTGAAAGTCTGATAAACGCCGGAAAAATGACTAAGTACAAAAAAAAATTTTTTAAACTTTTTTCAATTTTACCCCTGTGGGATATATATTCTACCCACACACATTTGGAACTCTCCTGGGGTACCCTCACACATATTATTCCCTCATTTAGTGGATATTTTCACAAAAAAGTGAAATTTTCAAAAATCCAGAAAATTGGCTGAAAACGACTAAATATTAAGGACTCATTGGGCGAATCGCTCTGGAACTGAAATCGGAATGCTCACTGACATTTCCCCTATCTGAAAGTCTGATAAACGCCGGAAAAATGACTATGTCCAAAAAAAAAATTTTTTCAACTATTTTCAATTTTACCCCCGTGGGATATATATTCTACCCACACACATTTGGAACTCTCCTGGGGTACCCTCACACATATTATTCCCTCATTTAGTGGATATTTTCACAAAAAAGTTAAATTTTCAAAAATCCAGAAAATTGGCTGAAAACGACTAAGTATCAATATTGGGCGAATCGCTCTGGAACTGAAATCGGAATGCTCACTTACATTTCCCCTATCTGAAAGTCTGATAAATGCCAGAAAAATGAATAAATCCAAAAAAAAAAAAAATTAAACTTTTTTCAATTTTACCCCCGTGGGATATATATTCTACCCACACACATTTGGAACTCTCCTGGGGTACCCTCACACATATTATTCCCTCATTTAGTGGATATTTTCACAAAAAAGTGAAATTTTCAAAAATCCAGAAAATTTCCTGAAAACGACTAAATATTAAGGACTCATTGGGCGAATCGCTCTGGAACTGAAATCGGAATGCTCACTGACATTTCCCCTATCTGAAAGTCTGATAAACGCCGGAAAAATGACTATGTCCAAAAAAAAAATGTTTTTCTACTATTTTCAATTTTAACCCTGTGGGATATATATGCTACCCACACACATTTGGATCTCTCCTGGGGTACCCTCACACATATTATTCCCTCATTTAGTGGATATTTTCACAAAAAAAGTGAAATTTTCAAAAATCCAGAAAATTGGCTGAAAACGACTAAATATCAAGGACTCATTGGGCGAATCGCTCTGGAACTGAAATCGGAATGCTCACTGACATTTCCCCTATCTGAAAGTCTGATAAACGCCGGAAAAATGACTAAGTCCAAAAAAAAATGTTTTAAACTTTTTTCAATTTTACCCCTGTGGGATATATATTCTACCCACACACATTTGGAACTCTCCTGGGGTACCCTCACACATATTATTCCCTCATTTAGTGGATATTTTCACAAAAAAGTGAAATTTTCAAAAATCCAGAAAATTGGCTGAAAACGACTAAATATTAAGGACTCATTGGGCGAATCGCTCTGGAACTGAAATCGGAAAGCTCACTGACATTTCCCCTATCTGAAAGTCTGATAAACGCCGGAAAAATGACTATGTCCAAAAAAAAAATTTTTTCAACTTTTTTCAATTTTACCCCCGTGGGATATATATTCTACCCACACACATTTGGAACTCTCCTGGGGTACCCTCACACATATTATTCCCTCATTTAGTGGATATTTTCACAAAAAAGTGAAATTTTCAAAAATACAGAAAATTGGCTGAAAACGACTAAATATCAAGGACTCATTGGGCGAATCGCTCTGGAACTGAAATCGGAATGCTCACTTACATTTCCCCTATCTGAAAGTCTGATAAATGCCAGAAAATGACTAAATCCAAAAAAAAAAAAAATTAAACTTTTTTCAATTTTACCCCTGTGGGATATATATTCTACCCACACACATTTGGAACTCTCTTGGGGTACCCTCACACATATTATTCCCTCATTTAGTGGATATTTTCACAAAAAAAGTGAAATTTTCAAAAATCCAGAAAATTGGCTGAAAACGACTAAATATCAAGGACTCATTGGGCGAATCGCTCTGGAACTGAAATCGGAATGCTCACTGACATTTCCCCTATCTGAAAGTCTGATAAACGCCGGAAAAATAACTAAGTACAAAAAAAAATTTTTTTTCAACTATTTTCAATTTTAACCCTGTGGGATATATATTCTACCCACACACATTTGGAACTCTCCTGGGGTAACCTCACACATATTATTCCCTCATTTAGTGGATATTTTCACAAAAAAGTGAAATTTTCAAAAATCCAGAAAATTAGCTGAAAACCACGAAATATCAAGGACTCATTGGCCGAATCGCTCTGGAACTGAAATCGGAATGTTCACTTACATTTCCCCTATCTGAAAGTCTCATAAATCCCAGAAAAATGACTAAATCCAAAAAAAAAAAATATTTCAACTTTTTTCAATTTTACCCCCGTGGGATATATATTCTACCGACACACATTTGGAACTCTCCTGGGGTACCCTCACACATATTATTCCCTCATTTAGTGGATATTTTCACAAAAAAGTGAATTTTCAAAAATCCAGAAAATTGGCTGAAAACGACTAAATATCAAGGACTCATTGGGCGAATCGCTCTGGAACTGAAATCGGAGCGCTCACTGACATTTCCCCTATCTGAAAGTCTGATAAACGCCAGAAAAATGACTAAGTCCAAAAAAAAAAATTTTTCAACTTTTTTCAATTTTACCCCCGTGGGATATATATTCTACCCACACACATTTGGAACTCTCCTGGGGTACCCTCACACATATTATTCCCTCATTTAGTGGATATTTTCACAAAAAAGTTAAATTTTCAAAAATCCAAAAAATTGGCTGAAAACGACTAAATATCAAGGACTCATTGGGCGAATCGCTCTGGAACTGAAATCGGAATGCTCACTTACATTTCCCCTATCTGAAAGTCTGATAAATGCCAGAAAAATGACTAAGTCCAAAAAAAAAAATTTTTCAACTTTTTTCAATTTTACCCCCGTGGGATATATATTCTACCCACACACATTTGGAACTCTCCTGGGGTACCCTCACACATATTATTCCCTCATTTAGTGGATATTTTCACAAAAAAGTTAAATTTTCAAAAATCCAGAAAATTGGCTGAAAACGACTAAATATCAATATTGGGCGAATCGCTCTGGAACTGAAATCGGAATGCTCACTTACATTTCCCCTATCTGAAAGTCTGATAAATGCCAGAAAAATGAATAAATCCAAAAAAAAAAAAAATTAAACTTTTTTCAATTTTACCCCCGTGGGATATATATTCTACCCACACACATTTGGAACTCTCCTGGGGTACCCTCACACATATTATTCCCTCATTTAGTGGATATTTTCACAAAAAAGTGAAATTTTCAAAAATCCAGAAAATTGCCTGAAAACGACTAAATATCAAGGACTCATTGGGCGAATCGCTCTGGAACTGAAATCGGAATGCTCACTGCCATTTCCCCTATCTGAAAGTCTGATAAACGCCGGAAAAATAACTAAGTACAAAAAAAAATTTTTTTTAAACTATTTTCAATTTTAACCCTGTGGGATATATATTCTACCCACACACATTTGGAACTCTCCTGGGGTAACCTCACACATATTATTCCCTTATTTAGTGGATATTTTCACAAAAAAGTGAAATTTTCAAAAATCCAGAAAATTGCCTGAAAACGACTAAATATCAAGGACTCATTGGGCGAATCGCTCTGGAACTGAAATCGGAACGCTCACTGACATTTCCCCTATCTGAAAGTCTGATAAACGCCGGAAAAATGACTAAGTCCAAAAAAAAATTTTTTAAACTTTTTTCAATTTTACCCCTGTGGGATATATATTCTACCCACACACATTTGGAACTCTCCTGGGGTACCCTCACACATATTATTCCCTCATTTAGTGGATATTTTCACAAAAAAGTGAAATTTTCAAAAATCCAGAAAATTGGCTGAAAACGACTAAATATTAAGGACTCATTGGGCGAATCGCTCTGGAACTGAAATCGGAATGCTCACTGACATTTCCCCTATCTGAAAGTCTGATAAACGCCGGAAAAATGACTATGTCCAAAAAAAAAATTTTTTCAACTTTTTTCAATTTTACCCCCGTGGGATATATATTCTACCCACACACATTTGGAACTCTCCTGGGGTACCCTCACACATATTATTCCCTCATTTAGTGGATATTTTCACAAAAAAGTTAAATTTTCAAAAATCCAGAAAATTGGCTGAAAACGACTAAGTATCAATATTGGGCGAATCGCTCTGGAACTGAAATCGGAATGCTCACTTACATTTCCCCTATCTGAAAGTCTGATAAATGCCAGAAAAATGAATAAATCCAAAAAAAAAAAAAATTAAACTTTTTTCAATTTTACCCCCGTGGGATATATATTCTACCCACACACATTTGGAACTCTCCTGGGGTACCCTCACACATATTATTCCCTCATTTAGTGGATATTTTCACAAAAAAGTGAAATTTTCAAAAATCCAGAAAATTGCCTGAAAACGACTAAATATTAAGGACTCATTGGGCGAATCGCTCTGGAACTGAAATCGGAATGCTCACTGACATTTCCCCTATCTGAAAGTCTGATAAACGCCGGAAAAATGACTATGTCCAAAAAAAAAATTTTTTTCTACTATTTTCAATTTTAACCCTGTGGGATATATATGCTACCCACACACATTTGGATCTCTCCTGGGGTACCCTCACACATATTATTCCCTCATTTAGTGGATATTTTCACAAAAAAAGTGAAATTTTCAAAAATCCAGAAAATTGGCTGAAAACGACTAAATATCAAGGACTCATTGGGCGAATCGCTCTGGAACTGAAATCGGAATGCTCACTGACATTTCCCCTATCTGAAAGTCTGATAAACGCCGGAAAAATGACTAAGTCCAAAAAAAAATTTTTTAAACTTTTTTCAATTTTACCCCTGTGGGATATATATTCTACCCACACACATTTGGAACTCTCCTGGGGTACCCTCACACATATTATTCCCTCATTTAGTGGATATTTTCACAAAAAAGTGAAATTTTCAAAAATCCAGAAAATTGGCTGAAAACGACTAAATATTAAGGACTCATTGGGCGAATCGCTCTGGAACTGAAATCGGAATGCTCACTGACATTTCCCCTATCTGAAAGTCTGATAAATGCCAGAAAAATGACTAAATCCAAAAAAAAAAAATTTCAACTTTTTTCAATTTTACCCCCGTGGGATATATATTCTACCGACACACATTTGGAACTCTCCTGGGGTACCCTCACACATATTATTCCCTCATTTAGTGGATATTTTCACAAAAAAGTGAATTTTCAAAAATCCAGAAAATTGGCTGAAAACGACGAAATATCAAGGACTCATTGGGCGAATCGCTCTGGAACAGAAATCGGAATGCTCACTGACATTTCCCCTATCTGAAAGTCTGATAAACGCCAGAAAAATGACTAAGTACAAAAAAAATTTTTTTTTCAACTTTTTTCAATTTTAACCCTGTGGGATATATATTCTACCCACACACATTTGGATCTCTCCTGGGGTAACCTCACACATATTATTCCCTCATTTAGTGGATATTTTCACAAAAAAGTGAAATTTTCAAAAATCAAGAAAATTGCCTAAAAACGACTAAATATCAAGGACTCATTGGGCGAATCGCTCTGGAACTGAAATCGGAATGTTCACTTACATTTCCCCTATCTGAAAGTCTCATAAATCCCAGAAAAATGACTAAATCCAAAAAAAAAAAATATTTCAACTTTTTTCAATTTTACCCCCGTGGGATATATATTCTACCCACACACATTTGGAACTCTCCTCGGGTACCCTCACATATATTATTCCCTCATTTAGTCGATATTTTCACAAAAAAGTGAAATTTTTAAAAATCCAGAAAATTGGCTGAAAACGACGAAATATCAAGGACTCATTGGGCGAATCGCTCTGGAACAGAAATCGGAATGCTCACTGACATTTCCCCTATCTGAAAGTCTGATAAACGCCGGAGAAATGACTAAGTCCAAAAAAAAAAATTTTTCAACTTTTTTCAATTTTACCCCCGTGGGATATATATTCTACCCACACACATTTGGAACTCTCCTGGGGTACCCTGACACATATTATTCCCTCATTTAGTGGATATTTTCACAAAAAAGTGAAATTTTTAAAAATCCAGAAAATTGCCTGAAAACGACTAAATATCAAGGACTCATTGGGCGAATCGCTCTGGAACTGAAATCGGAATGCTCACTTACATTTCCCCTATCTGAAAGTCTGATAAATGCCAGAAAAATGACTAAATCCAAAAAAAAAAATTTCAACTTTTTTCAATTTTACCCCCGTGGGATATATATTCTACCGACACACATTTGGAACTCTCCTGGGGTACCCTCACACATATTATTCCCTCATTTAGTGGATATTTTCACAAAAAAGTGAAATTTTCAAAAATCCAGAAAATTGCCTGAAAACGACTAAATATCAAGGACTCATTGGGCGAATCGCTCTGGAACTGAAATTGGAATGCTCACTTACATTTCCCCTATCTGAAAGTCTGATAAATGCCAGAAAAATGACTAAATCCAAAAAAAAAAAATTTCAACTTTTTTCAATTTTACCCCCGTGGGATATATATTCTACCCACACACATTTGGAACTCTCCTGGGGTACCCTCACACATATTATTCCCTCATTTAGTGGATATTTTCACAAAAAAGTGAAATTTTTAAAAATCCAGAAAATTGGCTGAAAACGACTAAATATCAAGGACTCATTGGGCGAATCGCTCTGGAACTGAAATCGGAATGCTCACTGACATTTCCCCTATCTGAAAGTCTGATAAACGCCGGAAAAATAACTAAGTACAAAAAAAAAATTTTTTTAAACTATTTTCAATTTTAACCCTGTGGGATATATATTCTACCCACACACATTTGGAACTCTCCTGGGGTAACCTCACACATATTATTCCCTTATTTAGTGGATATCTTCACAAAAAAGTGAAATTTTCAAAAATCCAGAAAATTGCCTGAAAACGACTAAATATCAAGGACTCATTGGGCGAATCGCTCTGGAACTGAAATCGGAACGCTCACTGACATTTCCCCTATCTGAAAGTCTGATAAACGCCGGAAAAATGACTAAGTCCAAAAAAAAATTTTTTAAACTTTTTTCAATTTTACCCCTGTGGGATATATATTCTACCCACACACATTTGGAACTCTCCTGGGGTACCCTCACACATATTATTCCCTCATTTAGTGGATATTTTCACAAAAAAGTGAAATTTTCAAAAATCCAGAAAATTGGCTGAAAACGACTAAATATTAAGGACTCATTGGGCGAATCGCTCTGGAACTGAAATCGGAATGCTCACTGACATTTCCCCTATCTGAAAGTCTGATAAACGCCGGAAAAATGACTATGTCCAAAAAAAAAATTTTTTCAACTTTTTTCAATTTTACCCCCGTGGGATATAAATTCTACCCACACACATTTGGAACTCTCCTGGGGTACCCTCACACATATTATTCCCTCATTTAGTGGATATTTTCACAAAAAAGTTAAATTTTCAAAAATCCAGAAAATTGGCTGAAAACGACTAAGTATCAATATTGGGCGAATCGCTCTGGAACTGAAATCGGAATGCTCACTTACATTTCCCCTATCTGAAAGTCTGATAAATGCCAGAAAAATGAATAAATCCAAAAAAAAAAAAAATTAAACTTTTTTCAATTTTACCCCCGTGGGATATATATTCTACCCACACACATTTGGAACTCTCCTGGGGTACCCTCACACATATTATTCCCTCATTTAGTGGATATTTTCACAAAAAAGTGAAATTTTCAAAAATCCAGAAAATTGCCTGAAAACGACTAAATATTAAGGACTCATTGGGCGAATCGCTCTGGAACTGAAATCGGAATGCTCACTGACATTTCCCCTATCTGAAAGTCTGATAAACGCCGGAAAAATGACTATGTCCAAAAAAAAAATTTTTTTCTACTATTTTCAATTTTAACCCTGTGGGATATATATGCTACCCACACACATTTGGATCTCTCCTGGGGTACCCTCACACATATTATTCCCTCATTTAGTGGATATTTTCACAAAAAAAGTGAAATTTTCAAAAATCCAGAAAATTGGCTGAAAACGACTAAATATCAAGGACTCATTGGGCGAATCGCTCTGGAACTGAAATCGGAATGCTCACTGACATTTCCCCTATCTGAAAGTCTGATAAACGCCGGAAAAATGACTAAGTCCAAAAAAAAATTTTTTAAACTTTTTTCAATTTTACCCCTGTGGGATATAGATTCTACCCACACACATTTGGAACTCTCCTGGGGTACCCTCACACATATTATTCCCTCATTTAGTGGATATTTTCACAAAAAAGTGAAATTTTCAAAAATCCAGAAAATTGGCTGAAAACGACTAAATATTAAGGACTCATTGGGCGAATCGCTCTGGAACTGAAATCGGAATGCTCACTGACATTTCCCCTATCTGAAAGTCTGATAAATGCCAGAAAAATGACTAAATCCAAAAAAAAAAAATTTCAACTTTTTTCAATTTTACCCCCGTGGGATATATATTCTACCGACACACATTTGGAACTCTCCTGGGGTACCCTCACACATATTATTCCCTCATTTAGTGGATATTTTCACAAAAAAGTGAATTTTCAAAAATCCAGAAAATTGGCTGAAAACGACGAAATATCAAGGACTCATTGGGCGAATCGCTCTGGAACAGAAATCGGAATGCTCACTGACATTTCCCCTATCTGAAAGTCTGATAAACGCCAGAAAAATGACTAAGTACAAAAAAAAATTTTTTTTCAACTTTTTTCAATTTTAACCCTGTGGGATATATATTCTATCCACACACATTTGGATCTCTCCTGGGGTAACCTCACACATATTATTCCCTCATTTAGTGGATATTTTCACAAAAAAGTGAAATTTTCAAAAATCAAGAAAATTGCCTAAAAACGACTAAATATCAAGGACTCATTGGGCGAATCGCTCTGGAACTGAAATCGGAATGTTCACTTACATTTCCCCTATCTGAAAGTCTCATAAATCCCAGAAAAATGACTAAATCCAAAAAAAAAAAATATTTCAACTTTTTTCAATTTTACCCCCGTGGGATATATATTCTACCCACACACATTTGGAACTCTCCTCGGGTACCCTCACATATATTATTCCCTCATTTAGTCGATATTTTCACAAAAAAGTGAAATTTTTAAAAATCCAGAAAATTGGCTGAAAACGACGAAATATCAAGGACTCATTGGGCGAATCGCTCTGGAACAGAAATCGGAATGCTCACTGACATTTCCCCTATCTGAAAGTCTGATAAACGCCGGAGAAATGACTAAGTCCAAAAAAAAAAATTTTTCAACTTTTTTCAATTTTACCCCCGTGGGATATATATTCTACCGACACACATTTGGAACTCTCCTGGGGTACCCTCACACATATTATTCCCTCATTTAGTGGATATTTTCACAAAAAAGTGAAATTTTCAAAAATCCAGAAAATTGCCTGAAAACGACTAAATATCAAGGACTCATTGGGCGAATCGCTCTGGAACTGAAATTGGAATGCTCACTTACATTTCCCCTATCTGAAAGTCTGATAAATGCCAGAAAAATGACTAAATCCAAAAAAAAAAAATTTCAACTTTTTTCAATTTTACCCCCGTGGGATATATATTCTACCCACACACATTTGGAACTCTCCTGGGGTACCCTCACACATATTATTCCCTCATTTAGTGGATATTTTCACAAAAAAGTGAAATTTTTAAAAATCCAGAAAATTGGCTGAAAACGACTAAATATCAAGGACTCATTGGGCGAATCGCTCTGGAACTGAAATCGGAATGCTCACTGACATTTCCCCTATCTGAAAGTCTCATAAATGCCAGAAAAATGACTAAATCCAAAAAAATAAAAATATTTCAACTTTTTTCAATTTTACCCCCGTGGGATATATATTCTACCCACACACATTTGGAACTCTCCTCGGGTACCCTCACATATATTATTCCCTCATTTAGTCGATATTTTCACAAAAAAGTGAAATTTTTAAAAATCCAGAAAATTGGCTGAAAACGACGAAATATCAAGGACTCATTGGGCGAATCGCTCTGGAACAGAAATCGGAATGCTCACTGACATTTCCCCTATCTGAAAGTCTGATAAACGCCGGAGAAATGACTAAGTCCAAAAAAAAAAATTTTTCATCTTTTTTCAATTTTACCCCCGTGGGATATATATTCTACCCACACACATTTGGAACTCTCCTGGGGTACCCTCACACATATTATTCCCTCATTTAGTGGATATTTTCACAAAAAAGTGAAATTTTTAAAAATCCAGAAAATTGCCTGAAAACGACTAAATATCAAGGACTCATTGGGCGAATCGCTCTGGAACTGAAATCGGAATGCTCACTTACATTTCCCCTATCTGAAAGTCTGATAAATGCCAGAAAAATGACTAAATCCAAAAAAAAAAAATTTCAACTTTTTTCAATTTTACCCCCGTGGGATATATATTCTACCGACACACATTTGGAACTCTCCTGGGGTACCCTCACACATATTATTCCCTCATTTAGTGGATATTTTCACAAAAAAGTGAAATTTTCAAAAATCCAGAAAATTGCCTGAAAACGACTAAATATCAAGGACTCATTGGGCGAATCGCTCTGGAACTGAAATTGGAATGCTCACTTACATTTCCCCTATCTGAAAGTCTGATAAATGCCAGAAAAATGACTAAATCCAAAAAAAAAAAATTTCAACTTTTTTCAATTTTACCCCCGTGGGATATATATTCTACCCACACACATTTGGAACTCTCCTGGGGTACCCTCACACATATTATTCCCTCATTTAGTGGATATTTTCACAAAAAAGTGAAATTTTTAAAAATCCAGAAAATTGGCTGAAAACGACTAAATATCAAGGACTCATTGGGCGAATCGCTCTGGAACTGAAATCGGAATGCTCACTGACATTTCCCCTATCTGAAAGTCTCATGAATGCCAGAAAAATGACTAAATCCAAAAAAAAAAAAATATTTCAACTTTTTTCAATTTTACCCCCGTGGGATATATATTCTACCCACACACATTTGGAACTCTCCTCGGGTACCCTCACATATATTATTCCCTCATTTAGTCGATATTTTCACAAAAAAGTGAAATTTTTAAAAATCCAGAAAATTGGCTGAAAACGACTAAATATTAAGGACTCATTGGGCGAATCGCTCTGGAACTGAAATCGGAATGCTCACTGACATTTCCCCTATCTGAAAGTCTGATAAATGCCAGAAAAATGACTAAATCCAAAAAAAAAAAATTTCAACTTTTTTCAATTTTACCCCCGTGGGATATATATTCTACCGACACACATTTGGAACTCTCCTGGGGTACCCTCACACATATTATTCCCTCATTTAGTGGATATTTTCACAAAAAAGTGAATTTTCAAAAATCCAGAAAATTGGCTGAAAACGACGAAATATCAAGGACTCATTGGGCGAATCGCTCTGGAACAGAAATCGGAATGCTCACTGACATTTCCCCTATCTGAAAGTCTGATAAACGCCAGAAAAATGACTAAGTACAAAAAAAAATTTTTTTTCAACTTTTTTCAATTTTAACCCTGTGGGATATATATTCTATCCACACACATTTGGATCTCTCCTGGGGTAACCTCACACATATTATTCCCTCATTTAGTGGATATTTTCACAAAAAAGTGAAATTTTCAAAAATCAAGAAAATTGCCTAAAAACGACTAAATATCAAGGACTCATTGGGCGAATCGCTCTGGAACTGAAATCGGAATGTTCACTTACATTTCCCCTATCTGAAAGTCTCATAAATCCCAGAAAAATGACTAAATCCAAAAAAAAAAAATATTTCAACTTTTTTCAATTTTACCCCCGTGGGATATATATTCTACCCACACACATTTGGAACTCTCCTCGGGTACCCTCACATATATTATTCCCTCATTTAGTCGATATTTTCACAAAAAAGTGAAATTTTTAAAAATCCAGAAAATTGGCTGAAAACGACGAAATATCAAGGACTCATTGGGCGAATCGCTCTGGAACAGAAATCGGAATGCTCACTGACATTTCCCCTATCTGAAAGTCTGATAAACGCCGGAGAAATGACTAAGTCCAAAAAAAAAAATTTTTCAACTTTTTTCAATTTTACCCCCGTGGGATATATATTCTACCGACACACATTTGGAACTCTCCTGGGGTACCCTCACACATATTATTCCCTCATTTAGTGGATATTTTCACAAAAAAGTGAAATTTTCAAAAATCCAGAAAATTGCCTGAAAACGACTAAATATCAAGGACTCATTGGGCGAATCGCTCTGGAACTGAAATTGGAATGCTCACTTACATTTCCCCTATCTGAAAGTCTGATAAATGCCAGAAAAATGACTAAATCCAAAAAAAAAAAATTTCAACTTTTTTCAATTTTACCCCCGTGGGATATATATTCTACCCACACACATTTGGAACTCTCCTGGGGTACCCTCACACATATTATTCCCTCATTTAGTGGATATTTTCACAAAAAAGTGAAATTTTTAAAAATCCAGAAAATTGGCTGAAAACGACTAAATATCAAGGACTCATTGGGCGAATCGCTCTGGAACTGAAATCGGAATGCTCACTGACATTTCCCCTATCTGAAAGTCTCATAAATGCCAGAAAAATGACTAAATCCAAAAAAATAAAAATATTTCAACTTTTTTCAATTTTACCCCCGTGGGATATATATTCTACCCACACACATTTGGAACTCTCCTCGGGTACCCTCACATATATTATTCCCTCATTTAGTCGATATTTTCACAAAAAAGTGAAATTTTTAAAAATCCAGAAAATTGGCTGAAAACGACGAAATATCAAGGACTCATTGGGCGAATCGCTCTGGAACAGAAATCGGAATGCTCACTGACATTTCCCCTATCTGAAAGTCTGATAAACGCCGGAGAAATGACTAAGTCCAAAAAAAAAAATTTTTCATCTTTTTTCAATTTTACCCCCGTGGGATATATATTCTACCCACACACATTTGGAACTCTCCTGGGGTACCCTCACACATATTATTCCCTCATTTAGTGGATATTTTCACAAAAAAGTGAAATTTTTAAAAATCCAGAAAATTGCCTGAAAACGACTAAATATCAAGGACTCATTGGGCGAATCGCTCTGGAACTGAAATCGGAATGCTCACTTACATTTCCCCTATCTGAAAGTCTGATAAATGCCAGAAAAATGACTAAATCCAAAAAAAAAAAATTTCAACTTTTTTCAATTTTACCCCCGTGGGATATATATTCTACCGACACACATTTGGAACTCTCCTGGGGTACCCTCACACATATTATTCCCTCATTTAGTGGATATTTTCACAAAAAAGTGAAATTTTCAAAAATCCAGAAAATTGCCTGAAAACGACTAAATATCAAGGACTCATTGGGCGAATCGCTCTGGAACTGAAATTGGAATGCTCACTTACATTTCCCCTATCTGAAAGTCTGATAAATGCCAGAAAAATGACTAAATCCAAAAAAAAAAAATTTCAACTTTTTTCAATTTTACCCCCGTGGGATATATATTCTACCCACACACATTTGGAACTCTCCTGGGGTACCCTCACACATATTATTCCCTCATTTAGTGGATATTTTCACAAAAAAGTGAAATTTTTAAAAATCCAGAAAATTGGCTGAAAACGACTAAATATCAAGGACTCATTGGGCGAATCGCTCTGGAACTGAAATCGGAATGCTCACTGACATTTCCCCTATCTGAAAGTCTCATGAATGCCAGAAAAATGACTAAATCCAAAAAAAAAAAAATATTTCAACTTTTTTCAATTTTACCCCCGTGGGATATATATTCTACCCACACACATTTGGAACTCTCCTCGGGTACCCTCACATATATTATTCCCTCATTTAGTCGATATTTTCACAAAAAAGTGAAATTTTTAAAAATCCAGAAAATTGGCTGAAAACGACGAAATATCAAGGACTCATTGGGCGAATCGCTCTGGAACAGAAATCGGAATGCTCACTGACATTTCCCCTATCTGAAAGTCTGATAAACGCCGGAGAAATGACTAAGTCCAAAAAAAAATATTTTTCAACTTTTTTCAATTTTACCCCCGTGGGATATATATTCTACCCACACACATTTGGAACTCTCCTGGGGTACCCTCACACATATTATTCCCTCATTTAGTGGATATTTTCACAAAAAAGTGAAATTTTTAAAAATCCAGAAAATTGCCTGAAAACGACTAAATATCAAGGACTCATTGGGCGAATCGCTCTGGAACTGAAATCGGAATGCTCACTTACATTTCCCCTATCTGAAAGTCTGATAAATGCCAGAAAAATGACTAAATCCAAAAAAAAAAAATTTCAACTTTTTTCAATTTTACCCCCGTGGGATATATATTCTACCGACACACATTTGGAACTCTCCTGGGGTACCCTCACACATATTATTCCCTCATTTAGTGGATATTTTTACAAAAAAGTGAAATTTTCAAAAATCCAGAAAATTGCCTGAAAACGGCTAAATATCAAGGACTCATTGGGCGAATCGCTCTGGAACTGAAATTGGAATGCTCACTTACATTTCCCCTATCTGAAAGTCTGATAAATGCCAGAAAAATGACTAAATCCAAAAAAAAAAAATTTCAACTTTTTTCAATTTTACCCCCGTGGGATATATATTCTACCGACACACATTTGGAACTCTCCTGGGGTACCCTCACACATATTATTCCCTCATTTAGTGGATATTTTCACAAAAAAGTTAAATTTTCAAAAATCCAGAAAATTGCCTGAAAACGACTAAATATCAAGGACTCATTGGGCGAATCGCTCTGGAACTGAAATCGGAACGCTCATTGACATTTCCCCTATCTGAAAGTCTGATAAACGCCGGAGAAATGACTAAGTCCAAAAAAAAAATTTTTTCAACTTTTTTCAATTTTACCCCCGTGGGATATATATTCTACCCACACACATTTGGAACTCTCCTGGGGTACCCTCACACATATTATTCCCTCATTTAGTGGATATTTTCACAAAAAAATGAAATTTTTAAAAATCCAGAAAATTGGCTGAAAACGACGAAATATCAAGGACTCATTGGGCGAATCGCTCTGGAACTGAAATCGGAATGCTCACTGACATTTCCCCTATCTGAAAGTCTGATAAACGCCGGAAAAATAACTAAGTACAAAAAAAATTTTTTTTCAACTATTTTCAATTTTAACCCTGTGGGATATATATTCTACCCACACACATTTGAAACTCTCCTGGGGAAACCTCACACATATTATTCCCTTATTTAGTGGATATTTTCACAAAAAAGTGAAATTTTCAAGAATCCAGAAAATTGCCTGAAAACGACTAAATATCAAGGACTCATTGGGCGAATCGCTCTGGAACTGAAATCGGAACGCTCACTGACATTTCCCCTATCTGAAAGTCTGATAAACGCCGGAAAAATGACTAAGTCCAAAAAAAAATTTTTTAAACTTTTTTCAATTTTACCCCTGTGGGATATATATTCTACCCACACACATTTGGAACTCTCCTGGGCTACCCTCACACATATTATTCCCTCATTTAGTGGATATTTTCACAAAAAAGTGAAATTTTCAAAAATACAGAAAATTAGCTGAAAACCACGAAATATCAAGGACTCATTGGGCGAATCGCTCTGGAACTGAAATCGGAACGATCACTGACATTTCCCCTATCTGAAAGTCTGATAAACGCCGGAGAAATGACTAAGTCCAAAAAAAATTTATTTTCAACTTTTTTCAATTTTACCCCGTGGGATATATATTCTACCCACACACATTTGGAACTCTCCTGGGGTAACCTCACACATATTATTCCCTCATTTAGTGGATATTTTCACAAAAAAGTGAAATTTTCAAAAACCAGAAAATTAACTGAAAACCACGAAATATGGGCGAATCGCTCTGGAACTGAAATCGGAATGCTCACTTACATTTCCCCTATCTGAAAGTCTGATAAATGCCAGAAAAATGGCTAAATCCAAAAAAAAATAATTTCAACTTTTTTCAATTTTAACCCTGTCGGATATATATTCTACCCACACACATTTGGAACTCTCCTGGGGTAACCTCACACATATTATTCCCTCATTTAGTGGATATTTTCACAAAAAAGTTAAATTTTCAAAAATCAAGAAAATTGGCTGAAAACGACTAAATATCAAGGACTCATTGGGCGAATCGCTCTGAAATTGAAATCGGAACGCTCACTGACATTTCCCGTATCTGAAAGTCTGATAAACGCCGGAAAAATGACTAAGTCCAAAAAAAAAAATTTTTCCACTTTTTTTAATTTTACCCCCGTGGGATATATATTCTACCCACACACATTTGGAACTCTCCTGGGGTACCCTCACACATATTATTCCCTCATTTAGTGGATATTTTCACAAAAAAGTGAAATTTTCAAAAATCCAGAAAATTGGCTGAAAACGACTAAATATCAAGGACTCATTGGGCGAATCGCTCTGGAACTGAAATCGGAATGCTCACTTACATTTCCCCTATCTGAAAATCTGATAAATGCCAGAAAAATGACTAAATCCCAAAAAAAAAAAAAATTAAACTTTTTTCAATTTTACCCCCGTGGGATATATATTCTACCCACACACATTTGGAACTCTCCTGGGGTACCCTCACACATATTATTCCCTCATTTAGTGGATATTTTCACAAAAAAGTGAAATTTTCAAAAATACAGAAAATTAGCTGAAAACCACGAAATATCAAGGACTCATTGGGCGAATCGCTCTGGAACTGAAATCGGAATGCTCACTTACATTTCCCCTATCTGAAAGTCTGATAAATGCCAGAAAAATGGCTAAATCCAAAAAAAAATAATTTCAACTTTTTTTAATTTTAACCCTGTCGGATATATATTCTACCCACACACATTTGGAACTCTCCTGGGGTACCCTCACACATATTATTCCCTCATTTAGTGGATATTTTCACAAAAAAGTGAAATTTTCAAAAATCCTGAAAATTGGCTGAAAACAACTAAATATCAAAGACTCATTGGGCGAATCGCTCTGGAACTGAAATCGGAACGATCACTGACATTTCCCCTATCTGAAAGTCTGATAAACGCCGGAAAAATGACTAAGTCCAAAAAAAAAATATTTAAACTTTTTTCAAATTTTACCCCCGTGGGATATATATTCTACCCACACACATTTGGAACTCTCCTGGGGTACCCTCACACATATTATTCCCTCATTTAGTGGATATTTTCACAAAAAAGTGAAATTGTCAAAAATCCTGAAAATTGACTGAAAACTACTAAATATCAAAGACTCATTGGGCGAATCGCTCTGGAACTGAAATCGGAACGATCACTGACATTTCCCCTATCTGAAAGTCTCATAAATGCCAGAAAAATGACTAAATCCAAAAAAATAAAAATATTTCAACTTTTTTCAATTTTACCCCCGTGGGATATATATTCTACCCACACACATTTGGAACTCTCCTCGGGTACCCTCACATATATTATTCCCTCATTTAGTCGATATTTTCACAAAAAAGTGAAATTTTTAAAAATCCAGAAAATTGGCTGAAAACGACGAAATATCAAGGACTCATTGGGCGAATCGCTCTGGAACAGAAATCGGAATGCTCACTGACATTTCCCCTATCTGAAAGTCTGATAAACGCCGGAGAAATGACTAAGTCCAAAAAAAAAAATTTTTCAACTTTTTTCAATTTTACCCCCGTGGGATATATATTCTACCCACACACATTTGGAACTCTCCTGGGGTACCCTCACACATATTATTCCCTCATTTAGTGGATATTTTCACAAAAAAGTGAAATTTTTAAAAATCCAGAAAATTGCCTGAAAACGACTAAATATCAAGGACTCATTGGGCGAATCGCTCTGGAACTGAAATCGGAATGCTCACTTACATTTCCCCTATCTGAAAGTCTGATAAATGCCAGAAAAATGACTAAATCCAAAAAAAAAAAATTTCAACTTTTTTCAATTTTACCCCCGTGGGATATATATTCTACCGACACACATTTGGAACTCTCCTGGGGTACCCTCACACATATTATTCCCTCATTTAGTGGATATTTTCACAAAAAAGTGAAATTTTCAAAAATCCAGAAAATTGCCTGAAAACGACTAAATATCAAGGACTCATTGGGCGAATCGCTCTGGAACTGAAATTGGAATGCTCACTTACATTTCCCCTATCTGAAAGTCTGATAAATGCCAGAAAAATGACTAAATCCAAAAAAAAAAAATTTCAACTTTTTTCAATTTTACCCCCGTGGGATATATATTCTACCCACACACATTTGGAACTCTCCTGGGGTACCCTCACACATATTATTCCCTCATTTAGTGGATATTTTCACAAAAAAGTGAAATTTTTAAAAATCCAGAAAATTGGCTGAAAACGACTAAATATCAAGGACTCATTGGGCGAATCGCTCTGGAACTGAAATCGGAATGCTCACTGACATTTCCCCTATCTGAAAGTCTCATGAATGCCAGAAAAATGACTAAATCCAAAAAAAAAAAAATATTTCAACTTTTTTCAATTTTACCCCCGTGGGATATATATTCTACCCACACACATTTGGAACTCTCCTCGGGTACCCTCACATATATTATTCCCTCATTTAGTCGATATTTTCACAAAAAAGTGAAATTTTTAAAAATCCAGAAAATTGGCTGAAAACGACGAAATATCAAGGACTCATTGGGCGAATCGCTCTGGAACAGAAATCGGAATGCTCACTGACATTTCCCCTATCTGAAAGTCTGATAAACGCCGGAGAAATGACTAAGTCCAAAAAAAAAAATGTTTCAACTTTTTTCAATTTTACCCCCGTGGGATATATATTCTACCCACACACATTTGGAACTCTCCTGGGGTACCCTCACACATATTATTCCCTCATTTAGTGGATATTTTCACAAAAAAGTGAAATTTTTAAAAATCCAGAAAATTGCCTGAAAACGACTAAATATCAAGGACTCATTGGGCGAATCGCTCTGGAACTGAAATCGGAATGCTCACTTACATTTCCCCTATCTGAAAGTCTGATAAATGCCAGAAAAATGACTAAATCCAAAAAAAAAAAATTTCAACTTTTTTCAATTTTACCCCCGTGGGATATATATTCTACCGACACACATTTGGAACTCTCCTGGGGTACCCTCACACATATTATTCCCTCATTTAGTGGATATTTTTACAAAAAAGTGAAATTTTCAAAAATCCAGAAAATTGCCTGAAAACGGCTAAATATCAAGGACTCATTGGGCGAATCGCTCTGGAACTGAAATTGGAATGCTCACTTACATTTCCCCTATCTGAAAGTCTGATAAATGCCAGAAAAATGACTAAATCCAAAAAAAAAAAATTTCAACTTTTTTCAATTTTACCCCCGTGGGATATATATTCTACCGACACACATTTGGAACTCTCCTGGGGTACCCTCACACATATTATTCCCTCATTTAGTGGATATTTTCACAAAAAAGTTAAATTTTCAAAAATCCAGAAAATTGCCTGAAAACGACTAAATATCAAGGACTCATTGGGCGAATCGCTCTGGAACTGAAATCGGAACGCTCATTGACATTTCCCCTATCTGAAAGTCTGATAAACGCCGGAGAAATGACTAAGTCCAAAAAAAAAATTTTTTCAACTTTTTTCAATTTTACCCCCGTGGGATATATATTCTACCCACACACATTTGGAACTCTCCTGGGGTACCCTCACACATATTATTCCCTCATTTAGTGGATATTTTCACAAAAAAATGAAATTTTTAAAAATCCAGAAAATTGGCTGAAAACGACGAAATATCAAGGACTCATTGGGCGAATCGCTCTGGAACTGAAATCGGAATGCTCACTGACATTTCCCCTATCTGAAAGTCTGATAAACGCCGGAAAAATAACTAAGTACAAAAAAAATTTTTTTTCAACTATTTTCAATTTTAACCCTGTGGGATATATATTCTACCCACACACATTTGAAACTCTCCTGGGGTAACCTCACACATATTATTCCCTTATTTAGTGGATATTTTCACAAAAAAGTGAAATTTTCAAGAATCCAGAAAATTGCCTGAAAACGACTAAATATCAAGGACTCATTGGGCGAATCGCTCTGGAACTGAAATCGGAACGCTCACTGACATTTCCCCTATCTGAAAGTCTGATAAACGCCGGAAAAATGACTAAGTCCAAAAAAAAATTTTTTAAACTTTTTTCAATTTTACCCCTGTGGGATATATATTCTACCCACACACATTTGGAACTCTCCTGGGCTACCCTCACACATATTATTCCCTCATTTAGTGGATATTTTCACAAAAAAGTGAAATTTTCAAAAATACAGAAAATTAGCTGAAAACCACGAAATATCAAGGACTCATTGGGCGAATCGCTCTGGAACTGAAATCGGAACGATCACTGACATTTCCCCTATCTGAAAGTCTGATAAACGCCGGAGAAATGACTAAGTCCAAAAAAAATTTATTTTCAACTTTTTTCAATTTTACCCCGTGGGATATATATTCTACCCACACACATTTGGAACTCTCCTGGGGTAACCTCACACATATTATTCCCTCATTTAGTGGATATTTTCACAAAAAAGTGAAATTTTCAAAAACCAGAAAATTAACTGAAAACCACGAAATATGGGCGAATCGCTCTGGAACTGAAATCGGAATGCTCACTTACATTTCCCCTATCTGAAAGTCTGATAAATGCCAGAAAAATGGCTAAATCCAAAAAAAAATAATTTCAACTTTTTTCAATTTTAACCCTGTCGGATATATATTCTACCCACACACATTTGGAACTCTCCTGGGGTAACCTCACACATATTATTCCCTCATTTAGTGGATATTTTCACAAAAAAGTTAAATTTTCAAAAATCAAGAAAATTGGCTGAAAACGACTAAATATCAAGGACTCATTGGGCGAATCGCTCTGAAATTGAAATCGGAACGCTCACTGACATTTCCCGTATCTGAAAGTCTGATAAACGCCGGAAAAATGACTAAGTCCAAAAAAAAAAATTTTTCCACTTTTTTTAATTTTACCCCCGTGGGATATATATTCTACCCACACACATTTGGAACTCTCCTGGGGTACCCTCACACATATTATTCCCTCATTTAGTGGATATTTTCACAAAAAAGTGAAATTTTCAAAAATCCAGAAAATTGGCTGAAAACGACTAAATATCAAGGACTCATTGGGCGAATCGCTCTGGAACTGAAATCGGAATGCTCACTTACATTTCCCCTATCTGAAAATCTGATAAATGCCAGAAAAATGACTAAATCCCAAAAAAAAAAAAAATTAAACTTTTTTCAATTTTACCCCCGTGGGATATATATTCTACCCACACACATTTGGAACTCTCCTGGGGTACCCTCACACATATTATTCCCTCATTTAGTGGATATTTTCACAAAAAAGTGAAATTTTTAAAAATCCAGAAAATTGCCTGAAAACGACTAAATATCAAGGACTCATTGGGCGAATCGCTCTGGAACTGAAATCGGAATGCTCACTTACATTTCCCCTATCTGAAAGTCTGATAAATGCCAGAAAAATGACTAAATCCAAAAAAAAAAAATTTCAACTTTTTTCAATTTTACCCCCGTGGGATATATATTCTACCGACACACATTTGGAACTCTCCTGGGGTACCCTCACACATATTATTCCCTCATTTAGTGGATATTTTTACAAAAAAGTGAAATTTTCAAAAATCCAGAAAATTGCCTGAAAACGGCTAAATATCAAGGACTCATTGGGCGAATCGCTCTGGAACTGAAATTGGAATGCTCACTTACATTTCCCCTATCTCAAAGTCTGATAAATGCCAGAAAAATGACTAAATCCAAAAAAAAAAAATTTCAACTTTTTTCAATTTTACCCCCGTGGGATATATATTCTACCGACACACATTTGGAACTCTCCTGGGGTACCCTCACACATATTATTCCCTCATTTAGTGGATATTTTCACAAAAAAGTTAAATTTTCAAAAATCCAGAAAATTGCCTGAAAACGACTAAATATCAAGGACTCATTGGGCGAATCGCTCTGGAACTGAAATCGGAACGCTCATTGACATTTCCCCTATCTGAAAGTCTGATAAACGCCGGAGAAATGACTAAGTCCAAAAAAAAAATTTTTTCAACTTTTTTCAATTTTACCCCCGTGGGATATATATTCTACCCACACACATTTGGAACTCTCCTGGGGTACCCTCACACATATTATTCCCTCATTTAGTGGATATTTTCACAAAAAAATGAAATTTTTAAAAATCCAGAAAATTGGCTGAAAACGACGAAATATCAAGGACTCATTGGGCGAATCGCTCTGGAACTGAAATCGGAATGCTCACTGACATTTCCCCTATCTGAAAGTCTGATAAACGCCGGAAAAATAACTAAGTACAAAAAAAATTTTTTTTCAACTATTTTCAATTTTAACCCTGTGGGATATATATTCTACCCACACACATTTGAAACTCTCCTGGGGTAACCTCACACATATTATTCCCTTATTTAGTGGATATTTTCACAAAAAAGTGAAATTTTCAAGAATCCAGAAAATTGCCTGAAAACGACTAAATATCAAGGACTCATTGGGCGAATCGCTCTGGAACTGAAATCGGAACGCTCACTGACATTTCCCCTATCTGAAAGTCTGATAAACGCCGGAAAAATGACTAAGTCCAAAAAAAAATTTTTTAAACTTTTTTCAATTTTACCCCTGTGGGATATATATTCTACCCACACACATTTGGAACTCTCCTGGGCTACCCTCACACATATTATTCCCTCATTTAGTGGATATTTTCACAAAAAAGTGAAATTTTCAAAAATACAGAAAATTAGCTGAAAACCACGAAATATCAAGGACTCATTGGGCGAATCGCTCTGGAACTGAAATCGGAACGATCACTGACATTTCCCCTATCTGAAAGTCTGATAAACGCCGGAGAAATGACTAAGTCCAAAAAAAATTTATTTTCAACTTTTTTCAATTTTACCCCGTGGGATATATATTCTACCCACACACATTTGGAACTCTCCTGGGGTAACCTCACACATATTATTCCCTCATTTAGTGGATATTTTCACAAAAAAGTGAAATTTTCAAAAACCAGAAAATTAACTGAAAACCACGAAATATGGGCGAATCGCTCTGGAACTGAAATCGGAATGCTCACTTACATTTCCCCTATCTGAAAGTCTGATAAATGCCAGAAAAATGGCTAAATCCAAAAAAAAATAATTTCAACTTTTTTCAATTTTAACCCTGTCGGATATATATTCTACCCACACACATTTGGAACTCTCCTGGGGTAACCTCACACATATTATTCCCTCATTTAGTGGATATTTTCACAAAAAAGTTAAATTTTCAAAAATCAAGAAAATTGGCTGAAAACGACTAAATATCAAGGACTCATTGGGCGAATCGCTCTGAAATTGAAATCGGAACGCTCACTGACATTTCCCGTATCTGAAAGTCTGATAAACGCCGGAAAAATGACTAAGTCCAAAAAAAAAAATTTTTCCACTTTTTTTAATTTTACCCCCGTGGGATATATATTCTACCCACACACATTTGGAACTCTCCTGGGGTACCCTCACACATATTATTCCCTCATTTAGTGGATATTTTCACAAAAAAGTGAAATTTTCAAAAATCCAGAAAATTGGCTGAAAACGACTAAATATCAAGGACTCATTGGGCGAATCGCTCTGGAACTGAAATCGGAATGCTCACTTACATTTCCCCTATCTGAAAATCTGATAAATGCCAGAAAAATGACTAAATCCCAAAAAAAAAAAAAATTAAACTTTTTTCAATTTTACCCCCGTGGGATATATATTCTACCCACACACATTTGGAACTCTCCTGGGGTACCCTCACACATATTATTCCCTCATTTAGTGGATATTTTCACAAAAAAGTGAAATTTTCAAAAATACAGAAAATTAGCTGAAAACCACGAAATATCAAGGACTCATTGGGCGAATCGCTCTGGAACTGAAATCGGAATGCTCACTTACATTTCCCCTATCTGAAAGTCTGATAAATGCCAGAAAAATGGCTAAATCCAAAAAAAAATAATTTCAACTTTTTTTAATTTTAACCCTGTCGGATATATATTCTACCCACACACATTTGGAACTCTCCTGGGGTACCCTCACACATATTATTCCCTCATTTAGTGGATATTTTCACAAAAAAGTGAAATTTTCAAAAATCCTGAAAATTGGCTGAAAACAACTAAATATCAAAGACTCATTGGGCGAATCGCTCTGGAACTGAAATCGGAACGATCACTGACATTTCCCCTATCTGAAAGTCTGATAAACGCCGGAAAAATGACTAAGTCCAAAAAAAAAATATTTAAACTTTTTTCAAATTTTACCCCCGTGGGATATATATTCTACCCACACACATTTGGAACTCTCCTGGGGTACCCTCACACATATTATTCCCTCATTTAGTGGATATTTTCACAAAAAAGTGAAATTGTCAAAAATCCTGAAAATTGACTGAAAACTACTAAATATCAAAGACTCATTGGGCGAATCGCTCTGGAACTGAAATCGGAACGATCACTGACATTTCCCCTATCTGAAAGTCTGATAAACGCCGGAAAAATGACTAAGTCCAAAAAAAAAATATTTAAACTTTTTTCAAATTTTACCCCCGTGGGATATATATTCTACCCACACACATTTGGAACTCTCATGGAGTACCCTCACACATATTATTCCCTCATTTAGTGGATATTTTCAGACAAAAGTGAAATTTTAAAAAATTCAGAAAATTGCTTGAAAACGACGAAATATCAAGGACTCATTGGGCGAATCGCTCTGGAACTGAAATCGGAATGCTCACTGACATTTCCCCTATCTGAAAGTCTGATAAGCGCCGGAAAAATGACTAAGTAAAAAAAAAATTTTTTTTTAACTTTTTTCATTTTACCCCCGTGCTATATATATTCTACCCACACACATTTGGAACTCTCCTGGGGTACCCTCACACATATCATTCCCTCATTTAGTGGATATTTTCACAAAAAAGTGAAATTTTCAAAAATCCAGAAAATTAGCTGAAAACAACTAAATATCAAGGACTCATTGGGCGAATCGCTCTGGAACTGAAATCGGAACGCTCACTGACATTTCCCCTATCTGAAAGTCTGATAAACGTCGGAAAAATGACTAAGTCCAAAAAAAAAAATTTTTCAACTATTTTCAATTTTACCCCTGTGGGATATATATTCTACCCACACACATTTGCAACTCTCCTGGGGTACCCTCACACATATTGTTCCCTCATTTATGGATATTTTCACAAAAAAGTGAAATTTTCAAAAATCCAGAAAATTGGCTGAAAACGACTAAATATCAAGGACTCATTGGGCGAATCGCTCTGGAACTGAAATCGGAATGCTCACTGACATTTCCCCTATCTGAAAGTCTGATAAACGCCGGAAAAATGACTTAAGTACAAAAAAAATTTTTTTTTCAACTTTTTTCAATTTTACCCCCGTGGGATATATATTCTACCCACACACATTTGGAACTCTCCTGGGGTACCCTCACACATATTATTCCCTCATTTAGTGGATATTTACAGAAAAAAGTGAAATTTTCAAAAATCCAGAAAATTAGCTGAAAACAACTAAATATCAAGGACTCATTGGGCGAATCGCTCTGGAACTGAAATCGGAATGCTCACTTACATTTCACCTTTCTGAAAGTCTGATAAATGCCAGAAAAATGACTAAATCAAAAAAAAAAAATTTTTCAACTTTTTTCAACTTTACCCCCGTGGGATATATATTCTACCCACACACATTTGGAACTCTCCTGGGGTACCCTCACACATATTATTCCCTCATTTAGTGGATATTTTCACAAAAAAGTGAAATTTTCAAAAATACAGAAAATTAGCTGAAAACCACGAAATATCAAGGACTCATTGGGCGAATCGCTCTGGAACTGAAATCGGAATGCTCACTTACATTTCCCCTATCTGAAAGTCTGATAAATGCCAGAAAAATGGCTAAATCCAAAAAAAAATAATTTCAACTTTTTTTAATTTTAACCCTGTCGGATATATATTCTACCCACACACATTTGGAACTCTCCTGGGGTACCCTCACACATATTATTCCCTCATTTAGTGGATATTTTCACAAAAAAGTGAAATTTTCAAAAATCCTGAAAATTGGCTGAAAACAACTAAATATCAAAGACTCATTGGGCGAATCGCTCTGGAACTGAAATCGGAACGAACACTGACATTTCCCCTATCTGAAAGTCTGATAAACGCCGGAAAAATGACTAAGTCCAAAAAAAAAATATTTAAACTTTTTTCAAATTTTACCCCCGTGGGATATAAATTCTACCCACACACATTTGGAACTCTCCTGGGGTACCCTCACACATATTATTCCCTCATTTAGTGGATATTTTCACAAAAAAGTGAAATTGTCAAAAATCCTGAAAATTGACTGAAAACTACTAAATATCAAGGACTCTGGAACTGAAATCGGAATGCTCACTTACATTTCCCCTATCTGAAAGTCTGATAAATGCCAGAAAAATGAGTAAATCCAAAAAAAAAATTTTTCAACTTTTTTCAATTTTACCCCCGTGAGATACATATTCTACCCACACACATTTGGAACTCTCCTGGGGTACCCTCACACATATTATTCCCTCATTTAGTGGATATTTTCACAAAGAAGTGAAATTTTCAAAAATCCAGAAAATTAGCTGAAAACCACGAAATATCAAGGACTCTTTGGGCGAATCGCTCTGGAACTGAAATCGGAATGCTCACTTACATTTCCCCTATCTGAAAGTCTGATAAATGCCAGAAAAATGGCTAAATCCAAAAAAAAAAATATTTCAACTTTTTTCAATTTTACCCCCGTGGGATATATGTTCTACCCACACACATTTGGAACTCTCCTGGAGTACCCTCACACATATTATTCCCTCATTTAGTGGATATTTTCACACAAAAGTGAAATTTTAAAAAATTCAGAAAATTGCTTGAAAACGACGAAATAACAAGGACTCATTGGGCGAATCGCTCTGGAACTGAAATCGGAATGCTCACTGACATTTCCCCTATCTGAAAGTCTGATAAACGCCGGAATAATGACTTAAGTCCAAAAAAAAAAATTTTTCAACTTTTTTCAATTTTACCCCTGCGGGATATATATTCTACCCACACACATTTGCAACTCTCCTGGGGTACCCTCACACATATTGTTCCCTCATTTATGGATATTTTCACAAAAAAGTGAAATTTTCAAAAATCCAGAAAATTGGCTGAAAGCGACTAAATATCAAGGACTCATAGGGCGAATTGCTCTGGAACTGAAATCGGAATGCTCACTGACATTTCCCCTATCTGAAAGTCTGATAAACGCCGGAAAAATGACTTAAGTACAAAAAAAAATTTTTTTTCAACTTTTTTCAATTTTACCCCCGTGGGATATATATTCTACCCACACACATTTGGAACTCTCCTGGGGTACCCTCACACATATTATTCCCTCATTTAGTGGATATTTACAGAAAAAAGTGAAATTTTCAAAAATCCAGAAAATTAGCTGAAAACAACTAAATATCAAGGACTCATTGGGCGAATCGCTCTGGAACTGAAATCGGAATGCTCACTTACATTTCACCTATCTGAAAGTCTGATAAATGCCAGAAAAATGACTAAATCAAAAAAAAAAATTTTTTCAACTTTTTTCAACTTTACCCCCGTGGGATATATATTCTACCCACACACATTTGGAACTCTCCTGGGGTACCCTCACACATATTATTCCCTCATTTAGTGTATATTTTCACAAAAAAGTGAAATTTTCAAAAATCCAGAAAATTGGCTGAAAACGACTAAATATCAAGGACTCATTGGGCGAATCGCTCTGGAACGGAAATCGGAATGCTCACTGACATTTCCCCTATCTGAAAGTCTGATAAACGCCAGAAAAATGACTAAATCCAAAAAAAAAAATATTTAAACTTTTTTCAATTTTACCCCCGTGGGATATATATTCTACCCACACATATTTGGAACTCTCCTGGGGTACCCTCACACATATTATTCCCTCATTTAGTGGATATTTTCACAAAAAAGTGAAATTTTCAAAAATCCAGAAAATTGGCTGAAAACGACTAAATAACAAGGACTCATTGGGCAAATCGCTCTGGAACTGAAATCGGAATGCTCACTGACATTTCCCCTATCTGAAAGTCTGATAAACGCCGGAAAAATGACTAAGTCCAAAAAAAATTATTTTTTCAACTTTTTTCAATTTTACCCCCGTGGGATATATATTCTACCCACACACATTTGGAACTCTCCTGGGGTACCCTCACACATATTATTCCCTCATTTAGTGGATATTTTCACAAAAAAGTGAAATTTTCAAAAATCCAGAAAATTGGCTGAAAACAACTAAATATCAAGGACTCATTGGGCGAATCGCTCTGGAACTGAAATCGGAATGCTCACTTACATTTCCCCTATCTGAAAGTCTGATAAATGCCAGAAAAATGACTAAATCCCCCAAAAAAAAAATTTCAACTTTTTTCAATTTTACCCCCGTTGCATATATATTCTACCCACACACATTTGGAACTCTCCTGGGGTACCCTCACACATATTATTCCCTCATTTAGTGGATATTTTCCCAAAAAAGTGAAATTTTCAAAAATCCAGAAAATTGGCTGAAAACGACTAAATATCAAGGACTCGTTCGGCAAATCGCTCTGGAACTGAAATCGGAATGCTCACTTACATTTCCCCTATCTGAAAGTCTGATAAACGCCGGAAAAATGACTAAGTCCAAAAAAAAATATTTAAACTTTTTTCAATTTTACCCCCGTGGAAATTTATTCTACCCACACACATTTGGAACTCTCCTGGGGTACCCTCACACATATTATTCCTTCATTTAGTGGATATTTTCACAAAAAAGTGAAATTTTCAAAAATACAGAAAATTAGCTGAAAACCACGAAATATCAAGGACTCATTGGGCGAATCGCTCTGGAACTGAAATCGGAACGATCACTGACATTTCCCCTATCTGAAAGTCTGATAAACGCCGGAGAAATGACTAAGTCCAAAAAAAATTTATTTTCAACTTTTTTCAATTTTACCCCCGAGGGATATATATTCTACCCACACACATTTTGAACTCTCCTGGGGTACCCTCACACATATTATTCCCTCATTTAGTGGATATTTTCACAAAAAAGTGAAATTTTCAAAAATCCAGAAAATTGACTGAAAACTACTAAATATCAAGGACTCATTGGGCGAATCGCTCTGGAACTGAAATCAGAATGCTCACTTACATTTCCCCTATCTGAAAGTCTGATAAATGCCAGAAAAATGACTAAATCCAAAAAAAAATATTTCAACCTTTTCAATTTTACCCCCGTGGGATATATATTCTACCCACACACATTTGGAACTCTCCTGGGGTACCCTCACACATATTATTCCCTCATTTAGTGGATATTTTCACAAAAAAGTGAAATTTTCAAAAATCCAGAAAATTAGCTGAAAACCACGAAATATCAAGGACTCTTTGGGCGAATCGCTCTGGAACTGAAATCGGAACGATCACTGACATTTCCCCTATCTGAAAGTCTGATAAACACCGGAGAAATGACTAAGTCTAAAAAAAAAAATTTTTCAACTTTTTTCAATTTTACCCCCGTGGGATATATATTCTACCCACACACATTTGGAAGTCTCCTGGGGTACCCTCACACATATTATTCCCTCATTTAGTGGATATTTTCACAAAAAAAGTGAAATTTTCAAAAATCCAGAAAATTGGCTGAAAACAACTAAATATCAAGGACTCATTGGGCGAATCGCTCTGGAACTGAAATCGGATTGCTCACGTACATTTCCCCTATCTGAAAGTCTGATAAATGCCAGAAAAATGACTAAATCCCCCCAAAAAAAAATTTCAACTTTTTTCAATTTTACCCCCGTGGCATATATATTCTACCCACACACATTTGGAACTCTGTTGGGGTACCCTCACACATATTATTCCCTCATTTAGTGGATATTTTCACAAAAAAAGTGAAATTTTCAAAAATCCAGAAAATTGGCTGAAAACGACTAAATATCAAGGACTCGTTCGGCGAATCGCTCTGGAACTGAAATCGGAATGCTCACTTACATTTCCCCTATCTGAAAGTCTGATAAACGCCGGAAAAATGACTAAGTCCAAAAAAAAAATATTTAAACTTTTTTCAATTTTACCCCCGTGGGATATTTATTCTACCCACACACATTTGGAACTCTCCTGGGGTACCCTCACACATATTATTCCTTCATTTAGTGGATATTTTCACAAAAAAGTGAAATTTTCAAAAATACAGAAAATTAGCTGAAAATCACGAAATATCAAGGACTCATTGGGCGAATCGCTCTGGAACTGAAATCGGAACGATCACTGACATTTCCCCTATCTGAAAGTCTGATAAATGCCGGAGAAATGACTAAGTCCAAAAAAAAATTATTTTCAACTTTTTTCAATTTTACCCCCGAGGGATATATATTCTACCCACACACATTTTGAACTCTCCTGGGGTACCCTCACACATATTATTCCCTCATTTAGTGGATATTTTCACAAAAAAGTGAAATTTTCAAAAATCCAGAAAATTGACTGAAAACTACTAAATATCAAGGACTCATTGGGCGAATCGCTCTGGAACTGAAATCAGAATGCTCACTTACATTTCCCCTATCTGAAAGTCTGATAAATGCCAGAAAAGTGACTAAATCCCAAAAAAAAATATTTCAACTTTTTTCAATTTTACCCCCGTGGGATATATATTCTACCCACACACATTTGGAACTCTCCTGGGGTACCCTCACACATATTATTCCCTCATTTAGTGGATATTTTCACAAAAAAGTGAAATTTTCAAAAATCCAGAAAATTTGCTGAAAACGACTAAATATCAAGGACTCATTGGGCGAATCGCTCTGGAACTGAAATCGGAATGCTCACTGACATTTCCCCTATCTGAAAGTCTGATAAACGCCGGAAAAATGACTAAGTACAAAAAAAATTTTTTTTTCAATTTTAACCCTGTGGGATATATATTCTACCCACACACATTTGGAACTCTCCTGGGGTACCCTCACACATATTATTCCCTCATTTAGTGGATATTTTCACAAAAAAGTGAAATTTTCAAAAATCCAGAAAATTAGCTGAAAACCACGAAATATCAAGGACTCATTGGGCGAATCGCTCTGGAACTGAAATCGGAACGATCACTGACATTTCCCCTATCTGAAAGTCTGATAAACGCCAAAGAAATGACTAAGTCCAAAAAAAAAAATTTTTTAACTTTTTTCAAATTTACCCCCGTGGGATACATATTCTACCCACACACATTTGTAACTCTCCTGGGGTACCCTCACACATATTATTCCCTCATTTAGTGGATATTTTCACAAAAAAGTGAAATTTTCAAAAATCCAGAAAATTAGCTGAAAACCACGAAATATCAAGGACTCATTGGGCGAATCGCTCTGGAACTGAAATCGGAACGATCACTGACATTTCCCCTATCTGAAAGTCTGATAAACGCCAAAGAAATGACTAAGTCCAAAAAAAAAAATTTTTTAACTTTTTTCAAATTTACCCCCGTGGGATACATATTCTACCCACACACATTTGTAACTCTCCTGGGGTACCCTCACACATATTATTCCCTCATTTAGTGGATATTTTCACAAAAAAGTGAAATTTTCAAAAATCCAGAAAATTTCCTGAAAACGACTAAATATCAAGGACTCATTGGGCGAATCGCTCTGGAACTGAAATCGGAATGCTCACTGACATTTCCCCTATCTGAAAGTCTGATAAACGCCGGAAAAATGACTAAGTACAAAAAAAATTTTTTTTTCAATTTTAACCCTGTGGGATATATATTCTACCCACACACATTTGGAACTCTCCTGGGGTACCCTCACACATATTATTCCCTCATTTAGTGGATATTTTCACAAAAAAGTGAAATTTTCAAAAATCCAGAAAATTAGCTGAAAACTACGAAATATCAAGGACTCATTGGGCGAATCGCTCTGGAACTGAAATCGGAACGATCACTGACATTTCCCCTATCTGAAAGTCTGATAAACACCGGAGAAATGACTAAGTCTAAAAAAAAAAATTTTTCAACTTTTTTCAATTTTACCCCCGTGGGATATATATTCTACCCACACACATTTGGAACTCTCCTGGGGTACCCTCACACATATTATTCCCTCATTTAGTGGATATTTTCACAAAAAAAGTGAAATTTTCAAAAATCCAGAAACTTGGCTGAAAACAACTAAATATCAAGGACTCATTGGGCGAATCGCTCTGGAACTGAAATCGGAATGCTCACTTTCATTTCCCCTATCTGAAAGTCTGATAAATGCCAGAAAAATGACTAAATCCCCCCCAAAAAAAATTTCAACTTTTTTCAATTTTACCCCCGTGGCATATATATTCTACCCACACACATTTGGAACTCTCCTGGGGTACCCTCACACATATTATTCCCTCATTTAGTGGATATTTTCACAAAAAAGTGAAATTTTCAAAAATCCAGAAAATTGGCTGAAAACGACTAAATATCAAGGACTCGTTCGGCGAATCGCTCTGGAACTGAAACCGGAATGCTCACTTACATTTCCCCTATCTGAAAGTCTGATAAATGCCAGAAAAATGACTAAATCCAAAAAAAAAAATATTTCAACTTTTTTCAATTTTACCCCCGTGGGATATATATTCTACCCACACACATTTGGAACTCTCCTGGGGCACCCTCACACATATTATTCCCTCATTTAGTGGATATTTTCACAAAAAAGTGAAATTTTCAAAAATCCAGAAAATTGGCAGAAAACAACTAAATATCAAGGACTCATTGGGCGAATCGCTCTGGAACTGAAATCGGAACGATCACTGACATTTCCCCTGTCTGAAAGTCTGATAAACGCCGGAAAAATGACTAAGTCCAAAAAAAAAAATTTTTCAACTTTTTTCAATTTTACCCCCGTGGGATATATATTCTACCCACACACATTTGGAACTCTCCTGGGGTACCCTCACACATATTATTCCCTCATTTAGTGGATATTTTCACAAAAAAGTGAGATTTTCAAAAATCCAGAAAATTGGCTGAAAACAACTAAATATCAAGGACTCGTTGGGCGAATCGCTCTGGAACTGAAATCGGAATGCTCACTGACATTTCCCCTATCTGAAAGTCTGATAAACGCCGGAAAAATGACTAAGTCCAAAAAAATATTTTTTTCAACTTTTTTCAATTTTACCCCCGTGAGAAATATATTCTACCCACACACATTTGGAACTCTCCTGGGGTACCCTCACACATATTATTCCCTCATTTAGTGGATATTTTCACAAAAAAGTGACATTTTCAAAACATCCAGAAAATTAGCTGAAAACCACGAAATATCAAGGACTCATTGGGCGAATCGCTCTGGAACTGAAATCGGAATGCTCACTTACATTTCCCCTATCTGAAAGTCTGATAAATGCTAGAAAAATGACTAAATCCCCAAAAAAAAAATTTCATCTTTTTTCAATTTTACCCCCGTGGGATATATATACTACCTACACACATTTGGCACTCTCCTGGGGTACCCTCACACATATTATTCCCTAATTAAGTGGATATTTTCACAAAAAAGTGAAATTTTCATAAATCCAGAAAATTGCCTGAAAACTACTAAATATCAAGGACTCATTGGGCGAATCGCTCTGGAACAGAAATCTGAACGCTCACTGACATTTCCCCAATCTGAAAGTCTGATAAACGCCGGAAAAATGACTAAGTCCAAAAAATAAATGTTTTCAACATTTTTAAATTTTACCCCCCGTCTGATATATATTCTACCCACACACATTTGGAACTCTCCTGGGGTACCCTCACACATATTATTCCCTCATTTAGTGGATGTTTTCACAAAAAAAGTGAAATTTTCAAAAATCCAAATTATTGGCTGAAAACGACTAACTATCAAGGACTCATGGGGCGAATCGCTCTAGAACTGAAATCGGAATGCTCACTGACATTTTCCCTATCTGAAAGTCTGATAAACGCCGGAAAAATGACTAAGTCCAAAAAATGTTTTTTTTCAATTTTACCCCAGTGGGATATATATACTACCCACACACATTTGGAACTCTCCTGGGGTACCCTCACACATATTATTCCCTAATTAAGTGGATATTTTCACAAAAAAGTGAAATTTTCAAAATCCCAAATTATTGGCTGAAAACGACTAACTATCAAGGACTCATGGGGCGAATCGCTCTGGAACTGAAATCGGAATGCTCACTGACATTTCCCCTATCTGAAAGTCTGATAAACGCCGGAAAAATAACTAAGTCCAAAAAAAAATTTTTCAACTTTTTACAATTTTAGCCCCGTGGGATATATATTCTACCCACACACATTTGGAACTTTCCTGGGGTACCCTCACACATATTATTCCCTCATTTAGCGGATATTTTCACAAAAAAGTAAAATTTTCCAAAAATCCAGAAAATTGCCTGAAAACGACTAAATATCAAGGACTCATTGGGCGAATCGCTCTGGAACTGAAATCGGAACGCTCACTGACATTTCCCCTATCTGAAAGTCTGATAAACGCCGGCAAAATGACTATGTCCCCAAAATTTTTTTTTTCAATTTTACCCCCGTGGGGTATATATTCTACCCACACACATTTGGAACTCTCCTGGGGTACCCTCACACATATTATTCCCTCATTTAGTGGATATTTTCACAAAAAAGTGAAATTTTCAAAAATTCAGAAAATTGCCTGACAACGACGAAATATCAAGGACTCATTGGGCGTATCGCACTGTAACTGAAATCGGATCGATCACTGACATTTCCCCAATCTGAAAGTCTGATAAACGCCGGAAAAATGACTAAGTCCAAAAAAATAATTTTTTCAACTTTTTTAAATTTTACCCCCGTGGGATATATATTCTACCGACACACATTTGGAACTCTCCTGGGGTACCCTCACACATATTATTCCCTCATTTAGTGGATATTTTCACAAAAAAGTGAAATTTTCAAAAATCCAAATTATTGGCTGAAAACGACTAACTATCAAGGACTCATGGGGCGAATCGCTCTGGAACTGAAATCGGAATGCTCACTGACATTTCCCCTATCTGAAAGTCTGATAAACGCCGGAAAAATGACTATGTCCAAAAAAATTTTTTTTTCAATTTTACCCCCGTGGGGTATATATTCTACCCACACACATTTGGAACTCTCCTGGGGTACCCTCACACATATTATTCCCTCATTTAGTGGATATTTTCACAGAAAAGTGAAATTTTCAAAAATTCAGAAAATTGCCTGACAACGAGGAAATATCAAGGACTCATTGGGCGAATCACTCTGGAACTGAAATCGGAACGCTCACTGACATTTCCCCTATCTGAAAGTCTGATAAACGCCGGAAAAATGACTAAGTCCCAAAAAATTTTTTTTTCAATTTTACCCCAGTGGGATATATATACTACCCACACACATTTGGAACTCTCCTGGGGTACCCTCACACATATTATTCCCTAATTAAGTGGATATTTTCACAAAAAAGTGAAATTTTCAAAAATCCAGAAAATTGCCTGAAAAGGACTAAATATGAAGGACTCATTGGGCGAACCGCTCTGGAACTGAAATCGGAACCCTCACTGACATTTCCCCAATCTGAAAGTCTGATAAACGCCGGAAAAATGACTAAGTCCAGAAAAAAAAAATTTTCAACTTTTTTCAATTTTACCCCCGTGGGATATATATTCTACCCACACACATTTGGAACTCTCCTGGGGTACCCTCACACATATTATTCAATCATTTAGTGGATATTTTCACAAAAAAGTGAAATTTTCAAAAATCCAGAAAATTGGCTGAAAATGAGTAAATATCAAGGGCTCATTGGGCGAATCGCTCTGGAACTGAAATCGGAACGCTCACTGATATTTCCCCTATCTGAAAGTCTGATAAACGCCGGAAAAATGACTAAGTCCAAAAAAATTTTTTTTTAAATTATACCCCCGTGGGATATATATTCTACCCACACACATTTGGAACTCTCCTGGGGTACCCTCACACATATTATTCAATCATTTAGTGGATATTTTAAAAAAAAAGTGAAATTTTCAAAAATCCAGAAAATTGTCAGAAAATGACTAAATATCAAGGACTCATTGGGCGTATCGCACTGTAACTGAAATCGGATCGATCACTGACATTTCCCCAATCTGAAAGTCTGATAAACGCCGGAAAAATGACTAAGTCCAAAAAAATAATTTTTTCAACTTTTTTAAATTTTACCCCCGTGGGATATATATTCTACCGACACACATTTGGAACTCTCCTGGGGTACCCTCACACATATTATTCCCTCATTTAGTGGATATTTTCACAAAAAAGTGAAATTTTCAAAAATCCAGAAAATTGGCTGAAAATGATAAATATCAAGGGCTCATTGGGCGAATCGCTCTGGAACTGAAATCGGAACTCTCACTGACATTTCCCCTATCTGAAAGTCTGATAAACGCCGGAAAAATTACTAAGTCCAAAAAATTTTTTTTTTAAATTTTACCCCAGTGGGATATATATACTACCCACACACATTTGGAACTATCCTGGGGTACCCTCACACATATTATTCCCTAATTAAGTGGATATTTTCACAAAAAAGTGAAATTTTCAAAAATCCAAATTAGTGGCTGAAAACGACTAACTATCAAGGACTCATTGGGCGAATCGCTCTGGAACTGAAATCGGAATGCTCACTGACATTTCCCCTATCTGAAAGTCTGATAAACGCCGGAAAAATGACTATATCCAAAAATTTTTTTTTTTCAATTTTACCCCAGTGGGATATATATACTACCCACACACATTTGGAACTCTCCTGGGGTACCCTCACACATATTATTCCCTAATTAAGTGGATATTTTCACAAAAAAGTGAAATTTTCATAAATCCAGAAAATTGCCTGAAAACGACTAAATATCAAGGACTCATTGGGCGAATCGCTCTGGAACAGAAATCTGAACGCTCACTGACATTTCCCCAATCTGAAAGTCTGATAAACGCTGGAAAAATGACTAAGTCCAAAAAATAAATGTTTTCAACATTTTTAAATTTTACCCCCCGTCTGATATATATTCTACCCACACACATTTGGAACTCTCCTGGGGTACCCTCACACATATTATTCCCTCATTTAGTGGATGTTTTCACAAAAAAAGTGAAATTTTCAAAAATCCAAATTATTGGCTGAAAACGACTAACTATCAAGGACTCATGGGGCGAATCGCTCTAGAACTGAAATCGGAATGCTCACTGACATTTCCCCTATCTGAAAGTCTGATAAACGCCGGAAAAATGACTAAGTCCAAAAAATGTTTTTTTTCAATTTTACCCCAGTGGGATATATATACTACCCACACACATTTGGAACTCTCCTGGGGTACCCTCACACATATTATTCCCTAATTAAGTGGATATTTTCACAAAAAAGTAAAATTTTCAAAATCCCAAATTATTGGCTGAAAACGACTAACTATCAAGGACTCATGGGGCGAATCGCTCTGGAACTGAAATCGGAATGCTCACTGACATTTCCCCTATCTGAAAGTCTGATAAACGCCGGAAAAATAACTAAGTCCAAAAAAAAATTTTTCAACTTTTTACAATTTTAGCCCCGTGGGATATATATTCTACCCACACACATTTGGAACTTTCCTGGGGTACCCTCACACATATTATTCCCTCATTTAGCGGATATTTTCACAAAAAAGTAAAATTTTCCAAAAATCCAGAAAATTGCCTGAAAACGACTAAATATCAAGGACTCATTGGGCGAATCGCTCTGGAACTGAAATGGGAACGCTCACTGACATTTCCCCTATCTGAAAGTCTGATAAACGCCGGCAAAATGACTATGTCCCCAAAATTTTTTTTTTCAATTTTACCCCCGTGGGGTATATATTCTACCCACACACATTTGGAACTCTCCTGGGGTACCCTCACACATATTATTCCCTCATTTAGTGGATATTTTCACAAAAAAGTGAAATTTTCAAAAATTCAGAAAATTGCCTGACAACGACGAAATATCAAGGACTCATTGGGCGTATCGCACTGTAACTGAAATCGGATCGATCACTGACATTTCCCCAATCTGAAAGTCTGATAAACGCCGGAAAAATGACTATATCCAAAAATTTTTTTTTTTCAATTTTACCCCAGTGGGATATATATACTACCCACACACATTTGGAACTCTCCTGGGGTACCCTCACACATATTATTCCCTAATTAAGTGGATATTTTCACAAAAAAGTGAAATTTTCAAAAATCCAGAAAATTGCCTGAAAACAACTAAATATGAAGGACTCATTGGGCGAACCACTCTGGAACTGAAATCGGATCGATCACTGACATTTCCCCTATCTGAAAGTCTGATAAACGCCGGAAAAATGACTATATCCAAAAATTTTTTTTTTTCAATTTTACCCCAGTGGGATATATATACTACCCACACACATTTGGAACTCTCCTGGGGTACCCTCACACATATTATTCCCTAATTAAGTGGATATTTTCACAAAAAAGTGAAATTTTCAAAAATCCAGAAAATTGCCTGAAAACAACTAAATATGAAGGACTCATTGGGCGAACCACTCTGGAACTGAAATCGGATCGATCACTGACATTTCCCCAATCTGAAAGTCTGATAAACGCCGGAAAAATGACTAAGTCCAGAAAAAAAATTTTTTCAACTTTTTTCAATTTTACCCCCGTGGGATATATATTCTACCCACACACATTTAGAACTCTCCTGGGGTACCCTCACACATATTATTCAATCATTTAATGGATATTTTCACAAAAAAGTGAAATTTTCAAAAATCCAGAAAATTGGCTGAAAATGACTAAATATCAAGGGCTCATTGGGCGAGTCGCTCTGGAACTGAAATCGGAACGCTCACTGATATTTCCCCTATCTGAAAGTCTGATAAACGCCGGAAAAATGACTAAGTCCAAAAAAATTTTTTTTTCAATTATACCCCCGTGGGATATATATTCTACCCACACACATTTGGAACTCTCCTGGGGTACCCTCACACATATTATTCCCTAGTTAAGTGGATATTTTCACAAAAAAGTGAAATTTTCAAAAATCCATTAAATTGTCTGAAAACGACTAAATATCAAGGACTCATTGGGCGTATCGCACTGTAACTGAAACTGGATCGATCACTGACATTTCCCCAATCTGAAAGTCTGATAAACGCCAGAAAAATGACTAAGTCCAAAAAAATAATTTTTTCAACTTTTTTAAATTTTACCCCCGTGGGATATATATTCTACCCACACACATTTGGAACTCTCCTGGGGTACCCTCACACATATTATTTCCTAGTTAAGTGGATATTTTCACAAAAAAGTGAAATTTTCAAAAATCCAGAAAATTGGCTGAAAATGACTAAATATCAAGGGCTCATTGGGCGCATTGCTCTGGAACTGAAATCGGAACGCTCACTGACATTTCCCCTATCTGAAAGTCTGATAAACGCCGGAAAAATGACTAAGTCCGAAAAAAATTTTT
Source organism: Phyllobates terribilis (assembly GCF_046119375.1). Classification (NCBI taxonomy): domain Eukaryota; kingdom Metazoa; phylum Chordata; class Amphibia; order Anura; family Dendrobatidae; genus Phyllobates; species Phyllobates terribilis. The sequence goes on from NW_027362993.1 coordinate 1,441,519, forward strand.
TTTAAATTTTACCCCCGTGGGATATATACAGTGGTGGCCAAAAGTATTGGCACCCCTGCAATTCTGTCAGATAATACTCAGTTTCTTCCTGAAAATGATTGCAATCACAAATTCTTTGGTATTATTATCTTCATTTAATTTGCTTGCAAGGAAAAAACACAAAAGAGATTGAAGCAAAAATCAAATCATTGATCATTTCACACAAAACTCTAAAAATGGGCCAGACAAAAGTATTGGCACCCTCAGCCTAATACTTGGTTGCACAACCTTTAGCCAAAATAACTGCGAACAACCGCTTCCGGTAACCTTCAATGAGTTTCCTACAATGCTCTGCTGGAATTGTAGACCATTCTTCTTTGGCAAACTGCTCCAGGTCCCTGATATTTGAAGGGTGCCTTCTCCAAACTACCATTTTGAGATCTCTCCACAGGTGTTCTATGGGATTCAGGTCTGGACTCATTGCTGGCCACCTTAGAAGTCTCCAGTGCTTTCTCTCAAACCATTTTATAGTGCTTTTGGAAGTGTGTTTTGGGTCATTGTCCTGCTGGAAGACCCATGACCTCTGAGAGAGACCCAACTTTCTCACACTGGGCCCTACATTAGGCTGCAAAATTTGTTGGTAGTCTTCAGATTTCATAATGCCATGCACACGGTCAAGCAGTCCAGTGCCAGAGGCAGCAAAGCAACCCCAAAACATCAGGGAACCTCCGCCATGTTTGACTGTAGGGACCGTGTTCTTTTCTTTGAATGCCTCTTTTTTTTTCCTGTACACTCTATGTTGATGCTTTTTCCCAAAAAGCTCGACTTTTGTCTCATCTGACCAGAGAACATTCTTCCAAAACGTTTTAGGCTTTCTCAGGTAAGTTTTGGCAAACTCCAGCCTGGCTTTTTTATGTCTCCGGGTAATTAGTGGGGTCTTCTGGGTATCCTACCATACAGTCCCTTTTCATTCAGACGCTGACGGATATTACGGGTTGACACTGTTGTACCCTCGGACTGCAGGGCAGCTTGAACTTGTTTGGATGTTAGTCGAGGTTCTTTATCCACCATAAGCACAATTTTGCGTTGAAATCTCTCGTCAATTTTTCTTTTCCATCCACATCTAGGGAGGTTAGCCACAGTGCCATGGGCTTTAAACTTCTTGATGACACTGCGCACGGAAGACACAGGAACATTCAGGTCTTTGGAGATGGACTTGTAGCCTTGAGATTGCTCATGCTTCCTCACAATTTGGTTTCTCAAGTCCTCAGACAGTTCTTTGGTCTTCTTTCTTTTCTCCATGCTCAATGTGGTACACACAAGGACACAGGACAGAGGTTGAGTCAACTTTAATCCATGTTAACTGGCTGCAAGTGTGATTTAGTTATTACCAACACCTGTTAGGTGCCACAGGTAAGTTACAGGTGCTGTTAATTATACGAATTAGAGAAGCATCACATGATTTTTCAAAGGGTGCCAATACTTTTGTCCACCCCCTTTTTTAGGTTTGGTGTGGAGTTATATCCAATTTGGCTTTAGGACAATTCTTTTTGTGTTTTTTCATTGAAGACAAATTAAATGAAGAATTTGTGATTGCAATCATTTTCAGGAAAAAACTGAGTATTATCTGACAGAATTGCAGGGGTGCCAATACTTTTGGCCACCACTGTATACTACCCACACACATTTGGAACTCTCCTGGGGTACCCTAACACATATTATTCAATCATTTAGTGGATATTTTCACAAAAAAGTAAAATTTGAAAAAATCCAGAAAATTGGCTGAAAACGAATAAATATCAAGGACTCATTGGGCGTATCGCTCTGGACCTGAAATCGGAACGCTCACTGACATTTCCCCTATCTGAAAGTCTGATATAACGCCGGAAAAATGACTAAGTCCAAAAAAATTTTTTTTTCAATTTTACGCCCGTGGGATATATATACTACCTACACACATTTGGAACTCTCCTGGGGTACCCTCACACATATAATTTCCTAATTAAGTGGATATTTTCACAAAAAAGTGAAATTTTCATAAATCCAGAAAATTGCCTGAAAACGACTAAATATCAAGGACTCATTGGGCGAATCACTCTGGAACAGAAATCTGAAAGCTCACTGACATTTCCCCAATCTGAAAGTCTGATAAATGCCGGAAAAATGACTAAGTCCAAAAAAAATTTTTTTCAACTTTTTTCAATTTTACCCCGTGGGATATATATTCTACCCACACACATTTGGAACTCTCCTGGGGTACCCTCACACATATAATTCCCTAATTAAGTGGATATTTTCACAAAAAAAGTGAAATTTTCAAAAATCCAGAAAATTGCCTGAAAACGACAAAATATCAAGGAGTCATTGGGAGAATCGTTCTGTAGCTGAAATCGGTATGCTCACTTACATTTCCCCAATCTGAAAGTCTGATAAACGCCGGAAAAATGACTAAGTCCAAAAAATAAATGTTTTCAACATTTTTAAATTTTACCCCCCGTCTGATATATATTCTACCCACACACATTTGGAACTCTCCTGGGGTACCCTCACACATATTATTCCCTCATTTAGTGGATATTTTCACAAAAAAGTGAAATTTTCAAAAATCCAAATTATTGGCTGAAAACGATTAAATATCAAGGACTCATGGGGCGAATCGCTCTGGAACTGAAATCGGAATACTCACTGACATTTCCCCTATCTGAAAGTCTGATAAACACCGGAAAAATGACTAAGTCCAAAAAAAATTTTTTCAACTTTTTTTAATTTTAATCCTGTTTGATATATATTCTACCCACACACATTTGGAACTCTCCTGGGGTACCCTCACACATATTATTCCCTCATTTAGTGGATATTTTCACAAAAAAGTAAAATTTTCAAAAATTCAGAAAATTGGCTGAAAACAACTAAATATCAAGGATTCATTAGGCGAATCGCTCTGGAACTGAAATCGGAACGCTCACTGACATTTCCCCTATCTGAAAGTCTGATAAACGCCGGAAAAATGACTAAGTCCAAAAAAAAATTTTTTCAACTTTTTTCAATTTTACCCCCGTGGGATATATATTCTACCCACACACATTTGGAAATCTCCTGGGGTACCCTCCCACATATTATTCCCTCATTAAGTGGATATTTTCACAAAAAAGTGAAATTTTCAAAAATCCAGAAAATTGGCTGAAAACGACTAAATGTCAAGGACTCATTGGGCGAATCGCTCTGGAACTGAAATCGGAACGCTCACTGACATTTCCCCTATCTGAAAGTTTGATAAACGCCGGAAAAATGACTAAGTCCAAAAAAAAAATGTTTTCAACTTTTTTCAATTTTACCCCCGTGGGATATATATTCTACCCACACACATTTGGAACTCTCCTGGGGTACCCTCACACATATTATTCCCTCATTTAGTGGATATTTTCACAAAAAAGTGAAATTTTCAAAAATCCAGAAAATTGGCTGAAAATGACTAAATGTCAAGGATTCATTGGGCGAATCGCTCTGGAACTGAAATCGGAATGCTCACTGACATTTCCCCTATCTGAAAGTCTGATAAACGCCGGAAAAATGACTAAGTCCAAAAAAAAAATGTTTTCAACTTTTTTCAATTTTACCCCCGTGGGATATATATTCTACCCACACACATTTGGAACTCTACTGGGGTACCCTCACACATATTATTCCCTCATTTAGTGGATATTTTCACAAAAAAAGTGAAATTTTCAAAAATCCAGAAAATTGGCTGAAAATGACTAAATGTCAAGGACTCATTGGGCGAATCTCTCTGGCACTGAAATCGGAACGCTCACTGACATTTCCCCTATCTGAAAGTCTGATAAACGTCGGAAAAATGACTAAGTCCAGAAAAAAAATGTTTTCAACTTTTTTCAATTTTACCCCCGTGGGATATATATTCTATCCAAACACATTTGGAACTCTTCTGGGGTATCCTCACACATATTATTCCCTCATTTAGTGGATATTTTCACAAAAAAGTGAAATTTTAAAAAATCCAGAAAATTGGGTGAAAACGACTAAATATCAAGGACTCATTGGGCGAATCGCTCTGGAACTGAAATCGGAACGCTCATTGACATTTCCCCTATCTGAAAGTCTGATAAACGCCAGAAAAATGACTAAGTCCAAAAAAAGTTTTTTTTCAACTTTTTTCAAATTTACCACTGTGGGATATATTTTCTACCCACACACATTTGGAACTCTACTGGGGTACCCTCACACATATTACTCCCTCATTTAGTGGATATTTTCACAAAAAAGTGAAATTTTCAAAAATTCAGAAAATTGCCTGACAACGACGAAATATCAAGAACTCATTGGGCGAATCGCTCTGGAACTGAAATCGGAACGCTCAATGACATTTCCCCTATATGGAAGTCTGATAAACGTCGGAAAAATGACTAAGTCCAAAAAAAAAAAAATGTTCAGCTTTTTTCAATTTTACCCCCGTGGGATATATATTCTACCCACACACATTTGGAACTCTTCTGGGGTACTCTCACACATATTATTCCCTAATTTAGTGGATATTTTCACAAAAAAAGTGAAATTTTCAAAAATCCAGAAAATTGGCTGAAAACAACTAAATATCAAGGACTCATTGGGCGAATCGCTCTGGAACTGAAATCGGAACGCTCACTGACATTTCCCCTATCTGAAAGTCTGATAAACGACGGAAAAATGACTAAGTCCAAAAAAAAATTTTTTTCAACTTTTTTCAATTTTACCCCCGTGGGATATATATTCTACCCACACACATTTTGAACTCTCCTGGGGTACCCTCACACATATTATTCCCTCATTTAGTGGATATTTTCACAAAAAAGTGAAATTTTCAAAAATCCAGAAAATTGGTTGAAAACGACTAAATATCAAGGACTCATTGGGCGAATCACTCTGGAACTGAAATCGGAATGCTCACTGACATTTCCCCTATCTGAAAGTCTGATAAACGCCGGAAAAATGACTAAGTCCAAAAAAAGTTTTTTTTTCAACTTTTTTCAAATTTACCCCCGTGGGATATATATTCTACCGAAACACATTTGGAACTCTCCTTGGGTACCCTTACACATATTATTCCCTCATTTAGTGGTTATTTTCACAAAAAAGTGAAATTTTAAAAAATCCAGAAAATTGGCTGAAAACAACTAAATATCAAGGACTCATTGGGCGAATCGCTCTGGAACTGAAATCGGAATGCTCACTGACATTTCCCCTATCTGAAAGTCTGATAAACGACGGAAAAATGACTAAGTCCAAAAAAAAATTTTTTTCAACTTTTTTCAATTTTACCCCCGTGGGATATATATTCTACCCACACACATTTCGAACTCTCCTGGGGTACCCTCACACATATTATTCCCTCATTTAGTGGATATTTTCACAAAAAAGTGAAATTTTCAAAAATCCAGAAAATTGGCTGAAAACAACTAAATATCAAGGACTCATTGGGCGAATCGCTCTGGAACTGAAATCGGAACGCTCAATGACATTTCCCCTATATGGAAGTCTGATAAACGTCGGTAAAATGACTAAGTCCAAAAAAAAATTATTTTTCAACTTTTTTCAATTTTACCCCCATGGGATATATATTCTACCCACACACATTTCGAACTCTCCTGGGGTACCCTCACACATATTATTCCCTAATTTAGTGGATATTTTCACAAAAAAGTGAAATTTTCAAAAATCCAGAAAATTGGCTGAAAACAACTAAATATCAAGGACTCATTGGGCGAATCGCTCTGGAACTGAAATCGGAATGCTCACTGACATTTCCCCTATCTGAAAGTCTGATAAACGCCGGAAAAATGACTAAGTCCAAAAAAAGTTTTTTTTCAACTTTTTTCAAATTTACCCCCGTGGGATATATATTCTACCCACACACATTTGGAACTCTCCTGGGGTACCCTCACACATATTATTCCCTCATTTAGTGGATATTTTCACAAAAAAGTGAAATTTTCAAAAATCCAGAAAATTGGTTGAAAACGACTAAATATCAAGGACTCATTGGGCGAATCACTCTGGAACTGAAATCGGAATGCTCACTGACATTTCCCCTATCTGAAAGTCTGATAAACGCCGGAAAAATGACTAAGTCCAAAAAAAGTTTTTTTTCAACTTTTTTCAAATTTACCACCGTGGGATATATATTCTACCCACACACATTTCTAACTCTCCTGGGGTACCCTCACACATATTATTCCCTCATTTACTGGATATTTTCACAAAAAAGTGAAATTTTCAAAAATCCAGAAAATTGGCTGAAAATGACTAAATGTCAAGGACTCATTGGGCGAATCGCTCTGGAACTGAAATCAGAATGCTCACTGACATTTCCCCTATCTGAAAGTCTGATAAACGTCGGAAAAATGACTAAGTCCAAAAAAAAAAAATTGTTCAGCTTTTTTCAATTTTACCCCCGTGGGATATATATTCTACCCACACACATTTGGAACTCTTCTGGGGTACTCTCACACATATTATTCCCTAATTTAGTGGATATTTTCACAAAAAAAGTGAAATTTTCAAAAATCCAGAAAATTGGCTGAAAACAACTAAATATCAAGGACTCATTGGGCGAATCGCTCTGGAACTGAAATCGGAACGCTCACTGACATTTCCCCTATCTGAAAGTCTGATAAACGACGGAAAAATGACTAAGTCCAAAAAAAAAATTTTTTCAACTTTTTTCAGTTTTACCCCCGTGGGATATATATTCTACCCACACACATTTTGAACTCTCCTGGGGTACCCTCACACATATTATTCCCTCATTTAGTGGATATTTTCACAAAAAAGTGAAATTTTCAAAAATCCAGAAAATTGGCTGAAAACGACTAAATATCAAGGACTCATTGGGCGAATCGCTCTGGAACTGAAATCGGAACGCTCACTGACATTTCCCCTATCTGAAAGTCTGATAAACGCCGGAAAAATGACTAAGTCCAAAAAAAGTTTTTTTTTCAACTTTTTTCAAATTTACCCCCGTGGGATATATATTCTACCGACACACATTTGGAACTCTCCTGGGGTACCCTTACACATATTATTCCCTCATTTAGTGGTTATTTTCACAAAAAAGTGAAATTTTAAAAAATCCAGAAAATTGGCTGATAACGACTAAATATCAAGGACTCATTGGGCGAATCGCTCTGGAACTGAAATCGGAACTCTCACTGACATTTCCCCTATGTGAAAGTCTGATAAACGCCGGAAAGATGACTAAGTCCAAGAAAAAAATTTTTTCAACTTTTTTCAATTTTATCCCTGTGGGATACATATTCTACCCACACACATTTGGAACTCTCCTGGGGTACCCTCACACATATTATTCCCTCATTTAGTGGATATTTTCACAAAAAAGTGAAATTTTCAAAAATCCAGAAAATTGGTTGAAAACGACTAAATATCAAGGACTCAGTGGGCGAATCACTCTGGAACTGAAATCGGAATGCTCACTGACATTTCCCCTATCTGAAAGTCTGATAATCGCCGGAAAAATGACTAAGTCCAAAAAAAGTTTTTTTTTCAACTTTTTTCAAATTTACCCCCGTGGGATATATATTCTACCCACACACATTTCGAACTCTCCTGGGGTACCCTCACACATATTATTCCCTCATTTAGTGGATATTTTCACAAAAAAGTGAAATTTTCAAAAATCCAGAAAATTGGCTGAAAACAACTAAATATCAAGGACTCATTGGGCGAATCGCTCTGGAACTGAAATCGGAACGCTCAATGACATTTCCCCTATATGGAAGTCTGATAAACGTCGGTAAAATGACTAAGTCCAAAAAAAGTTTTTTTTCAACTTTTTTCAAATTTACCCCCGTGGGATATATATTCTACCGACACACATTTGGAACTCTCCTTGGGTACCCTTACACATATTATTCCCTCATTTAGTGGTTATTTTCACAAAAAAGTGAAATTTTAAAAAATCCTGAAAATTGGCTGAAAACAACTAAATATCAAGGACTCATTGGGCGAATCACTCTGGAACTGAAATCGGAACGCTCACTGACATTTCCCCTATCTGAAAGTCTGATAAACGACGGAAAAATGACTAAGTCCAAAAAAAAATTTTTTTCAACTTTTTTCAATTTTACCCCCGTGGGATATATATTCTACCCACACACATTTCGAACTCTCCTGGGGTACCCTCACACATATTATTCCCTCATTTAGTGGATATTTTCACAAAAAAGTGAAATTTTCAAAAATCCAGAAAATTGGCTGAAAACAACTAAATATCAAGGACTCATTGGGCGAATCACTCTGGAACTGAAATCGGAATGCTCACTGACATTTCCCCTATCTGAAAGTCTGATAAACGCCGGAAAAATGACTAAGTCCAAAAAAAGTTTTTTTTTCAACTTTTTTCAAATTTACCCCCGTGGGATATATATTCTACCGAAACACATTTGGAACTCTCCTTGGGTACCCTTACACATATTATTCCCTCATTTAGTGGTTATTTTCACAAAAAAATGAAATTTTAAAAAATCCAGAAAATTGGCTGAAAACAACTAAATATCAAGGACTCATTGGGCGAATCGCTCTGGAACTGAAATCGGAATGCTCACTGACATTTCCCCTATCTGAAAGTCTGATAAACGACGGAAAAATGACTAAGTCCAAAAAAAAATTTTTTTCAACTTTTTTCAATTTTACCCCCGTGGGATATATATTCTACCCACACACATTTCGAACTCTCCTGGGGTACCCTCACACATATTATTCCCTCATTTAGTGGATATTTTCACAAAAAAGTGAAATTTTCAAAAATCCAGAAAATTGGCTGAAAACAACTAAATATCAAGGACTCATTGGGCGAATCGCTCTGGAACTGAAATCGGAACGCTCAATGACATTTCCCCTATATGGAAGTCTGATAAACGTCGGTAAAATGACTAAGTCCAAAAAAAAATTATTTTTAAACTTTTTTTAATTTTACCCCCATGGGATATATATTCTACCCACACACATTTCGAACTCTCCTGGGGTACCCTCACACATATTATTCCCTAATTTAGTGGATATTTTCACAAAAAAGTGAAATTTTCAAAAATCCAGAAAATTGGCTGAAAACAACTAAATATCAAGGACTCATTGGGCGAATCGCTCTGGAACTGAAATCGGAATGCTCACTGACATTTCCCCTATCTGAAAGTCTGATAAACGCCGGAAAAATGACTAAGTCCAAAAAAAGTTTTTTTTCAACTTTTTTCAAATTTACCACCGTGGGATATATATTCTACCCACACACATTTCTAACTCTCCTGGGGTACCCTCACACATATTATTCCCTCATTTACTGGATATTTTCACAAAAAAGTGAAATTTTCAAAAATCCAGAAAATTGGTTGAAAATGACTAAATGTCAAGGACTCATTGGGTGAATCGCTCTGGAACTGAAATCAGAATGCTCACTGACATTTCCCCTATCTGAAAGTCTGATAAACGTCGGAAAAATGACTAAGTCCAAAAAAAAAAAATTGTTCAGCTTTTTTCAATTTTACCCCCGTGGGATATATATTCTACCCACACACATTTGGAACTCTTCTGGGGTACTCTCACACATATTATTCCCTAATTTAGTGGATATTTTCACAAAAAAAGTGAAATTTTCAAAAATCCAGAAAATTGGCTGAAAACAACTAAATATCAAGGACTCATTGGGCGAATCGCTCTGGAACTGAAATCGGAACGCTCACTGACATTTCCCCTATCTGAAAGTCTGATAAACGACGGAAAAATGACTAAGTCCAAAAAAAAATTTTTTTCAACTTTTTTCAGTTTTACCCCCGTGGGATATATATTCTACCCACACACATTTCGAACTCTCCTGGGGTACCCTCACACATATTATTCCCTCATTTAGTGGATATTTTCACAAAAAAGTGAAATTTTCAAAAATCCAGAAAATTGGCTGAAAACGACTAAATATCAAGGACTCATTGGGCGAATCGCTCTGGAACTGAAATCGGAACGCTCACTGACATTTCCCCTATCTGAAAGTCTGATAAACGCCGGAAAAATGACTAAGTCCAAAAAAAGTTTTTTTTTCAACTTTTTTCAAATTTACCCCCGTGGGATATATATTCTACCGACACACATTTGGAACTCTCCTGGGGTACCCTTACACATATTATTCCCTCATTTAGTGGTTATTTTCACAAAAAAGTGAAATTTTAAAAAATCCAGAAAATTGGCTGATAACGACTAAATATCAAGGACTCATTGGGCGAATCGCTCTGGAACTGAAATCGGAACTCTCACTGACATTTCCCCTATGTGAAAGTCTGATAAACGCCGGAAAGATGACTAAGTCCAAGAAAAAAATTTTTTCAACTTTTTTCAATTTTATCCCTGTGGGATACATATTCTACCCACACACATTTGGAACTCTCCTGGGGTACCCTCACACATATTATTCCCTCATTTAGTGGATATTTTCACAAAAAAGTGAAATTTTCAAAAATCCAGAAAATTGGTTGAAAACGACTAAATATCAAGGACTCAGTGGGCGAATCACTCTGGAACTGAAATCGGAATGCTCACTGACATTTCCCCTATCTGAAAGTCTGATAATCGCCGGAAAAATGACTAAGTCCAAAAAAAGTTTTTTTTTCAACTTTTTTCAAATTTACCCCCGTGGGATATATATTCTACCCACACACATTTCGAACTCTCCTGGGGTACCCTCACACATATTATTCCCTCATTTAGTGGATATTTTCACAAAAAAGTGAAATTTTCAAAAATCCAGAAAATTGGCTGAAAACAACTAAATATCAAGGACTCATTGGGCGAATCGCTCTGGAACTGAAATCGGAACGCTCAATGACATTTCCCCTATATGGAAGTCTGATAAACGTCGGTAAAATGACTAAGTCCAAAAAAAGTTTTTTTTCAACTTTTTTCAAATTTACCCCCGTGGGATATATATTCTACCGACACACATTTGGAACTCTCCTTGGGTACCCTTACACATATTATTCCCTCATTTAGTGGTTATTTTCACAAAAAAGTGAAATTTTAAAAAATCCTGAAAATTGGCTGAAAACAACTAAATATCAAGGACTCATTGGGCGAATCACTCTGGAACTGAAATCGGAACGCTCACTGACATTTCCCCTATCTGAAAGTCTGATAAACGACGGAAAAATGACTAAGTCCAAAAAAAAATTTTTTTCAACTTTTTTCAATTTTACCCCCGTGGGATATATATTCTACCCACACACATTTCGAACTCTCCTGGGGTACCCTCACACATATTATTCCCTCATTTAGTGGATATTTTCACAAAAAAGTGAAATTTTCAAAAATCCAGAAAATTGGCTGAAAACAACTAAATATCAAGGACTCATTGGGCGAATCACTCTGGAACTGAAATCGGAATGCTCACTGACATTTCCCCTATCTGAAAGTCTGATAAACGCCGGAAAAATGACTAAGTCCAAAAAAAGTTTTTTTTTCAACTTTTTTCAAATTTACCCCCGTGGGATATATATTCTACCGAAACACATTTGGAACTCTCCTTGGGTACCCTTACACATATTATTCCCTCATTTAGTGGTTATTTTCACAAAAAAATGAAATTTTAAAAAATCCAGAAAATTGGCTGAAAACAACTAAATATCAAGGACTCATTGGGCGAATCGCTCTGGAACTGAAATCGGAATGCTCACTGACATTTCCCCTATCTGAAAGTCTGATAAACGACGGAAAAATGACTAAGTCCAAAAAAAAATTTTTTTCAACTTTTTTCAATTTTACCCCCGTGGGATATATATTCTACCCACACACATTTCGAACTCTCCTGGGGTACCCTCACACATATTATTCCCTCATTTAGTGGATATTTTCACAAAAAAGTGAAATTTTCAAAAATCCAGAAAATTGGCTGAAAACAACTAAATATCAAGGACTCATTGGGCGAATCGCTCTGGAACTGAAATCGGAACGCTCAATGACATTTCCCCTATATGGAAGTCTGATAAACGTCGGTAAAATGACTAAGTCCAAAAAAAAATTATTTTTAAACTTTTTTTAATTTTACCCCCATGGGATATATATTCTACCCACACACATTTCGAACTCTCCTGGGGTACCCTCACACATATTATTCCCTAATTTAGTGGATATTTTCACAAAAAAGTGAAATTTTCAAAAATCCAGAAAATTGGCTGAAAACAACTAAATATCAAGGACTCATTGGGCGAATCGCTCTGGAACTGAAATCGGAATGCTCACTGACATTTCCCCTATCTGAAAGTCTGATAAACGCCGGAAAAATGACTAAGTCCAAAAAAAGTTTTTTTTCAACTTTTTTCAAATTTACCACCGTGGGATATATATTCTACCCACACACATTTCTAACTCTCCTGGGGTACCCTCACACATATTATTCCCTCATTTACTGGATATTTTCACAAAAAAGTGAAATTTTCAAAAATCCAGAAAATTGGCTGAAAATGACTAAATGTCAAGGACTCATTGGGTGAATCGCTCTGGAACTGAAATCAGAATGCTCACTGACATTTCCCCTATCTGAAAGTCTGATAAACGTCGGAAAAATGACTAAGTCCAAAAAAAAAAAATTGTTCAGCTTTTTTCAATTTTACCCCCGTGGGATATATATTCTACCCACACACATTTGGAACTCTTCTGGGGTACTCTCACACATATTATTCCCTAATTTAGTGGATATTTTCACAAAAAAAGTGAAATTTTCAAAAATCCAGAAAATTGGCTGAAAACAACTAAATATCAAGGACTCATTGGGCGAATCGCTCTGGAACTGAAATCGGAACGCTCACTGACATTTCCCCTATCTGAAAGTCTGATAAACGACGGAAAAATGACTAAGTCCAAAAAAAAATTTTTTTCAACTTTTTTCAGTTTTACCCCCGTGGGATATATATTCTACCCACACACATTTCGAACTCTCCTGGGGTACTCTCACACATATTATTCCCTCATTTAGTGGTTATTTTCACAAAAAAGTGAAATTTTAAAAAATCCAGAAAATTGGCTGATAACGGCTAAATATCAAGGACTCATTGGGCGAATCGCTCTGGAACTGAAATCGCAACTCTCACTGACATTTCCCCTATGTGAAAGTCTGATAAACGCCGGAAAGATGACTAAGTCCAAGAAAAAATTTTTTTCAACTTTTTTCAATTTTATCCCTGTGGGATACATATTCTACCCACACACATTTGGAACTCTCCTGGGGTACCCTCACACATATTATTCCCTCATTTAGTGGATATTTTCACAAAAAAGTGAAATTTTCAAAAATCCAGAAAATTGGTTGAAAACGACTAAATATCAAGGACTCAGTGGGCGAATCACTCTGGAACTGAAATCGGAATGCTCACTGACATTTCCCCTATCTGAAAGTCTGATAATCGCCGGAAAAATGACTAAGTCCAAAAAAAGTTTTTTTTTCAACTTTTTTCAAATTTACCCCCGTGGGATATATATTCTACCGACACACATTTGGAACTCTCCTTGGGTACCCTTACACATATTATTCCCTCATTTAGTGGTTATTTTCACAAAAAAGTGAAATTTTAAAAAATCCTGAAAATTGGCTGAAAACAACTAAATATCAAGGACTCATTGGGCGAATCACTCTGGAACTGAAATCGGAACGCTCACTGACATTTCCCCTATCTGAAAGTCTGATAAACGACGGAAAAATGACTAAGTCCAAAAAAAAATTTTTTTCAACTTTTTTCAATTTTACCCCCATGGGATATATATTCTACCCAAACACATTTCGAACTCTCCTGGGGTACCCTCACACATATTATTCCCTCATTTAGTGGATATTTTCACAAAAAAGTGAAATTTTCAAAAATCCAGAAAATTGGCTGAAAACGACTAAATATCAAGGACTCATTGGGCGAATCGCTCTGGAACTGAAATCGGAACGCTCAATGACATTTCCCCTATATGGAAGTTTGATAAACGTCGGTAAAATGACTAAGTCCAAAAAAAAATTTTTTTTCAACTTTTTTCAATTTTACCCCCATGGGATATATATTCTACCCACACACATTTCGAACTCTCCTGGGGTACTCTCACACATATTATTCCCTCATTTAGTGGTTATTTTCACAAAAAAGTGAAATTTTAAAAAATCCAGAAAATTGGCTGATAACGGCTAAATATCAAGGACTCATTGGGCGAATCGCTCTGGAACTGAAATCGCAACTCTCACTGACATTTCCCCTATGTGAAAGTCTGATAAACGCCGGAAAGATGACTAAGTCCAAGAAAAAAATTTTTTCAACTTTTTTCAATTTTATCCCTGTGGGATACATATTCTACCCACACACATTTGGAACTCTCCTGGGGTACCCTCACACATATTATTCCCTCATTTAGTGGATATTTTCACAAAAAAGTGAAATTTTCAAAAATCCAGAAAATTGGTTGAAAACGACTAAATATCAAGGACTCAGTGGGCGAATCACTCTGGAACTGAAATCGGAATGCTCACTGACATTTCCCCTATCTGAAAGTCTGATAATCGCCGGAAAAATGACTAAGTCCAAAAAAAGTTTTTTTTCAACTTTTTTCAAATTTACCCCCGTGGGATATATATTCTACCGACACACATTTGGAACTCTCCTTGGGTACCCTTACACATATTATTCCCTCATTTAGTGGTTATTTTCACAAAAAAGTGAAATTTTAAAAAATCCTGAAAATTGGCTGAAAACAACTAAATATCAAGGACTCATTGGGCGAATCACTCTGGAACTGAAATCGGAACGCTCACTGACATTTCCCCTATCTGAAAGTCTGATAAACGACGGAAAAATGACTAAGTCCAAAAAAAAATTTTTTTCAACTTTTTTCAATTTTACCCCCGTGGGATATATATTCTACCCACACACATTTCGAACTCTCCTGGGGTACCCTCACACATATTATTCCCTCATTTAGTGGATATTTTCACAAAAAAGTGAAATTTTCAAAAATCCAGAAAATTGGTTGAAAACGACTAAATATCAAGGACTCATTGGGCGAATCACTCTGGAACTGAAATCGGAATGCTCACTGACATTTCCCCTATCTGAAAGTCTGATAATCGCCGGAAAAATGACTAAGTCCAAAAAAAGTTTTTTTTTCAACTTTTTTCAAATTTACCCCCGTGGGATATATATTCTACCGACACACATTTGGAACTCTCCTTGGGTACCCTTACACATATTATTCCCTCATTTAGTGGTTATTTTCACAAAAAAGTGAAATTTTAAAAAATCCAGAAAATTGGCTGAAAACAACTAAATATCAAGGACTCATTGGGCGAATCGCTCTGGAACTGAAATCGGAATGCTCACTGACATTTCCCCTATCTGAAAGTCTGATAAACGACGGAAAAATGACTAAGTCCAAAAAAAAATTTTTTTCAACTTTTTTCAATTTTACCCCCGTGGGATATATATTCTACCCACACACATTTCGAACTCTCCTGGGGTACCCTCACACATATTATTCCCTAATTTAGTGGATATTTTCACAAAAAAGTGAAATTTTCAAAAATCCAGAAAATTGGCTGAAAACAACTAAATATCAAGGACTCATTGGGCGAATCGCTCTGGAACTGAAATCGGAATGCTCACTGACATTTCCCCTATCTGAAAGTCTGATAAACGCCGGAAAAATGACTAAGTCCAAAAAAAGTTTTTTTTCAACTTTTTTCAGTTTTACCCCCGTGGGATATATATTCTACCCACACACATTTCGAACTCTCCTGGGGTACTCTCACACTTATTATTCCCTAATTTAGTGGATATTTTCACAAAAAAGTGAAATTTTCAAAGATCCAGAAAATTGGCTGAAAATGACTAAATGTCAAGGACTCATTGGGCGAATCGCTCTGGAACTGAAATCGGAACGCTCACTGACATTTCCCCTATCTGAAAGTCTGATAAACGCCGGAAAAATGACTAAGTCCAAAAAAAGTTTTTTTTTCAACTTTTTTCAAATTTACCCCCGTGGGATATATATTCTACCGACACACATTTGGAACTCTCCTGGGGTACCCTTACACATATTATTCCCTCATTTAGTGGTTATTTTCACAAAAAAGTGAAATTTTAAAAAATCCAGAAAATTGGCTGATAACGACTAAATATCAAGGACTCATTGGGCGAATCGCTCTGGAACTGAAATCGGAACTCTCACTGACATTTCCCCTATGTGAAAGTCTGATAAACGCCGGAAAGATGACTAAGTCCAAGAAAAAATTTTTTTCAACTTTTTTCAATTTTATCCCTGTGGGATACATATTCTACCCACACACATTTGGAACTCTCCTGGGGTACCCTCACACATATTATTCCCTCATTTAGTGGATATTTTCACAAAAAAGTGAAATTTTCAAAAATCCAGAAAATTGGTTGAAAACGACTAAATATCAAGGACTCAGTGGGCGAATCACTCTGGAACTGAAATCGGAATGCTCACTGACATTTCCCCTATCTGAAAGTCTGATAATCGCCGGAAAAATGACTAAGTCCAAAAAAAGTTTTTTTTTCAACTTTTTTCAAATTTACCCCCGTGGGATATATATTCTACCGACACACATTTGGAACTCTCCTTGGGTACCCTTACACATATTATTCCCTCATTTAGTGGTTATTTTCACAAAAAAGTGAAATTTTAAAAAATCCTGAAAATTGGCTGAAAACAACTAAATATCAAGGACTCATTGGGCGAATCACTCTGGAACTGAAATCGGAACGCTCACTGACATTTCCCCTATCTGAAAGTCTGATAAACGACGGAAAAATGACTAAGTCCAAAAAAAAATTTTTTTCAACTTTTTTCAATTTTACCCCCATGGGATATATATTCTACCCAAACACATTTCGAACTCTCCTGGGGTACCCTCACACATATTATTCCCTAATTTAGTGGATATTTTCACAAAAAAGTGAAATTTTCAAAAATCCAGAAAATTGGCTGAAAACAACTAAATATCAAGGACTCATTGGGCGAATCGCTCTGGAACTGAAATCGGAATGCTCACTGACATTTCCCCTATCTGAAAGTCTGATAAACGCCAGAAAAATGACTAAGTCCAAAAAAAGTTTTTTTTCAACTTTTTTCAAATTTACCACCGTGGGATATATATTCTACCCACACACATTTCGAACTCTCCTGGGGTTCCCTCACACATATTATTCCCTCATTTAGTGGATATTTTCACAAAAAAGTGAAATTTTCAAAGATCCAGAAAATTGGCTGAAAATGACTAAATGTCAAGGACTCATTGGGCGAATCGCTCTGGAACTGAAATCGGAACGCTCACTGACATTTCCCCTATCTGAAAGTCTGATAAACGCCGGAAAAATGACTAAGTCCAAAAAAAGATTTTTTTCAACTTTTTTCAAATTTACCCCCGTGGGATATATATTCTACCCACACACATTTGGAACTCTCCTGGGGTACCCTCACACATATTATTCCCTCATTTAGTGGATATTTTCACAAAAAAGTGAAATTTTCAAAAATCCAGAAAATTGGTTGAAAACGACTAAATATCAAGGACTCATTGGGCGAATCACTCTGGAACTGAAATCGGAATGCTCACTGACATTTCCCCTATCTGAAAGTCTGATAAACGCCGGAAAAATGACTAAGTCCAAAAAAAGTTTTTTTTTCCACTTTTTTCAAATTTACCCCCGTGGGATATATATTCTACCGACACACATTTGGAACTCTCCTGGGGTACCCTTACACATATTATTCCCTCATTTAGTGGTTATTTTCACAAAAAAGTGAAATTTTAAAAAATCCAGAAAATTGGCTGATAACGACTAAATATCAAGGACTCATTGGGCGAATCGCTCTGGAACTGAAATCGGAACTCTCACTGACATTTCCCCTATGTGAAAGTCTGATAAACGCCGGAAAGATGACTAAGTCCAAGAAAAAATTTTTTTCAACTTTTTTCAATTTTATCCCTGTGGGATACATATTCTACCCACACACATTTGGAACTCTCCTGGGGTACCCTCACACATATTATTCCCTCATTTAGTGGATATTTTCACAAAAAAGTGAAATTTTCAAAAATCCAGAAAATTGGCTGAAAATGACTAAATGTCAAGGACTCATTGGGCGAATCGCTCTGGAACTGAAATCAGAATGCTCACTGACATTTCCCCTATCTGAAAGTCTGATAAACGTCGGAAAAATGACTAAGTCCAAAAAAAAAAAATTGTTCAGCTTTTTTCAATTTTACCCCCGTGGGATATATATTCTACCCACACACATTTGGAACTCTTCTGGGGTACTCTCACACATATTATTCCCTAATTTGGTGGATATTTTCACAAAAAAAAGTGAAATTTTCAAAAATCCAGAAAATTGGCTGAAAACAACTAAATATCAAGGACTCATTGGGCGAATCGCTCTGGAACTGAAATCGGAACGCTCACTGACATTTCCCCTATCTGAAAGTCTGATAAACGACGGAAAAATGACTAAGTCCAAAAAAAAAATTTTTTCAACTTTTTTCAGTTTTACCCCCGTGGGATATATATTCTACCCACACACATTTTGAACTCTCCTGGGGTACCCTCACACATATTATTCCCTCATTTAGTGGATATTTTCACAAAAAAGTGAAATTTTCAAAAATCCAGAAAATTGGCTGAAAACGACTAAATATCAAGGACTCATTGGGCGAATCGCTCTGGAACTGAAAATCGGAACGCTCAATGACATTTCCCCTATATGGAAGTTTGATAAACGTCGGTAAAATGACTAAGTCCCAAAAAAAATTTTTTTTCAACTTTTTTCAATTTTACCCCCATGGGATATATATTCTACCCACACACATTTCGAACTCTCCTGGGGTACTCTCACACATATTATTCCCTAATTTAGTGGATATTTTCACAAAAAAGTGAAATTTTCAAAGATCCAGAAAATTGGCTGAAAATGACTAAATGTCAAGGACTCATTGGGCGAATCGCTCTGGAACTGAAATCGGAACGCTCACTTACATTTCCCCTATCTGAAAGTCTGATAAACGCCGGAAAAATGACTAAGTCCAAAAAAAGTTTTTTTTTCAACTTTTTTCAAATTTACCCCCGTGGGATATATATTCTACCGACACACATTTGGAACTCTCCTGGGGTACCCTTACACATATTATTCACTCATTTAGTGGTTATTTTCACAAAAAAGTGAAATTTTAAAAAATCCAGAAAATTGGCTGATAACGACTAAATATCAAGGACTCATTGGGCGAATCGCTCTGGAACTGAAATCGGAACTCTCACTGACATTTCCCCTATGTGAAAGTCTGATAAACGCCGGAAAGATGACTAAGTCCAAGAAAAAAAATTTTTCAACTTTTTTCAATTTTATCCCTGTGGGATACATATTCTACCCACACACATTTGGAACTCTCCTGGGGTACCCTTACACATATTATTCCCTCATTTAGTGGTTATTTTCACAAAAAAGTGAAATTTTAAAAAAATCCTGAAAATTGGCTGAAAACAACTAAATATCAAGGACTCATTGGGCGAATCACTCTGGAACTGAAATCGGAACGCTCACTGACATTTCCCCTATCTGAAAGTCTGATAAACGACGGAAAAATGACTAAGTCCAAAAAAAAATTTTTTTCAACTTTTTTCAATTTTACCCCCGTGGGATATATATTCTACCCACACACATTTCGAACTCTCCTGGGGTACCCTCACACATATTATTCCCTCATTTAGTGGATATTTTCACAAAAAAGTGAAATTTTCAAAAATCCAGAAAATTGGCTGAAAACAACTAAATATCAAGGACTCATTGGGCGAATCGCTCTGGAACTGAAATCGGAACGCTCAATGACGTTTCCCCTATATGGAAGTCTGATAAACGTCGGTAAAATGACTAAGTCCAAAAAAAAAATATTTTTCAACTTTTTTCAATTTTACCCCCATGGGATATATATTCTACCCACACACATTTCGAACTCTCCTGGGGTACCCTCACACATATTATTCCCTAATTTAGTGGATATTTTCACAAAAAAGTGAAATTTTCAAAAATCCAGAAAATTGGCTGAAAACAACTAAATATCAAGGACTCATTGGGCGAATCGCTCTGGAACTGAAATCGGAATGCTCACTGACATTTCCCCTATCTGAAAGTCTGATAAACGCCAGAAAAATGACTAAGTCCAAAAAAAGTTTTTTTTCAACTTTTTTCAAATTTACCACCGTGGGATATATATTCTACCCACACACATTTCGAACTCTCCTGGGGTTCCCTCACACATATTATTCCCTCATTTAGTGGATATTTTCACAAAAAAGTGAAATTGTCAAAGATCCAGAAAATTGGCTGAAAATGACTAAATGTCAAGGACTCATTGGGCGAATCGCTCTGGAACTGAAATCGGAACGCTCACTGACAGTTCCCCTATCTGAAAGTCTGATAAACGCCGGAAAAATGACTAAGTCCAAAAAAAGATTTTTTTCAACTTTTTTCAAATTTACCCCCGTGGGATATATATTCTACCCACACACATTTGGAACTCTCCTGGGGTACCCTCACACATATTATTCCCTCATTTAGTTTATATTTTCACAAAAAAGTGAAATTTTCAAAAATCCAGAAAATTGGTTGAAAACGACTAAATATCAAGGACTCATTGGGCGAATCACTCTGGAACTGAAATCGGAATGCTCACTGACATTTCCCCTATCTGAAAGTCTGATAAACGCCGGAAAAATGACTAAGTCCAAAAAAAGTTTTTTTTCAACTTTTTTCAAATTTACCACCGTTGGATATATATTCTACCCACACACATTTCTAACTCTCCTGGGGTACCCTCACACATATTATTCCCTCATTTAGTGGTTATTTTCACAAAAAAGTGAAATTTTAAAAAATCCAGAAAATTGGCTGAAAACAACTAAATATCAAGGACTCATTGGGCGAATCGCTCTGGAACTGAAATCGGAATGCTCACTGACATTTCCCCTATCTGAAAGTCTGATAAACGACGGAAAAATGACTAAGTCCAAAAAAAAATTTTTTTCAACTTTTTTCAATTTTACCCCCGTGGGATATATATTCTACCCACACACATTTCGAACTCTCCTGGGGTACCCTCACACATATTATTCCCTCATTTAGTGGATATTTTCACAAAAAAGTGAAATTTTCAAAAATCCAGAAAATTGGCTGAAAACAACTAAATATCAAGGACTCATTGGGCGAATCGCTCTGGAACTGAAATCGGAACGCTCAATGACATTTCCCCTATATGGAAGTCTGATAAACGTCGGTAAAATGACTAAGTCCAAAAAAAAATTATTTTTCAACTTTTTTCAATTTTACCCCCATGGGATATATATTCTACCCACACACATTTCGAACTCTCCTGGGGTACCCTCACACATATTATTCCCTAATTTAGTGGATATTTTCACAAAAAAGTGAAATTTTCAAAAATCCAGAAAATTGGCTGAAAACAACTAAATATCAAGGACTCATTGGGCGAATCGCTCTGGAACTGAAATCGGAACGCTCACTTACATTTCCCCTATCTGAAAGTCTGATAAACGCCGGAAAAATGACTAAGTCCAAAAAAAGTTTTTTTTTCAACTTTTTTCAAATTTACCCCCGTGGGATATATATTCTACCGACACACATTTGGAACTCTCCTGGGGTACCCTTACACATATTATTCACTCATTTAGTGGTTATTTTCACAAAAAAGTGAAATTTTAAAAAATCCAGAAAATTGGCTGATAACGACTAAATATCAAGGACTCATTGGGCGAATCGCTCTGGAACTGAAATCGGAACTCTCACTGACATTTCCCCTATGTGAAAGTCTGATAAACGCCGGAAAGATGACTAAGTCCAAGAAAAAAAATTTTTCAACTTTTTTCAATTTTATCCCTGTGGGATACATATTCTACCCACACACATTTGGAACTCTCCTGGGGTACCCTTACACATATTATTCCCTCATTTAGTGGTTATTTTCACAAAAAAGTGAAATTTTAAAAAAATCCTGAAAATTGGCTGAAAACAACTAAATATCAAGGACTCATTGGGCGAATCACTCTGGAACTGAAATCGGAACGCTCACTGACATTTCCCCTATCTGAAAGTCTGATAAACGACGGAAAAATGACTAAGTCCAAAAAAAAATTTTTTTCAACTTTTTTCAATTTTACCCCCGTGGGATATATATTCTACCCACACACATTTCGAACTCTCCTGGGGTACCCTCACACATATTATTCCCTCATTTAGTGGATATTTTCACAAAAAAGTGAAATTTTCAAAAATCCAGAAAATTGGCTGAAAACAACTAAATATCAAGGACTCATTGGGCGAATCGCTCTGGAACTGAAATCGGAACGCTCAATGACGTTTCCCCTATATGGAAGTCTGATAAACGTCGGTAAAATGACTAAGTCCAAAAAAAAAATATTTTTCAACTTTTTTCAATTTTACCCCCATGGGATATATATTCTACCCACACACATTTCGAACTCTCCTGGGGTACCCTCACACATATTATTCCCTAATTTAGTGGATATTTTCACAAAAAAGTGAAATTTTCAAAAATCCAGAAAATTGGCTGAAAACAACTAAATATCAAGGACTCATTGGGCGAATCGCTCTGGAACTGAAATCGGAATGCTCACTGACATTTCCCCTATCTGAAAGTCTGATAAACGCCAGAAAAATGACTAAGTCCAAAAAAAGTTTTTTTTCAACTTTTTTCAAATTTACCACCGTGGGATATATATTCTACCCACACACATTTCGAACTCTCCTGGGGTTCCCTCACACATATTATTCCCTCATTTAGTGGATATTTTCACAAAAAAGTGAAATTGTCAAAGATCCAGAAAATTGGCTGAAAATGACTAAATGTCAAGGACTCATTGGGCGAATCGCTCTGGAACTGAAATCGGAACGCTCACTGACAGTTCCCCTATCTGAAAGTCTGATAAACGCCGGAAAAATGACTAAGTCCAAAAAAAGATTTTTTTCAACTTTTTTCAAATTTACCCCCGTGGGATATATATTCTACCCACACACATTTGGAACTCTCCTGGGGTACCCTCACACATATTATTCCCTCATTTAGTTTATATTTTCACAAAAAAGTGAAATTTTCAAAAATCCAGAAAATTGGTTGAAAACGACTAAATATCAAGGACTCATTGGGCGAATCACTCTGGAACTGAAATCGGAATGCTCACTGACATTTCCCCTATCTGAAAGTCTGATAAACGCCGGAAAAATGACTAAGTCCAAAAAAAGTTTTTTTTCAACTTTTTTCAAATTTACCACCGTTGGATATATATTCTACCCACACACATTTCTAACTCTCCTGGGGTACCCTCACACATATTATTCCCTCATTTAGTGGTTATTTTCACAAAAAAGTGAAATTTTAAAAAATCCAGAAAATTGGCTGAAAACAACTAAATATCAAGGACTCATTGGGCGAATCGCTCTGGAACTGAAATCGGAATGCTCACTGACATTTCCCCTATCTGAAAGTCTGATAAACGACGGAAAAATGACTAAGTCCAAAAAAAAATTTTTTTCAACTTTTTTCAATTTTACCCCCGTGGGATATATATTCTACCCACACACATTTCGAACTCTCCTGGGGTACCCTCACACATATTATTCCCTCATTTAGTGGATATTTTCACAAAAAAGTGAAATTTTCAAAAATCCAGAAAATTGGCTGAAAACAACTAAATATCAAGGACTCATTGGGCGAATCGCTCTGGAACTGAAATCGGAACGCTCAATGACATTTCCCCTATATGGAAGTCTGATAAACGTCGGTAAAATGACTAAGTCCAAAAAAAAATTATTTTTCAACTTTTTTCAATTTTACCCCCATGGGATATATATTCTACCCACACACATTTCGAACTCTCCTGGGGTACCCTCACACATATTATTCCCTAATTTAGTGGATATTTTCACAAAAAAGTGAAATTTTCAAAAATCCAGAAAATTGGCTGAAAACAACTAAATATCAAGGACTCATTGGGCGAATCGCTCTGGAACTGAAATCGGAATGCTCACTGACATTTCCCCTATCTGAAAGTCTGATAAACGCCGGAAAAATGACTAAGTCCAAAAAAAGTTTTTTTTCAACTTTTTTCAAATTTACCCCCGTGGGATATATATTCTACCCACACACATTTGGAACTCTCCTGGGGTACCCTCACACATATTATTCCCTCATTTAGTGGATATTTTCACAAAAAAGTGAAATTTTCAAAAATCCAGAAAATTGGTTGAAAACGACTAAATATCAAGGACTCATTGGGCGAATCACTCTGGAACTGAAATCGGAATGCTCACTGACATTTCCCCTATCTGAAAGTCTGATAAACGCCGGAAAAATGACTAAGTCCAAAAAAAGTTTTTTTTCAACTTTTTTCAAATTTACCACCGTGGGATATATATTCTACCCACACACATTTCTAACTCTCCTGGGGTACCCTCACACATATTATTCCCTCATTTACTGGATATTTTCACAAAAAAGTGAAATTTACAAAAATCCAGAAAATTGGCTGAAAATGACTAAATGTCAAGGACTCATTGGGCGAATCGCTCTGGAACTGAAATCAGAATGCTCACTGACATTTCCCCTATCTGAAAGTCTGATAAACGTCGGTAAAATGACTAAGTCCAAAAAAAAATTTTTTTTCAACTTTTTTCAATTTTACCCCCATGGGATATATATTCTACCCACACACATTTCGAACTCTCCTGGGGTACTCTCACACATATTATTCCCTCATTTAGTGGATATTTTCACAAAAAAGTGAAATTTTCAAAAATCCAGAAAATTGGTTGAAAACGACTAAATATCAAGGACTCATTGGGCGAATCGCTCTGGAACTGAAATCGGAACTCTCACTGACATTTCCCCTATGTGAAAGTCTGATAAACGCCGGAAAGATGACTAAGTCCAAGAAAAAAATTTTTTCAACTTTTTTCAATTTTATCCCTGTGGGATACATATTCTACCCACACACATTTGGAACTCTCCTGGGGTACCCTTACACATATTATTCCCTCATTTAGTGGTTATTTTCACAAAAAAGTGAAATTTTAAAAAATCCTGAAAATTGGCTGAAAACAACTAAATATCAAGGACTCATTGGGCGAATCACTCTGGAACTGAAATCGGAACGCTCACTGACATTTCCCCTATCTGAAAGTCTGATAAACGACGGAAAAATGACTAAGTCCAAAAAAAAATTTTTTTCAACTTTTTTCAATTTTACCCCCGTGGGATATATATTCTACCCACACACATTTCGAACTCTCCTGGGGTACCCTCACACATATTATTCCCTCATTTAGTGGATATTTTCACAAAAAAGTGAAATTTTCAAAAATCCAGAAAATTGGCTGAAAACAACTAAATATCAAGGACTCATTGGGCGAATCGCTCTGGAACTGAAATCGGAACGCTCAATGACGTTTCCCCTATATGGAAGTCTGATAAACGTCGGTAAAATGACTAAGTCCAAAAAAAAAATATTTTTCAACTTTTTTCAATTTTACCCCCATGGGATATATATTCTACCCACACACATTTCGAACTCTCCTGGGGTACCCTCACACATATTATTCCCTAATTTAGTGGATATTTTCACAAAAAAGTGAAATTTTCAAAAATCCAGAAAATTGGCTGAAAACAACTAAATATCAAGGACTCATTGGGCGAATCGCTCTGGAACTGAAATCGGAATGCTCACTGACATTTCCCCTATCTGAAAGTCTGATAAACGCCAGAAAAATGACTAAGTCCAAAAAAAGTTTTTTTTCAACTTTTTTCAAATTTACCACCGTGGGATATATATTCTACCCACACACATTTCGAACTCTCCTGGGTTTCCCTCACACATATTATTCCCTCATTTAGTGGATATTTTCACAAAAAAGTGAAATTTTCAAAGATCCAGAAAATTGGCTGAAAACAACTAAATGTCAAGGACTCATTGGGCGAATCGCTATGGAACTGAAATCGGAACGCTCACTGACATTTCCCCTATCTGAAAGTCTGATAAACGCCGGAAAAATGACTAAGTCCAAAAAAAGTTTTTTTTCAACTTTTTTCAAATTTACCCCCGTGGGATATATATTCTACCCACACACATTTGGAACTCTCCTGGGGTACCCTCACACATATTATTCCCTCATTTAGTGGATATTTTCACAAAAAAGTGAAATTTTCAAAAATCCAGAAAATTGGTTGAAAACGACTAAATATCAAGGACTCATTGGGCGAATCGCTCTGGAACTGAAATCGGAACGCTCACTGACATTTCCCCTATCTGAAAGTCTGATAAACGACGGAAAAATGACTAAGTCCAAAAAAAGTTTTTTTTCAACTTTTTTCAAATTTACCACCGTTGGATATATATTCTACCCACACACATTTCTAACTCTCCTGGGGTACCCTCACACATATTATTCCCTCATTTAGTGGTTATTTTCACAAAAAAGTGAAATTTTAAAAAATCCAGAAAATTGGCTGAAAACAACTAAATATCAAGGACTCATTGGGCGAATCGCTCTGGAACTGAAATCGGAATGCTCACTGACATTTCCCCTATCTGAAAGTCTGATAAACGACGGAAAAATGACTAAGTCCAAAAAAAAATTTTTTTCAACTTTTTTCAATTTTACCCCCGTGGGATATATATTCTACCCACACACATTTCGAACTCTCCTGGGGTACCCTCACACATATTATTCCCTCATTTAGTGGATATTTTCACAAAAAAGTGAAATTTTCAAAAATCCAGAAAATTGGCTGAAAACAACTAAATATCAAGGACTCATTGGGCGAATCGCTCTGGAACTGAAATCGGAACGCTCAATGACATTTCCCCTATATGGAAGTCTGATAAACGTCGGTAAAATGACTAAGTCCAAAAAAAAATTATTTTTCAACTTTTTTCAATTTTACCCCCATGGGATATATATTCTACCCACACACATTTCGAACTCTCCTGGGGTACCCTCACACATATTATTCCCTAATTTAGTGGATATTTTCACAAAAAAGTGAAATTTTCAAAAATCCAGAAAATTGGCTGAAAACAACTAAATATCAAGGACTCATTGGGCGAATCGCTCTGGAACTGAAATCGGAATGCTCACTGACATTTCCCCTATCTGAAAGTCTGATAAACGCCGGAAAAATGACTAAGTCCAAAAAAAGTTTTTTTTCAACTTTTTTCAAATTTACCCCCGTGGGATATATATTCTACCCACACACATTTGGAACTCTCCTGGGGTACCCTCACACATATTATTCCCTCATTTAGTGGATATTTTCACAAAAAAGTGAAATTTTCAAAAATCCAGAAAATTGGTTGAAAACGACTAAATATCAAGGACTCATTGGGCGAATCACTCTGGAACTGAAATCGGAATGCTCACTGACATTTCCCCTATCTGAAAGTCTGATAAACGCCGGAAAAATGACTAAGTCCAAAAAAAGTTTTTTTTCAACTTTTTTCAAATTTACCACCGTGGGATATATATTCTACCCACACACATTTCTAACTCTCCTGGGGTACCCTCACACATATTATTCCCTCATTTACTGGATATTTTCACAAAAAAGTGAAATTTACAAAAATCCAGAAAATTGGCTGAAAATGACTAAATGTCAAGGACTCATTGGGCGAATCGCTCTGGAACTGAAATCAGAATGCTCACTGACATTTCCCCTATCTGAAAGTCTGATAAACGTCGGTAAAATGACTAAGTCCAAAAAAAAATTTTTTTTCAACTTTTTTCAATTTTACCCCCATGGGATATATATTCTACCCACACACATTTCGAACTCTCCTGGGGTACTCTCACACATATTATTCCCTCATTTAGTGGATATTTTCACAAAAAAGTGAAATTTTCAAAAATCCAGAAAATTGGTTGAAAACGACTAAATATCAAGGACTCATTGGGCGAATCGCTCTGGAACTGAAATCGGAACTCTCACTGACATTTCCCCTATGTGAAAGTCTGATAAACGCCGGAAAGATGACTAAGTCCAAGAAAAAAATTTTTTCAACTTTTTTCAATTTTATCCCTGTGGGATACATATTCTACCCACACACATTTGGAACTCTCCTGGGGTACCCTTACACATATTATTCCCTCATTTAGTGGTTATTTTCACAAAAAAGTGAAATTTTAAAAAATCCTGAAAATTGGCTGAAAACAACTAAATATCAAGGACTCATTGGGCGAATCACTCTGGAACTGAAATCGGAACGCTCACTGACATTTCCCCTATCTGAAAGTCTGATAAACGACGGAAAAATGACTAAGTCCAAAAAAAAATTTTTTTCAACTTTTTTCAATTTTACCCCCGTGGGATATATATTCTACCCACACACATTTCGAACTCTCCTGGGGTACCCTCACACATATTATTCCCTCATTTAGTGGATATTTTCACAAAAAAGTGAAATTTTCAAAAATCCAGAAAATTGGCTGAAAACAACTAAATATCAAGGACTCATTGGGCGAATCGCTCTGGAACTGAAATCGGAACGCTCAATGACGTTTCCCCTATATGGAAGTCTGATAAACGTCGGTAAAATGACTAAGTCCAAAAAAAAAATATTTTTCAACTTTTTTCAATTTTACCCCCATGGGATATATATTCTACCCACACACATTTCGAACTCTCCTGGGGTACCCTCACACATATTATTCCCTAATTTAGTGGATATTTTCACAAAAAAGTGAAATTTTCAAAAATCCAGAAAATTGGCTGAAAACAACTAAATATCAAGGACTCATTGGGCGAATCGCTCTGGAACTGAAATCGGAATGCTCACTGACATTTCCCCTATCTGAAAGTCTGATAAACGCCAGAAAAATGACTAAGTCCAAAAAAAGTTTTTTTTCAACTTTTTTCAAATTTACCACCGTGGGATATATATTCTACCCACACACATTTCGAACTCTCCTGGGTTTCCCTCACACATATTATTCCCTCATTTAGTGGATATTTTCACAAAAAAGTGAAATTTTCAAAGATCCAGAAAATTGGCTGAAAACAACTAAATGTCAAGGACTCATTGGGCGAATCGCTATGGAACTGAAATCGGAACGCTCACTGACATTTCCCCTATCTGAAAGTCTGATAAACGCCGGAAAAATGACTAAGTCCAAAAAAAGTTTTTTTTCAACTTTTTTCAAATTTACCCCCGTGGGATATATATTCTACCCACACACATTTGGAACTCTCCTGGGGTACCCTCACACATATTATTCCCTCATTTAGTGGATATTTTCACAAAAAAGTGAAATTTTCAAAAATCCAGAAAATTGGTTGAAAACGACTAAATATCAAGGACTCATTGGGCGAATCGCTCTGGAACTGAAATCGGAACGCTCACTGACATTTCCCCTATCTGAAAGTCTGATAAACGACGGAAAAATGACTAAGTCCAAAAAAAAATTTTTTTCAACTTTTTTCAATTTTACCCCCGTGGGATATATATTCTACCCACAAACATTTCGAACTCTCCTGGGGTACCCTCACACATATTATTCCCTCATTTAGTGGATATTTTCACAAAAAAGTGAAATTTTCAAAAATCCAGAAAATTGGCTGAAAAAACTAAATATCAAGGACTCATTGGGCGAATCGCTCTGGAACTGAAATCGGAACGCTCAATGACATTTCCCCTATATGGAAGTCTGATAAACGTCGGTAAAATGACTAAGTCCAAAAAAAAATTATTTTTCAACTTTTTTCAATTTTACCCCCATGGGATATATATTCTACCCACACACATTTTGAACTCTCCTGGGGTACCCTCACACATATTATTCCCTAATTTAGTGGATATTTTCACAAAAAAGTGAAATTTTCAAAAATCCAGAAAATTGGCTGAAAGCAACTAAATATCAAGGACTCATTGGGCGAATCGCTCTGGAACTGAAATCCGAATGCTCACTGACATTTCCCCTATCTGAAAGTCTGATAAACGCCGGAAAAATGACGAAGTCCAAAAAAAGTTTTTTTTCAACTTTTTTCAAATTTACCACCGTGGGATATATATTCTACCCACACACATTTCGAACTCTCCTGGGGTTCCCTCACACATATTATTCCCTCATTTAGTGGATATTTTCACAAAAAAGTGAAATTTTCAAAGATCCAGAAAATTGGCTGAAAATGACTAAATGTCAAGGACTCATTGGGCGAATCGCTCTGGAACTGAAATCGGAACGCTCACTGACATTTCCCCTATCTGAAAGTCTGATAAACGACGGAAAAATGACTAAGTCCAAAAAAAGTTTTTTTTCAACTTTTTTCAAATTTACCACCGTGGGATATATATTCTACCCACACACATTTGGAACTCTCCTGGGGTACCCTCACACATATTATTCCCTCATTTAGTGGATATTTTCACAAAAAAGTGAAATTTTCAAAAATCCAGAAAATTGGCTGAAAACGACTAAATATCAAGGACTCATTGGGCGAATTGCTCTGGAACTGAAATCGGAACGCTCACTGACATTTCCCCTATCTGAAAGTCTGATAAACGCCGGAAAAATCACTAAGTCCAAAAAAAGATTTTTTTCAACTTTTTTCAATTTTATCCCTGTGGGATACATATTCTACCCACACACATTTGGAGCTCTCCTGGGGTACCCTCACACATATTATTCCCTCATTTAGTGGATATTTTCACAAAAAAGTGAAATTTTCAAAAATCCAGAAAATTGGTTGAAAACGACTAAATATCAAGGACTCATTGGGCGAATCACTCTGGAACTGAAATCGGAATGCTCACTGACATTTCCTCTATCTGAAAGTCTGATAAACGCCAGAAAAATGACTAAGTCCAAAAAAAGTTTTTTTTTCAACTTTTTTCAAATTTACCCCCGTGGGATATATATTCTACCGACACACATTTGGAACTCTCCTTGGGTACCCTTACACATATTATTCCCTCATTTAGTGGTTATTTTCACAAAAAAGTGAAATTTTAAAAAATCCAGAAAATTGGCTGATAACGACTAAATATCAAGGACTCATTGGGCGAATCGCTCTGGAACTGAAATCGGAATGCTCACTGACATTTCCCCTATCTGAAAGTCTGATAAACGCCGGAAAAATGACTAAGTCCAAAAAAAGTTTTTTTTCAACTTTTTTCAAATTTACCACCGTTGGATATATATTCTACCCACACACATTTCTAACTCTCCTGGGGTACCCTCACACATATTATTCCCTCATTTAGTGGTTATTTTCACAAAAAAGTGAAATTTTAAAAAATCCAGAAAATTGGCTGAAAACAACTAAATATCAAGGACTCATTGGGCGAATCGCTCTGGAACTGAAATCGGAATGCTCACTGACATTTCCCCTATCTGAAAGTCTGATAAACGACGGAAAAATGACTAAGTCCAAAAAAAAATTTTTTTCAACTTTTTTCAATTTTACCCCCGTGGGATATATTTTCTACCCACACACATTTCGAACTCTCCTGGGGTACCCTCACACATATTATTCCCTCATTTAGTGGATATTTTCACAAAAAAGTGAAATTTTCAAAAATCCAGAAAATTGGCTGAAAACAACTAAATATCAAGGACTCATTGGGCGAATCGCTCTGGAACTGAAATCGGAACGCTCAATGACATTTCCCCTATATGGAAGTCTGATAAACGTCGGTAAAATGACTAAGTCCAAAAAAAAATTATTTTTCAACTTTTTTCAATTTTACCCCCATGGGATATATATTCTACCCACACACATTTCGAACTCTCCTGGGGTACCCTCACACATATTATTCCCTAATTTAGTGGATATTTTCACAAAAAAGTGAAATTTTCAAAAATCCAGAAAATTGGCTGAAAACAACTAAATATCAAGGACTCATTGGGCGAATCGCTCTGGAACTGAAATCGGAATGCTCACTGACATTTCCCCTATCTGAAAGTCTGATAAACGCCGGAAAAATGACTAAGTCCAAAAAAAGTTTTTTTTCAACTTTTTTCAAATTTACCCCCGTGGGATATATATTCTACCCACACACATTTGGAACTCTCCTGGGGTACCCTCACACATATTATTCCCTCATTTAGTGGATATTTTCACAAAAAAGTGAAATTTTCAAAAATCCAGAAAATTGGTTGAAAACGACTAAATATCAAGGACTCATTGGGCGAATCACTCTGGAACTGAAATCGGAATGCTCACTGACATTTCCCCTATCTGAAAGTCTGATAAACGCCGGAAAAATGACTAAGTCCAAAAAAAGTTTTTTTTCAACTTTTTTCAAATTTACCACCGTGGGATATATATTCTACCCACACACATTTCTAACTCTCCTGGGGTACCCTCACACATATTATTCCCTCATTTACTGGATATTTTCACAAAAAAGTGAAATTTACAAAAATCCAGAAAATTGGCTGAAAATGACTAAATGTCAAGGACTCATTGGGCGAATCGCTCTGGAACTGAAATCAGAATGCTCACTGACATTTCCCCTATCTGAAAGTCTGATAAACGTCGGTAAAATGACTAAGTCCAAAAAAAAATTTTTTTTCAACTTTTTTCAATTTTACCCCCATGGGATATATATTCTACCCACACACATTTCGAACTCTCCTGGGGTACTCTCACACATATTATTCCCTCATTTAGTGGATATTTTCACAAAAAAGTGAAATTTTCAAAAATCCAGAAAATTGGTTGAAAACGACTAAATATCAAGGACTCATTGGGCGAATCGCTCTGGAACTGAAATCGGAACTCTCACTGACATTTCCCCTATGTGAAATTCTGATAAACGCCGGAAAGATGACTAAGTCCAAGAAAAAAATTTTTTCAACTTTTTTCAATTTTATCCCTGTGGGATACATATTCTACCCACACACATTTGGAACTCTCCTGGGGTACCCTCACACATATTATTCCCTCATTTAGTGGATATTTTCACAAAAAAGTGAAATTTTCAAAAATCCAGAAAATTGGCTGAAAACAACTAAATATCAAGGACTCATTGGGCGAATCGCTCTGGAACTGAAATCGGAACGCTCAATGACGTTTCCCCTATATGGAAGTCTGATAAACGTCGGTAAAATGACTAAGTCCAAAAAAAAAATATTTTTCAACTTTTTTCAATTTTACCCCCATGGGATATATATTCTACCCACACACATTTCGAACTCTCCTGGGGTACCCTCACACATATTATTCCCTAATTTAGTGGATATTTTCACAAAAAAGTGAAATTTTCAAAAATCCAGAAAATTGGCTGAAAACAACTAAATATCAAGGACTCATTGGGCGAATCGCTCTGGAACTGAAATCGGAATGCTCACTGACATTTCCCCTATCTGAAAGTCTGATAAACGCCAGAAAAATGACTAAGTCCAAAAAAAGTTTTTTTTCAACTTTTTTCAAATTTACCACCGTGGGATATATATTCTACCCACACACATTTCGAACTCTCCTGGGGTTCCCTCACACATATTATTCCCTCATTTAGTGGATATTTTCACAAAAAAGTGAAATTGTCAAAGATCCAGAAAATTGGCTGAAAATGACTAAATGTCAAGGACTCATTGGGCGAATCGCTCTGGAACTGAAATCGGAACGCTCACTGACAGTTCCCCTATCTGAAAGTCTGATAAACGCCGGAAAAATGACTAAGTCCAAAAAAAGATTTTTTTCAACTTTTTTCAAATTTACCCCCGTGGGATATATATTCTACCCACACACATTTGGAACTCTCCTGGGGTACCCTCACACATATTATTCCCTCATTTAGTTTATATTTTCACAAAAAAGTGAAATTTTCAAAAATCCAGAAAATTGGTTGAAAACGACTAAATATCAAGGACTCATTGGGCGAATCACTCTGGAACTGAAATCGGAATGCTCACTGACATTTCCCCTATCTGAAAGTCTGATAAACGCCGGAAAAATGACTAAGTCCAAAAAAAGTTTTTTTTCAACTTTTTTCAAATTTACCACCGTTGGATATATATTCTACCCACACACATTTCTAACTCTCCTGGGGTACCCTCACACATATTATTCCCTCATTTAGTGGTTATTTTCACAAAAAAGTGAAATTTTAAAAAATCCAGAAAATTGGCTGAAAACAACTAAATATCAAGGACTCATTGGGCGAATCGCTCTGGAACTGAAATCGGAATGCTCACTGACATTTCCCCTATCTGAAAGTCTGATAAACGACGGAAAAATGACTAAGTCCAAAAAAAAATTTTTTTCAACTTTTTTCAATTTTACCCCCGTGGGATATATATTCTACCCACACACATTTCGAACTCTCCTGGGGTACCCTCACACATATTATTCCCTCATTTAGTGGATATTTTCACAAAAAAGTGAAATTTTCAAAAATCCAGAAAATTGGCTGAAAACAACTAAATATCAAGGACTCATTGGGCGAATCGCTCTGGAACTGAAATCGGAACGCTCAATGACATTTCCCCTATATGGAAGTCTGATAAACGTCGGTAAAATGACTAAGTCCAAAAAAAAATTATTTTTCAACTTTTTTCAATTTTACCCCCATGGGATATATATTCTACCCACACACATTTCGAACTCTCCTGGGGTACCCTCACACATATTATTCCCTAATTTAGTGGATATTTTCACAAAAAAGTGAAATTTTCAAAAATCCAGAAAATTGGCTGAAAACAACTAAATATCAAGGACTCATTGGGCGAATCGCTCTGGAACTGAAATCGGAATGCTCACTGACATTTCCCCTATCTGAAAGTCTGATAAACGCCGGAAAAATGACTAAGTCCAAAAAAAGTTTTTTTTCAACTTTTTTCAAATTTACCCCCGTGGGATATATATTCTACCCACACACATTTGGAACTCTCCTGGGGTACCCTCACACATATTATTCCCTCATTTAGTGGATATTTTCACAAAAAAGTGAAATTTTCAAAAATCCAGAAAATTGGTTGAAAACGACTAAATATCAAGGACTCATTGGGCGAATCACTCTGGAACTGAAATCGGAATGCTCACTGACATTTCCCCTATCTGAAAGTCTGATAAACGCCGGAAAAATGACTAAGTCCAAAAAAAGTTTTTTTTCAACTTTTTTCAAATTTACCACCGTGGGATATATATTCTACCCACACACATTTCTAACTCTCCTGGGGTACCCTCACACATATTATTCCCTCATTTACTGGATATTTTCACAAAAAAGTGAAATTTACAAAAATCCAGAAAATTGGCTGAAAATGACTAAATGTCAAGGACTCATTGGGCGAATCGCTCTGGAACTGAAATCAGAATGCTCACTGACATTTCCCCTATCTGAAAGTCTGATAAACGTCGGTAAAATGACTAAGTCCAAAAAAAAATTTTTTTTCAACTTTTTTCAATTTTACCCCCATGGGATATATATTCTACCCACACACATTTCGAACTCTCCTGGGGTACTCTCACACATATTATTCCCTCATTTAGTGGATATTTTCACAAAAAAGTGAAATTTTCAAAAATCCAGAAAATTGGTTGAAAACGACTAAATATCAAGGACTCATTGGGCGAATCGCTCTGGAACTGAAATCGGAACTCTCACTGACATTTCCCCTATGTGAAAGTCTGATAAACGCCGGAAAGATGACTAAGTCCAAGAAAAAAATTTTTTCAACTTTTTTCAATTTTATCCCTGTGGGATACATATTCTACCCACACACATTTGGAACTCTCCTGGGGTACCCTTACACATATTATTCCCTCATTTAGTGGTTATTTTCACAAAAAAGTGAAATTTTAAAAAATCCTGAAAATTGGCTGAAAACAACTAAATATCAAGGACTCATTGGGCGAATCACTCTGGAACTGAAATCGGAACGCTCACTGACATTTCCCCTATCTGAAAGTCTGATAAACGACGGAAAAATGACTAAGTCCAAAAAAAAATTTTTTTCAACTTTTTTCAATTTTACCCCCGTGGGATATATATTCTACCCACACACATTTCGAACTCTCCTGGGGTACCCTCACACATATTATTCCCTCATTTAGTGGATATTTTCACAAAAAAGTGAAATTTTCAAAAATCCAGAAAATTGGCTGAAAACAACTAAATATCAAGGACTCATTGGGCGAATCGCTCTGGAACTGAAATCGGAACGCTCAATGACGTTTCCCCTATATGGAAGTCTGATAAACGTCGGTAAAATGACTAAGTCCAAAAAAAAAATATTTTTCAACTTTTTTCAATTTTACCCCCATGGGATATATATTCTACCCACACACATTTCGAACTCTCCTGGGGTACCCTCACACATATTATTCCCTAATTTAGTGGATATTTTCACAAAAAAGTGAAATTTTCAAAAATCCAGAAAATTGGCTGAAAACAACTAAATATCAAGGACTCATTGGGCGAATCGCTCTGGAACTGAAATCGGAATGCTCACTGACATTTCCCCTATCTGAAAGTCTGATAAACGCCAGAAAAATGACTAAGTCCAAAAAAAGTTTTTTTTCAACTTTTTTCAAATTTACCACCGTGGGATATATATTCTACCCACACACATTTCGAACTCTCCTGGGGTTCCCTCACACATATTATTCCCTCATTTAGTGGATATTTTCACAAAAAAGTGAAATTTTCAAAGATCCAGAAAATTGGCTGAAAACAACTAAATGTCAAGGACTCATTGGGCGAATCGCTATGGAACTGAAATCGGAACGCTCACTGACATTTCCCCTATCTGAAAGTCTGATAAACGCCGGAAAAATGACTAAGTCCAAAAAAAGTTTTTTTTCAACTTTTTTCAAATTTACCCCCGTGGGATATATATTCTACCCACACACATTTGGAACTCTCCTGGGGTACCCTCACACATATTATTCCCTAATTTAGTGGATATTTTCACAAAAAAGTGAAATTTTCAAAAATCCAGAAAATTGGCTGAAAACAACTAAATATCAAGGACTCATTGGGCGAATCGCTCTGGAACTGAAATCGGAATGCTCACTGACATTTCCCCTATCTGAAAGTCTGATAAACGCCGGAAAAATGACTAAGTCCAAAAAAAGTTTTTTTTCAACTTTTTTCAAATTTACCCCCGTGGGATATATATTCTACCCACACACATTTGGAACTCTCCTGGGGTACCCTCACACATATTATTCCCTCATTTAGTGGATATTTTCACAAAAAAGTGAAATTTTCAAAAATCCAGAAAATTGGTTGAAAACGACTAAATATCAAGGACTCATTGGGCGAATCACTCTGGAACTGAAATCGGAATGCTCACTGACATTTCCCCTATCTGAAAGTCTGATAAACGCCGGAAAAATGACTAAGTCCAAAAAAAGTTTTTTTTCAACTTTTTTCAAATTTACCACCGTGGGATATATATTCTACCCACACACATTTCTAACTCTCCTGGGGTACCCTCACACATATTATTCCCTCATTTACTGGATATTTTCACAAAAAAGTGAAATTTACAAAAATCCAGAAAATTGGCTGAAAATGACTAAATGTCAAGGACTCATTGGGCGAATCGCTCTGGAACTGAAATCAGAATGCTCACTGACATTTCCCCTATCTGAAAGTCTGATAAACGTCGGTAAAATGACTAAGTCCAAAAAAAAATTTTTTTTCAACTTTTTTCAATTTTACCCCCATGGGATATATATTCTACCCACACACATTTCGAACTCTCCTGGGGTACTCTCACACATATTATTCCCTCATTTAGTGGATATTTTCACAAAAAAGTGAAATTTTCAAAAATCCAGAAAATTGGTTGAAAACGACTAAATATCAAGGACTCATTGGGCGAATCGCTCTGGAACTGAAATCGGAACTCTCACTGACATTTCCCCTATGTGAAAGTCTGATAAACGCCGGAAAGATGACTAAGTCCAAGAAAAAAATTTTTTCAACTTTTTTCAATTTTATCCCTGTGGGATACATATTCTACCCACACACATTTGGAACTCTCCTGGGGTACCCTTACACATATTATTCCCTCATTTAGTGGTTATTTTCACAAAAAAGTGAAATTTTAAAAAATCCTGAAAATTGGCTGAAAACAACTAAATATCAAGGACTCATTGGGC
This sequence comes from Phyllobates terribilis, assembly GCF_046119375.1. Lineage (NCBI taxonomy): Eukaryota > Metazoa > Chordata > Amphibia > Anura > Dendrobatidae > Phyllobates > Phyllobates terribilis. The sequence continues at coordinate 1,479,731 of NW_027362993.1, forward strand.
GAATCACTCTGGAACTGAAATCGGAACGCTCACTGACATTTCCCCTATCTGAAAGTCTGATAAACGACGGAAAAATGACTAAGTCCAAAAAAAAATTTTTTTCAACTTTTTTCAATTTTACCCCCGTGGGATATATATTCTACCCACACACATTTCGAACTCTCCTGGGGTACCCTCACACATATTATTCCCTCATTTAGTGGATATTTTCACAAAAAAGTGAAATTTTCAAAAATCCAGAAAATTGGCTGAAAACAACTAAATATCAAGGACTCATTGGGCGAATCGCTCTGGAACTGAAATCGGAACGCTCAATGACGTTTCCCCTATATGGAAGTCTGATAAACGTCGGTAAAATGACTAAGTCCAAAAAAAAAATATTTTTCAACTTTTTTCAATTTTACCCCCATGGGATATATATTCTACCCACACACATTTCGAACTCTCCTGGGGTACCCTCACACATATTATTCCCTAATTTAGTGGATATTTTCACAAAAAAGTGAAATTTTCAAAAATCCAGAAAATTGGCTGAAAACAACTAAATATCAAGGACTCATTGGGCGAATCGCTCTGGAACTGAAATCGGAATGCTCACTGACATTTCCCCTATCTGAAAGTCTGATAAACGCCAGAAAAATGACTAAGTCCAAAAAAAGTTTTTTTTCAACTTTTTTCAAATTTACCACCGTGGGATATATATTCTACCCACACACATTTCGAACTCTCCTGGGGTTCCCTCACACATATTATTCCCTCATTTAGTGGATATTTTCACAAAAAAGTGAAATTTTCAAAGATCCAGAAAATTGGCTGAAAACAACTAAATGTCAAGGACTCATTGGGCGAATCGCTATGGAACTGAAATCGGAACGCTCACTGACATTTCCCCTATCTGAAAGTCTGATAAACGCCGGAAAAATGACTAAGTCCAAAAAAAGTTTTTTTTCAACTTTTTTCAAATTTACCCCCGTGGGATATATATTCTACCCACACACATTTGGAACTCTCCTGGGGTACCCTCACACATATTATTCCCTCATTTAGTGGATATTTTCACAAAAAAGTGAAATTTTCAAAAATCCAGAAAATTGGTTGAAAACGACTAAATATCAAGGACTCATTGGGCGAATCACTCTGGAACTGAAATCGGAATGCTCACTGACATTTCCCCTATCTGAAAGTCTGATAAACGCCGGAAAAATGACTAAGTCCAAAAAAAGTTTTTTTTTCAACTTTTTTCAAATTTACCCCCGTGGGATATATATTCTACCGACACACATTTGGAACTCTCCTTGGGTACCCTTACACATATTATTCCCTCATTTAGTGGTTATTTTCACAAAAAAGTGAAATTTTAAAAAATCCAGAAAATTGGCTGAAAACAACTAAATATCAAGGACTCATTGGGCGAATCGCTCTGGAACTGAAATCGGAACGCTCACTGACATTTCCCCTATCTGAAAGTCTGATAAACGACGGAAAAATGACTAAGTCCAAAAAAAAATTTTTTTCAACTTTTTTCAATTTTACCCCCGTGGGATATATATTCTACCCACAAACATTTCGAACTCTCCTGGGGTACCCTCACACATATTATTCCCTCATTTAGTGGATATTTTCACAAAAAAGTGAAATTTTCAAAAATCCAGAAAATTGGCTGAAAACAACTAAATATCAAGGACTCATTGGGCGAATCGCTCTGGAACTGAAATCGGAACGCTCAATGACATTTCCCCTATATGGAAGTCTGATAAACGTCGGTAAAATGACTAAGTCCAAAAAAAAATTATTTTTCAACTTTTTTCAATTTTACCCCCATGGGATATATATTCTACCCACACACATTTTGAACTCTCCTGGGGTACCCTCACACATATTATTCCCTAATTTAGTGGATATTTTCACAAAAAAGTGAAATTTTCAAAAATCCAGAAAATTGGCTGAAAGCAACTAAATATCAAGGACTCATTGGGCGAATCGCTCTGGAACTGAAATCGGAATGCTCACTGACATTTCCCCTATCTGAAAGTCTGATAAACGCCGGAAAAATGACGAAGTCCAAAAAAAGTTTTTTTTCAACTTTTTTCAAATTTACCACCGTGGGATATATATTCTACCCACACACATTTCGAACTCTCCTGGGGTTCCCTCACACATATTATTCCCTCATTTAGTGGATATTTTCACAAAAAAGTGAAATTTTCAAAGATCCAGAAAATTGGCTGAAAATGACTAAATGTCAAGGACTCATTGGGCGAATCGCTCTGGAACTGAAATCGGAACGCTCACTGACATTTCCCCTATCTGAAAGTCTGATAAACGACGGAAAAATGACTAAGTCCAAAAAAAGTTTTTTTTCAACTTTTTTCAAATTTACCACCGTGGGATATATATTCTACCCACACACATTTGGAACTCTCCTGGGGTACCCTCACACATATTATTCCCTCATTTAGTGGATATTTTCACAAAAAAGTGAAATTTTCAAAAATCCAGAAAATTGGCTGAAAACGACTAAATATCAAGGACTCATTGGGCGAATTGCTCTGGAACTGAAATCGGAACGCTCACTGACATTTCCCCTATCTGAAAGTCTGATAAACGCCGGAAAAATCACTAAGTCCAAAAAAAGATTTTTTTCAACTTTTTTCAATTTTATCCCTGTGGGATACATATTCTACCCACACACATTTGGAGCTCTCCTGGGGTACCCTCACACATATTATTCCCTCATTTAGTGGATATTTTCACAAAAAAGTGAAATTTTCAAAAATCCAGAAAATTGGTTGAAAACGACTAAATATCAAGGACTCATTGGGCGAATCACTCTGGAACTGAAATCGGAATGCTCACTGACATTTCCTCTACCTGAAAGTCTGATAAACGCCAGAAAAATGACTAAGTCCAAAAAAAGTTTTTTTTTCAACTTTTTTCAAATTTACCCCCGTGGGATATATATTCTACCGACACACATTTGGAACTCTCCTTGGGTACCCTTACACATATTATTCCCTCATTTAGTGGTTATTTTCACAAAAAAGTGAAATTTTAAAAAATCCAGAAAATTGGCTGATAACGACTAAATATCAAGGACTCATTGGGCGAATCGCTCTGGAACTGAAATCGGAACGCTCACTGACATTTCCCCTATCTGAAAGTCTGATAAACGCCGGAAAAATGACTAAGTCCAAAAAAAGTTTTTTTTTCAACTTTTTTCAAATTTACCCCCGTGGGATATATATTCTACCGACACACATTTGGAACTCTCATTGGGTACCCTTACACATATTATTCCCTCATTTAGTGGTTATTTTCACAAAAAAGTGAAATTTTAAAAAATCCAGAAAATTTTCTGATAACGACTAAATATCAAGGACTCATAGGGCGAATCGCTCTGGAACTGAAATCGGAACGCTCACTGACATTTCCCCTATGGGAAAGTCTGATAAACGCCGGAAAGATGACTAAGTCCAAGAAAAATTTTTTTTAAACTTTTTTCAATTTTATCCCTGTGGGATACATATTCTACCCACACACATTTGGAACTCTCCTGGGGTACCCTCACACATATTATTCCCTCATTTAGTGGATATTTTCACAAAAAAGTGAAATTTTCAAAAATCCAGAAAATTGGCTGAAAACAACTAAATATCAAGGACTCATTGGGCGAATGGCTCTGGAACTGAAATCGGAATGCTCACTGACATTTCCCCTATCTGAAAGTCTGATAAACACCGGAAAAATGACTAAGTCCAAAAAAAGTTTTTTTTCAACTTTTTTCAAATTTACCACCGTGGGATATATATTCTACCCACACACATTTCGAACTCTCCTGGGGTTCCCTCACACATATTATTCCCTCATTTAGTGGATATTTTCACAAAAAAGTGAAATTTTCAAAGATCCAGAAAATTGGCTGAAAATGACTAAATGTCAAGGACTCATTGGGCGAATCGCTCTGGAACTGAAATCGGAACGCTCACTGACATTTCCCCTATCTGAAAGTCTGATAAACGACGGAAAAATGACTAAGTCCAAAAAAAGTTTTTTTTCAACTTTTTTCAAATTTACCACCGTGGGATATATATTCTACCCACACACATTTGGAACTCTCCTGGGGTACCCTCACACATATTATTCCCTCATTTAGTGGTTATTTTCACAAAAAAGTGAAATTTTAAAAAATCCAGAAAATTGGCTGATAACGACTAAATATCAAGGACTCATTGGGCGAATCGCTCTGGAACTGAAATCGGAACGCTCACTGACATTTCCCCTATCTGAAAGTCTGATAAACGCCGGAAAAATGACTAAGTCCAAAAAAAGTTTTTTTTTCAACTTTTTTCAAATTTACCCCCGTGGGATATATATTCTACCGACACACATTTGGAACTCTCATTGGGTACCTTTACACATATTATTCCCTCATTTAGTGGTTATTTTCACAAAAAAGTGAAATTTTAAAAAATCCAGAAAATTTTCTGATAACGACTAAATATCAAGGACTCATAGGGCGAATCGCTCTGGAACTGAAATCGGAACGCTCACTGACATTTCCCCTATGGGAAAGTCTGATAAACGCCGGAAAGATGACTAAGTCCAAGAAAAATTTTTTTTAAACTTTTTTCAATTTTATCCCTGTGGGATACATATTCTACCCACACACATTTGGAACTCTCCTGGGGTACCCTCACACATATTATTCCCTCATTTAGTGGATATTTTCACAAAAAAGTGAAATTTTCAAAAATCCAGAAAATTGGCTGAAAACAACTAAATATCAAGGACTCATTGGGCGAATGGCTCTGGAACTGAAATCGGAATGCTCACTGACATTTCCCCTATCTGAAAGTCTGATAAACACCGGAAAAATGACTAAGTCCAAAAAAAGTTTTTTTTCAACTTTTTTCAAATTTACCACCGTGGGATATATATTCTACCCACACACATTTCGAACTCTCCTGGGGTTCCCTCACACATATTATTCCCTCATTTAGTGGATATTTTCACAAAAAAGTGAAATTTTCAAAGATCCAGAAAATTGGCTGAAAATGACTAAATGTCAAGGACTCATTGGGCGAATCGCTCTGGAACTGAAATCGGAACGCTCACTGACATTTCCCCTATCTGAAAGTCTGATAAACGACGGAAAAATGACTAAGTCCAAAAAAAGTTTTTTTTCAACTTTTTTCAAATTTACCACCGTGGGATATATATTCTACCCACACACATTTGGAACTATCCTGGGGTACCCTCACACATATTATTCCCTCATTTAGTGGTTATTTTCACAAAAAAGTGAAATTTTAAAAAATCCAGAAAATTGGCTGATAACGACTAAATATCAAGGACTCATTGGGCGAATCGCTCTGGAACTGAAATCGGAACGCTCACTGACATTTCCCCTATCTGAAAGTCTGATAAACGCCGGAAAAATGACTAAGTCCAAAAAAAGTTTTTTTTTCAACTTTTTTCAAATTTACCCCCGTGGGATATATATTCTACCGACACACATTTGGAACTCTCATTGGGTACCCTTACACATATTACTCCCTCATTTAGTGGTTATTTTCACAAAAAAGTGAAATTTTAAAAAATCCAGAAAATTGGCTGATAACGACTAAATATCAAGGACTCATTGGGCGAATCGCTCTGGAACTGAAATCGGAACGCTCACTGACATTTCCCCTATGGGAAAGTCTGATAAACGCCGGAAAGATGACTAAGTCCAAGAAAATTTTTTTTTAAACTTTTTTCAATTTTATCCCTGTAGGATACATATTCTACCCACACACATTTGGAACTCTCCTGGGGTACCCTCACACATATTATTCCCTCATTTAGTGGATATTTTCACAAAAAAGTGAAATTTTCAAAAATCCAGAAAATTGGTTGAAAACGACTAAATATCAAGGACTCATTGGGCGAATCACTCTGGAACTGAAATCGGAATGCTCACTGACATTTCCCCTATCTGAAAGTCTGATAAACGACGGAAAAATGACTAAGTCCAAAAAAAAATTTTTTTCAACTTTTTTCAATTTTACCCCCGTGTGATATATATTCTACACACACACATTTGGAACTCTCCTGGGGTACCCTTACACATATTATTCCCTCATTTAGTGGTTATTTTCACAAAAAAGTGAAATTTTAAAAAATCCAGAAAATTGGCTGATAACGACTAAATATCAAGGACTCATTGGGCGAATCGCTCTGGAACTGAAATCGGAACTCTCACTGACATTTCCCCTATGTGAAAGTCTGATAAACGCCGGAAAGATGACTAAGTCCAAGAAAAATTTTTTTTCAACTTTTTTCAATTTTATCCCTGTGGGATACATATTCTACCCACACACATTTGGAACTCTCCTGGGGTACCCTCACACATATTATTCCCTCATTTAGTGGATATTTTCACAAAAAAGTGAAATTTTCAAAAATCCAGAAAATTGGTTGAAAACTACTAAATATCAAGGACTCATTGGGCTAATCACTCTGGAACTGAAATCGGAATGCTCACTGACATTTCCCCTATCTGAAAGTCTGATAAACGCCGGAAAAATGACTAAGTCCAAAAAAAGTTTTTTTTTCAACTTTTTTCAAATTTACCCCCGTGGGATATATATTCTACCGACACACATTTGGAACTCTCCTTGGGTACCCTTACACATATTATTCCCTCATTTAGTGGTTATTTTCACAAAAAAGTGAAATTTTAAAAAATCCAGAAAATTGGCTGAAAACAACTAAATATCAAGGACTCATTGGGCGAATCGCTCTGGAACTGAAATCGGAACACTCACTGACATTTCCCCTATCTGAAAGTCTGATAAACGACGGAAAAATGACTAAGTCCAAAAAAAGTTTTTTTTCAACTTTTTTCAAATTTACCACCGTGGGATATATATTCTACCCACACACATTTGGAACTCTCCTGGGGTACCCTCACACATATTATTCCCTCATTTAGTGGATATTTTCACAAAAAAGTGAAATTTTAAAAAATCCAGAAAATTGGCTGAAAACGACTAAATATCAAGGACTCATTGGGCGAATTGCTCTGGAACTGAAATCGGAACGCTCACTGACATTTCCCCTATGGGAAAGTCTGATAAACGCCGGAAAGATGACTAAGTCCAAGAAAAATTTTTTTTAAACTTTTTTCAATTTTATCCCTGTGGGATACATATTCTACCCACACACATTTGGAACTCTCCTGGGGTACCCTCACACATATTATTCCCTCATTTAGTGGATATTTTCACAAAAAAGTGAAATTTTCAAAAATCCAGAAAATTGGTTGAAAACGACTAAATATCAAGGACTCATTGGGCGAATCACTCTGGAACTGAAATCGGAATGCTCACTGACATTTCCCCTATCTGAAAGTCTGATAAACGACGGAAAAATGACTAAGTCCAAAAAAAAAATTTTTTCAACTTTTTTCAACTTTACCCCCGTGGGATATATATTCTACCCACACACATTTCGAACTCTCCTGGGGTACCCTCACACATATTATTCCCTCATTTAGTGGATATTTTCACAAAAAAGTGAAATTTTCAAAAATCCAGAAAATTGGCTGAAAACGACTAAATATCAAGGACTCATTGGGCGAATCGCTCTGGAACTGAAATCGGAACGCTCAATGACATTTCCCCTATATGGAAGTTTGATAAACGTCCGTAAAATGACTAAGTCCAAAAAAAAATTTTTTTTCAACTTTTTTCAATTTTACCCCCATGGGATATATATTCTACCCACACACATTTTGAACTCTCCTGGGGTACCCTCACACATATTATTCCCTCATTTAGTGGATATTTTCACAAAAAAGTGAAATTTTCAAAAATCCAGAAAATTGGCTGAAAACAACTAAATATCAAGGACTCATTGGGCGAATCGCTCTGGAACTGAAATCGGAATGCTCACTGACATTTCCCCTATCTGAAAGTCTGATAAACACCGGAAAAATGACTAAGTCCAAAAAAAGTTTTTTTTCAACTTTTTTCAAATTTACCACCGTGGGATATATATTCTACCCACACACATTTCGAACTCTCCTGGGGTTCCCTCACACATATTATTCCCTCATTTAGTGGATATTTTCACAAAAAAGTGAAATTTTCAAAGATCCAGAAAATTGGCTGAAAATGACTAAATGTCAAGGACTCATTGGGCGAATCGCTCTGGAACTGAAATCGGAACGCTCACTGACATTTCCCCTATCTGAAAGTCTGATAAACGACGGAAAAATGACTAAGTCCAAAAAAAGTTTTTTTTCAACTTTTTTCAAATTTACCACCGTGGGATATATATTCTACCCACACACATTTGGAACTCTCCTGGGGTACCCTCACACATATTATTCCCTCATTTAGTGGATATTTTCACAAAAAAGTGAAATTTTCAAAAATCCAGAAAATTGGCTGAAAACGACTAAATATCAAGGACTCATTGGGCGAATTGCTCTGGAACTGAAATCGGAACGCTCACTGACATTTCCCCTATCTGAAAGTCTGATAAACGCCGGAAAAATGACTAAGTCCAAAAAAAGTTTTTTTTTCAACTTTTTTCAAATTTACCCCCGTGGGATATATATTCTACCGACACACATTTGGAACTCTCCTGGGGTACCCTTACACATATTATTCCCTCATTTAGTGGTTATTTTCACAAAAAAGTGAAATTTTAAAAAATCCAGAAAATTGGCTGATAACGACTAAATATCAAGGACTCATTGGGCGAATCGCTCTGGAACTGAAATCGGAACTCTCACTGACATTTCCCCTATGTGAAAGTCTGATAAACGCCGGAAAGATGACTAAGTCCAAGAAAAATTTTTTTTCAACTTTTTTCAATTTTATCCCTGTGGGATACATATTCTACCCACACACATTTGGAACTCTCCTGGGGTACCCTCACACATATTATTCCCTCATTTAGTGGATATTTTCACAAAAAAGTGAAATTTTCAAAAATCCAGAAAATTGGTTGAAAACTACTAAATATCAAGGACTCATTGGGCTAATCACTCTGGAACTGAAATCGGAATGCTCACTGACATTTCCCCTATCTGAAAGTCTGATAAACGCCGGAAAAATGACTAAGTCCAAAAAAAGTTTTTTTTTCAACTTTTTTCAAATTTACCCCCGTGGGATATATATTCTACCGACACACATTTGGAACTCTCCTTGGGTACCCTTACACATATTATTCCCTCATTTAGTGGTTATTTTCACAAAAAAGTGAAATTTTAAAAAATCCAGAAAATTGGCTGAAAACAACTAAATATCAAGGACTCATTGGGCGAATCGCTCTGGAACTGAAATCGGAACACTCACTGACATTTCCCCTATCTGAAAGTATGATAAACGACGGAAAAATGACTAAGTCCAAAAAAAGTTTTTTTTCAACTTTTTTCAAATTTACCACCGTGGGATATATATTCTACCCACACACATTTGGAACTCTCCTGGGGTACCCTCACACATATTATTCCCTCATTTAGTGGATATTTTCACAAAAAAGTGAAATTTTCAAAAATCCAGAAAATTCGCTGAAAACGACTAAATATCAAGGACTCATTGGGCGAATTGCTCTGGAACTGAAATCGGAACGCTCACTGACATTTCCCCTATCTGAAAGTCTGATAAACGCCGGAAAAATGACTAAGTCCAAAAAAAGTTTTTTTTTCAACTTTTTTCAAATTTACCCCCGTGGGATATATATTCTACCGACACACATTTGGAACTCTCCTGGGGTACCCTTACACATATTATTCCCTCATTTAGTGGTTATTTTCACAAAAAAGTGAAATTTTAAAAAATCCAGAAAATTGGCTGATAACGACTAAATATCAAGGACTCATTGGGCGAATCGCTCTGGAACTGAAATCGGAACTCTCACTGACATTTCCCCTATGTGAAAGTCTGATAAACGCCGGAAAGATGACTAAGTCCAAGAAAAAATTTTTTTCAACTTTTTTCAATTTTATCCCTGTGGGATACATATTCTACCCACACACATTTGGAACTCTCCTGGGGTACCCTCACACATATTATTCCCTCATTTAGTGGATATTTTCACAAAAAAGTGAAATTTTCAAAAATCCAGATAATTGGCTGAAAACGACTAAATATCAAGGACTCATTAGGCGAATTGCTCTGGAACTGAAATCGGAACGCTCACTAACATTTCCCCTATCTGAAAGTCTGATAAACGCCGGAAAAATGACTAAGTCCAAAAAAAGATTTTTTTCAACTTTTTTCAAATTTACCCCCGTGGGATATATATTCTACCCACACACATTTGGAACTCTCCTGGGGTACCCTCACACATATTATTCCCTCATTTAGTGGATATTTTCACAAAAAAGTGAAATTTTCAAAAATCCAGAAAATTCGCTGAAAACGACTAAATATCAAGGACTCATTGGGCGAATTGCTCTGGAACTGAAATCGGAACGCTCACTGACATTTCCCCTATCTGAAAGTCTGATAAACGCCGGAAAAATGACTAAGTCCAAAAAAAGTTTTTTTTTCAACTTTTTTCAAATTTACCCCCGTGGGATATATATTCTACCGACACACATTTGGAACTCTCCTGGGGTACCCTTACACATATTATTCCCTCATTTAGTGGTTATTTTCACAAAAAAGTGAAATTTTAAAAAATCCAGAAAATTGGCTGATAACGACTAAATATCAAGGACTCATTGGGCGAATCGCTCTGGAACTGAAATCGGAACTCTCACTGACATTTCCCCTATGTGAAAGTCTGATAAACGCCGGAAAGATGACTAAGTCCAAGAAAAAATTTTTTTCAACTTTTTTCAATTTTATCCCTGTGGGATACATATTCTACCCACACACATTTGGAACTCTCCTGGGGTACCCTCACACATATTATTCCCTCATTTAGTGGATATTTTCACAAAAAAGTGAAATTTTCAAAAATCCAGAAAATTGGTTGAAAACGACTAAATATCAAGGACTCATTGGGCGAATCACTCTGGAACTGAAATCGGAATGCTCACTGACATTTCCCCTGTCTGAAAGTCTGATAAACGCCGGAAAAATGACTAAGTCCAAAAAAAGTTTTTTTTTCCACTTTTTTCAAATTTACCCCCGTGGGATATATATTCTACCGACACACATTTGGAACTCTCCTGGGGTACCCTTACACATATTATTCCCTCATTTAGTGGTTATTTTCACAAAAAAGTGAAATTTTAAAAAATCCAGAAAATTGGCTGATAACGACTAAATATCAAGGACTCATTGGGCGAATCGCTCTGGAACTGAAATCGGAACTCTCACTGACATTTCCCCTATGTGAAAGTCTGATAAACGCCGGAAAGATGACTAAGTCCAAAAAAGATTTTTTTCAACTTTTTTCAAATTTACCCCCGTGGGATATATATTCTACCCACACACATTTGGAACTCTCCTGGGGTACCCTCACACATATTATTCCCTCATTTAGTGGATATTTTCACAAAAAAGTGAAATTTTCAAAAATCCAGAAAATTGGTTGAAAACGACTAAATATCAAGGACTCATTGGGCGAATCACTCTGGAACTGAAATCGGAATGCTCACTGACATTTCCCCTATCTGAAAGTCTGATAAACGCCGGAAAAATGACTAAGTCCAAAAAAAGTTTTTTTTCAACTTTTTTCAAATTTACCACCGTGGGATATATATTCTACCCACACACATTTCGAACTCTCCTGGGGTTCCCTCACACATATTATTCCCTCATTTAGTGGATATTTTCACAAAAAAGTGAAATTTTCAAAGATCCAGAAAATTGGCTGAAAATGACTAAATGTCAAGGACTCATTGGGCGAATCGCTCTGGAACTGAAATCGGAACGCTCACTGACATTTCCCCTATCTGAAAGTCTGATAAACGACGGAAAAATGACTAAGTCCAAAAAAAGTTTTTTTTCAACTTTTTTCAAATTTACCACCGTGGGATATATATTCTACCCACACACATTTGGAACTCTCCTGGGGTACCCTCACACATATTATTCCCTCATTTAGTGGATATTTTCACAAAAAAGTGAAATTTTCAAAAATCCAGAAAATTGGCTGAAAACGACTAAATATCAAGGACTCATTGGGCGAATTGCTCTGGAACTGAAATCGGAACGCTCACTGACATTTCCCCTATCTGAAAGTCTGATAAACGCCGGAAAAATGACTAAGTCCAAAAATAGTTTTTTTTTCAACTTTTTTCAAATTTACCCCCGTGGGATATATATTCTACCGACACACATTTGGAACTCTCCTGGGGTACCCTTACACATATTATTCCCTCATTTAGTGGTTATTTTCACAAAAAAGTGAAATTTTAAAAAATCCAGAAAATTGGCTGATAACGACTAAATATCAAGGACTCATTGGGCGAATCGCTCTGGAACTGAAATCGGAACTCTCACTGACATTTCCCCTATGTGAAAGTCTGATAAACGCCGGAAAGATGACTAAGTCCAAGAAAAAATTTTTTTCAACTTTTTTCAATTTTATCCCTGTGGGATACATATTCTACCCACACACATTTGGAACTCTCCTGGGGTACCCTCACACATATTATTCCCTCATTTAGTGGATATTTTCACAAAAAAGTGAAATTTTCAAAAATCCAGAAAATTGGTTGAAAACTACTAAATATCAAGGACTCATTGGGCTAATCACTCTGGAACTGAAATCGGAATGCTCACTGACATTTCCCCTATCTGAAAGTCTGATAAACGCCGGAAAAATGACTAAGTCCAAAAAAAGTTTTTTTTTCAACTTTTTTCAAATTTACCCCCGTGGGATATATATTCTACCGACACACATTTGGAACTCTCCTTGGGTACCCTTACACATATTATTCCCTCATTTAGTGGTTATTTTCACAAAAAAGTGAAATTTTAAAAAATCCAGAAAATTGGCTGAAAACAACTAAATATCAAGGACTCATTGGGCGAATCGCTCTGGAACTGAAATCGGAACACTCACTGACATTTCCCCTATCTGAAAGTCTGATAAACGACGGAAAAATGACTAAGTCCAAAAAAAGTTTTTTTTCAACTTTTTTCAAATTTACCACCGTGGGATATATATTCTACCCACACACATTTGGAACTCTCCTGGGGTACCCTCACACATATTATTCCCTCATTTAGTGGATATTTTCACAAAAAAGTGAAATTTTCAAAAATCCAGAAAATTGGCTGAAAACGACTAAATATCAAGGACTCATTGGGCGAATTGCTCTGGAACTGAAATCGGAACGCTCACTGACATTTCCCCTATCTGAAAGTCTGATAAACGCCGGAAAAATGACTAAGTCCAAAAAAAGTTTTTTTTTCAACTTTTTTCAAATTTACCCCCGTGGGATATATATTCTACCGACACACATTTGGAACTCTCCTGGGGTACCCTTACACATATTATTCCCTCATTTAGTGGTTATTTTCACAAAAAAGTGAAATTTTAAAAAATCCAGAAAATTGGCTGATAACGACTAAATATCAAGGACTCATTGGGCGAATCGCTCTGGAACTGAAATCGGAACTCTCACTGACATTTCCCCTATGTGAAAGTCTGATAAACGCCGGAAAGATGACTAAGTCCAAGAAAAAATTTTTTTCAACTTTTTTCAATTTTATCCCTGTGGGATACATATTCTACCCACACACATTTGGAACTCTCCTGGGGTACCCTCACACATATTATTCCCTCATTTAGTGGATATTTTCACAAAAAAGTGAAATTTTCAAAAATCCAGATAATTGGCTGAAAACGACTAAATATCAAGAACTCATTAGGCGAATTGCTCTGGAACTGAAATCGGAACGCTCACTAACATTTCCCCTATCTGAAAGTCTGATAAACGCCGGAAAAATGACTAAGTCCAAAAAAAGATTTTTTTCAACTTTTTTCAAATTTACCCCCGTGGGATATATATTCTACCCACACACATTTGGAACTCTCCTGGGGTACCCTCACACATATTATTCCCTCATTTAGTGGATATTTTCACAAAAAAGTGAAATTTTCAAAAATCCAGAAAATTGGTTGAAAACGACTAAATATCAAGGACTCATTGGGCGAATCACTCTGGAACTGAAATCGGAATGCTCACTGACATTTCCCCTATCTGAAAGTCTGATAAACGCCGGAAAAATGACTAAGTCCAAAAAAAGTTTTTTTTTCCACTTTTTTCAAATTTACCCCCGTGGGATATATATTCTACCGACACACATTTGGAACTCTCCTGGGGTACCCTTACACATATTATTCCCTCATTTAGTGGTTATTTTCACAAAAAAGTGAAATTTTAAAAAATCCAGAAAATTGGCTGATAACGACTAAATATCAAGGACTCATTGGGCGAATCGCTCTGGAACTGAAATCGGAACTCTCACTGACATTTCCCCTATGTGAAAGTCTGATAAACGCCGGAAAGATGACTAAGTCCAAGAAAAAATTTTTTTCAACTTTTTTCAATTTTATCCCTGTGGGATACATATTCTACCCACACACATTTGGAACTCTCCTGGGGTACCCTCACACATATTATTCCCTCATTTAGTGGATATTTTCACAAAAAAGTGAAATTTTCAAAAATCCAGAAAATTGGTTGAAAACTACTAAATATCAAGGACTCATTGGGCGAATCACTCTGGAACTGAAATCGGAATGCTCACTGATATTTCCCCTATCTGAAAGTCTGATAAACGCCGGAAAAATGACTAAGTCCAAAAAAAGTTTTTTTTTCAACTTTTTTCAAATTTACCCCCGTGGGATATATATTCTACCGACACACATTTGGAACTCTCCTTGGGTACCCTTACACATATTATTCCCTCATTTAGTGGTTATTTTCACAAAAAAGTGAAATTTTAAAAAATCCAGAAAATTGGCTGAAAACAACTAAATATCAAGGACTCATTGGGCGAATCGCTCTGGAACTGAAATCGGAACGCTCACTGACATTTCCCCTATCTGAAAGTCTGATAAACGACGGAAAAATGACTAAGTCCAAAAAAAGTTTTTTTTCAACTTTTTTCAAATTTACCACCGTGGGATATATATTCTACCCACACACATTTGGAACTCTCCTGGGGTACCCTCACACATATTATTCCCTCATTTAGTGGATATTTTCACAAAAAAGTGAAATTTTCAAAAATCCAGAAAATTGGCTGAAAACGACTAAATATCAAGGACTCATTGGGCGAATTGCTCTGGAACTGAAATCGGAACGCTCACTGACATTTCCCCTATCTGAAAGTCTGATAAACGCCGGAAAAATGACTAAGTCCAAAAAAAGTTTTTTTTTCAACTTTTTTCAAATTTACCCCCGTGGGATATATATTCTACCGACACACATTTGGAACTCTCCTGGGGTACCCTTACACATATTATTCCCTCATTTAGTGGTTATTTTCACAAAAAAGTGAAATTTTAAAAAATCCAGAAAATTGGCTGATAACGACTAAATATCAAGGACTCATTGGGCGAATCGCTCTGGAACTGAAATCGGAACTCTCACTGACATTTCCCCTATGTGAAAGTCTGATAAACGCCGGAAAGATGACTAAGTCCAAGAAAAATTTTTTTTCAACTTTTTTCAATTTTATCCCTGTGGGATACATATTCTACCCACACACATTTGGAACTCTCCTGGGGTACCCTCACACATATTATTCCCTCATTTAGTGGATATTTTCACAAAAAAGTGAAATTTTCAAAAATCCAGAAAATTGGCTGAAAACGACTAAATATCAAGGACTCATTGGGCGAATTGCTCTGGAACTGAAATCGGAACGCTCACTGACATTTCCCCATCTGAAAGTCTGATAAACGCCGGAAAAATGACTAAGTCCAAAAAAAGATTTTTTTCAACTTTTTTCAAATTTACCCCCGTGGGATATATATTCTACCCACACACATTTGGAACTCTCCTGGGGTACCCTCACACATATTATTCCCTCATTTAGTGGATATTTTCACAAAAAAGTGAAATTTTCAAAAATCCAGAAAATTGGTTGAAAATGACTAAATATCAAGGACTCATTGGGCGAATCACTCTGGAACTGAAATCGGAATGCTCACTGACATTTCCCCTATCTGAAAGTCTGATAAACGCCGGAAAAATGACTAAGTCCAAAAAAAGTTTTTTTTTCAACTTTTTTCAAATTTACCCCCGTGGGATATATATTCTACCGACACACATTTGGAACTCTCCTTGGGTACCCTTACACATATTATTCCCTCATTTAGTGGTTATTTTCACAAAAAAGTGAAATTTTAAAAAATCCAGAAAATTGGCTGAAAACAAGTAAATATCAAGGACTCATTGGGCGAATCGCTCTGGAACTGAAATCGGAACGCTCACTGACATTTCCCCTATCTGAAAGTCTGATAAACGACGGAAAAATGACTAAGTCCAAAAAAAGTTTTTTTTCAACTTTTTTCAAATTTACCACCGTGGGATATATATTCTACCCACACACATTTGGAACTCTCCTGGGGTACCCTCACACATATTATTCCCTCATTTAGTGGTTATTTTCACAAAAAAGTGAAATTTTAAAAAATCCAGAAAATTGGCTGATAACGACTAAATATCAAGGACTCATTGGGCGAATCGCTCTGGAACTGAAATCGGAACGCTCACTGACATTTCCCCTATCTGAAAGTCTGATAAACGACGGAAAAATGACTAAGTCCAAAAAAAAATTTTTTTCAACTTTTTTCAATTTTACCCCCGTAGGATATATATTCTACCCACACACATTTCGAACTCTCCTGGGGTACCCTCACACATATTATTCCCTCATTTAGTGGATATTTTCACAAAAAGTGAAATTTTCAAAAATCCAGAAAATTGGCTGAAAACGACTAAATATCAAGGACTCATTGGGAGAATCGCTCTGGAACTGAGATCGGAACGCTCAATGACATTTCCCCTATATGGAAGTTTGATAAACGTCGGTAAAATGACTAAGTCCAAAAAAAAATTTTTTTTCAACTTTTTTCAATTTTACCCCCATGGGATATATATTCTACCCACACACATGTCGAACTCTCCTGGGGTACCCTCACACATATTATTCCCTAATTTAGTGGATATTTTCACAAAAAAGTGAAATGTTTAAAAATCCAGAAAATTGGCTGAAAACAACTAAATATCAAGGACTCATTGGGCGAATCGCTCTGGAACTGAAATCGGAATGCTCACTGACATTTCCCCTATCTGAAAGTCTGACAAGCGCCGGAAAAATGACTAAGTCCAAAAAAAGTTTTTTTTTCAACTTTTTTCAAATTTACCCCCGTGGGATATATATTCTACCGACACACATTTGGAACTCTCCTGGGGTACCCTTACACATATTATTCCCTCATTTAGTGGTTATTTTCACAAAAAAGTGAAATTTTAAAAAATCCAGAAAATTGGCTGATAACGACTAAATATCAAGGAATCATTGGGCGAATCGCTCTGGAACTGAAATCGGAACTCTCACTGACATTTCCCCTATGTGAAAGTCTGATAAACGCCGGAAAGATGACTAAGTCCAAGAAAAAAATTTTTTCAACTTTTTTCAAATTTACCCCCGTGGGATATATATTCTACCGACACACATTTGGAACTCTCCTTGGGTACCCTTACACATATTATTCCCTCATTTAGTGGTTATTTTCACAAAAAAGTGAAATTTTAAAAAATCCAGAAAATTGGCTGATAACGACTAAATATCAAGGACTCATTGGGCGAATCGCTCTGGAACTGAAATCGGAACGCTCACTGACATTTCCCCTATGTGAAAGTCTGGTAAACGCCGGAAAGATGACTAAGTCCAAGAAAAATTTTTTTTCAACTTTTTTCAATTTTATCCCTGTGGGATACATATTCTACCCACACACATTTGGAACTCTCCTGGGGTACCCTCACACATATTATTCCCTCTTTTATTGGATATTTTCACAAAAAAGTGACATTTTCAAAATTCCAGAAAATTGGCTGAAAACGACTAAATATCAAGGACTCATTGGGTGAATCGCTCTGGAACTGAAATCGGAACGCTCACTGACATTTCCCCTATCTGAAAGTCTGATAAACGCCGGAAAAATGACTAAGTCCAAAAAAAGGTTTTTTTCAACTTTTTTCAAATTTACCCCCGTGGGATATATATTCTACCCACACACATTTGGAACTATCCTGGGGTACCCTCACACATATTATTCCCTCATTTATTGGATATTTTCACAAAAAAGTAAAATTTTCAAAAGTCCAGAAAATTGGCTGAAAACAACTAAATATCAAGGACTCATTGGGCGAATCGCTCTGGAACTGAAATCGGAACGCTCACTGACATTTCCCCTATCTGAAAGTCTGATAAATGCCGGAAAAATGACTAAGTCCAAAAAAAGTTTTTTTTTCAACTTTTTACCCCCGTGGGATACATATTCTACCCACACACATTTTGAACTCTCCTGGGGTACCCTCACACATATTATTCCCTCTTTTAGTGGATATTTTCACAAAAAAGTCCAATTTTCAAAATTCCAGAAAATTGGCTGAAAACGACTAAATATCAAGGACTGATTGGGCGAATCGCTCTGGAACTGAAATCGGAACGCTCACTGACATTTCCCCTATCTGAAAGTCTGATAAACGCCAGAAAAATGACTAAGTACAAAAAAAGATTTTCTTCAACTTTTTTCAAATTTACCCCCGTGGGATATATATTCTACCCACACACATTTGGAACTCTCCTGGGGTACCCTCACACATATTATTCCCTCATTTAGTGGATATTTTCACAAAAAAGTGAAATTTTCAAAAATCCAGAAAATTGGCTGAAAACGACTAAATCATAGAATCATAGAATCATAGAATGGTAGAGTTGGAAGGGACCTCCTGGGTCATCTGGTCCAACCCCCTGCTCAAAGCAGGATTCACTAGATCATCTCAGACAGATGTCTGTCCAGCCTCTGTTTGAAGACGTCCATTGAAGTGGAACTCACCACCTCTCGTGGCAGCCTGTTCCACTCATTAATCACCCTAACTGTCAAAAAGTTTTTTCTAATATCTAATCTGTGTCTCCTCCCATTTAGTTTCATCCCATTGCTTCTAGTCTTTCCTTGTGCAAATGAGAATAAAGATGATCCTTCTACAATGTGACAGCCCTTGACATATTTGTATCAAAAAGGAATAGTCGACACTCCGTATAGCTAGAGTGGTGCATGTGGAAAACAATGTCTGTAGGAAAAGAAAATCTCGGCACTCACGTGTTGATAATCAGTTGATTTATTCCACAACTCACACAAGACGTTTCAGCCTGTCCAAGGCTTTTTTCAATTGTGGTTAAATACATTCAGTCAAGATATTTATAAACAAATCCACTGAAATGACATAATTCTCATTAACATAAAAAAGAGTAGACCAATAAAAGAAATTATATATAACAGAATTTACAACATACAAAAATTAAGCAATAATAAACTCAAGTTACACAATGAAAAAAAACAAAAAAAAAAACAAGTGAATTCATATATTTAAATAATCCCCGACTACACATAAGACCATATACATCGCAGATTGTAAAATTTATTGCATGCATATACCACATTATATCTTTATTTCTCCATATTCTTTTAGCTAAAAATATGTAACATTTCATAGTTTTTCCAGAAAAAATCCTTAATGTTTTTAAGATTTTTTTATATTTCCAATGAAATCAAATATAGCAATGACAAGTAAATTCATATATATAAATAATCTCCAACCAAATATGAGAATATAAATCCTAAAACATGGATTCCATTTCATAAATGTATCAAAAATATTCCCATCTAAATTTCTCAATGTTCTTTTTATTAAACACATTCAACATTATATAATTTTTCTGGAAAAAAATTCCTTGATATTTTTAGATTTTTTAAAAAGATTTTTATTAGAACAATACTGTTTATTACATTTGTATATACAACTGATTCCTCATGAACAGCCTGCAACAAGTGACTAAATCTATCTTTTATTCTCTTGCCCTTTATAATTCTATTAGTAAATACCTTATAAAGAGATCAGTATACTGCCATATTCCCATAAATCCCAATTCACATAGTAGAAAAAATTCATCATATTATTTCTATATCACTTTATATCTCATTATAAATTGTAACTACATATAAAGCTACTGCTGAAGGAATAATCACAGACATACGGGAATAGAGAACATCTATGTCCTAAGTGATTCTCACCTCCCCCAGATCGTTGTCTGAGATAAGAGTGACTTTTTAAATTTATCCTTTGTTATCCTCTATTCCCTCAATTAGACCTTATTTATTTTGTTAAAGGTGACAGTATAATTAACTGTCCACCCGTGATTCCTAGAAATACATAGGGAAGCCGTCCAGCCTACATCATGTCTTATCTCCACATTCAATCTTATTTAACCCGACAAAATGTGGCAAGTATAATATGCATCCCATTTGTTCCTATGCAGATACTTCAGGATTTCATCTCATCTGAGATGTCTAGAAAGAAAAATAGGATGTATATATTACTCATTATCCTAATCACATAATACCACTAACATCATATTCTCGATTCAGGCCATTCGGATATAAAGTTCCCAAAGTATAAATCCAAAAGGCTTCTCTACGTAAAAGGATTTTTTTGATACTGCCTCCTCTTCTAGGTGTATCTATTTGTTCTAACACCTGATATTTCAATTGGGCTATTGAATGTCCTTTTTCCTTAAAATGTAATGGAAGGGGAAGCGAAGTATCTCCACACCTGATAGTGGATTTATGTTTATTAACCCGTGTTCCTACTGACTGCATTGTTTCTCCAATATATGAAAAGCCGCACGGACATTTTATCTGGTAAACCACATTTGTAGATTTACACGTGTAGAAGCCCTTAATATTAAATCTTTTACCTGTCCTAGGATGACTAAAATATTCCCCCTTAATTACATTACTACATTGAGCACAATTCAGACAGGGATACGTTCCTTTATTTTTTGTTGAAAGAAACGTTTCTCTTCGTCAGGTGCAGTTCGAATTTCTTCTCTTTCTGAATCATGAAGAGATAATTCTGCTCTGTCTAAGAACTCTTCACCTTCCTTAATGATTTTCAAGGTAGTTAACCTCTCTTCTAGATTTCGCAACTTTTCCTCCAACAGGGACACAAGCTTGCATTTCTGGCATGTGAAGTTTGGCTTTTCCACTGGCAAGTCTGTGAACATGTAGCAGGATATGCAGCTCACCAAATGGCTCCGGGACTTTTCCATGTTCTTATTGTTAATGTTCTGAAAACAGTGAAAAAAGCTTAAAAAAAAAAAGCTTCAAAATGCGCGCACCGGTAGGTGCACGGTTTACCGATGTCCTCTTTTCAGCTCCAACAGCCAAAATCCAGTGTTCTTTGAGCTCGCGGAGACTCTTCACTTACCCCAAAATGCAGTGGGAATATGCAAATTATCTCCTCAGGACTCCTCCCCTGGTTTACCGATGTCCTCTTTTCAGCTCCAACAGCCAAAATCCAGAGTCAAGGACTCATTGGGCGAATCGCTCTGGAACTGAAATCGGAATGCTCACTGACATTTCCCCTATCTGAAAGTCTGATAAACATCAGAAAAATGAGTAAGTCAAAAAAAAAATATTTTTCAACTTTTTTCAATTTTACCCCTGTGGGATATATATTCTACCCACACACATTTCGAACTCTACTGGGGCACCCTCTTACATATTATTCCCTCATTTAGTAGATATTTTCACAAAAAAGTGAAATTTTCAAAAATCCAGAAAATTGGCTGAAAACGACTAAATATCAAGGACTCATTGGGCGAATCGCTCTGGAACTGAAGTCGGAATGATCACTGACATTTCCCCTATCTGAAAGTCTGATAAACGTCGGAAAAATGACTAAGTCCAAAAAAAAAATGTTTTAAACTTTTTTCAAATTTACCCCCGTGGGATAAATATTCTACCCACACACATTTGGAACTCTCCTGGGGTACCGTCACACATACTATTCCCTCATTTAGTGGATATTTTCACAAAAAAGTGAAATTTTCAAAAATCCATAATATTGGCTGAAAACGACTAAATATCAAGGACTCATTGGGCGAATCACTCTGGAACTGAAATCGGAATGCTCACTGACATTTGCCCTATCTGAAAGTCTGATAAACGCCGGAAAGATGACTAAGTCCAAGAAAAAAATTTTTTCAACTTTTTTTAATTTTACCCCCGTGGGATACATATTCTACCCACACACATTTGGATCTCTCCAGGGGTACCCTCACACATATTATTCCCTCTTTTAGTGGATATTTTCACAAAAAAGTGAAATTTTCAAAAATCCAGAAAATTGGCTGAAAACGACTAAATGTCAAGGACTCTTTGGGCGAATCGCTCTGGAACTGAAATCGGAATGCTCACTGACATTTCCCCTATCTGAAAGTCTGATAAACGTCGGAAAAATGACTAAGTCCAAAAAAAAATTTTTTTCAACTTTTTTCAAATTTACCCCCGTGGTATATATATTCTACCCACACACATTTGGAACTCTCCTGGGGTACCCTCATGCATATTATTCCCTCATTTAGTGGATATTTTCACAAAAAAGTGAAATTTAAAAAATCCAGAAAATTGGCTGAAAACGACTAAATATCAAGGACTCATTGGGCGAATCGCTCTGGAACTGAAATCGGAATGCTCACTGACATTTCCCCTATCTGAAAGTCTGATAAACGTCGGAAAAATGTCTAAGTCCAGAAAAAAATTTTTTTCAACTTTTTTCAACTTTACCCCCGTGGGATATATATTCTACCCACACACATTTGGAACTCTCCTGGGGTACCCTCACACATATTATTCCCTCATTTAGTGGATATTTTCACAAAAAAGTGAAATTTTCAAAAATCCATAATATTGGCTGAAAACGACTAAATATCAAGGACTCATTGGGGGAATCGCTCTGGAACTGAAATCGGAACGCTCACTGACATTTGCCCTATCTGAAAGTCTGATAAACGCCGGAAAGATGACTAAGTCCAAGAAAAAAAATGTTTTCAACTTATTTCAATTTTACCCCCGTGGGATACATATTCTACCCACACACATTTGGAACTGTCCTGGGGTACCCTCACACATATTATTCCCTCTTTTAGTGGATATTTTCACAAAAAAGTGAAATTTTCTAAATTTCAGAAAATTGGCTGAAAACGACTAAATATCAAGGACTCATTGGGCGAATCGCTCTGGAACTGAAATCTGAATGCTCACTGACATTTCTCCTATCTGAAAGTCTGATAAACGCCAGAAAAATGACTGAGTCCCCCAAAAAAATTTTTAAACTTTTTCTAATTTTACACCCGTGGGATATATATTCTACCCACACACATTTGGAACTCTCCTGGGGTACACTCACACATATTATTCCCTCATTTAGTGGATATTTTCACAAAATAGTGAAATTTTCAAAAATCCAGAAAATTGGCTGAAAACGACTAAATATCAAGGACTCATTGGGCGAATCGCTCTGGAACTGAAATCGGAATGCTCACTGACATTTCCCCTATCTGAAAGTCTGATAAATGCCGGAAAAATGACTAAGTCCAAAAATAAATTTTTTTAAACTTTTTTCAAATTTACCCCCGTGGGATATATATTCTACCCACACACATTTGGAACTCTCCTGGGGTACCCTCACACATATTATTCCCTCATTTAGTGGATATTTTCACAAAAAAGTGAAATTTTCAAAATTCCAGAAAATTGTCTGAAAACGACTAAATATCAAGGACTCATTGGGTGAATCGCTCTGGAACTGAAATCGGAACGCTCACTGACATTTGCCCTATCTGAAAGTCTGATAAACGCCGGAAAGATGACTAAGTCCAAGAAAAAAAATGTTTTCAACTTTTTTCAATTTTACCACCGTGGGATACATATTCTACCCACACACATTTGGAACTGTCCTGGGGTACCCTCACGCATATTATTCCCTCATTTAGTGGATATTTTCACAAAATAGTGAAATTTTCAAAAATCCAAAATAGTGGCTGAAAACGACTAAATATCAAGGACTCATTGGGTGAATTGCTCTGGAACTGAAATCGGAATGCTCACTGACATTTCCCTATCTGAAAGTCTGACAAATGCCGGAAAAATGACTAAGTCCCAAAAAAATTTTTTTTCAACTTTTTTCAAATTTACCCCCGTGGGATATAGATTCTACCCACACACATTTGGAAATCTCCTGGGGTACCCTCACACATATTATTCCCTCATTTAGTGGATATTTTCACAAAAAAGTGAAATTTTTAAAAATCCAGAAAAATGGCTGAAAACGACTAAATGTCAAGGACTCATTGGGCGAATCGCTCTGGAACTGAAATCGGAACGCTCACTGACATTTCCCCTATCTGAAAGTCTGATAAATGCAGGAAAGATGACTAAGTCCAAGAAAAAAAATGTTTTCAACTTTTTTCAATTTTACCCCTGTGGGATACATATTCTACCCACACACATTTGGAACTCTCCTGGGGTACCCTCACGCATATTATTCCCTCATTTAGTGGATATTTTCACAAAAAAGTGAAATTTTCTAAAATCCAGAAAATTGGCTGAAAACGACTAAATATCAAGGACTCATTGGGCGAATCGCTCTGGAACTGAAATCTGAATGCTCACTGACATTTCCCCTATCTGAAAGTCTGATAAACGCCGGAAAAATGAGTAAGTCCCCCAAAAAAATTTTTTAACTTTTTTTAATTTTACACCCGTGGGATATATATTCTACCCACACACATTTGGAACTCTCCTGGGGTACCCTCACACATATTATTCACTCATTTAGTGGATATTTTCACAAAAAAGTGAAATTTTCAAAATTCCAGAAAATTGGCTGAAAACACTAAATATCAAGGACTCATTGGGCGAATCGCTCTGGAACTGAAATCGGAAAGCTCACTGACATTTCCCCTATCTGAAAGTCTGATAAATGCCGGAAAGATGACTAAGTCCAAGAAAAAAAAATTTTCAACTTTTTTCAATTTTACCCCCGTGGGATACATATTCTACCCACACACATTTGGATCTCTCCTGGGGTACCCTCACACATATTATTCCCTCTTTTAGTGGATATTTTCACAAAAAAGTGAAATTTTCAAAAATCCAGAAAATTGGCTGAAAACGACTAAATGTCAAGGACTCTTTGGGCGAATCACTCTGGAACTGAAATCGGAATGCTCACTGACATTTCCCCTATCTGAAAGTCTGATAAACATCGGAAAAATGACTAAGTCCAAAAAAAGTTTTTTTTCAACTTTTTTCAAATTTATCCCGTGGGATATATATTCTACCCACACACATTTGGAACTCTACTGGGGTACCCTCACACATATTATTCCCTCTTTTAGTGGATATTTTCACAAAAAAGTGAAATTTTCAAAATTCCAGAAAATTGGCTGAAAACGACTAAATGTCAAGGACTCTTTGGGCGAATCACTCTGGAACTGAAATCGGAATGCTCACTGACATTTCCCCAATCTGAAAGTCTGATAAATGCCGGAAAGATGACTAAGTCCAAGAAAAAAAATGTTTTCAACTTTTTTCAATTTTACCCCTGTGGGATACATATTCTACCCACACACATTTGGAACTCTCCTGGGGTACCCTCACGCATATTATTCCCTCATTTAGTGGATATTTTCACAAAAAAGTGAAATTTTCTAAAATCCAGAAAATTGGCTGAAAACGACAAAATATCAAGGACTCATTGGGCGAATCGCTCTGGAACTGAAATCGGAACGCTCACTGACATTTGCCCTAATCTGAAAGTCTGATAAACGCCGGAAAAATGGGTAAGTCCAAAAAAAAATTTTTTTCAACTTTTTTCAATTTTACCCCCGTGGGATATATATTCTACCCACACACATTTGGAACTCTCCTGGGGTACCCTCACACATATTATTCCCTCATTTAGTGGATATTTTCACAAAATAGTGAAATTTTCAAAAATCCAAAATAGTGGCTGAAAACGACTAAATATCAAGGACTCATTGGGTGAATTGCTCTGGAACTGAAATCGGAATGCTCACTGACATTTCCCTATCTGAAAGTCTGACAAATGCCGGAAAAATGACTAAGTCCCAAAAAAAATTTTTTTCAACTTTTTTCAAATTTACCCCCGTGGGATATAGATTCTACCCACACACATTTGGAAATCTCCTGGGGTACCCTCACACATATTATTCCCTCATTTAGTGGATATTTTCACAAAAAAGTGAAATTTTTAAAAATCCAGAAAATTGGCTGAAAACGACTAAATGTCAAGGACTCATTGGGCGAATCGCTCTGGAACTGAAATCGGAACGCTCACTGACATTTCCCCTATCTGAAAGTCTGATAAACGTCGGAAAAATGACTAAGTCCAAAAAAAAATTTTTTTCAACTTTTTTAAATTTTACCCCCGTGGGATATATATTCTACCCACACACATTTTGAACTCTCCTGGGGTACCCTCACACATATTATTCACTCATTTAGTGGATATTTTCACAAAAAAGTGAAATTTTCAAAATTCCAGAAAATTGGCTGAAAACATTAAATATCAAGGACTCATTGGGCGAATCGCTCTGGAACTGAAATCGGAATGCTCACTGACATTTCCCCTATCTGAAAGTCTGATAAATGCCGGAAAGATGACTAAGTCCAAGAAAAAAAAATTTTCAACTTTTTTCAATTTTACCCCCGTGGGATACATATTCTACCCACACACATTTGGATCTCTCCTGGGGTACCCTCACACATATTATTCCCTCTTTTAGTGGATATTTTCACAAAAAAGTGAAATTTTCAAAAATCCAGAAAATTGGCTGAAAACGACTAAATGTCAAGGACTCTTTGGGCGAATCACTCTGGAACTGAAATCGGAATGCTCACTGACATTTCCCCTATCTGAAAGTCTGATAAACATCGGAAAAATGACTAAGTCCAAAAAAAGTTTTTTTTCAACTTTTTTCAAATTTATCCCGTGGGATATATATTCTACCCACACACATTTGGAACTCTACTGGGGTACCCTCACACATATTATTCCCTCTTTTAGTGGATATTTTCACAAAAAAGTGAAATTTTCAAAATTCCAGAAAATTGGCTGAAAACGACTAAATGTCAAGGACTCTTTGGGCGAATCACTCTGGAACTGAAATCGGAATGCTCACTGACATTTCCCCAATCTGAAAGTCTGATAAATGCCGGAAAGATGACTAAGTCCAAGAAAAAAAATGTTTTCAACTTTTTTCAATTTTACCCCTGTGGGATACATATTCTACCCACACACATTTGGAACTCTCCTGGGGTACCCTCACGCATATTATTCCCTCATTTAGTGGATATTTTCACAAAAAAGTGAAATTTTCTAAAATCCAGAAAATTGGCTGAAAACGACAAAATATCAAGGACTCATTGGGCGAATCGCTCTGGAACTGAAATCGGAACGCTCACTGACATTTGCCCTAATCTGAAAGTCTGATAAACGCCGGAAAAATGGGTAAGTCCAAAAAAAAATTTTTTTCAACTTTTTTCAATTTTACCCCCGTGGGATATATATTCTACCCACACACATTTGGAACTCTCCTGGGGTACCCTCACACATATTATTCCCTCATTTAGTGGATATTTTCACAAAATAGTGAAATTTTCAAAAATCCAAAATAGTGGCTGAAAACGACTAAATATCAAGGACTCATTGGGTGAATTGCTCTGGAACTGAAATCGGAATGCTCACTGACATTTCCCTATCTGAAAGTCTGACAAATGCCGGAAAAATGACTAAGTCCCAAAAAAAATTTTTTTCAACTTTTTTCAAATTTACCCCCGTGGGATATAGATTCTACCCACACACATTTGGAAATCTCCTGGGGTACCCTCACACATATTATTCCCTCATTTAGTGGATATTTTCACAAAAAAGTGAAATTTTTAAAAATCCAGAAAATTGGCTGAAAACGACTAAATGTCAAGGACTCATTGGGCGAATCGCTCTGGAACTGAAATCGGAACGCTCACTGACATTTCCCCTATCTGAAAGTCTGATAAACGTCGGAAAAATGACTAAGTCCAAAAAAAAATTTTTTTCAACTTTTTTAAATTTTACCCCCGTGGGATATATATTCTACCCACACACATTTTGAACTCTCCTGGGGTACCCTCACACATATTATTCACTCATTTAGTGGATATTTTCACAAAAAAGTGAAATTTTCAAAATTCCAGAAAATTGGCTGAAAACATTAAATATCAAGGACTCATTGGGCGAATCGCTCTGGAACTGAAATCGGAATGCTCACTGACATTTCCCCTATCTGAAAGTCTGATAAATGCCGGAAAGATGACTAAGTCCAAGAAAAAAAATGTTTTCAACTTTTTTCAATTTTACCCCTGTGGGATACATATTCTACCCACACACATTTGGAACTCTCCTGGGGTACCCTCACGCATATTATTCCCTCATTTAGTGGATATTTTCACAAAAAAGTGAAATTTTCTAAAATCCAGAAAATTGGCTGAAAACGACAAAATATCAAGGACTCATTGGGCGAATCGCTCTGGAACTGAAATCGGAACGCTCACTGACATTTGCCCTAATCTGAAAGTCTGATAAACGCCGGAAAAATGGCTAAGTCCAAAAAAAAATTTTTTTCAACTTTTTTCAATTTTACCCCCGTGGGATATATATTCTACCCACACACATTTGGAACTCTCCTGGGGTACCCTCACACATATTATTCCCTCATTTAGTGGATATTTTCACAAAATAGTGAAATTTTCAAAAATCCAAAATAGTGGCTGAAAACGACTAAATATCAAGGACTCATTGGGTGAATCGCTCTGGAACTGAAATCGGAATGCTCACTGACATTTCCCCTATCTGAAAGTCTGATAAATGCCGGAAAGATGACTAAGTCCAAGAAAAAAAATGTTTTCAATTTTTTTCAATTTTACCCCTGTGGGATACATATTCTACCCACACACATTTGGAACGCTCCTGGTGTACCCTCACGCATATTATTCCCTCATTTAGTGGATATTTTCACAAAAAAGTGAAATTTTCTAAAATCCAGAAAATTGGCTGAAAAACGACTAAATATCAAGGACTCATTTGGCGAATCGCTCTGGAACTGAAATCGGAACGCTCACTGACATTTGCCATATCTTGATAAACGCCGGAAAGATGACTAAGTCCAAGAAAAAAAAATTTTCAACTTTTTTCAATTTTACCCCCGTGGGATACATATTCTACCCACACACATTTGGATCTCTCCTGGGGTACACTCACACATATTATTCCCTCATTTAGTGGATATTTTCACAAAATAGTGAAATTTTCAAAAATCCAGAAAATTGGCTGAAAACTACTAAATATCATGGACTCATTGGGCGAATCGCTCTGGAACTGAAATCGGAATGCTCACTGACATTTCCCCTATCTGAAAGTCTGATAAACGCCGGAAAAATGACTAAGTCCAAAAAAAAATTTTTTTCAACTTTTTTCAAATTTACCCCCGTGGGATATATATTCTACCCACACGCATTTGGAACTCTCCTGGGGTACCCTCACACATATTATTCCCTCATTTAGTGGATATTTTCACAAAAAAGTGAAATTTTCAAAAATCCAGAAAATTGGCTGAAAACGACTAAATATCAAGGACTCATTGGGCGAATCGCTCTGGAACTGAAATCGGAATGCTCACTGACATTTCCCCTATCTGAAAGTCTGATAAACGTCGGGAAAAGGACTAAGTCCAAAAAAAATTTTTTTTCAACTTTTTTCAATTTTACCCCCGTGGGATATATATTCTACCCACACACATTTCGAACTCTCCTGGGGTACCCTCACACATATTATTCACTCATTTAGTGGATATTTTCACAAACAAGTGAAATTTTCAAAAATTCTGAAAATTGGCTGAAAACGACTAAATATCAAGGACTCATTGGGCGAATCGCTCTGGAACTGAAATCGGAACGCTCACTGACATTTCCCCTATCTGAAAGTCTGATAAACGTCGGAAAAATGACTAAGTCCAGAAAAAAAAAATTTTCAACTTTTTTCAATTTTACCCCCGTGGGATTTATATTCTACCCACACACAATTGGAACTCTCCTGGGGTACCCTCACACATATTATTCCCTCATTTAGTGGATATTTTCACAAAAAAGTAAAATTTTCAAAAATCCATAATATTGGCTGAAAACGACTAAATATCAAGGACTCATTGGGCGAATCGCTCTGGAACTGAAATCGGAATGCTCACTGACATTTGCCCTATTCTGAAAGTCTGATAAACGCCGGAAAAATGGGTAAGTCCAAAAAAATATTTTTTTCAACTTTTTTCAATTTAACCCCCGTGGGATATATATTCTACCCACACACATTTCGAACTCTCCTGGGGTACCCTCACACATATTATTCACTTATTTAGTGGATATTTTCACAAAAAAGTGAAATTTTCAAAAATCCAGAAAATTGGCTGAAAACGACTAAATATCAAGGACTCATTGGGCGAATCGCTCTGGAACTGAAATCGGAACGCTTACTATCTGAAAGTCTGATAAACTTTCCCCTATCTGAAAGTCTGATAAACGCCGGAAAAATGACTAAGTCCAAAAAAAAATGTTTTCAACTTTTTTCAAATTTACCCCCGTGGGATATATATTCTACCCACACACATTTGGAACTCTCCTGGGGTACCCTCACATATTATTCCCTCATTTAGTGGATATTTTCACAAAAAAGTGAAATTTTCAAAAATCCAGAAAATTGGCTGAAAACGACTAAATATCAAGGACTCATTGGGCGAATCTCTCTGGAACTGAAATCGGAACGCTCACTGACAGTTGCCCTATCTGAAAGTCAGATAAAAGCCGGAAAAATGACTAAGTCCAAAAAAAGATTTTTTTCAACTTTTTTCAAATTTACCCCCGTGGGATATATATTCTACCCACACACATTTGGAACTCTCCTGGGGTACCCTCACACATATTATTCCCTCATTTAGTGGATATTTTCACAAAAAAGTGAAATTTTCAAAAATCCAGAAAATTGGCTGAAAACGACTAAATGTCAAGGACTCATTGGGCGAATAGCTCTGGAACTGAAATCGGAACGCTCACTGACATTTCCTCTATCTGAAAGTCTGATAAACGCCGGAAAAATGACTAAGTCCAAAAAAAATTTTTTTCAACTTTTTTCAATTTTACCCCCGTGGGATATATATTCTACCCACACACATTTGGAACTCTCCTGGGGTACCCTCACACATATTATTCCCTCATTTAGTGGATATTTTCACAAAAAAGTGAAATTTTCAAAAATTCTGAAAATTGGCTGAAAACGACTAAATATCAAGGACTCATTGGGCGAATCGCTCTGGAACTGAAATCGGAACTCTCACTGACATTTCCCCTATCTGAAAGTCTGATAAACGCCGGAAAAATGACTAAGTCCCCCAAAAAATTTTTTCAACTTTTTTTAATTTTACACCCGTGGGATATAGTGGGATATATATTCTACCCACACACATTTGGAACTCTCCTGGGGTGCCCTCACATGTATTATTCCCTCATTTAGTGGATATTTTCACAAAAAAGTGAAATTTTCAAAAATCCAGAAAATTGGCTGAAAACGACTAAATGTCAAGGACTCATTGGGCGAATCGCTCTGGAACTGAAATTGGAATGCTCACTGACATTTCCCCTATCTGAAAGTCTGATAAATGTCCGAAAAATGACTAAGTCCACAAAAAAATTTTTTCAACTTTTTTCAATTTTACCCCCGTGGGAGATATATTCTACCCACACACATTTGGACCTCTCCTGGGGTACCCTCACACATATTATTCACTCATTTAGTGGATATTTTCACAAAAAAGTGAAATTTTCAAAAATCCAGAAAATTGGCTGAAAACGACTAAATGTCAAGGACTCATTGGGCAAATAGCTCTGGAACTGAAATCGGAACGCTCACTGACATTTCCCCTATCTGAAAGTCTGATAAAAGCCGGAAAAATGACTAAGTCCAAAAAAAAATTTTTTCAACTTTTTTCAATTTTACCCCCGTGGGAGATATATTCTACCCACACACATTTGGACCTCTCCTGGGGTACCCTCACACATATTATTCACTCATTTAGTGGATATTTTCACAAAAAAGTGAAATTTTCAAAAATCCAGAAAATTGGCTGAAAACGACTAAATATCAAGGACTCATTGGGCGAATCGCTCTGGAACTGAAATCGGAATGCTCACTGACATTTCCCCTATCTGAAAGTCTGATAAACGTCGGGAAAAGGACTAAGTCCAAAAAAAATTTTTTTTCAACTTTTTTCAATTTTACCCCCGTGGGATATATATTCTACCCACACACATTTCGAACTCTCCTGGGGTACCCTCACACATATTATTCACTCATTTAGTGGATATTTTCACAAACAAGTGAAATTTTCAAAAATTCTGAAAATTGGCTGAAAACGACTAAATATCAAGGACTCATTGGGCGAATCGCTCTGGAACTGAAATCGGAACGCTCACTGACATTTGCCGTATCTGAAAGTCTGATAAACGCCAGAAAAATGACTAAGTCCAAAAAAGTTTTTTTTCAACATTTTTCAAATTTACCCCCGTGGGATACATATTCTACCCACACACATTTGGAACTCTCCTGGGGTACCCTCACACATATTATTCCCTCATTTAGTGGATATTTTCACAAACAATTGAAATTTTCAAAAATTCAGAAAATTGGCTGAAAACGACTAAATATCAAGGACTCATTGGGCGAATCGCTCTGGAACTGAAATCGGAACGCTCACTGACATTTCCCCTATCTGAAAGTCTGATAAACGTCGGAAAAATGACTAAGTCCAGAAAAAAAAAATTTTCAACTTTTTTCAATTTTACCCCCGTGGGATTTATATTCTACCCACACACAATTGGAACTCTCCTGGGGTACCCTCACACATATTATTCCCTCATTTAGTGGATATTTTCACAAAAAAGTAAAATTTTCAAAAATCCATAATATTGGCTGAAAACGACTAAATATCAAGGACTCATTGGGCGAATCGCTCTGGAACTGAAATCGGAATGCTCACTGACATTTGCCCTATTCTGAAAGTCTGATAAACGCCGGAAAAATGGGTAAGTCCAAAAAAATATTTTTTTCAACTTTTTTCAATTTAACCCCCGTGGGATATATATTCTACCCACACACATTTCGAACTCTCCTGGGGTACCCTCACACATATTATTCACTTATTTAGTGGATATTTTCACAAAAAAGTGAAATTTTCAAAAATCCAGAAAATTGGCTGAAAACGACTAAATATCAAGGACTCATTGGGCGAATCGCTCTGGAACTGAAATCGGAACGCTTACTATCTGAAAGTCTGATAAACTTTCCCCTATCTGAAAGTCTGATAAACGCCGGAAAAATGACTAAGTCCAAAAAAAAATGTTTTCAACTTTTTTCAAATTTACCCCCGTGGGATATATATTCTACCCACACACATTTGGAACTCTCCTGGGGTGCCCTCACATGTATTATTCCCTCATTTAGTGGATATTTTCACAAAAAAGTGAAATTTTCAAAAATCCAGAAAATTGGCTGAAAACGACTAAATGTCAAGGACTCATTGGGCAAATAGCTCTGGAACTGAAATCGGAACGCTCACTGACATTTCCCCTATCTGAAAGTCTGATAAAAGCAGGAAAAATGACTAAGTCCAAAAAAAAATTTTTTCAACTTTTTTCAATTTTACCCCCGTGGGAGATATATTCTACCCACACACATTTGGACCTCTCCTGGGGTACCCTCACACATATTATTCACTCATTTAGTGGATATTTTCACAAACAAGTGAAATTTTCAAAAATTCAGAAAATTGTCTGAAAACGACTAAATATCAAGGACTCATTGGGTGAATCGCTCTGGAACTGAAATCGGAACTCTCACTGACATTTCCCCTATCTGAAAGTCTGATAAATGCCGGAAAAATGACTAAGTCCCCAAAAAAATTTTTTAAACTTTTTTTAATTTTACACCCGTGGGATATATATTCCACCCACACACATTTGGAACTCTCCTGGGGTACCCTCACACATATTATTCCCTCATTTAGTGGATATTTTCACAAAAAAGTGAAATTTTCAAAAATCCAGAAAATTGGCTGAAAACGACTAAATATCAAGGACTCATTGGGCGAATCGCTCTGGAACTGAAATTGGAATGCTCATAGACATTTGCCCTCTCTGAAAGTCTGATAAACGCCGGAAAAATGACTAAGTCCAAAAAAAAATTTTTTTCAACTTTTTTCAATTTTATCCCCGTGGGATATATATTCTTCCCACACACATTTAGAACTCTCCTGGGATACCCTCACACATATTATTCCCTCATTTAGTGGATATTTTCACAAAAAAGTGAAATTTTCAAAAATCCAGAAAATTGGCTGAAAACAACTAAATATCAAGGACTCATTGGGCGAATCGCTCTTTAACTGAAATCGGAACGCTCACTGACATTTCCCCTATCTGAAAGTCTGATAAACGCCAGAAAAATGACTAAGTCCAAAAAAAATTTTTTTTCAACTTTTTTCAATTTTACCCCCGTGGGATATATATTCTACCCACACACATTTCGAACTCTCCTGGGGTAACCTCACACATTTTATTCACTAATTTAGTGGATATTTTCACAAAAAAGTGAAATTTTCAAAAATCCAGAAAATTGACTGAAAACGACTAAATATCAAGGACTCATTGGGCGAATTGCTCTGGAACTGAAATCGGAAAGCTCACTGACATTTGCCGTATCTGAAAGTCTGATAAACGCCGGAAAAATGACTAAGCCCCCAAAAAAATTTTTTTTCAACTTTTTTCATTTTTACCCCCGTGGGATATATATTCTACCCACACACATTTTGAACTCTCCTGGGGTACCCTCACATATTATTCCCTCATTTAGTGGATATTTTCACAAAAAAGTGAAATTTTCAAAAATCCAGAAAATTGGCTGAAAACGACTAAATGTCAAGGACTCATTGGGCGAATCGCTCTGGAACTGAAATCGGAACTCTCACTGACATTTCCCCTATCTGAAAGTCTGATAAATGTCCGAAAAATGACTAAGTCCACAAAAAATTTTTTTCAACTTTTTTCAATTTTACCAACGTGGGAGATATATTCTAGCCACACACATTTGGACCTCTCCTGGGGTACCCTCACACATATTATTCACTCATTTAGTGGATATTTTCACAAAAAAGTGAAATTTTCAAAAATCCAGAAAATTGGCTGAAAACGACTAAATATCAAGGACTCATTGGGCGAATTGCTCTGGAACTGAAATCGGAAAGCTCACTGACATTTGCCGTATCTGAAAGTCTGATAAACGCCGGAAAAATGACTAAGCCCCCAAAAAAATTTTTTTTCAACTTTTTTCATTTTTACCCCCGTGGGATATATATTCTACCCACACACATTTTGAACTCTCCTGGGGTACCCTCACATATTATTCCCTCATTTAGTGGATATTTTCACAAAAAAGTGAAATTTTCAAAAATCCAGAAAATTGGCTGAAAACGACTAAATGTCAAGGACTCATTGGGCGAATAGCTCTGGAACTGAAATCGGAACTCTCACTGATATTTCCCCTATCTGAAAGTCTGATAAACGCCGGAAAAATGTCTAAGTTCCCAAAAAAAATTTTTCAACTTTTTTTAATTTTACTCCCGTGGGATATATATTCTACCCACACACAGTTTGAACTCTCCTGGGGTACCCTCACACACATTATTCCCTCATTTAGTGGATATTTTCACAAAAAAGTGAAATTTTCAAAAATCCAGAAAATTGGCTGAAAACGACTAAATGTCAAGGACTCATTGTGCAAATAGCTCTGGAACTGAAATCGGAACGCTCACTGACATTTCCCCTATCTGAAAGTCTGATAAACGCCGGAAAAATGACTAAGTCCAAAAAAAAATTTTTTCAACTTTTTTCAATTTTACCCCCGTGGGAGATATATTCTACCCACACACATTTGGAACTCTCCTGGGGTACCCTCACACATATTATTCACTCATTTAGTGGATATTTTCACAAACAAGTAAAATTTTCAAAAATTCTGAAAATTGGCTGAAAACGACTAAATATCAAGGACTTATTGGGTGAATCGCTCTGGAACTGAAATCGGAACGCTCACTGACATTTGCCCTATCTGAAAGTCAGATAAACGCCGGAAAAATGACTAAGTCCAAAAAAAGATTTTTTTCAACTTTTTTAAAATTTACCCCCGTGGGATATATATTCTACCCACACACATTTGGAACTCTCCTGGGGTACCCTCACACATATTATTCCCTCATTTAGTGGATATTTTCACAAACAAGTGAAATTTTCAAAAATTCTGAAAATTGGCTGAAATCGACTAAATATCAAGGACTCATTGGGCGAATCGCTCTGGAACTGAAATCGGAACGCTCACTGACATTTCCCCTATCTGAAAGTCTGATAAACGTCGGAAAGATGACGAAGTCCCAGAAAAATTTTTTTTCAACTTTTTCAATTTTACCCCCGTGGGATACATATTCTACCCACACACATTTGGAACTCTCCTGGGGTACCCTCACACATATTATTCCCTCATTTAGTGGATATTTTCACAAAAAAGTGAAATTTTCAAAAATCCAGAAAATTGGCAGAAAACGACTAAATGTCAAGGATTCATTGGGCGGATAGCTCTGGAACTGAAATCGGAATGTTCACTAACATTTCCCCTATCTGAAAGTCTGATAAACACCGGAAAAATGACTAAGTCCAAAAAAAAATTTTTTCAACTTTTTTCAACTTTACCCCCGTGGGATATATATTCTACCCACACACATTTGGAACTCTCCTGGGGTACCCTCACACATATTATTCCCTCATTTAGTGGATATTTTCACAAAAAAGTGAAATTTTCAAAAATCCAGAAAATTGGCTAAAAACGACTAAATATCAAGGACTCATTGGGCGAATTGCTCTGGAACTGAAATCGGAACGCTCACTGACATTTCCCCTATCTGAAAGTCTGATAAACGCCGGAAAAATGACTAAGTCCCCCAAAAAAATTTTTAAACTTTTTTTAATTTTACACCCGTGGGATATATATTCTACCCACACACATTTGGAACTCTCCTGGGTTACCCTCACACATATTATTCCCTCATTTAGTGGATATTTTCACAAAAAAGTGAAATTTTCAAAAATCCAGAAAATTGGCTGAAAACGACTAAATATCAAGGACTCATTGGGCGAATCGCTCTGGAACTGAAATCGGAACGCTCACTGACATTTCCCCTATCTGAAAGTCTGATAAACGCCGGAAAAATGACTAAGCCCAAAAAAAATTTTTTTTCAACTTTTTTCAATTTTACCCCCGTGGGATATATATTCTACCCACACACATTTTGAACTCTCCTGGGGTACCCTCACATATTATTCGCTCATTTACTGGATATTTTCACAAAAAAGTGAAATTTTAAAAAATCCAGAAAATTGGCTGAAAACGACTAAATGTCAAGGACTCATTGGGCGAATAGCTCTGGAACTGAAATTGGAACTCTCACTGACATTTGCCCTATTCTGAACGTCTGATAAACGCCGGAAAAATGGCTAAGTCCAAAAAAATATTTTTTTCAACTTTTTTCAATTTTACCTCCGTGGGATATATATTCTACCCACACACATTTGGAACTCTCATGGGGTACCCTCACACATATTATTCCCTCATTTAGTCGATATTTTCACAAACAAGTGAAATTTTCAAAAATTCTGAAAATTGGCTGAAAACGACTTTATATCAAGAACTCATTGGGCGAATCGCTCTGGAACTGAAATCGGAACTCTCACTGATATTTCCCCTATCTGAAAGTCTGATAAACGCCTGAAAAATGACTAAGTCGAAGAAAAAAATTTTTTCAACTTTTTTCAATTTTACACCCGTGGGATATATATTCTACCCACACACATTTGGAACTCTCCTGGGGTACCCTCACACATATTATTCCCTCATTTAGTGGATATTTTCACAAAATAGTGAAATTTTCAAAAATCCAAAATAGTGGCTGAAATCGACTAAATATCAAGGACTCATTGGGCGAATCGCTTTGGAACTGAAATCGGAATGCTCACTGACATTTGCCATATCTGAAAGTCTGATAAACGCCGGAAAGATGACTAAGTCCAAGAAAAAAAATGTTTTCAACTTTTTTCAATTTTACCCCCGTGGGAGATATTTTCTACCCACACACATTTGGAACTCTCCTGGGGTGCCCTCACACATATTATTCCCTCATTTAGTGGATATTTTCACAAAAAAAGTGAAATTTTCAAAAATCCATAATATTGGCTGAAAATGACTAAATATCAAGGACTCAATGGGCGAATCGCTCTGGAACTGAAATCGGAACGCTCGCTGTCATTTGCCCCATCTGAAAGTCAGATAAACGCCGGAAAAATGACTAAGTCCAAAGAAAGTTTTTTTTCAACTTTTTTCAACTTTACAACCTTGGAGTATATATTCTACCCACACACATTTGGAACTCTCCTGGGGTACCCTCACACATATTATTCCCTCATTTAGTGGATATTTTCACAAAAAAGTGAAATTTTCAAAAATCCAGAAAATTGGCTAAAAACGACTAAATATCAAGGACTCATTGGGCGAATTGCTCTGGAACTGAAATCGGAACGCTCACTGACATTTGCCCTATCTGAAAGTCAGATAAACGCCAGAAAAATGACTAAGTCCAAAAAAAGATTTTTTTCAACTCTTTTCAAATTTACCCCCGTGGGATATATATTCTACCCACACACATTTGGAACTCTCCTGGGGTGCCCTCAAACATATTATTCCCTCATTAGTGGATATTTTCCCAAAAATGTGAAATTTTCAAAAATCCATAATATTGGCTGAAAACGACTAAATATCAAGGACTCAATGGGCGAATCGCTCTGGAACTGAAATCGGAACGCTCACTGACATTTGCCCCATCTGAAAGTCAGATAAACGCCGGAAAAATGACAAAGTCCAAAAAAAGATTTTTTTCAACTTTTTTCAAATTTACCCCCGTGGGATATATATTCTACCCACACACATTTGGAACTCTCCTGGGGTACCCTCACACATGTTATTCCCTCATTTAGTGGATCTTTTCACAAAAAGAGTAAAATTTTCAAAAATCCAGAAAATTGGCTGAAAACGACTAAATGTCAAGGACTCATTGGGCGAATAGCTCTGGAACTGAAATCGGAACGCTCACTGACATTTCCCCTATCTGAAAGTCTGATAAACGCCAGAAAAATGACTAAGTCCCCAAAAAAATTTTTTCAACTTTTTTCAATTTTACCCCCGTGGGAGATATATTCACTCTCCTGGGGTGCCCTCACACATATTATTCCCTCATTTAGTGGATATTTTCACAAAAAAGTGAAATTTTCAAAAATCCATAATATTGGCTGAAAACGACTAAATATCAAGGACTCATTGGGCGAATCGCTCTGGAACTGAAATCGGAACGCTCACTGACATTTCCCCTATCTGAAAGTCTGATAAACGCCGGAAAAATGACTAAGTCCAAAAAAAAAATTTTTTTAAACTTTTTTCAATTTTAGCCCCGTGGGATATATATTCTACCCACACACATTTCAAACTCTCCTGGGGTACCCTCACACATATTATTCACTAATTTAGTGGATATTTTCACAAAAAAGTGAAATTTTCAAAAATCCAGAAAATTGGCTGAAAACGACTAAATATCAAGGACTCATTGGGCGAATAGCTCTGGAACTGAAATCGGAACTCTCACTGACATTTGCCCTATTCTGAAAGTCTGATAAACGCCGGAAAAATGGCTAAGTCCAAAAAAATATTTTTTTCAACTTTTTTCAATTTTACCCCCGTGGGATATATATTCTACCCACACACATTTAGAACTCTCCTGGGGTACCCTCACACATATTATTCCCTCATTTAGTCGATATTTTCACAAACAAGTGAAATTTTCAAAAATTCTGAAAATTGGCTGAAAACGACTAAATATCAAGAACTCATTGGGCGAATCGCTCTGGAACTGAAATCGGAACTCTCACTGATATTTCCCCTATCTGAAAGTCTGATAAACGCCGGAAAAATGACTAATTTCCAAAAAAATTTTTTCAACTTTTTTTAATTTTACTCCCGTGGGATATATATTCTGCCCACACACATTTGGAACTCTCCTGGGGTACCCTCACACATATTATTCCCTCATTTAGTGGATATTTTCACAAAAAAGTGAAATTTTCAAAAATCCAGAAAATTGGCTAAAAACGACTAAATATCAAGGACTCATTGGGCGAATTGCTCTGGAACTGAAATCGGAACGCTCACTGACATTTGCTGTATCTGAAAGTCCTGATAAACGCCGGAAAAATGACTAAGTCCAAAAAAAAAAATTTTTCAACTTTTTTCAATTTTACCCCCGTGGGAGAAATATTCTACCCACACACATTTAGAACTCTCCTGGGGTACCCTCACACATATTATTCCCTCATTTAGTGGATATTTTCACAAAAAAGTGAAATTTTCAAAAATCGAGAAAATTGGCTGAAAACGACTAAATATCAAGGACTCATTGGGCGAATCGCTCTGGAACTGAAAACGGAACTCTCACTGACATTTGCCCTATCTGAAAGTCTGATAAATGCTGGAAAAATGACTAAGTCCCCAAAAAAATTTTCAACTTTTTTCAATTTTACCCCCGTGGGATATATATTCTACCCACACACATTTGGAACTCTCCTGGGGTACCCTCACACATATTATTCCCTCATTTAGTGGATATTTTCACAAAAAAGTGAAATTTTCAAAAATCGAGAAAATTGGCTGAAAACGACTAAATATCAAGGACTCATTGGGCGAATTGCTATGGAATTGAAATCGGAATGCTCACTGACATTTCCCCTATCTGAAAGTCTGATAAACGCAAGAAAAATGACTAAGTCCAAAAAAAAAATTTTTTCAACTTTTTTCAATTTTACCCCCGTGGGATATATATTCTACCCACACACATTTGGAACTCTCCTGGGGTACCCTCACACATATTATTCCCTCATTTAGTGGATATTTTCACAAAAAAAAGTGAAATTTTCATAAATTCCGAAAATTGGCTGAAAACGACTAAATATCAAGGACTCATTTGGCGAATCACTCTGGAACTGAAATCGGGATGCTCACTGACATTTCCCCTATCTGAAAGTCTGATAAACGCCGGTAAAATGACTAAGTCCAAAAAAAAATATTTTTCAACTTTTTTCAATTTTACCCCCGTGGGATATATATTCTACCCACACACATTTGGAACTCTCCTGGGGTACCACCACACATATTATTCCCTCATTTAGTGGATATTTTCACAAAAAAGTGAAATTTTCATAAATCTAGAAAATTGGCTGAAAATGACTAAATATCAAGGACTCATTGGACGAATTGCTCTGGAACTGAAATCGGAACTCTCACTGACATTTGCCCTATCTGAAAGTCTGATAAATGCCGGAAAAATGACTAAATCCCCAAAAAAATGTTCAACTTTTTTCTCTTTTACCCCCGTGGGATATATATTCTACCCACACACATTTGGGACTCTCCTGGGGTTCCCTCACACATATTATTCCCTCATTTAGTGGATATTTTCACAAAAAAAAGTGAAATTTTCAAAAATCCAGAAAATTGGCTGAAAACGACTAAATTTCAAGGACTCATTGGGCGAATCGCTCTGGAACTGAAATCGGAACGCTCACTGATATTTCCCCTATCTGAAAGTCTGATAAACGCCGGAAAAATGACTAAGTCCAAAAAAATTTTTTTTTCAACTTTTTTCAATTTTATCCCCATGGGATATATATTCTACCCACACACATTTGGAAATCTCCTGGGGTACCCTCACACATATTATTCCCTCATTTAGTGGATATTTTCACAAAAAAGTGAAATTTTCAAAAATCGAGAAAATTGGCTGAAAACGTCTAAATATCATGGACTCATTGGGCGAATCGCTCTGGAACTGAAATCGGAACTGTCACTGACATTTGCCCTATCTGAAAGTCTGATAAATGCCAGAAAAATGACTAAGTCCAAGAAAAAAAATTTTTCACCTTTTTTTAATTTTACCCCCTTGGGATATATATTCTACCCACACACATTTGGAACTCTCCTGTGGTACCCTCACACATATTATTCCCTCATTTAGTGGATATTTTCACAAAAAAGTGAAATTTTCAAAAATCCAGAA
The DNA here is from genome assembly GCF_046119375.1 of Phyllobates terribilis. NCBI lineage: Eukaryota > Metazoa > Chordata > Amphibia > Anura > Dendrobatidae > Phyllobates > Phyllobates terribilis. The sequence continues at coordinate 1,522,141 of NW_027362993.1, forward strand.
AATTGGCTGAAAACGACTAAATATCAAGGACTCATTGGGCGAATCGCTCTAGAAGTAAAATCGGAACGCTCACTGATATTTCCCTATCTGAAAGTCTGATAAACAACGGAAAAATGACTAAGTCCAAAAAAAAAATTTTTTTCAACTTTTTTCAAATTTACCACCGTGGGATATATATTCTACCCACACACATTTGAAACTCTCGTGGGGTACCCTCACACATATTATTCCCTCATTTAGTGGATATTTCCGCAAAAAATGAAATTTTCAAAAATCGAGAAAATTGGCTGAAAACGACTAAATATCAAGTACTCATTGGGCGAATCGCTCTGGAACTGAAATCGGAACTCTCACTGACATTTGCCCTATCTGAAAGTCTGATAAATGCTGGAAAAATGACTAAGTCCCCAGAAAAAATTTCAACTTTTTTCAATTTTACCCCCGTGGGATATATATTCTACCCACACACATTTGGAACTCTCCTGGGGTACCCTCACACATATTATTCCCTCATTTAGTGGATATTTTCACAAAAAAGTGAAATTTTCAAAAATCCAGAAAATTGGCTGAAAACGACTAAATATCAAGGACTCATTGGGCGAATCGCTCTGTAACTGAAATAGGAATGCTCACTGACATTTCCACTATCTGAAAGTCTGATAAACGCCGGAAAAATGACTAAGTCCAAGAAAAAAATATTTTCAACTTTTTTCAATTTTACCCCGTGGGATATAAATTCTACCCACACACATTTGGTACTCTCTTGAGGTACCCTCACACATATTGTTCCCTCATTTAGTGGATATTTTCACAAAAAAAGTGAAATTTTCAAAAATCCAGAAAATTGGCTGAAAACGACTAAATATCAAGGACTCATTGGGCGAATCGCTCTGGAACTGAAATCGGAATGCTCACTGACATTTCCCCTATCTGAAAGTCTGATAAACGCCGGAAAAATGACTAAGTCCAAAAAAAAATTTTTCAACTTTTTTCAATTTTACCCCCGTGGGATATATATTCTACCCACACACATTTGGAACTCTCCTGGGGTACCCTCACACATATTATTCCCTCATTTAGTGGATATTTTCACAAAAAAGTGAAATTTTCAAAATTCCAGAAAATTGTCTGAAAACGACTAAATATCAAGGACTCATTGGGTGAATCGCTCTGGAACTGAAATCGGAACGCTCACTGACATTTGCCCTATCTGAAAGTCTGATAAACGCCGGAAAGATGACTAAGTCCAAGAAAAAAAATGTTTTCAACTTTTTTCAATTTTACCACCGTGGGATACATATTCTACCCACACACATTTGGAACTGTCCTGGGGTACCCTCACGCATATTATTCCCTCATTTAGTGGATATTTTCACAAAATAGTGAAATTTTCAAAAATCCAAAATAGTGGCTGAAAACGACTAAATATCAAGGACTCATTGGGTGAATTGCTCTGGAACTGAAATCGGAATGCTCACTGACATTTCCCTATCTGAAAGTCTGACAAATGCCGGAAAAATGACTAAGTCCCAAAAAAATTTTTTTTCAACTTTTTTCAAATTTACCCCCGTGGGATATAGATTCTACCCACACACATTTGGAAATCTCCTGGGGTACCCTCACACATATTATTCCCTCATTTAGTGGATATTTTCACAAAAAAGTGAAATTTTTAAAAATCCAGAAAAATGGCTGAAAACGACTAAATGTCAAGGACTCATTGGGCGAATCGCTCTGGAACTGAAATCGGAACGCTCACTGACATTTCCCCTATCTGAAAGTCTGATAAATGCAGGAAAGATGACTAAGTCCAAGAAAAAAAATGTTTTCAACTTTTTTCAATTTTACCCCTGTGGGATACATATTCTACCCACACACATTTGGAACTCTCCTGGGGTACCCTCACGCATATTATTCCCTCATTTAGTGGATATTTTCACAAAAAAGTGAAATTTTCTAAAATCCAGAAAATTGGCTGAAAACGACTAAATATCAAGGACTCATTGGGCGAATCGCTCTGGAACTGAAATCTGAATGCTCACTGACATTTCCCCTATCTGAAAGTCTGATAAACGCCGGAAAAATGAGTAAGTCCCCAAAAAAAATTTTTTAACTTTTTTTAATTTTACACCCGTGGGATATATATTCTACCCACACACATTTGGAACTCTCCTGGGGTACCCTCACACATATTATTCACTCATTTAGTGGATATTTTCACAAAAAAGTGAAATTTTCAAAATTCCAGAAAATTGGCTGAAAACACTAAATATCAAGGACTCATTGGGCGAATCGCTCTGGAACTGAAATCGGAAAGCTCACTGACATTTCCCCTATCTGAAAGTCTGATAAATGCCGGAAAGATGACTAAGTCCAAGAAAAAAAAATTTTCAACTTTTTTCAATTTTACCCCCGTGGGATACATATTCTACCCACACACATTTGGATCTCTCCTGGGGTACCCTCACACATATTATTCCCTCTTTTAGTGGATATTTTCACAAAAAAGTGAAATTTTCAAAAATCCAGAAAATTGGCTGAAAACGACTAAATGTCAAGGACTCTTTGGGCGAATCACTCTGGAACTGAAATCGGAATGCTCACTGACATTTCCCCTATCTGAAAGTCTGATAAACGTCGGAAAAATGACTAAGTCCAAAAAAAAATTTTTTTCAACTTTTTTAAATTTTACCCCCGTGGGATATATATTCTACCCACACACATTTTGAACTCTCCTGGGGTACCCTCACACATATTATTCACTCATTTAGTGGATATTTTCACAAAAAAGTGAAATTTTCAAAATTCCAGAAAATTGGCTGAAAACATTAAATATCAAGGACTCATTGGGCGAATCGCTCTGGAACTGAAATCGGAATGCTCACTGACATTTCCCCTATCTGAAAGTCTGATAAATGCCGGAAAGATGACTAAGTCCAAGAAAAAAAAATTTTCAACTTTTTTCAATTTTACCCCCGTGGGATACATATTCTACCCACACACATTTGGATCTCTCCTGGGGTACCCTCACACATATTATTCCCTCTTTTAGTGGATATTTTCACAAAAAAGTGAAATTTTCAAAAATCCAGAAAATTGGCTGAAAACGACTAAATGTCAAGGACTCTTTGGGCGAATCACTCTGGAACTGAAATCGGAATGCTCACTGACATTTCCCCTATCTGAAAGTCTGATAAACATCGGAAAAATGACTAAGTCCAAAAAAAGTTTTTTTTCAACTTTTTTCAAATTTATCCCGTGGGATATATATTCTACCCACACACATTTGGAACTCTACTGGGGTACCCTCACACATATTATTCCCTCTTTTAGTGGATATTTTCACAAAAAAGTGAAATTTTCAAAATTCCAGAAAATTGGCTGAAAACGACTAAATGTCAAGGACTCTTTGGGCGAATCACTCTGGAACTGAAATCGGAATGCTCACTGACATTTCCCCAATCTGAAAGTCTGATAAATGCCGGAAAGATGACTAAGTCCAAGAAAAAAAATGTTTTCAACTTTTTTCAATTTTACCCCTGTGGGATACATATTCTACCCACACACATTTGGAACTCTCCTGGGGTACCCTCACGCATATTATTCCCTCATTTAGTGGATATTTTCACAAAAAAGTGAAATTTTCTAAAATCCAGAAAATTGGCTGAAAACGACAAAATATCAAGGACTCATTGGGCGAATCGCTCTGGAACTGAAATCGGAACGCTCACTGACATTTGCCCTAATCTGAAAGTCTGATAAACGCCGGAAAAATGGGTAAGTCCAAAAAAAAATTTTTTTCAACTTTTTTCAATTTTACCCCCGTGGGATATATATTCTACCCACACACATTTGGAACTCTCCTGGGGTACCCTCACACATATTATTCCCTCATTTAGTGGATATTTTCACAAAATAGTGAAATTTTCAAAAATCCAAAATAGTGGCTGAAAACGACTAAATATCAAGGACTCATTGGGTGAATTGCTCTGGAACTGAAATCGGAATGCTCACTGACATTTCCCTATCTGAAAGTCTGACAAATGCCGGAAAAATGACTAAGTCCCAAAAAAAATTTTTTTCAACTTTTTTCAAATTTACCCCCGTGGGATATAGATTCTACCCACACACATTTGGAAATCTCCTGGGGTACCCTCACACATATTATTCCCTCATTTAGTGGATATTTTCACAAAAAAGTGAAATTTTTAAAAATCCAGAAAATTGGCTGAAAACGACTAAATGTCAAGGACTCATTGGGCGAATCGCTCTGGAACTGAAATCGGAACGCTCACTGACATTTCCCCTATCTGAAAGTCTGATAAACGTCGGAAAAATGACTAAGTCCAAAAAAAAATTTTTTTCAACTTTTTTAAATTTTACCCCCGTGGGATATATATTCTACCCACACACATTTTGAACTCTCCTGGGGTACCCTCACACATATTATTCACTCATTTAGTGGATATTTTCACAAAAAAGTGAAATTTTCAAAATTCCAGAAAATTGGCTGAAAACATTAAATATCAAGGACTCATTGGGCGAATCGCTCTGGAACTGAAATCGGAATGCTCACTGACATTTCCCCTATCTGAAAGTCTGATAAATGCCGGAAAGATGACTAAGTCCAAGAAAAAAAATGTTTTCAACTTTTTTCAATTTTACCCCTGTGGGATACATATTCTACCCACACACATTTGGAACTCTCCTGGGGTACCCTCACGCATATTATTCCCTCATTTAGTGGATATTTTCACAAAAAAGTGAAATTTTCTAAAATCCAGAAAATTGGCTGAAAACGACAAAATATCAAGGACTCATTGGGCGAATCGCTCTGGAACTGAAATCGGAACGCTCACTGACATTTGCCCTAATCTGAAAGTCTGATAAACGCCGGAAAAATGGCTAAGTCCAAAAAAAAATTTTTTTCAACTTTTTTCAATTTTACCCCCGTGGGATATATATTCTACCCACACACATTTGGAACTCTCCTGGGGTACCCTCACACATATTATTCCCTCATTTAGTGGATATTTTCACAAAATAGTGAAATTTTCAAAAATCCAAAATAGTGGCTGAAAACGACTAAATATCAAGGACTCATTGGGTGAATCGCTCTGGAACTGAAATCGGAATGCTCACTGACATTTCCCCTATCTGAAAGTCTGATAAATGCCGGAAAGATGACTAAGTCCAAGAAAAAAAATGTTTTCAATTTTTTTCAATTTTACCCCTGTGGGATACATATTCTACCCACACACATTTGGAACGCTCCTGGTGTACCCTCACGCATATTATTCCCTCATTTAGTGGATATTTTCACAAAAAAGTGAAATTTTCTAAAATCCAGAAAATTGGCTGAAAAACGACTAAATATCAAGGACTCATTTGGCGAATCGCTCTGGAACTGAAATCGGAACGCTCACTGACATTTGCCATATCTTGATAAACGCCGGAAAGATGACTAAGTCCAAGAAAAAAAAATTTTCAACTTTTTTCAATTTTACCCCCGTGGGATACATATTCTACCCACACACATTTGGATCTCTCCTGGGGTACACTCACACATATTATTCCCTCATTTAGTGGATATTTTCACAAAATAGTGAAATTTTCAAAAATCCAGAAAATTGGCTGAAAACTACTAAATATCATGGACTCATTGGGCGAATCGCTCTGGAACTGAAATCGGAATGCTCACTGACATTTCCCCTATCTGAAAGTCTGATAAACGCCGGAAAAATGACTAAGTCCAAAAAAAAATTTTTTTCAACTTTTTTCAAATTTACCCCCGTGGGATATATATTCTACCCACACGCATTTGGAACTCTCCTGGGGTACCCTCACACATATTATTCCCTCATTTAGTGGATATTTTCACAAAAAAGTGAAATTTTCAAAAATCCAGAAAATTGGCTGAAAACGACTAAATATCAAGGACTCATTGGGCGAATCGCTCTGGAACTGAAATCGGAATGCTCACTGACATTTCCCCTATCTGAAAGTCTGATAAACGTCGGGAAAAGGACTAAGTCCAAAAAAAATTTTTTTTCAACTTTTTTCAATTTTACCCCCGTGGGATATATATTCTACCCACACACATTTCGAACTCTCCTGGGGTACCCTCACACATATTATTCACTCATTTAGTGGATATTTTCACAAACAAGTGAAATTTTCAAAAATTCTGAAAATTGGCTGAAAACGACTAAATATCAAGGACTCATTGGGCGAATCGCTCTGGAACTGAAATCGGAACGCTCACTGACATTTCCCCTATCTGAAAGTCTGATAAACGTCGGAAAAATGACTAAGTCCAGAAAAAAAAAATTTTCAACTTTTTTCAATTTTACCCCCGTGGGATTTATATTCTACCCACACACAATTGGAACTCTCCTGGGGTACCCTCACACATATTATTCCCTCATTTAGTGGATATTTTCACAAAAAAGTAAAATTTTCAAAAATCCATAATATTGGCTGAAAACGACTAAATATCAAGGACTCATTGGGCAAATCGCTCTGGAACTGAAATCGGAATGCTCACTGACATTTGCCCTATTCTGAAAGTCTGATAAACGCCGGAAAAATGGGTAAGTCCAAAAAAATATTTTTTTCAACTTTTTTCAATTTAACCCCCGTGGGATATATATTCTACCCACACACATTTCGAACTCTCCTGGGGTACCCTCACACATATTATTCACTTATTTAGTGGATATTTTCACAAAAAAGTGAAATTTTCAAAAATCCAGAAAATTGGCTGAAAACGACTAAATATCAAGGACTCATTGGGCGAATCGCTCTGGAACTGAAATCGGAACGCTTACTATCTGAAAGTCTGATAAACTTTCCCCTATCTGAAAGTCTGATAAACGCCGGAAAAATGACTAAGTCCAAAAAAAAATGTTTTCAACTTTTTTCAAATTTACCCCCGTGGGATATATATTCTACCCACACACATTTGGAACTCTCCTGGGGTACCCTCACATATTATTCCCTCATTTAGTGGATATTTTCACAAAAAAGTGAAATTTTCAAAAATCCAGAAAATTGGCTGAAAACGACTAAATATCAAGGACTCATTGGGCGAATCTCTCTGGAACTGAAATCGGAACGCTCACTGACAGTTGCCCTATCTGAAAGTCAGATAAAAGCCGGAAAAATGACTAAGTCCAAAAAAAGATTTTTTTCAACTTTTTTCAAATTTACCCCCGTGGGATATATATTCTACCCACACACATTTGGAACTCTCCTGGGGTACCCTCACACATATTATTCCCTCATTTAGTGGATATTTTCACAAAAAAGTGAAATTTTCAAAAATCCAGAAAATTGGCTGAAAACGACTAAATGTCAAGGACTCATTGGGCGAATAGCTCTGGAACTGAAATCGGAACGCTCACTGACATTTCCTCTATCTGAAAGTCTGATAAACGCCGGAAAAATGACTAAGTCCAAAAAAAATTTTTTTCAACTTTTTTCAATTTTACCCCCGTGGGATATATATTCTACCCACACACATTTGGAACTCTCCTGGGGTACCCTCACACATATTATTCCCTCATTTAGTGGATATTTTCACAAAAAAGTGAAATTTTCAAAAATTCTGAAAATTGGCTGAAAACGACTAAATATCAAGGACTCATTGGGCGAATCGCTCTGGAACTGAAATCGGAACTCTCACTGACATTTCCCCTATCTGAAAGTCTGATAAACGCCGGAAAAATGACTAAGTCCCCCAAAAAATTTTTTCAACTTTTTTTAATTTTACACCCGTGGGATATAGTGGGATATATATTCTACCCACACACATTTGGAACTCTCCTGGGGTGCCCTCACATGTATTATTCCCTCATTTAGTGGATATTTTCACAAAAAAGTGAAATTTTCAAAAATCCAGAAAATTGGCTGAAAACGACTAAATGTCAAGGACTCATTGGGCGAATCGCTCTGGAACTGAAATTGGAATGCTCACTGACATTTCCCCTATCTGAAAGTCTGATAAATGTCCGAAAAATGACTAAGTCCACAAAAAAATTTTTTCAACTTTTTTCAATTTTACCCCCGTGGGAGATATATTCTACCCACACACATTTGGACCTCTCCTGGGGTACCCTCACACATATTATTCACTCATTTAGTGGATATTTTCACAAAAAAGTGAAATTTTCAAAAATCCAGAAAATTGGCTGAAAACGACTAAATGTCAAGGACTCATTGGGCAAATAGCTCTGGAACTGAAATCGGAACGCTCACTGACATTTGCCGTATCTGAAAGTCTGATAAACGCCAGAAAAATGACTAAGTCCAAAAAAGTTTTTTTTCAACATTTTTCAAATTTACCCCCGTGGGATACATATTCTACCCACACACATTTGGAACTCTCCTGGGGTACCCTCACACATATTATTCCCTCATTTAGTGGATATTTTCACAAACAATTGAAATTTTCAAAAATTCAGAAAATTGGCTGAAAACGACTAAATATCAAGGACTCATTGGGCGAATCGCTCTGGAACTGAAATCGGAACGCTCACTGACATTTCCCCTATCTGAAAGTCTGATAAACGTCGGAAAAATGACTAAGTCCAGAAAAAAAAAATTTTCAACTTTTTTCAATTTTACCCCCGTGGGATTTATATTCTACCCACACACAATTGGAACTCTCCTGGGGTACCCTCACACATATTATTCCCTCATTTAGTGGATATTTTCACAAAAAAGTAAAATTTTCAAAAATCCATAATATTGGCTGAAAACGACTAAATATCAAGGACTCATTGGGCGAATCGCTCTGGAACTGAAATCGGAATGCTCACTGACATTTGCCCTATTCTGAAAGTCTGATAAACGCCGGAAAAATGGGTAAGTCCAAAAAAATATTTTTTTCAACTTTTTTCAATTTAACCCCCGTGGGATATATATTCTACCCACACACATTTCGAACTCTCCTGGGGTACCCTCACACATATTATTCACTTATTTAGTGGATATTTTCACAAAAAAGTGAAATTTTCAAAAATCCAGAAAATTGGCTGAAAACGACTAAATATCAAGGACTCATTGGGCGAATCGCTCTGGAACTGAAATCGGAACGCTTACTATCTGAAAGTCTGATAAACTTTCCCCTATCTGAAAGTCTGATAAACGCCGGAAAAATGACTAAGTCCAAAAAAAAATGTTTTCAACTTTTTTCAAATTTACCCCCGTGGGATATATATTCTACCCACACACATTTGGAACTCTCCTGGGGTGCCCTCACATGTATTATTCCCTCATTTAGTGGATATTTTCACAAAAAAGTGAAATTTTCAAAAATCCAGAAAATTGGCTGAAAACGACTAAATGTCAAGGACTCATTGGGCAAATAGCTCTGGAACTGAAATCGGAACGCTCACTGACATTTCCCCTATCTGAAAGTCTGATAAAAGCAGGAAAAATGACTAAGTCCAAAAAAAAATTTTTTCAACTTTTTTCAATTTTACCCCCGTGGGAGATATATTCTACCCACACACATTTGGACCTCTCCTGGGGTACCCTCACACATATTATTCACTCATTTAGTGGATATTTTCACAAACAAGTGAAATTTTCAAAAATTCAGAAAATTGTCTGAAAACGACTAAATATCAAGGACTCATTGGGTGAATCGCTCTGGAACTGAAATCGGAACTCTCACTGACATTTCCCCTATCTGAAAGTCTGATAAATGCCGGAAAAATGACTAAGTCCCCAAAAAAATTTTTTAAACTTTTTTTAATTTTACACCCGTGGGATATATATTCCACCCACACACATTTGGAACTCTCCTGGGGTACCCTCACACATATTATTCCCTCATTTAGTGGATATTTTCACAAAAAAGTGAAATTTTCAAAAATCCAGAAAATTGGCTGAAAACGACTAAATATCAAGGACTCATTGGGCGAATCGCTCTGGAACTGAAATTGGAATGCTCATAGACATTTGCCCTCTCTGAAAGTCTGATAAACGCCGGAAAAATGACTAAGTCCAAAAAAAAATTTTTTTCAACTTTTTTCAATTTTATCCCCGTGGGATATATATTCTTCCCACACACATTTAGAACTCTCCTGGGATACCCTCACACATATTATTCCCTCATTTAGTGGATATTTTCACAAAAAAGTGAAATTTTCAAAAATCCAGAAAATTGGCTGAAAACAACTAAATATCAAGGACTCATTGGGCGAATCGCTCTTTAACTGAAATCGGAACGCTCACTGACATTTCCCCTATCTGAAAGTCTGATAAACGCCAGAAAAATGACTAAGTCCAAAAAAAATTTTTTTTCAACTTTTTTCAATTTTACCCCCGTGGGATATATATTCTACCCACACACATTTCGAACTCTCCTGGGGTAACCTCACACATTTTATTCACTAATTTAGTGGATATTTTCACAAAAAAGTGAAATTTTCAAAAATCCAGAAAATTGACTGAAAACGACTAAATATCAAGGACTCATTGGGCGAATTGCTCTGGAACTGAAATCGGAAAGCTCACTGACATTTGCCGTATCTGAAAGTCTGATAAACGCCGGAAAAATGACTAAGCCCCCAAAAAAATTTTTTTTCAACTTTTTTCATTTTTACCCCCGTGGGATATATATTCTACCCACACACATTTTGAACTCTCCTGGGGTACCCTCACATATTATTCCCTCATTTAGTGGATATTTTCACAAAAAAGTGAAATTTTCAAAAATCCAGAAAATTGGCTGAAAACGACTAAATGTCAAGGACTCATTGGGCGAATCGCTCTGGAACTGAAATCGGAACTCTCACTGACATTTCCCCTATCTGAAAGTCTGATAAATGTCCGAAAAATGACTAAGTCCACAAAAAAATTTTTTCAACTTTTTTCAATTTTACCAACGTGGGAGATATATTCTAGCCACACACATTTGGACCTCTCCTGGGGTACCCTCACACATATTATTCACTCATTTAGTGGATATTTTCACAAAAAAGTGAAATTTTCAAAAATCCAGAAAATTGGCTGAAAACGACTAAATATCAAGGACTCATTGGGCGAATTGCTCTGGAACTGAAATCGGAAAGCTCACTGACATTTGCCGTATCTGAAAGTCTGATAAACGCCGGAAAAATGACTAAGCCCCCAAAAAAATTTTTTTTCAACTTTTTTCATTTTTACCCCCGTGGGATATATATTCTACCCACACACATTTTGAACTCTCCTGGGGTACCCTCACATATTATTCCCTCATTTAGTGGATATTTTCACAAAAAAGTGAAATTTTCAAAAATCCAGAAAATTGGCTGAAAACGACTAAATGTCAAGGACTCATTGGGCGAATAGCTCTGGAACTGAAATCGGAACTCTCACTGATATTTCCCCTATCTGAAAGTCTGATAAACGCCGGAAAAATGTCTAAGTTCCCAAAAAAAATTTTTCAACTTTTTTTAATTTTACTCCCGTGGGATATATATTCTACCCACACACAGTTTGAACTCTCCTGGGGTACCCTCACACACATTATTCCCTCATTTAGTGGATATTTTCACAAAAAAGTGAAATTTTCAAAAATCCAGAAAATTGGCTGAAAACGACTAAATGTCAAGGACTCATTGTGCAAATAGCTCTGGAACTGAAATCGGAACGCTCACTGACATTTCCCCTATCTGAAAGTCTGATAAACGCCGGAAAAATGACTAAGTCCAAAAAAAAATTTTTTCAACTTTTTTCAATTTTACCCCCGTGGGAGATATATTCTACCCACACACATTTGGAACTCTCCTGGGGTACCCTCACACATATTATTCACTCATTTAGTGGATATTTTCACAAACAAGTAAAATTTTCAAAAATTCTGAAAATTGGCTGAAAACGACTAAATATCAAGGACTTATTGGGTGAATCGCTCTGGAACTGAAATCGGAACGCTCACTGACATTTGCCCTATCTGAAAGTCAGATAAACGCCGGAAAAATGACTAAGTCCAAAAAAAGATTTTTTTCAACTTTTTTAAAATTTACCCCCGTGGGATATATATTCTACCCACACACATTTGGAACTCTCCTGGGGTACCCTCACACATATTATTCCCTCATTTAGTGGATATTTTCACAAACAAGTGAAATTTTCAAAAATTCTGAAAATTGGCTGAAATCGACTAAATATCAAGGACTCATTGGGCGAATCGCTCTGGAACTGAAATCGGAACGCTCACTGACATTTCCCCTATCTGAAAGTCTGATAAACGTCGGAAAGATGACGAAGTCCCAGAAAAATTTTTTTTCAACTTTTTCAATTTTACCCCCGTGGGATACATATTCTACCCACACACATTTGGAACTCTCCTGGGGTACCCTCACACATATTATTCCCTCATTTAGTGGATATTTTCACAAAAAAGTGAAATTTTCAAAAATCCAGAAAATTGGCAGAAAACGACTAAATGTCAAGGATTCATTGGGCGGATAGCTCTGGAACTGAAATCGGAATGTTCACTAACATTTCCCCTATCTGAAAGTCTGATAAACACCGGAAAAATGACTAAGTCCAAAAAAAAATTTTTTCAACTTTTTTCAACTTTACCCCCGTGGGATATATATTCTACCCACACACATTTGGAACTCTCCTGGGGTACCCTCACACATATTATTCCCTCATTTAGTGGATATTTTCACAAAAAAGTGAAATTTTCAAAAATCCAGAAAATTGGCTAAAAACGACTAAATATCAAGGACTCATTGGGCGAATTGCTCTGGAACTGAAATCGGAACGCTCACTGACATTTCCCCTATCTGAAAGTCTGATAAACGCCGGAAAAATGACTAAGTCCCCCAAAAAAATTTTTAAACTTTTTTTAATTTTACACCCGTGGGATATATATTCTACCCACACACATTTGGAACTCTCCTGGGTTACCCTCACACATATTATTCCCTCATTTAGTGGATATTTTCACAAAAAAGTGAAATTTTCAAAAATCCAGAAAATTGGCTGAAAACGACTAAATATCAAGGACTCATTGGGCGAATCGCTCTGGAACTGAAATCGGAACGCTCACTGACATTTCCCCTATCTGAAAGTCTGATAAACGCCGGAAAAATGACTAAGCCCAAAAAAAATTTTTTTTCAACTTTTTTCAATTTTACCCCCGTGGGATATATATTCTACCCACACACATTTTGAACTCTCCTGGGGTACCCTCACATATTATTCGCTCATTTACTGGATATTTTCACAAAAAAGTGAAATTTTAAAAAATCCAGAAAATTGGCTGAAAACGACTAAATGTCAAGGACTCATTGGGCGAATAGCTCTGGAACTGAAATTGGAACTCTCACTGACATTTGCCCTATTCTGAACGTCTGATAAACGCCGGAAAAATGGCTAAGTCCAAAAAAATATTTTTTTCAACTTTTTTCAATTTTACCCCCGTGGGATATATATTCTACCCACACACATTTGGAACTCTCATGGGGTACCCTCACACATATTATTCCCTCATTTAGTCGATATTTTCACAAACAAGTGAAATTTTCAAAAATTCTGAAAATTGGCTGAAAACGACTTTATATCAAGAACTCATTGGGCGAATCGCTCTGGAACTGAAATCGGAACTCTCACTGATATTTCCCCTATCTGAAAGTCTGATAAACGCCTGAAAAATGACTAAGTCGAAGAAAAAAATTTTTTCAACTTTTTTCAATTTTACACCCGTGGGATATATATTCTACCCACACACATTTGGAACTCTCCTGGGGTACCCTCACACATATTATTCCCTCATTTAGTGGATATTTTCACAAAATAGTGAAATTTTCAAAAATCCAAAATAGTGGCTGAAATCGACTAAATATCAAGGACTCATTGGGCGAATCGCTTTGGAACTGAAATCGGAATGCTCACTGACATTTGCCATATCTGAAAGTCTGATAAACGCCGGAAAGATGACTAAGTCCAAGAAAAAAAATGTTTTCAACTTTTTTCAATTTTACCCCCGTGGGAGATATTTTCTACCCACACACATTTGGAACTCTCCTGGGGTGCCCTCACACATATTATTCCCTCATTTAGTGGATATTTTCACAAAAAAAGTGAAATTTTCAAAAATCCATAATATTGGCTGAAAATGACTAAATATCAAGGACTCAATGGGCGAATCGCTCTGGAACTGAAATCGGAACGCTCGCTGACATTTGCCCCATCTGAAAGTCAGATAAACGCCGGAAAAATGACTAAGTCCAAAGAAAGTTTTTTTTCAACTTTTTTCAACTTTACAACCTTGGAGTATATATTCTACCCACACACATTTGGAACTCTCCTGGGGTACCCTCACACATATTATTCCCTCATTTAGTGGATATTTTCACAAAAAAGTGAAATTTTCAAAAATCCAGAAAATTGGCTAAAAACGACTAAATATCAAGGACTCATTGGGCGAATTGCTCTGGAACTGAAATCGGAACGCTCACTGACATTTGCCCTATCTGAAAGTCAGATAAACGCCAGAAAAATGACTAAGTCCAAAAAAAGATTTTTTTCAACTCTTTTCAAATTTACCCCCGTGGGATATATATTCTACCCACACACATTTGGAACTCTCCTGGGGTGCCCTCAAACATATTATTCCCTCATTAGTGGATATTTTCCCAAAAATGTGAAATTTTCAAAAATCCATAATATTGGCTGAAAACGACTAAATATCAAGGACTCAATGGGCGAATCGCTCTGGAACTGAAATCGGAACGCTCACTGACATTTGCCCCATCTGAAAGTCAGATAAACGCCGGAAAAATGACAAAGTCCAAAAAAAGATTTTTTTCAACTTTTTTCAAATTTACCCCCGTGGGATATATATTCTACCCACACACATTTGGAACTCTCCTGGGGTACCCTCACACATGTTATTCCCTCATTTAGTGGATCTTTTCACAAAAAGAGTAAAATTTTCAAAAATCCAGAAAATTGGCTGAAAACGACTAAATGTCAAGGACTCATTGGGCGAATAGCTCTGGAACTGAAATCGGAACGCTCACTGACATTTCCCCTATCTGAAAGTCTGATAAACGCCAGAAAAATGACTAAGTCCCCAAAAAAATTTTTTCAACTTTTTTCAATTTTACCCCCGTGGGAGATATATTCACTCTCCTGGGGTACCCTCACACATATTATTCCCTCATTTAGTGGATATTTTCACAAAAAAGTGAAATTTTCAAAAATCCATAATATTGGCTGAAAACGACTAAATATCAAGGACTCATTGGGCGAATCGCTCTGGAACTGAAATCGGAACGCTCACTGACATTTCCCCTATCTGAAAGTCTGATAAACGCCGGAAAAATGACTAAGTCCAAAAAAAAAATTTTTTTAAACTTTTTTCAATTTTAGCCCCGTGGGATATATATTCTACCCACACACATTTCAAACTCTCCTGGGGTACCCTCACACATATTATTCACTAATTTAGTGGATATTTTCACAAAAAAGTGAAATTTTCAAAAATCCAGAAAATTGGCTGAAAACGACTAAATATCAAGGACTCATTGGGCGAATAGCTCTGGAACTGAAATCGGAACTCTCACTGACATTTGCCCTATTCTGAAAGTCTGATAAACGCCGGAAAAATGGCTAAGTCCAAAAAAATATTTTTTTCAACTTTTTTCAATTTTACCCCCGTGGGATATATATTCTACCCACACACATTTAGAACTCTCCTGGGGTACCCTCACACATATTATTCCCTCATTTAGTCGATATTTTCACAAACAAGTGAAATTTTCAAAAATTCTGAAAATTGGCTGAAAACGACTAAATATCAAGAACTCATTGGGCGAATCGCTCTGGAACTGAAATCGGAACTCTCACTGATATTTCCCCTATCTGAAAGTCTGATAAACGCCGGAAAAATGACTAATTTCCAAAAAAATTTTTTCAACTTTTTTTAATTTTACTCC
This sequence comes from Phyllobates terribilis, assembly GCF_046119375.1. Lineage (NCBI taxonomy): Eukaryota > Metazoa > Chordata > Amphibia > Anura > Dendrobatidae > Phyllobates > Phyllobates terribilis. The sequence continues at coordinate 1,538,091 of NW_027362993.1, forward strand.
CGTGGGATATATATTCTGCCCACACACATTTGGAACTCTCCTGGGGTACCCTCACACATATTATTCCCTCATTTAGTGGATATTTTCACAAAAAAGTGAAATTTTCAAAAATCCAGAAAATTGGCTAAAAACGACTAAATATCAAGGACTCATTGGGCGAATTGCTCTGGAACTGAAATCGGAACGCTCACTGACATTTGCTGTATCTGAAAGTCCTGATAAACGCCGGAAAAATGACTAAGTCCAAAAAAAAAAATTTTTCAACTTTTTTCAATTTTACCCCCGTGGGAGAAATATTCTACCCACACACATTTAGAACTCTCCTGGGGTACCCTCACACATATTATTCCCTCATTTAGTGGATATTTTCACAAAAAAGTGAAATTTTCAAAAATCGAGAAAATTGGCTGAAAACGACTAAATATCAAGGACTCATTGGGCGAATCGCTCTGGAACTGAAAACGGAACTCTCACTGACATTTGCCCTATCTGAAAGTCTGATAAATGCTGGAAAAATGACTAAGTCCCCAAAAAAATTTTCAACTTTTTTCAATTTTACCCCCGTGGGATATATATTCTACCCACACACATTTGGAACTCTCCTGGGGTACCCTCACACATATTATTCCCTCATTTAGTGGATATTTTCACAAAAAAGTGAAATTTTCAAAAATCGAGAAAATTGGCTGAAAACGACTAAATATCAAGGACTCATTGGGCGAATTGCTATGGAATTGAAATCGGAATGCTCACTGACATTTCCCCTATCTGACAGTCTGATAAACGCAAGAAAAATGACTAAGTCCAAAAAAAAAATTTTTTCAACTTTTTTCAATTTTACCCCCGTGGGATATATATTCTACCCACACACATTTGGAACTCTCCTGGGGTACCCTCACACATATTATTCCCTCATTTAGTGGATATTTTCACAAAAAAAAGTGAAATTTTCATAAATTCCGAAAATTGGCTGAAAACGACTAAATATCAAGGACTCATTTGGCGAATCACTCTGGAACTGAAATCGGGATGCTCACTGACATTTCCCCTATCTGAAAGTCTGATAAACGCCGGTAAAATGACTAAGTCCAAAAAAAAATATTTTTCAACTTTTTTCAATTTTACCCCCGTGGGATATATATTCTACCCACACACATTTGGAACTCTCCTGGGGTACCACCACACATATTATTCCCTCATTTAGTGGATATTTTCACAAAAAAGTGAAATTTTCATAAATCTAGAAAATTGGCTGAAAATGACTAAATATCAAGGACTCATTGGACGAATTGCTCTGGAACTGAAATCGGAACTCTCACTGACATTTGCCCTATCTGAAAGTCTGATAAATGCCGGAAAAATGACTAAATCCCCAAAAAAATGTTCAACTTTTTTCTCTTTTACCCCCGTGGGATATATATTCTACCCACACACATTTGGGACTCTCCTGGGGTTCCCTCACACATATTATTCCCTCATTTAGTGGATATTTTCACAAAAAAAAGTGAAATTTTCAAAAATCCAGAAAATTGGCTGAAAACGACTAAATTTCAAGGACTCATTGGGCGAATCGCTCTGGAACTGAAATCGGAACGCTCACTGATATTTCCCCTATCTGAAAGTCTGATAAACGCCGGAAAAATGACTAAGTCCAAAAAAATTTTTTTTTCAACTTTTTTCAATTTTATCCCCATGGGATATATATTCTACCCACACACATTTGGAAATCTCCTGGGGTACCCTCACACATATTATTCCCTCATTTAGTGGATATTTTCACAAAAAAGTGAAATTTTCAAAAATCGAGAAAATTGGCTGAAAACGTCTAAATATCATGGACTCATTGGGCGAATCGCTCTGGAACTGAAATCGGAACTGTCACTGACATTTGCCCTATCTGAAAGTCTGATAAATGCCAGAAAAATGACTAAGTCCAAGAAAAAAAATTTTTCACCTTTTTTTAATTTTACCCCCTTGGGATATATATTCTACCCACACACATTTGGAACTCTCCTGTGGTACCCTCACACATATTATTCCCTCATTTAGTGGATATTTTCACAAAAAAGTGAAATTTTCAAAAATCCAGAAAATTGGCTGAAAACGACTAAATATCAAGGACTCATTGGGCGAATCGCTCTAGAAGTAAAATCGGAACGCTCACTGATATTTCCCTATCTGAAAGTCTGATAAACAACGGAAAAATGACTAAGTCCAAAAAAAAAATTTTTTTCAACTTTTTTCAAATTTACCACCGTGGGATATATATTCTACCCACACACATTTGAAACTCTCGTGGGGTACCCTCACACATATTATTCCCTCATTTAGTGGATATTTCCGCAAAAAATGAAATTTTCAAAAATCGAGAAAAGTGGCTGAAAACGACTAAATATCAAGTACTCATTGGGCGAATCGCTCTGGAACTGAAATCGGAACTCTCACTGACATTTGCCCTATCTGAAAGTCTGATAAATGCTGGAAAAATGACTAAGTCCCCAGAAAAAATTTCAACTTTTTTCAATTTTACCCCCGTGGGATATATATTCTACCCACACACATTTGGAACTCTCCTGGGGTACCCTCACACATATTATTCCCTCATTTAGTGGATATTTTCACAAAAAAGTGAAATTTTCAAAAATCCAGAAAATTGGCTGAAAACGACTAAATATCAAGGACTCATTGGGCGAATCGCTCTGTAACTGAAATAGGAATGCTCACTGACATTTCCACTATCTGAAAGTCTGATAAACGCCGGAAAAATGACTAAGTCCAAGAAAAAAATATTTTCAACTTTTTTCAATTTTACCCCGTGGGATATAAATTCTACCCACACACATTTGGTACTCTCTTGAGGTACCCTCACACATATTGTTCCCTCATTTAGTGGATATTTTCACAAAAAAAGTGAAATTTTCAAAAATCCAGAAAATTGGCTGAAAACGACTAAATATCAAGGACTCATTGGGCGAATCGCTCTGGAACTGAAATCGGAATGCTCACTGACATTTCCCCTATCTGAAAGTCTGATAAACGCCGGAAAAATGACTAAGTCCAAAAAAAAATTTTTCAACTTTTTTCAATTTTACCCCCGTGGGATATATATTCTACCCACACACATTTAGAACTCTCCTGGGGTACCCTCACACATATTATTCCCTCATTTAGTGGATATTTTCACAAAAAAGTGAAATTTTCAAAAATCCAGAAAATTGGCTGAAAACGACTAAATATCAAGGACTCATTGGGCGAATCGCTCTGGAACTGAAATCGGAACGCTCACTGAGATTTGCCGTATCTGAAAGTCTGATAAACGCCGGAAAAATTACTAAGTCCAATAAAAAAAAATTTTCAACTTTTTTCAATTTTACCCCCGTGGGATATATATTCTACCCACACACATTTGGAACTCTCCTGGGGTACCCTCACACATATTATTCCCTCATTTAGTGGATATTTTCACAAAAAAGTTAAATTTTCAAAAATACCGAAAATTGGCTAAACACGACTAAATATCAAGGACTCATTGGGCGAATTGCTCTGGAACTGAAATCGGAACGCTCACTGACATTTGCCCCATCTGAAAGTCAGATAAACGCCGGAAAAATGACTAAGTCCAAAAAAAGGTTTTTTTCAACTTTTTTCAACTTTACAACCGTGGAGTATATATTCTACCCACACACATTTGGAACTCTCCTGGGGTACCCTCACACATATTATTCCCTCATTTAGTGGATATTTTCACAAAAAAGTGAAATTTTCAAAAATCCAGAAAATTGGCTGAAAACGATTAAATGTCAAGGACTCATTGGGCGAATCGCTCTGGAACTGAAATCGGAACGCTCACTGACATTTGCCCTATCTGAAAGTCAGATAAACGCCAGAAAAATGACTAAGTCCAAAAAAAGATTTTTTTCAACTCTTTTCAAATTTACCCCCGTGGGATATATATTCTACCCACACACATTTGGAACTCTCCTGGGGTACCCTCACACATATTATTCACTCATTTAGTGTATATTTTCACAAACAAGTGAAATTTTCAAAAATTCTGAAAATTGGCTGAAAACGACTAAATATCAAGGACTCATTGGGTGAATCGCTCTGGAACTGAAATCGGAACTCTCACTGACATTTCCCTTATCTGAAAGTCTGATAAACGCCGGAAAAATGACTAAGTCCAAAAAAAGATTTTTTTCAACTCTTTTCAAATTTACCCCCGTGGGATATATATTCTACCCACACACATTTGGAACTCTCCTGGGGTACCCTCACACATATTATTCACTCATTTAGTGTATATTTTCACAAACAAGTGAAATTTTCAAAAATTCTGAAAATTGGCTGAAAACGACTAAATATCAAGGACTCATTGGGTGAATCGCTCTGGAACTGAAATCGGAACTCTCACTGACATTTCCCCTATCTGAAAGTCTGATAAACGCCGGAAAAATGACTAAGTCCCCCAAAAATTTTTTTAAACTTTTCTTAATTTTACACCCGTGGGATATATATTCTACCCACACACATTTGGAACTCTCCTGGGGTACCCTCACACATATTATTCACTCATTTAGTGTATATTTTCACAAAAAAGTGACATTTTCAATATTTCAAAAAATTGGCTGAAAACGACTAAATATCAAGGACTCATTGGGCGAATCGCTCTGGAACTGAAATTGGAACGCTCACTGTCATTTGCCCTATCTGAAAGTCTGATAAACGCCGGAAAGATGACAAAGTCCAAAAAAAAATTTTTTCAACTTTTTTCAATTTTACCCCCGTGGGAGATATATTCTACCCACACACATTTGGAACTCTCCTGGGGTACCCTCACACATATTATTCCCTCATTTAGTGGATATTTTCACAAAAAAGTGAAATTTTCAAAAATACCGAAAATTGGCTGAAAACGACTAAATATCAAGGATTCATTGGGCGAATCGCTCTGGAACTGAAATCGGAACGCTCACTGACATTTCCCCTATCTGAAAGTCTGATAAACGCCGGAAAAATGACTAAGTCCAAAAAAAAAATTTTTCAACTTTTTTCAATTTTACCCCCGTGGGAGATATATTCAACCCACTCACATTTGGAACTCTCCTGGGGTACCCTCACACATATTATTCCCTCATTTAGTGGATATTTTCACAAAAAAAGTGAAATTTTCAAAAATCCAGAAAATTGGCTGAAAACGACTAAATATCAAGGACTCATTGGGCGAATCGCTCTGTAACTGAAATAGGAATGCTCACTGACATTTCCCCTATCTGAAAGTCTGATGAACGCCGGAAAAATGACTAAGTCCAAGAAAAAAATATTTTCAACTTTTTTCAATTTTACCCCGTGGGATATAAATTCTACCCACACACATTTGGTACTCTCTTGAGGTACCCTCACACATATTGTTCCCTCATTTAGTGGATATTTTCACAAAAAAAGTGAAATTTTCAAAAATCCAGAAAATTGGCTGAAAACGACTAAATATCAAGGACTCATTGGGCGAATCGCTCTGGAACTGAAATCGGAATGCTCACTGACATTTCCCCTATCTGAAAGTCTGATAAACGCCGGAAAAATGACTAAGTCCAAAAAAAAAATTTTTCAACTTTTTTCAATTTTACCCCCGTGGGATATATATTCTACCCACACACATTTAGAACTCTCCTGGGGTACCCTCACACATATTATTCCCTCATTTAGTGGATATTTTCACAAAAAAGTGAAATTTTCAAAAATCCAGAAAATTGGCTGAAAACGACTAAATATCAAGGACTCATTGGGCGAATCGCTCTGGAACTGAAATCGGAACGCTCACTGAGATTTGCCGTATTTGAAAGTCTGATAAACGCCGGAAAAATTACTAAGTCCAATAAAAAAAAATTTTCAACTTTTTTCAATTTTACCCCCGTGGGATATATATTCTACCCACACACATTTGGAACTCTCCTGGGGTACCCTCACACATATTATTCCCTCATTTAGTGGATATTTTCACAAAAAAGTGAAATTTTCAAAAATCCAGAAAATTGGCTGAAAACGACTAAATATCAAGGACTCATTGGGCGAATCGCTCTGTAACTGAAATAGGAATGCTCACTGACATTTCCACTATCTGAAAGTCTGATAAACGCCGGAAAAATGACTAAGTCCAAGAAAAAAATATTTTCAACTTTTTTCAATTTTACCCCGTGGGATATAAATTCTACCCACACACATTTGGTACTCTCTTGAGGTACCCTCATACATATTGTTCCCTCATTTAGTGGATATTTTCACAAAAAAAGTGAAATTTTCAAAAATCCAGAAAATTGGCTGAAAACGACTAAATATCAAGGACTCATTGGGCGAATCGCTCTGGAACTGAAATCGGAATGCTCACTGACATTTCCCCTATCTGAAAGTCTGATAAACGCCGGAAAAATGACTAAGTCCAAAAAAAAAATTTTTCAACTTTTTTCAATTTTACCCCCGTGGGATATATATTCTACCCACACACATTTAGAACTCTCCTGGGGTACCCTCACACATATTATTCCCTCATTTAGTGGATATTTTCACAAAAAAGTGAAATTTTCAAAAATCCAGAAAATTGGCTGAAAACGACTAAATATCAAGGACTCATTGGGCGAATCGCTCTGGAACTGAAATCGGAACGCTCACTGAGATTTGCCGTATCTGAAAGTCTGATAAACGCCGGAAAAATTACTAAGTCCAATAAAAAAAAATTTTCAACTTTTTTCAATTTTACCCCCGTGGGATATATATTCTACCCACACACATTTGGAACTCTCCTGGGGTACCCTCACACATATTATTCCCTCATTTAGTGGATATTTTCACAAAAAAGTTAAATTTTCAAAAATACCGAAAATTGGCTAAACACGACTAAATATCAAGGACTCATTGGGCGAATTGCTCTGGAACTGAAATCGGAACGCTCACTGACATTTGCCCCATCTGAAAGTCAGATAAACGCCGGAAAAATGACTAAGTCCAAAAAAAGGTTTTTTTCAACTTTTTTCAACTTTACAACCGTGGAGTATATATTCTACCCACACACATTTGGAACTCTCCTGGGGTACCCTCACACATATTATTCCCTCATTTAGTGGATATTTTCACAAAAAAGTGAAATTTTCAAAAATCCAGAAAATTGGCTGAAAACGATTAAATGTCAAGGACTCATTGGGCGAATCGCTCTGGAACTGAAATCGGAACGCTCACTGACATTTGCCCTATCTGAAAGTCAGATAAACGCCAGAAAAATGACTAAGTCCAAAAAAAGATTTTTTTCAACTCTTTTCAAATTTACCCCCGTGGGATATATATTCTACCCACACACATTTGGAACTCTCCTGGGGTACCCTCACACATATTATTCACTCATTTAGTGTATATTTTCACAAACAAGTGAAATTTTCAAAAATTCTGAAAATTGGCTGAAAACGACTAAATATCAAGGACTCATTGGGTGAATCGCTCTGGAACTGAAATCGGAACTCTCACTGACATTTCCCCTATCTGAAAGTCTGATAAACGCCGGAAAAATGACTAAGTCCCCCAAAAATTTTTTTAAACTTTTCTTAATTTTACACCCGTGGGATATATATTCTACCCACACACATTTGGAACTCTCCTGGGGTACCCTCACACATATTATTCACTCATTTAGTGTATATTTTCACAAAAAAGTGACATTTTCAATATTTCAAAAAATTGGCTGAAAACGACTAAATATCAAGGACTCATTGGGCGAATCGCTCTGGAACTGAAATTGGAACGCTCACTGTCATTTGCCCTATCTGAAAGTCTGATAAACGCCGGAAAGATGACAAAGTCCAAAAAAAAATTTTTTCAACTTTTTTCAATTTTACCCCCGTGGGAGATATATTCTACCCACACACATTTGGAACTCTCCTGGGGTACCCTCACACATATTATTCCCTCATTTAGTGGATATTTTCACAAAAAAGTGAAATTTTCAAAAATACCGAAAATTGGCTGAAAACGACTAAATATCAAGGATTCATTGGGCGAATCGCTCTGGAACTGAAATCGGAACGCTCACTGACATTTCCCCTATCTGAAAGTCTGATAAACGCCGGAAAAATGACTAAGTCCAAGAAAAAAATATTTTCAACTTTTTTCAATTTTACCCCGTGGGATATAAATTCTACCCACACACATTTGGTACTCTCTTGAGGTACCCTCACACATATTGTTCCCTCATTTAGTGGATATTTTCACAAAAAAAGTGAAATTTTCAAAAATCCAGAAAATTGGCTGAAAACGACTAAATATCAAGGACTCATTGGGCGAATCGCTCTGGAACTGAAATCGGAATGCTCACTGACATTTCCCCTATCTGAAAGTCTGATAAACGCCGGAAAAATGACTAAGTCCAAAAAAAAAATTTTTCAACTTTTTTCAATTTTACCCCCGTGGGATATATATTCTACCCACACACATTTAGAACTCTCCTGGGGTACCCTCACACATATTATTCCCTCATTTAGTGGATATTTTCACAAAAAAGTGAAATTTTCAAAAATCCAGAAAATTGGCTGAAAACGACTAAATATCAAGGACTCATTGGGCGAATCGCTCTGGAACTGAAATCGGAACGCTCACTGAGATTTGCCGTATCTGAAAGTCTGATAAACGCCGGAAAAATTACTAAGTCCAATAAAAAAAAATTTTCAACTTTTTTCAATTTTACCCCCGTGGGATATATATTCTACCCACACACATTTGGAACTCTCCTGGGGTACCCTCACACATATTATTCCCTCATTTAGTGGATATTTTCACAAAAAAGTTAAATTTTCAAAAATACCGAAAATTGGCTAAAAACGACTAAATATCAAGTACTCATTGGGCGAATCGCTCTGGAACTGAAATCGGAACGCTCACTGACATTTGCCCTATCTGAAAGTCAGATAAACGCCAGAAAAATGACTAAGTCCAAAAAAAGATTTTTTTCAACTCTTTTCAAATTTACCCCCGTGGGATATATATTCTACCCACACACATTTGGAACTCTCCTGGGGTACCCTCACACATATTATTCACTCATTTAGTGTATATTTTCACAAACAAGTGAAATTTTCAAAAATTCTGAAAATTGGCTGAAAACGACTAAATATCAAGGACTCATTGGGTGAATCGCTCTGGAACTGAAATCGGAACTCTCACTGACATTTCCCCTATCTGAAAGTCTGATAAACGCCGGAAAAATGACTAAGTCCCCCAAAAATTTTTTTAAACTTTTCTTAATTTTACACCCGTGGGATATATATTCTACCCACACACATTTGGAACTCTCCTGGGGTACCCTCACACATATTATTCACTCATTTAGTGTATATTTTCACAAAAAAGTGACATTTTCAAAATTTCAAAAAATTGGCTGAAAACGACTAAATATCAAGGACTCATTGGGCGAATCGCTCTGGAACTGAAATTGGAACGCTCACTGTCATTTGCCCTATCTGAAAGTCTGATAAACGCCGGAAAGATGACAAAGTCCAAAAAAAAATTTTTTCAACTTTTTTCAATTTTACCCCCGTGGGAGATATATTCTACCCACACACATTTGGAACTCTCCTGGGGTACCCTCACACATATTATTCCCTCATTTAGTGGATATTTTCACAAAAAAGTGAAATTTTCAAAAATCCAGAAAATTGGCTGAAAACGACTAAATATCAAGGACTCATTGGGCGAATCGCTCTGGAACTGAAATCGGAACGCTCACTGACATTTGCCCAATCTGAAAGTCTGATAAACGCCAAAAAATGACTAAGTCCAAAAGAAAATTTGTTCAACTTTTTTCAATTTTACCCCCGTGGGATATATATTCTACCCACACACATTTGGAACTCTCCTGGGGTACCCTCACACATATTATTCCCTCATTTAGTGGATATTTTCACAAAAAAGTGCAATTTTCAAAAATCTAGAAAGTTGGCTGAAAAAGACTAAATATCAAGGACTCATAGGGCGAATCGCTCTGGAACTGAAATCGGAATGCTCACTGACATTTGCCCAATCTGAAAGTCTGATAAACGCCAAAAAATGACTAAGTCCAAAAGAAAATTTGTTCAACTTTTTTCAATTTTACCCCCGTGGGATATATATTCTACCCACACACATTTGGAAATCTCCTGGGGTACCCTCACACATATTATTCCGTCATTAAGTGGATATTTTCACAAAAAAGTGACATTTTCAAAAATCCAGAAAATTGGCTGAAAACGACTAAATATCAAGGACTCATTGGGCGAATCGCCCAGGAACTGAAATCGGAATGCTCACTGACATTTCCCTTATCTGAAAGTCTGATAAACGCCGGAAAAATGAGTAAGTCCCCAAAAAATTTTTTTCAACTCTTTTCAATTTTACCCTCGTGGGATATATATTCTACCCACACATATTTGGAACTCTCCTGGGGTAGCCTCACACATATTATTCCGTCATTTAGTGGATATTTTCACAAAAAAAGTGACATTTTCAAAAATCCAGAAAATTGGCTGAAAACGACTAAATATCAAGGACTCATTGGGCGAATCGCTCTGTAACTGAAATAGGAATGCTCACTGACATTTCCCCTATCTGAAAGTCTGATAAACGCCGGAAAAATGACTAAGTCCAAGAAAAAAATATTTTCAACTTTTTTCAATTTTACCACCGTGGGAGATATATTCTACCCACACGCATTTGGAACTCTCCTGGGGTACCCTCACACATATTATTCCCTCATTTAGTGGATATTTTCACAAAAAAGTGAAATTTTCAAAAATCCAGAAAATTGGCTGAAAACGACTAAATATCAAGGACTCATTGGGCGAATCGCTCTGGAACTGAAATCGGAACGCTCACTGACATTTCCCCTATCTAAAAGTCTGATAAACGCCTGAAAAATGACTAAGTCCGAAACAAAATTTTTTTAACTTTTTTCAATTTTACCCCCGTGGGATATACATTCTACCCACACACATTTGGAACTCTCCTGGGGTACCCTCACACATATTATTCCCTCATTTAGTGGATACTTTAACAAAAAAGTGAAATTTTCAAAAAATCCAGAAAATTGTCTGAAAACGACTAAATATCAAGGACTCATTGGGCGAATCGCTCTGTAACTGAAATAGGAATGCTCACTGACATTTCCCCTATCTGAAAGTCTGATAAACGCCGGAAAAATGACTAAGTCCAAGAAAAAAATATTTTCAACTTTTTTCAATTTTACCCCGTGGGATATAAATTCTACCCACACACATTTGGTACTCTCCTGGGGTACCCTCACACATATTGTTCCCTCATTTAGTGGATATTTTCACAAAAAAGTGAAGTTTTCAAAAATCCAGAAAATTGGCTGAAAACGACTAAATATCAAGGACTCATTGGGCTAATCGCTCTGGAACTGAAATCGGAATGCTCACTGACATTTCCCTTATCTGAAAGTCTGATAAACGCCAGAAAAATGAGTAAGTCCCCAAAAAATTTTTTTCAACTCTTTTCAATTTTACCCTCGTGGGATATATATTCTACCCACACACATTTGGAACTCTCCTGGGGTACCCTCACACATATTATTCCGTCATTTAGTGGATATTTTCACAAAAAAAGTGACATTTTCAAAAATCCAGAAAATTGGCTGAAAACGACTAAATATCAAGGACTCATTGGGCGAATCACTCTGGAACTGAAATCGGAATGCTCACTGACATTTCCCCTATCTGAAAGTCTGATAAACGCCGGAAAAAAGACTAAGTCCAAAAAATAATTTTTTTAAACTTTTTTCAATTTTACCCCCGTGGGATATATATTCTACCCACACACATTTGGAACTCTCCTGGGGTACCCTCACTCATATTATTCCCTCATTTAGTGGATATTTTCACAAAAAAGTGAAATTTTCAAAAAATCTAGAAAATTGGCTAAAAACGACTAAATGTCAAGGACTCATTGGGCGAATCGCTCTGGAACTGAAATAGTAACGCTCTGGAACTGACATTTCCCCTATCTGAAAGTCTGATAAACGCCGGAAAAATGACTAAGTCCAAAAAAAACCTTTTTTCAATTTTACCCCCGTGGGATATATATTCTACGCACACACATTTGGAACTCTCCTGGGGTACCCTCACACATGTTATTCCCTCATTTAGTGGATATTTTCACAAAAAAGTGAAATTTTCAAAAATCCAGAAAATTGGCTGAAAACGACTAAATATCAAGGACACATTGGGCGAATCGCTCTGGAACTGAAATCGGAACGCTCACTGACATTTGCCCTATCTGAAAGTCTGATAAACGCCGGAAAAATGACTAGGTCCAAAAAATAATTTTTTTCAACTTTTTTCATTTTTATCCCCGTGGGATATATATTCTACCCACACACATTTGGAACTCTCCTGGGGTACCCTCACTCATATTATTCCCTCATTTAGTGGATATTTTCACAAAAAAGTGAAATTTTCAAAAAATCTAGAAAATTGGCTAAAAACAACTAAATATCAAGGACTCATTGGGCGAATCGCTCTGGAACTGAAATAGGAACGCTCTGGAACTGACATTTGCCCTATCTGAAAGTCTGATAAACGCCGGAAAAATTACTAAGTCCAAAAAAAACCTTTTTTCAATTTTAACCCCGTGGAATATATATTCTACCTACACACATTTGGAACTCTCCTGGGGTACCCTCACACATATTATTCCCTCATTTAGTGGATATTTTCACAAAAAAGTGAAATTTTCAAAAATCCAGAAAATTGGCTGAAAACGACTAAATATCAAGGACTCATTGGGCGAATCGCTCTGGAACTGAAATCGGAACGCTCACTGACATTTGCCCTATCTGAAAGTCTGATAAACGCCGGAAAAATGACTAGGTCCAAAAAATAATTTTTTTAAACTTTTTTCATTTTTACCCCCGTGGGATATATATTCTACCCAAACACATTTGGAACTCTCCTGGGGTACCCTCACTCATATTATTCCCTCATTTAGTGGATATTTTCACAAAAAAGTGATATTTTCAAAAAATCTAGAAAATTGGCTAAAAACGACTAAATATCAAGGACTCATTGGGCGAATCGCTCTGGAACTGAAATAGGAACGCTCTGGAACTGACATTTCCCCTATCTGAAAGTCTGATAAACGCCGGAAAATGACTAAGTCCAAAAAAAAATTTTTCAACTTTTTTCAATTTTACCCCCGTGGGATATATATTCTACGCACACACATTTGGAACTCTCCTGGGGTACCCTCACTCATATTATTCCCTCATTTAGTGGATATTTTCACAAAAAAGTGAAATTTTCAAAAAATCTAGAAAATTGGCTAAAAACGACTAAATATCAAGGACTCATTGGGCAAATCGCTCTGGAACTGAAATAGGAACGCTCACTGACATTTCCCCTATCTGAAAGTCTGATAAACGCCGGAAAAATGACTAAGTCCAAAAAATAATTTTTTTCAACTTTTTTCAATTTTACCCCCGTGGGATATACGTTCTACCCACACACATTTGGAACTCTCCTGGGGTACCCTCACACATGTTATTCCCTCATTTAGTGGATATTTTCACAAAAAAGTGAAATTTTCAAAAATCCAGAAAATTGGCTGAAAACGACTAAATATCAAGGACACATTGGGCGAATCGCTCTGGAACTGAAATCGGAATGCTCACTGACATTTGCCCTATCTGAAAGTCTGATAAACGCCGGAAAAATGACTAGGTCCAAAAAATAATTTTTTTCAACTTTTTTCATTTTTACCCCCGTGGGATCTATATTCTACCCACACACATTTGGAACTCTCCTGGGGTACCCTCACTCATATTATTCCCTCATTTAGTGGATATTTTCACAAAAAAGTGAAATTTTCAAAAAATCTAGAAAATTGGCTAAAAACAACTAAATATCAAGGACTCATTGGGCGAATCGCTCTGGAACTGAAATAGGAACGCTCTGGAACTGACATTTGCCCTATCTGAAAGTCTGATAAACGCCGGAAAAATGACTAAGTCCAAAAAAAACCTTTTTCAACTTTTTTAAATTTTACCCCCGTGGGATATATATTCTACGCACACACATTTGGAACTCTCCTGGGGTACCCTCACACATATTATTCCCTCATTTAGTGGATATTTTCACAAAAAAGTAAAATTTACAAAAATCCAGAAAATTGGCTGAAAACGATTAAATATCAAGGACTCATTGGGCGAATCGCTCTGGAACTGAAATCGGAATGCTCACTGACATTTGCCCTATCTGAAAGTCTGATAAGCGCCGGAAAAATGACTAGGTCCAAAAAATAATTTTTTTTTAACTTTTTTCATTTTTACCCCCGTGGGATATATATTCTACCCACACACATTTGGAACTCTCCTGGGGTACCCTCACTCATATTATTCCCTCATTTAGTGGATATTTTCACAAAAAAGTGAAATTTTCAAAAAATCTAGAAAATTGGCTAAAAACGACTAAATATCAAGGACTCATTGGGCGAATCGCTCTGGAACTGAAATAGGAACGCTCTGGAACTGACATGTGCCCTATCTGAAAGTCTGATAAACGCCGGAAAAATGACTAAGTCCAAAAAAAACCTTTTTTCAATTTTACCCCCGTGGAATATATATTCTACCCACACACATTTGGAACTCTCCTGGGGTACCCTCACACATATTATTCACTCATTTAGTGGATATTTTCACAAAAAAGTGAAATTTTCAAAAATCCAGAAAATTGGCTGAAAACGACTAAATATCAAGGACTCATTGGGCGAATCACCCTGGAACTGAAATCGGAACGCTCACTGACATTTGTCTTATCTGAAAGTCTGATAAACGCTGGAAAAATGACTAGGGCCAAAAAATAATTGTTTTCAACTTTTTTCATTTTTACCCCCGTGGGATATATATTCTACCCACACACATTTGGAACTCTCCTGGGGTACCCTCACTCATATTATTCCCTCATTTAGTGGATATTTTCACAAAAAAGTGAAATTTTCAAAAAATCTAGAAAATTGGCTAAAAACGACTAAATATCAAGGACTCATTGGGCGAATCGCTCTGGAACTGAAATCGGAACGCTCACTGACATTTCCCCTATCTGAAAGTCTGATAAATGCCGGAAAAATGACTAAGTCCAAAAAAAAATGTTTCAACTTTTTTCAATTTTACCCCCGTGGGATATATATTCTACCCACACACATTTGGAACTCTCCTGGGGTACCCTCACACATATTATTCCCTCATTTAGTGGATATTTTTACAAAAAAGTAATATTTTCAAAAATCCAGAAAATTGGCTGAAAACGACTAAATATCAAGAACTCATTGGGCGAATCGCTCTGGAACTGAAATCGGAACGCTCACTGACATTTCCCCTATCTGAAAGTCTGATAAACGCCGGAAAAATGACTAAGTCCAAGAAAAAAATTTTTTCAACTTTTTTCAATTTTACCCCCGTGGGATATATATTCTACCCACACAACATTTGGAACTCTCCTGGGGTACCCTCACTCATATTATTCCCTCATTTAGTAGATATTTTCACAAAAAAGTGAAATTTTCAAAAAATCTAGAAAATTGGCTAAAAACGACTAAATATCAAAGACTCATTGGGCAAATCGCTCTGGAACTGAAATAGGAATGCTCACTGACATTTGCCCTATCTGAAAGTCTGATAAACGCCGAAAAAATGACTAGGTCCAAAAAATAATTTTTTTCATCTTTTTTCATTTTTACCCCCGTGGGATATATATTCTACCCACACACATTTGGAACTCTCCTGGGGTACCCTCACACATATTATTCCCTCATTTAGTGGATATTTTCACAAAAAAGTGAAATTTTCAAAAATCCAGAAAATTGGCTGAAAACGACTAAATATCAAGGACTCATTGGGCGAATCGCTCTGGAACTGAAATCGGAACGCTCACTGACATTTGCCCTTTCTGAAAGTCTGATAAACGCCAGAAAAATGACTAGGTCCAAAAAATAATTTTTTTCAACTTTTTTCATTTTTACCCCCGTGGGATATATATTCTACCCACACACATTTGGAACTCTCCTGGGGTACCCTCATTCATATTATTCTCTCATTTAGTGGATATTTTCACAAAAAAGTGAAATTTTCAAAAAATCGAGAAAATTGGCTTAAAACGACTAAATATCAAGGACTCATTGGGCGAATCGCTCTGGAACTGAAATAGGAACGCTCTGGAACTGACATTTGCCCTATCTGAAAGTCTGATAAACGCCGGAAAAATGACTAAGTCCAAAAAAAGCTTTTTTCAATTTTATCCCCGTGGAATATATATTCTACCCACACACATTTGGAACTCTCCTGGGGTACCCTCACACATATTATTCCCTCATTTAGTGGATATTTTCACAAAAAAGTGAAATTTTCGAAAATTGGCTGAAAACGACTAAATATCAAGGACTCATTGGGCGAATCACCCTGGAACTGAAATCGGAACGCTCACTGACATTTGTCTTATCTGAAAGTCTGATAAACGCTGGAATAATGACTAGGGCCAAAAAATAATTGTTTTCAACTTTTTTCATTTTTACCCCCGTGTGATATATATTCTACCCACACACATTTGGAACTCTCCTGGGGTACCCTCACTCATATTATTCCCTCATTTAGTGGATATTTTCACAAAAAAGTGAAATTTTCAAAAAATCTAGAAAATTGGCTAAAAACGACTAAATATCAAGGACTCATTGGGCGAATCGCTATGGAACTGAAATAGGAACGCTCACTGACATTTGCCCTATCTGAAAGTCTGATGAACGCCGGAAAAATTACTAAGTCCAAAAAAAACCTTTTGTCAATTTTACCCCCGTGGAATATATATTCTACCCACACACATTTGGAACTCTCCTGGGGTAGCCTCACACATATTATTCCCTCATTTAGTGGATATTTTCACAAAAAAGTGAAATTTTCAAGAATCCAGAAAATTGGCTGAAAACTACTAAATATCAAGGACTCATTGGGCGAATCGCTCTGGAACTGAAATCGGAACGCTCACTGACATTTCCCCTATCTGAAAGTCTGATAAATGCCGGAAAAATGACTAAGTCCAAAAAAAAATGTTTCAACTTTTTTTGAATTTTACCCCCGTGGGATATATATTCTACCCACACACATTTGGAACTCTCCTGGGGTACCCTCACACATATTATTCCCTCATTTAGTGGATATTTTCACAAAAAAGTAAAATTTTCAAAAATCCAGAAAATTGGCTGAAAACGACTAAATATCAAGAACTCATTGGGCGAATCGCTCTGGAACTGAAATCGGAACGCTCACTGACATTTCCCCTATCTGAAAGTCTGATGAACGCCGGAAAAATGACTAAGTCCAAGAAAAAAATTTTTTCAACTTTTTTCATTTTTACCCCCGTGGGATATATATTCTACCCACACACATTTGGAACTCTCCTGGGGTACCCTCACTCATATTATTCCCTCATTTAGTGGATATTTTCACAAAAAAGTGAAATTTTCAAAAAATCTAGAAAATTGGCTAAAAACGACTAAATATCAAGGACTCATTGGGCAAATCGCTCTGGAACTGAAATAGGAACGCTCACTGACATTTGCCCTATCTGAAAGTATGATAAACGCCGGAAAAATGACTAAGTCCAAAAAAAAACTTTTTTCAATTTTACCCCCGTGGAATATATATTCTACCCACACACATTTGGAACTCTCCTGGGGTACCCTCATTCATATTATTCCCTCATTTAGTGGATATTTTCACAAAAAAGTGAAATTTTCAAAAAATCTAGAAAATTGGCTAAAAACGACTAAATATCAAGGACTCATTGGGCGAATCGCTCTGGAACTGAAATAGGAACGCTCTGGAACTGACATTTGCCCTATCTGAAAGTCTGATAAACGCCGGAAAAATGACTAAGTCCAAAAAAAACTTTTTGCAATTTTATCCCCGTGGAATATATATTCTACCCACACACATTTGG
Organism: Phyllobates terribilis; assembly: GCF_046119375.1. Lineage (NCBI taxonomy): Eukaryota > Metazoa > Chordata > Amphibia > Anura > Dendrobatidae > Phyllobates > Phyllobates terribilis. The sequence goes on from NW_027362993.1 coordinate 1,556,105, forward strand.
AACTCTCCTGGGGTACCCTCACACATATTATTCCCTCATTTAGTGGATATTTTCACAAAAAAGTAAAATTTTCAAAAATCCAGAAAATTGGCTGAAAACGACTAAATATCAAGGACTCATTGGGCGAATCGCTCTGGAACTGAAATCGGAACGCTCACTGACATTTGCCCTATCTGAAAGTCTGATAAACGCCGGAAAAATGACTAGGTCCAAAAAATATTTTTTTTCAACTTTTTTCATTTTTACCCCCGTGGGATATATATTCTACCCACACACATTTGGAACTCTCCTGGGGTACCCTCACTCATATTATTCCCTCATTTAGTGGATATTTTCACAAAAAAGTGAAATTTTCAAAAAATCTAGAAAATTGGCTAAAAACGACTAAATATCAAGGACTCATTGGGCGAATCGCTCTGGAACTGAAATAGGAACGCTCACTGACATTTGCCCTATCTGAAAGTCTGATGAACGCCGGAAAAATTACTAAGTCCAAAAAAAACTTTTTTCAATTTTTCCCCCGTGGAATATATATTCTACCCACACACATTTGGAACTCTCCTGGGGTACCCTCACACATATTATTCCCTCATTTAGTGGATATTTTCACAAAAAAGTGAAATTTTCAAAAATCCAGAAAATTGGCTGAAAACGACTAAATATCAAGGACTCATTGGGCGAATCGCTCTGGAACTGAAATCGGAACGCTCACTGACATTTGCCCTATCTGAAAGTCTGATAAACGCCGGAAAAATGACTAGGTCCAAAAAATAATTTTTTTCAACTTTTTTCATTTTTACCCCCGTGGGATATTTATTCTACCCACACACATTTGGAACTCTCCTGGGGTACCCTCATTCATATTATTCCCTCATTTAGTGGATATTTTCACAAAAAAGTGAAATTTTAAAAAAAATCTAGAAAATTGGCTAAAAACGACTAAATATCAAGGACTCATTGGGCGAATCGCTCTGGAACTGAAATAGGAACGCTATGGAACTGACATTTGCCCTATCTGAAAGTCTGATAAACGCCGGAAAAATGATTAAGTCCAAAAAAACCTTTTTTCATTTTTACCCCCGTGGAATATATATTCTACCCACACACATTTGGAACTCTCCTGGGGTAGCCTCACACATATTATTCCCTCATTTAGTGGATATTTTCACAAAAAAGTGAAATTTTTAAAAATCCAGAAAATTGGCTGAAAACGACTAAATATCAAGGACTCATTGGGCGAATCGCTCTGAAACTAAAATCTGAACGCTCACTGACATTTCCCCTATCTGAAAGTCTGATAAACGCCGGAAAAATGACTAAGTCCAAGAAAAAATTTTTTTCAACTTTTTTCAATTTTACCCCCGTGGGATATGTATTCTACCCACACACATTTGGAACTCTCCTGGGGTACCCTCACACATATTATTCCCTCATTTAGTGGATATTTTCACAAAAAAGTGAAATTTTCAAAAATTCAGAAAATTGGCTGAAAACGACTAAATATCAAGTACTCATTGGGCGAATCGCTCTGGAACTGAAATCGGAATGCTCACTGACATTTGCCCTATCTGAAAGTCTGATAAACGCCGGAAAAATGACTAGGTCCAAAAAATAATTTTTTTCAACTTTTTTCATTTTTACCCCCGTGGGATATATATTCTACCCACACACATTTGGAACTCTCCTGGGGTACCCTCACTCATATTATTCCCTCATTTAGTGGATATTTTCACAAAAAAGTGAAATTTTCAAAAAATCTAGAAAATTGGCTAAAAACGACTAAATATCAAGGACTCATTGGGCAAATCGCTCTGGAACTGAAATAGGAACGCTCACTGACATTTGCACTATCTGAAAGTCTGATAAACGCCGGAAAAATGACTAAGTCCAAAAAAAACCTTTTTTCAATTTTACTCCCATGGAATATATATTCTACCCACACACATTTGGAACTCTCCTGGGGTACCCTCACACATATTATTCCCTCATTTAGTGGATATTTTCACAAAAAAGTGAAATTTTCAAAAATCCAGAAAATTGGCTGAAAACGACTAAATATCAAGGACTCATTGGGCGAATCGCTCTGGAACTGAAATCGGAACGCTCACTGACATTTGCCCTATCTGAAAGTCTGATAAATGCCGGAAAAATGACTAGGTCCAAAAAATAATTTTTTTCAACTTTTTTCATTTTTACCCCCGTGGGATATATATTCTACTCACACACATTTGGAACTCTCCTGGGGTACCCTCACTCATATTATTCCCTCATTTAGTGGATATTTTCACAAAAAAGTGAAATTTTCAAAAAATCTAGAAAATTGGCTAAAAACGACTAAATATCAAGGACTCATTGGGCAAATCGCTCTGGAACTGAAATAGGAATGCTCACTGACATTTGCCCTATCTGAAAGTCTGATAAATGCCGGAAAAATGACTAGGTCCAAAAAATAATTTTTTTCAACTTTTTTCATTTTTACCCCCGTGGGATATATATTCTACCCACACACATTTGGAACTCTCCTGGGGTACCCTCATTCATATTATTCCCTCATTTAGTGGATATTTTCACAAAAAAGTGAAATTTTCAAAAAATCTATAAAATTGGCTAAAAACGACTAAATATCAAGGACTCATTGGGCGAATCGCTCTGGAACTGAAATAGGAACGCTCTGGAACTGACATTTGCCCTAACTGACAGTCTGATAAACGCCGGAAAAATGACTAAATCCAAAAAAAACCTTTTTTCAATTTTACCCCCGTGGGATATATATTCTACCCACACGCATTTGGAACTCTCCTGGGGTACCCTCACACATATTATTCCCTCATTTAGTGGATATTTTCACAAAAAAGTGAAATTTTCAAAAAATCCAGCAAATTGGCTGAAAACAACTAAATATCAAGGACTCATTGGGCGAATCGCTCTGGAACTGAAATAGGAATGCTCACTGACATTTCCCCTATCTGAAAGTCTGATAAACACTGGAAAAATGACTAAATAAAAGAAAAAAATGTTTTCAACTTTTTTCAATTTTACCCCCGTGGGATATATATTCTACCCACACACATTTGGAACTCTCCTGGGGTACCCTCAAACATATTATTCCCTCATTTAGTGGATATTTTCACAAAAAAGTGAAATTTTCAAAAATCCAGAAAATTGGCTGAAAACGACTAAATATCAAGGACTCATTGGGCGAATCGCTCTGGAATAGAAATCGGAACGCTCACTGACATTTGCCCTATCTGAAAGTCTGATAAACGCCGGAAAAATGACTAGGTCCAAAAAAAAATTTTTTTCAACTTTTTTCATTTTTACCCCCGTGGGATATATATTCTACCCACACACATTTGGAACTCTCCTGGGGTACCCTCGCTCATATTATTCCCTCATTTAGTGGATATTTTCACAAACAAGTGAAATTTTCAAAAAATCTAGAAAATTGGCTGAAAACGACTAAATATCAAGGACTCATTAGGCGAATCGCTCTGGAACTGAAATAGGAACGCTCACTGACATTTGCCCTATCTGAAAGTCTGATAAACGCCGGAAAAATGACTAAGTCCAAAAAAAAACTTTTTTCAATTTTACCCCCGTGGGATATATATTCTACCCACACACATTTGGAACTCTCCTGGGGTACCCTCACACATATTATTCCCTCATTTAGTGGATATTTTCACAAAAAGATGAAATTTTCAAAAATCCAGAAAATTGGCTGAAAACGACTAAATATCAAGGACTCATTGGGCGAATCGCTCTGGAACTGAAATCGGAACGCTCACTGACATTTGCCCTATCTGAAAGTCTGATAAACGCCGGAAAAATAACTAAGTCCCAAAAAAAACTTTTTTCAATTTTACCCCCGTGGGATATATATTCTAACCACACACATTTGGAACTCTCCTGGGGTACCCTCACACATATTATTCCCTCACTTAGTGGATATTTTCACAAAAAAGTGAAATTTTCAAAAATCCCGAAAATTGGCTGAAAACGACTAAATATCAAGGACTCATTGGGCGAATCGCTCTGGAACTGAAATCGGAACACTCACTGACATTTGCCCTATCTGAAAGTCTGATAAACGCCGGAAAAATGACTAGGTCCAAAAAAAATTTTTTTTCAACTTTTTTCATTTTTACCCCCGTGGGATATATATTCTACGCACACACATTTGGAACTCTCCTGGGGTACCCTCGCTCATATTATTCCCTCATTTGGTGGATATTTTCACAAAAAAGTGAAATTTTCAAAAAATCTAGAAAATGTGCTAAAAACGACTAAATATCAAGGACTTATTGGGCAAATCGCTCTGGAACTGAAATAGGAACGCTCACTGACATTTGCCCTATTTGAAAGTCTGATAAACGCCGGAAAAATGACTAAGTCCAAAAATAAACCTTTTTCAATTTTACCCCCGTGGAATATATATTCTACCCACACACATTTGGAACTCTCCTGGGGTACCCTCACACATATTATTCCCTCATTTAGTGGATATTTTCACAAAAAAGTGAAATTTTCAAAAATCCAGAAAATTGGCTGAAAACGACTAAATATCAAGGACTCATTGGGCGAATCGCTCTGGAACTGAAATCGGAATGCTCACTGACATTTGCCCTATCTGAAAGTCTGATAAACGCCGGAAAAATGACTAAGTCCAAAAAAATTTTTTTCAACTATTTTCAATTTTACCCCGTGGGATATATATTCTACCCACACACATTTGGAACTCTCCTGGGGTACCCTCACACATATTATTCCCTCATTTAGTGGATATTTTCACAAAAAAGTAAAATTTTCAAAAATCCAGAAAATTGGCTGAAAACGACTAAATATCAAGGACTCATTGGGCGAATCGCTCTGGAACTGAAATCGGAACGCTCACTGACATTTGCCCTATCTGAAAGTCTGATAAACGCCGGAAAAATGACTAGATCCAAAAAATAATTTTTTTCAACTTTTTTCATTTTTACCCCCGTGGGATATATATTCTACCCACACACATTTGGAACTCTCCTGGGGTACCCTCATTCATATTATTCCCTCATTTAGTGGATATTTTCACAAAAAAGTGAAATTTTCAAAAAATCTAGAAAATTGGCTAAAAACGACTAAATATCAAGGACTCATTGGGCAAATCGCTCTGGAACTGAAATAGGAACGCTCACTGACATTTGCCCTATCTGAAAGTCTGATAAACGCCGGAAAAATGACTAAGTCCAAAAAAAACCTTTTTTCAATTTTACTCCCGTGGAATATATATTCTACCCACACACATTTGGAACTCTCCTGGGGTACCCTCACACATATTATTCCCTCATTTAGTGGATATTTTCACAAAAAAGTGAAATTTTCAAAAATCCAGAAAATTGGCTGAAAACGACTAATTATCAAGGACTCATTGGGCGAATCGCTCTGGAACTGAAATCGGAACGCTCACTGACATTTCCCCTATCTGAAAGTCTGATAAACGCCGGAAAAATGACTAAGTCCAAGAAAAAAATTTTTTAAACTTTTTTCAATTTTACCCCCGTGGGATATATATTCTACCCACACACATTTGGAACTCTCCTGGGGTACCCTTACACATATTATTCCCTCATTTAGTGGATATTTTCACAAAAAAGTGAAATTTTCAAAAATCCAGAAAATTGGCTGAAAACGACTAAATATCAAGGACTCATTGCGAGAATCGCTCTGGAACTGAAATCGGAACGCTCACTGACATTTCCCCTATCTGAAAGTCTGATAAACGCCGGAAAAATGACTAAGTCCAAAAAAACATTTTTCAACTTTTTTCAATTTTACCCCCGTGGGATATATATTCTACCCACACACATTTGGAACTCTCCTGGGGTACCCTCGCTCATATTATTCCCTCATTTAGTGGATATTTTCACAAAAAAGTGAAATTTTCAAAAAATCTAGAAAATTGGCCGAAAACAACTAAATATCAAGGACTCATTGGGCGAATCGCTCTGGAACTGAAATAGGAACGCTCACTGACATTTGCCCTATCTGAAAGTCTGATAAACGCCGGAAAAATGACTAAGTCCAAAAAAAAACTTTTTTCATTTTTACCCCCGTGGGATATATATTCTACCCACACACATTTGGAACTGTCCTGGGGTACCCTCACACATATTATTCCCTCATTTAGTGGATATTTTCACAAAAAAGTAACATTTTCAAAAATCCAGAAAATTGGCTGAAAACGACTAAATATCAAGGACTCATTGGGCGAATCACTCTGGAACTGAAATCGGAACGCTCACTGACATTTGCCCTATCTGAAAGTCTGATAAACGCCGGAAAAATGACTAAGTCCAAATAAAAACTTTTTTCAATTTTACCCCCGTGGGATATATATTCTACCCACACACATTTGGAACTCTCCTGGGGTACCCTCACACATATTATTCCCTCATTTAGTGGATATTTTCACAAAAAAGTAACATTTTCAAAAATCCAGAAAATTGGCTGAAAACGACTAAATATCAAGGATTCAATGGGCGAATCGCTCTGGAACTGAAATCAGAACACTCACTGACATTTGCCCTATCTGAAAGTCTGATAAACGCCGGAAAAATGACTAGGTCCAAAAAAAATTTTTTTTCAACTTTTTTCATTTTTACCCCCGTGGGATATATATTCTACGCACACACATTTGGAACTCTCCTGGGGTACCCTCGCTCATATTATTCCCTCATTTGGTGGATATTTTCACAAAAAAGTGAAATTTTCAAAAAATCTAGAAAATTGGCCGAAAACATCTAAATATCAAGGACTCATTGGGCGAATCGCTCTGGAACTGAAATAGGAACGCTCACTGACATTTGCCCTATCTGAAAGTCTGATAAACGCCGGAAAAATGACAAGGTCCAAAAAAAAATTTTTTTCAACATTTTTCATTTTTACCCCCGTGGGATATATATTCTACCCACACACATTTGGAACTCTCCTGGGGTACCCTCAATCATATTATTGCCTCATTTAGTGGATATTTTCACAAAAAAGTGAAATTTTTAAAAAATCTAGAAAATTGGCTGAAAACGACTAAATATCAAGTACTCATTGGGCGAATCGCTCTGGAACTGAAATAGGAACACTCACTGACATTTCCCCTATCTGAAAGTCTGATAAACACTGGAAAAATGACTAAGTCCAAGAAAAAAATGTTTTCAACTTTTTTCAATTTTACCCCCGTGGGATATATATTCTACCCACACACATTTGGAACTCTCCTGGGGTACCCTCGCTCATATTATTCCCTCATTTAGTGGATATTTTCACAAAAAAGTGAAATTTTCAAAAAATCTAGAAAATTGGCCGAAAACAACTAAATATCAAGGACTCATTGGGCGAATCGCTCTGGAACTGAAATCGGAACGCTCACTGACATTTGCCCTATCTGAAAGTCTGATAAACGCCGGAAAAATGACTAAGTCCAAATAAAAACTTTTTTCAATTTTACCCCCGTGGGATATATATTCTACCCACACACACTTGGAACTCTCCTGGGGTACCCTAACACATAGTATTCCCTCATTTAGTGGATATTTTCACAAAAAGGTGAAATTTTCAAAAATCCAGAAAATTGGCTGAAAACGACTAAATATCAAGGACTTATTGGGCGAATCGCTCTGGAACTGAAATCGGAACGCTCACTGACATTTGCCCTATCTGAAAGTCTGATAAACGCCGGAAAAATGACTAAGTCCAAAAAAAAACTTTTTTCATTTTTACCCCCGTGGGATATATATTCTACCCACACACATTTGGAACTCTCCTGGGGTACCCTCACACATATTATTCCCTCATTTAGTGGATATTTTCACAAAAAAGTAACATTTTCAAAAATCCAGAAAATTGGCTGAAAACGACTAAATATCAAGGATTCATTGGGCGAATCGCTCTGGAACTGAAATCAGAACACTCACTGACATTTGCCCTATCTGAAAGTCTGATAAACGCCGGAAAAATGACTAGGTCCAAAAAAAATTTTTTTTCAACTTTTTTCATTTTTACCCCCGTGGGATATATATTCTACGCACACACATTTGGAACTCTCCTGGGGTACCCTCGCTCATATTATTCCCTCATTTGGTGGATATTTTCACAAAAAAGTGAAATTTTCAAAAAATCTAGAAAATTGGCCGAAAACATCTAAATATCAAGGACTCATTGGGCGAATCGCTCTGGAACTGAAATAGGAACGCTCACTGACATTTGCCCTATCTGAAAGTCTGATAAACGCCGGAAAAATGACAAGGTCCAAAAAAAAATTTTTTTCAACATTTTTCATTTTTACCCCCGTGGGATATATATTCTACCCACACACATTTGGAACTCTCCTGGGGTACCCTCAATCATATTATTGCCTCATTTAGTGGATATTTTCACAAAAAAGTGAAATTTTTAAAAAATCTAGAAAATTGGCTGAAAACGACTAAATATCAAGTACTCATTGGGCGAATCGCTCTGGAACTGAAATAGGAACACTCACTGACATTTCCCCTATCTGAAAGTCTGATAAACACTGGAAAAATGACTAAGTCCAAGAAAAAAATGTTTTCAACTTTTTTCAATTTTACCCCCGTGGGATATATATTCTACCCACACACATTTGGAACTCTCCTGGGGTACCCTCGCTCATATTATTCCCTCATTTAGTGGATATTTTCACAAAAAAGTGAAATTTTCAAAAAATCTAGAAAATTGGCCGAAAACAACTAAATATCAAGGACTCATTGGGCGAATCGCTCTGGAACTGAAATAGGAACGCTCACTGACATTTGCCCTATCTGAAAGTCTGATAAACGCCGGAAAAATGACTAAGTCCAAAAAAAAACTTTTTTCATTTTTACCCCCGTGGGATATATATTCTACCCACACACATTTGGAACTGTCCTGGGGTACCCTCACACATATTATTCCCTCATTTAGTGGATATTTTCACAAAAAAGTAACATTTTCAAAAATCCAGAAAATTGGCTGAAAACGACTAAATATCAAGGACTCATTGGGCGAATCACTCTGGAACTGAAATCGGAACGCTCACTGACATTTCCCCTAACTGAAAGTCTGATAAACGCCGGAAAAATGACTAAGTCCAAATAAAAACTTTTTTCAATTTTACCCCCGTGGGATATATATTCTACCCACACACACTTGGAACTCTCCTGGGGTACCCTAACACATAGTATTCCCTCATTTAGTGGATATTTTCACAAAAAGGTGAAATTTTCAAAAATCCAGAAAATTGGCTGAAAACGACTAAATATCAAGGACTTATTGGGCGAATCGCTCTGGAACTGAAATCGGAACGCTCACTGACATTTGCCCTATCTGAAAGTCTGATAAACGCCGGAAAAATGACTAGGTCCAAAAAAAAATTTTTTTCAACTTTTTTCATTTTTACCCCCGTGGGATATATATTCTACCCACACACATTTGGAACTCTCCTGGGGTACCCTCACTCATATTATTCCCTCATTTAGTGGATATTTTCACAAAAAAGTGAAATTTTCAAAAATCCAGAAAATTGGCTGAAAACGACTAAATATCAAGGATTCATTGGGCGAATCGCTCTGGAACTGAAATAGGAACGCTCACTGACATTTGCCCTATCTGAAAGTCTGATAAACGCCGGAAAAATGACTAAGTCCAAAAAAAAACTTTTTTCAATTTTACCTCCGTGGGATATATATTCTACCCACACACATTTGGAACTCTCCTGGGGTACCCTCGCTCATATTATTCCCTCATTTGGTGGATATTTTCACAAAAAAGTGAAATTTTCAAAAAATCTAGAAAATTGGCCGAAAACATCTAAATATCAAGGACTCATTGGGCGAATCGCTCTGGAACTGAAATAGGAATGCTCACTGACATTTGCCCTATCTGAAAGTCTGATAAACGCCGGAAAAATGACTAAGTCCAAAAAAAACCTTTTTTCAATTTTACCCCCGTGGGATATATATTCTACCCACACACATTTGGAACTCTCCTGGGGTACCCTCACACATATTATTCCCTCATTTAGTGTATATTTTCACAAAAAGGTAAAATTTTCAAAAATCCAGAAAATTGGCTGAAAACGACTAAATATCAAGGAAACATTGGGCGAATCGCTCTGGAACTGAAATCGGAATGCTCACTGACATTTGCCCTATCTGAAAGTCTGATAAACGCCGGAAAAATGACAAGGTCCAAAAAAAAATTTTTTTCAACTTTTTTCATTTTTACCCCCGTGGGATATATATTCTACCCACACACATTTGGAACTCTCCTGGGGTACCCTCACTCATATTATAGCCTCATTTAGTGGATATTTTCACAAAAAAGTGAAATTTTTAAAAAATCTAGAAAATTGGCTGAAAACGACTAAATATCAAGTACTCATTGGGCGAATCGCTCTGGAACTGAAATAGGAACACTCACTGACATTTCCCCTATCTGAAAGTCTGATAAACACTGGAAAAATGACTAAGTCCAAGAAAAAAATGTTTTCAACTTTTTTCAATTTTACCCCCGTGGGATATATATTCTACCCACACACATTTGGAACTCTCCTGGGGTACCCTCGCTCATATTATTCCCTCATTTAGTGGATATTTCCACAAAAAAGTGAAATTTTCAAAAATCCAGAAAATTGGCTGAAAACGACTAAATAACAAGGACTCATTGGGCGAATCGCTCTGGAACTGAAATCGGAACGCTCACTGACATTCGCCCTATCTGAAAGTCTGATTAACGCCGGAAAAATGACTCCCAAAAAAAATTTTTCAACTTTTTTCAATTTTACCCCCGTGGGATATATATTCTACCCACACACATTTGGAACTCTCCTGGGGTACCCTCACAAATATTATTCCCTCATTTAGTGGATATTTTCACAAAAAAGTGAAATTTTCAAAAATCCAGAAAATTGGCTGAAAACGACTAAATATCAAGGACTCATTGGACGAATCGCTCTGGAACTGAAATAGGAACGCTCACTGACATTTGCCCTATCTGAAAGTCTGATAAACGCCAGAAAAATGACTAAGTCCAAAAAAAACCTTTTTTCAATTTTACCCCCGTGGGATATATATTCTACCCACACACATTTGGAACTCTCCTGGGGTACCCTCACTCATATTATTGCCTCATTTAGTGGATATTTTCACAAAAAAGTGAAATTTTTAAAAAATCTAGAAAATTGGCTGAAAACGACTAAATATGAAGGACTCATTGGGCCAATCGCTCTGGAACTGAAATAGGAACGCTCACTGACATTTGCCCTTTCTGAAAGTCTGATAAACGCCAGAAAAATGACTAAGTCCAAAAAAAACCTTTTTTCAATTTTACCCCCATGGGATATATATTCTACCCACACACATTTGGAACTCTCCTGGGGTACCCTCACACATATTATTCCCTCATTTAGTGGATATTTTCACAAAAAAGTAAAATTTTCAAAAATCCAGAAAATTGGCTGAAAACGACTAAATATCAAGGACTCATTGGGCGAATCGCTCTGGAACTGAAATCGGAATGCTCACTGACATTTGCCCTATCTGAAAGTCTGATAAACGCCGGAAAAATGACTAGGTCCAAAAAAAAATTTTTTGCAACTTTTTTCAATTTTACCCCCGTGGGATATATATTCTACCCACACACATTTGGAACTCTCCTGGGGTACCCTCGCTCATATTATTCTCTCATTTAGTGGATATTTTCACAAAAAAGTGAAATTTTCAAAAAATCTAGAAAATTGGCCAAAAACAACTAAATATCAAGGACTCATTTGGCGAATCGCTCAGGAACTGAAATAGGAACGCTCACTGACATTTGCCCTATCTGAAAGTCTGATAAACGCCGGAAAAATGACTAAGTCCAAAAAAAACCTTTTTTCAATTTTACCCCCATGGAATATATATTATACCCACACACATTTGGAACTCTCCTGGGGTACCCTCACACATATTATTCCCTCATTTAATGGATATTTTCACAAAAAAGTGAAATTTTCAAAAATCCAGAAAATTGGCTAAAAACGACTAAATATCAAGGACTCATTGGGCGAATCGCTCTGGAACTGAAATCGGAACGCTCACTGACATTTCCCCTATCTGAAAGTCTGATAAACGCCGGAAAAATGACTAAGTCCAAGAAAAAATTTTTTTAAACTTTTTTCAATTTTACCCCCGTGGGATATATATTCTACCCACACACATTTGGAACTCTCCTGGGGTACCCTTACACATATTATTCCCTCATTTAGTGGATATTTTCACAAAAAAGTGAAATTTTCAAAAATCCAGAAAATTGGCTGAAAACGACTAAATATCAAGGACTCATTGCGAGAATCGCTCTGGAACTGAAATCGGAACGCTCACTGACATTTCCCCTATCTGAAAGTCTGATAAACGCCGGAAAAATGACTAAGTCCAAAAAAACATTTTTCAACTTTTTTCAATTTTACCCCCGTGGGATATATATTCTACCCACACACATTTGGAACTCTCCTGGGGTACCCTCGCTCATATTATTCCCTCATTTAGTGGATATTTTCACAAAAAAGTGAAATTTTCAAAAAATCTAGAAAATTGGCCGAAAACAACTAAATATCAAGGACTCATTGGGCGAATCGCTCTGGAACTGAAATAGGAACGCTCACTGACATTTGCCCTATCTGAAAGTCTGATAAACGCCGGAAAAATGACTAAGTCCAAAAAAAAACTTTTTTCATTTTTACCCCCGTGGGATATATATTCTACCCACACACATTTGGAACTGTCCTGGGGTACCCTCACACATATTATTCCCTCATTTAGTGGATATTTTCACAAAAAAGTAACATTTTCAAAAATCCAGAAAATTGGCTGAAAACGACTAAATATCAAGGACTCATTGGGCGAATCACTCTGGAACTGAAATCGGAACGCTCACTGACATTTGCCCTATCTGAAAGTCTGATAAACGCCGGAAAAATGACTAAGTCCAAATAAAAACTTTTTTCAATTTTACCCCCGTGGGATATATATTCTACCCACACACACTTGGAACTCTCCTGGGGTACCCTAACACATAGTATTCCCTCATTTAGTGGATATTTTCACAAAAAGGTGAAATTTTCAAAAATCCAGAAAATTGGCTGAAAACGACTAAATATCAAGGACTTATTGGGCGAATCGCTCTGGAACTGAAATCGGAACGCTCACTGACATTTGCCCTATCTGAAAGTCTGATAAACGCCGGAAAAATGACTAGGTCCAAAAAAAAATTTTTTTCAACTTTTTTCATTTTCACCCCCGTGGGATATATATTCTACCCACACACATTTGGAACTCTCCTGGGGTACCCTCGCTCATATTATTCCCTCATTTGGTGGATATTTTCACAAAAAAGTGAAATTTTCAAAAAATCTAGAAAATTGGCCGAAAACATCTAAATATCAAGGACTCATTGGGCGAATCGCTCTGGAACTGAAATAGGAATGCTCACTGACATTTGCCCTATCTGAAAGTCTGATAAACGCCGGAAAAATGACTAAGTCCAAAAAAAACCTTTTTTCAATTTTACCCCCGTGGGATATATATTCTACCCACACACATTTGGAACTCTCCTGGGGTACCCTCACACATATTATTCCGTCATTTAGTGTATATTTTCACAAAAAGGTAAAATTTTCAAAAATCCAGAAAATTGGCTGAAAACGACTAAATATCAAGGAAACATTGGGCGAATCGCTCTGGAACTGAAATCGGAATGCTCACTGACATTTGCCCTATCTGAAAGTCTGATAAACGCCGGAAAAATGACAAAGTCCAAGAAAAAATTTTTTTAAACTTTTTTCAATTTTACCCCCGTGGGATATATATTCTACCCACACACATTTGGAACTCTCCTGGGGTACCCTTACACATATTATTCCCTCATTTAGTGGATATTTTCACAAAAAAGTGAAATTTTCAAAAATCCAGAAAATTGGCTGAAAACGACTAAATATCAAGGACTCATTGCGAGAATCGCTCTGGAACTGAAATCGGAACGCTCACTGACATTTCCCCTATCTGAAAGTCTGATAAACGCCGGAAAAATGACTAAGTCCAAAAAAACATTTTTCAACTTTTTTCAATTTTACCCCCGTGGGATATATATTCTACCCACACACATTTGGAACTCTCCTGGGGTACCCTCGCTCATATTATTCCCTCATTTAGTGGATATTTTCACAAAAAAGTGAAATTTTCAAAAAATCTAGAAAATTGGCCGAAAACAACTAAATATCAAGGACTCATTGGGCGAATCGCTCTGGAACTGAAATAGGAACGCTCACTGACATTTGCCCTATCTGAAAGTCTGATAAACGCCGGAAAAATGACTAAGTCCAAAAAAAAACTTTTTTCATTTTTACCCCCGTGGGATATATATTCTACCCACACACATTTGGAACTGTCCTGGGGTACCCTCACACATATTATTCCCTCATTTAGTGGATATTTTCACAAAAAAGTAACATTTTCAAAAATCCAGAAAATTGGCTGAAAACGACTAAATATCAAGGACTCATTGGGCGAATCACTCTGGAACTGAAATCGGAACGCTCACTGACATTTGCCCTATCTGAAAGTCTGATAAACGCCGGAAAAATGACTAAGTCCAAATAAAAACTTTTTTCAATTTTACCCCCGTGGGATATATATTCTACCCACACACACTTGGAACTCTCCTGGGGTACCCTAACACATAGTATTCCCTCATTTAGTGGATATTTTCACAAAAAGGTGAAATTTTCAAAAATCCAGAAAATTGGCTGAAAACGACTAAATATCAAGGACTTATTGGGTGAATCGCTCTGGAACTGAAATCGGAACGCTCACTGACATTTGCCCTATCTGAAAGTCTGATAAACGCCGGAAAAATGACTAGGTCCAAAAAAAAATTTTTTTCAACTTTTTTCATTTTCACCCCCGTGGGATATATATTCTACCCACACACATTTGGAACTCTCCTGGGGTACCCTCGCTCATATTATTCCCTCATTTGGTGGATATTTTCACAAAAAAGTGAAATTTTCAAAAAATCTAGAAAATTGGCCGAAAACATCTAAATATCAAGGACTCATTGGGCGAATCGCTCTGGAACTGAAATAGGAATGCTCACTGACATTTGCCCTATCTGAAAGTCTGATAAACGCCGGAAAAATGACTAAGTCCAAAAAAAACCTTTTTTCAATTTTACCCCCGTGGGATATATATTCTACCCACACACATTTGGAACTCTCCTGGGGTACCCTCACACATATTATTCCGTCATTTAGTGTATATTTTCACAAAAAGGTAAAATTTTCAAAAATCCAGAAAATTGGCTGAAAACGACTAAATATCAAGGAAACATTGGGCGAATCGCTCTGGAACTGAAATCGGAATGCTCACTGACATTTGCCCTATCTGAAAGTCTGATAAACGCCGGAAAAATGACAAGGTCCAAAAAAAAATTTTTTTCAACTTTTTTCATTTTTACCCCCGTGGGATATATATTCTACCCACACACATTTGGAACTCTCCTGGGGTACCCTCACTCATATTATAGCCTCATTTAGTGGATATTTTCACAAAAAAGTGAAATTTTTAAAAAATCTAGAAAATTGGCTGAAAACGACTAAATATCAAGTACTCATTGGGCGAATCGCTCTGGAACTGAAATAGGAACACTCACTGACATTTCCCCTATCTGAAAGTCTGATAAACACTGGAAAAATGACTAAGTCCAAGAAAAAAATGTTTTCAACTTTTTTCAATTTTACCCCCGTGGGATATATATTCTACCCACACACATTTGGAACTCTCCTGGGGTACCCTCGCTCATATTATTCCCTCATTTAGTGGATATTTCCACAAAAAAGTGAAATTTTCAAAAATCCAGAAAATTGGCTGAAAACGACTAAATAACAAGGACTCATTGGGCGAATCGCTCTGGAACTGAAATCGGAACGCTCACTGACATTCGCCCTATCTGAAAGTCTGATAAACGCCGGAAAAATGACTAAGTCCCAAAAAAAATTTTTCAACTTTTTTCAATTTTACCCCCGTGGGATATATATTCTACCCACACACATTTGGAACTCTCCTGGGGTACCCTCACAAATATTATTCCCTCATTTAGTGGATATTTTCACAAAAAAGTGAAATTTTCAAAAATCCAGAAAATTGGCTGAAAACGACTAAATATCAAGGACTCATTGGACGAATCGCTCTGGAACTGAAATAGGAACGCTCACTGACATTTGCCCTATCTGAAAGTCTGATAAACGCCAGAAAAATGACTAAGTCCAAAAAAAACCTTTTTTCAATTTTACCCCCGTGGGATATATATTCTACCCACACACATTTGGAACTCTCCTGGGGTACCCTCACTCATATTATTGCCTCATTTAGTGGATATTTTCACAAAAAAGTGAAATTTTTAAAAAATCTAGAAAATTGGCTGAAAACGACTAAATATGAAGGACTCATTGGGCCAATCGCTCTGGAACTGAAATAGGAACGCTCACTGACATTTGCCCTTTCTGAAAGTCTGATAAACGCCAGAAAAATGACTAAGTCCAAAAAAAACCTTTTTTCAATTTTACCCCCATGGGATATATATTCTACCCACACACATTTGGAACTCTCCTGGGGTACCCTCACACATATTATTCCCTCATTTAGTGGATATTTTCACAAAAAAGTAAAATTTTCAAAAATCCAGAAAATTGGCTGAAAACGACTAAATATCAAGGACTCATTGGGCGAATCGCTCTGGAACTGAAATCGGAATGCTCACTGACATTTGCCCTATCTGAAAGTCTGATAAACGCCGGAAAAATGACTAGGTCCAAAAAAAAATTTTTTGCAACTTTTTTCAATTTTACCCCCGTGGGATATATATTCTACCCACACACATTTGGAACTCTCCTGGGGTACCCTCGCTCATATTATTCTCTCATTTAGTGGATATTTTCACAAAAAAGTGAAATTTTCAAAAAATCTAGAAAATTGGCCAAAAACAACTAAATATCAAGGACTCATTTGGCGAATCGCTCAGGAACTGAAATAGGAACGCTCACTGACATTTGCCCTATCTGAAAGTCTGATAAACGCCGGAAAAATGACTAAGTCCAAAAAAAAAATGTTTTCAACTTTTTTCAATTTTACCCCCGTGGAATATATATTCTACCCACACACATTTGGAACTCTCCTGGGGTACCCTCACACATATTATTCCCTCATTTATTGGATATTTTCACAAAAACTGTGAAATTTTCAAAAATCCAGAAAATTGGCTGAAAACGACTAAATATCAAGGACTCATTGGGCGAATCGCTCTGGAATTGAAATCGGAACGCTCACTGACATTTGCCCTATCTGAAAGTCTGATAAACGCCGGAAAAATGACTAGGTCCAAAAAAAAATTTTTTTCAACTTTTTTCATTTTTACCCCCGTGGGATATATATTCTACCCACACACATTTGGAACTCTCCTGGGGTACCCTCGCTCATATTATTCCCTCATTTAGTGGATATTTCCACAAAAAAGTGAAATTTTCAAAAAATCTAGAAAATTGGCTGAAAACGACTAAATATCAAGGACTCATTGGGCGAATCGCTCTGGAACTGAAATAGGAACGCTCACTGACATTTGCCCTATCTGAAAGTCTGATAAATGCCGGAAAAATGACTAAGTCCAAAAAAAACCTTTTTTCAATTTTACCCCCGTGGGATATATATTCTACCCACACACATTTGGAACTCTCCTGGGGTACCCTCACACATATTATTCCCTCATTTAGTGGATATTTTCACAAAAAAGTGAAATTTTCAAAAATCCAGAAAATTGGCTGAAAACGACTAAATATCAAGGACTGATTGGGCAAATCGCTCTGGAACTGAAATCGGAACGCTCACTGACATTTCCCCTATCTGAAAGTCTGATAAACACCGGAAAAATGACTAAGTCCAAAAAAAAATTTTTCAACTTTTTTCAGTTTTACCCCCGTGGGATATATATTCTACCCACACACATTTGGAACTCTCCTGGTGTACCCTCACACATATTATTCCCTCATTTAGTGGATATTTTCACAAAAAAGTAACATTTTCAAAAATCCAGAAAATTGGCTGAAAACGACTAAATATCAAGGACTCATTGGACGAATCACTCTGGAACTCAAATCGGAACGCTCACTGACATTTGCCCAATCTGAAAGTTTGATAAACGCCGGAAAAATGACTAGGTCCAAAAAAAAATTTTTTTCAACTTTTTTCATTTTTACCCCCGTGGGATATATATTCTACCCACACACATTTGGAACTCTCCTGGGGTACCCTCGCTCATATTATTCCCTCATTTAGTGGATATTTCCACAAAAAAGTGAAATTTTCAAAAAATCTAGAAAATTGGCTGAAAACTCATTGGGCGAATCGCTCTGGAACTGAAATAGGAACGCTCACTGACATTTGCCCTATCTGAAAGTCTGATAAATGCCGGAAAAATGACTAAGTCCAAAAAAAACCTTTTTTCAATTTTACCCCCGTGGGATATATATTCTACCCACACACATTTGGAACTCTCCTGTGGTACCCTCACACATATTATTCCGTCATTTAGTGGATATTTTCACAAAAAAGTGAAATTTTCAAAAATCCAGAAAATTGTCTGAAAACGACTAAATATCAAGGACTCATTGGGCGAATCGCTCTGGAATTGAAATCGGAACGCTCACTGACATTTGCCCTATCTGAAAGTCTGATAAACGCCAGAAAAAAGACTAGGTCCAAAAAAAATTTTTTTTCAACTTTTTTCATTTTTACCCCCGTGGGATATATATTCTACCCACACACATTTGGAACTCTCCTGGGGTACCCTCGCTCATATTATTCCCTCATTTAGTGGATATTTCCACAAAAAAGTGAAATTTTCAAAAAATCTAGAAAATTGGCTGAAAACGACTAAATATCAAGGACTCATTGGGCGAATCGCTCTGGAACTGAAATAGGAACGCTCACTGACATTTGCCCTATCTGAAAGTCTGATAAATGCCGGAAAAATGACTAAGTCCAAAAAAAACCTTTTTTCAATTTTACCCCCGTGGGATATATATTCTACCCACACACATTTGGAACTCTCCTGGGGTACCCTCACACATATTATTCCCTCATTTAGTGGATATTTTCACAAAAAGGTGAAATTTTCAAAAATCCAGAAAAATGCCTGAAAACGACTAAATATCAAGGACTCATTGGGCGAATCGCTCTGGAACTGAAATCGGAACGCTTACTGACATTTCCCCTATCTGAAAGTCTGATAAACGCCGGAAAAATGACTAGGTCCAAAAAAAATTTTTTTTAAACTTTTTTCATTTTTACCCCCGTGGGATATATATTCTACCCACACACATTTGGAACTCTCCTGGGGTACCCTCACTCATATTATTCCCTCATTTAATGGATATTTTCACAAAAAAATTGAAATTTTCAAAAAATCTAGAAAATTGGCTGAAAACGACTAAATATCAAGGACTCATTGGGCGAATCGCTCTGGAACTGAAATTGGAACGCTCACTGACATTTGCCCTATCTGAAAGTCTGATAAACGCCGGAAAAATGACTAAGTCCAAAAAAAACCTTTTTTCAATTTTACCCCCGTGGGATATATATTCTACCCACACACATTTGGAACTCTCTTGGGGTACCTCACACATATTATTCCCTCATTTAGTGGATATTTTCACAAAAAAGTAAAATTTTCAAAAATCCAGAAAATTGGCTGAAAACGACTAAATATCAAGGACTCATTGGGCGAATCGCTCTGGAACTGAAATCGGAATGCTCACTGACATTTGCCCTATCTGAAAGTCTGATAAACGCCGGAAAAATGACTAGGTCCAAAAAAAAATTTTTTGCAACTTTTTTCAATTTTACCCCCGTGGGATATATATTCTACCCACACACATTTGGAACTCTCCTGGGGTACCCTCGCTCATATTATTCTCTCATTTAGTGGATATTTTCACAAAAAAGTGAAATTTTCAAAAAATCTAGAAAATTGGCCAAAAACAAATAAATATCAAGGACTCATTTGGCGAATCGCTCAGGAACTGAAATAGGAACGCTCACTGACATTTGCCCTATCTGAAAGTCTGATAAACGCCGGAAAAATGACTAAGTCCAAAAAAAAAATGTTTTCAACTTTTTTCAATTTTACCCCCGTGGAATATATATTCTACCCACACACATTTGGAACTCTCCTGGGGTACCCTCACACATATTATTCCCTCATTTATTGGATATTTTCACAAAAACTGTGAAATTTTCAAAAATCCAGAAAATTGGCTGAAAACGACTAAATATCAAGGACTCATTGGGCGAATCGCTCTGGAATTGAAATCGGAACGCTCACTGACATTTGCCCTATCTGAAAGTCTGATAAACGCCGGAAAAATGACTAGGTCCAAAAAAAAATTTTTTTCAACTTTTTTCATTTTTACCCCCGTGGGATATATATTCTACCCACACACATTTGGAACTCTCCTGGGGTACCCTCGCTCATATTATTCCCTCATTTAGTGGATATTTCCACAAAAAAGTGAAATTTTCAAAAAATCTAGAAAATTGGCTGAAAACGACTAAATATCAAGGACTCATTGGGCGAATCGCTCTGGAACTGAAATAGGAACGCTCACTGACATTTGCCCTATCTGAAAGTCTGATAAATGCCGGAAAAATGACTAAGTCCAAAAAAACCCTTTTTTCAATTTTACCCCCGTGGGATATATATTCTACCCACACACATTTGGAACTCTCCTGGGGTACCCTCACACATATTATTCCCTCATTTAGTGGATATTTTCACAAAAAAGTGAAATTTTCAAAAATCCAGAAAATTGGCTGAAAACGACTAAATATCAAGGACTGATTGGGCAAATCGCTCTGGAACTGAAATCGGAACGCTCACTGACATTTCCCCTATCTGAAAGTCTGATAAACACCGGAAAAATGACTAAGTCCAAAAAAAAATTTTTCAACTTTTTTCAGTTTTACCCCCGTGGGATATATATTCTACCCACACACATTTGGAACTCTCCTGGTGTACCCTCACACATATTATTCCCTCATTTAGTGGATATTTTCACAAAAAAGTAACATTTTCAAAAATCCAGAAAATTGGCTGAAAACGACTAAATATCAAGGACTCATTGGACGAATCACTCTGGAACTGAAATCGGAACGCTCACTGACATTTGCCCAATCTGAAAGTTTGATAAACGCCGGAAAAATGACTAGGTCCAAAAAAAAATTTTTTTCAACTTTTTTCATTTTTACCCCCGTGGGATATATATTCTACCCACAAACATTTGGAACTCTCCTGGGGTACCCTCGCTCATATTATTCCCTCATTTAGTGGATATTTCCACAAAAAAGTGAAATTTTCAAAAAATCTAGAAAATTGGCTGAAAACTCATTGGGCGAATCGCTCTGGAACTGAAATAGGAACGCTCACTGACATTTGCCCTATCTGAAAGTCTGATAAATGCCGGAAAAATGACTAAGTCCAAAAAAAACCTTTTTTCAATTTTACCCCCGTGGGATATATATTCTACCCACACACATTTGGAACTCTCCTGTGGTACCCTCACACATATTATTCCGTCATTTAGTGGATATTTTCACAAAAAAGTGAAATTTTCAAAAATCCAGAAAATTGTCTGAAAACCACTAAATATCAAGGACTCATTGGGCGAATCGCTCTGGAATTGAAATCGGAACGCTCACTGACATTTGCCCTATCTGAAAGTCTGATAAACGCCAGAAAAATGACTAGGTCCAAAAAAAAATTTTTTTCAACTTTTTTCATTTTTACCCCCGTGGGATATATATTCTACCCACACACATTTGGAACTCTCTTGGGGTACCCTCGCTCATATTATTCCCTCATTTAGTGGATATTTCCACAAAAAAGTGAAATTTTCAAAAAATCTAGAAAATTGGCTGAAAACGACTAAATATCAAGGACTCATTGGGCGAATCGCTCTGGAACTGAAATAGGAACGCTCACTGGCATTTGCCCTATCTGAAAGTCTGATAAATGCCGGAAAAATGACTAAGTCCAAAAAAAACCTTTTTTCAATTTTACCCCCGTGGGATATATATTCTACCCACACACATTTGGAACTCTCCTGGGGTACCCTCACACATATTATTCCCTCATTTAGTGGATATTTTCACAAAAAGGTGAAATTTTCAAAAATCCAGAAAAATGCCTGAAAACGACTAAATATCAAGGACTCATTGGGCGAATCGCTCTGGAACTGAAATCGGAACGCTTACTGACATTTCCCCTATCTGAAAGTCTGATAAACGCCGGAAAAATGACTAGGTCCAAAAAAAAATTTTTTTAAACTTTTTTCATTTTTACCCCCGTGGGATATATATTCTACCCACACACATTTGGAACTCTCCTGGGGTACCCTCACTCATATTATTCCCTCATTTAATGGATATTTTCACAAAAAAGTGAAATTTTCAAAAAATCTAGAAAATTGGCTGAAAACGACTAAATATCAAGGACTCATTGGGCGAATCGCTCTGGAACTGAAATTGGAACGCTCACTGACATTTGTCCTATCTGAAAGTCTGATAAACGCCGGAAAAATGACTAAGTCCAAAAAAAACCTTTTTTCAATTTTACCCCCGTGGGATATATATTCTACCCACACACATTTGGAACTCTCTTGGGGTACCTCACACATATTATTCCCTCATTTAGTGGATATTTTCACAAAAAAGTAAAATTTTCAAAAATCCAGAAAATTGGCTGAAAACGACTAAATATCAAGGACTCATTGGGCGAATCGCTCTGGAACTGAAATCGGAACGCTCACTGACATTTGCCCTATCTGAAAGTCTGATAAACGCCGGAAAAATGACTAAGTCCAAAAAAAACCTTTTTTCAATTTTACCCCCGTGAGATATATATTCTACCCACACACATTTGGAACTCTCCTGGGGTACCCTCACACATATTATTCCCTCATTTAGTGGATATTTTCACAAAAAAGTGAAATTTTCAAAAATCCAGAAAATTGGCTGAAAACGACTAAATATCAAGGACTCATTGGGCGAATCGCTCTGGAACTGAAATCGGAAGGCTCACTGACAGTTGCCCTATCTGAAAGTCTGATAAACGCCGGAAAAATGACTAAGTCCAAAAAAAAAATTTTCAACTTTTTTCAATTTTACCTCCGTGGGATATATATTCTACCCACACACATTTGGAACTCTCCTGGGGTACCCTCACTCATATTATTCCCTCATTTAATGGATATTTTCACAAAAAAGTGAAATTTTCAAAAAATCTAGAAAATTGGCTGAAAACGACTAAATATCAAGGACTCATTGGGCGAATCGCTCTGGAACTGAAATTGGAACGCTCACTGACATTTGTCCTATCTGAAAGTCTGATAAACGCCGGAAAAATGACTAAGTCCAAAAAAAACCTTTTTTCAATTTTACCCCCGTGGGATATATATTCTACCCACACACATTTGGAACTCTCTTGGGGTACCTCACACATATTATTCCCTCATTTAGTGGATATTTTCACAAAAAAGTAAAATTTTCAAAAATCCAGAAAATTGGCTGAAAACGACTAAATATCAAGGACTCATTGGGCGAATCGCTCTGGAACTGAAATCGGAACGCTCACTGACATTTGCCCTATCTGAAAGTCTGATAAACGCCGGAAAAATGACTAAGTCCAAAAAAAACCTTTTTTCAATTTTACCCCCGTGAGATATATATTCTACCCACACACATTTGGAACTCTCCTGGGGTACCCTCACACATATTATTCCCTCATTTAGTGGATATTTTCACAAAAAAGTGAAATTTTCAAAAATCCAGAAAATTGGCTGAAAACGACTAAATATCAAGGACTCATTGGGCGAATCGCTCTGGAACTGAAATCGGAAGGCTCACTGACAGTTGCCCTATCTGAAAGTCTGATAAACGCCGGAAAAATGACTAAGTCCAAAAAAAAAATTTTCAACTTTTTTCAATTTTACCTCCGTGGGATATATATTCTACCCACACACATTTGGAACTCTTCTGGGGTACCCTCACACATATTATTCCCTCATTTAGTGGATATTTTCACAAAAAAGTGAAATTTTCAAAAATCCAGAAAATTGTCTGAAAACGACTAAATATCAAGGACTCATTGGGCGAATCGCTCTGGAATTGAAATCGGAACGCTCACTGACATTTGCCCTATCTGAAAGTCTGATAAACGCCGGAAAAATGACTAAGTCCAAAAAAAACCTTTTTTCAATTTTACCCCCGTGGGATATATATTCTACCCACACACATTTGGAACTCTCCTGGGGTACCCTCACACATATTATTCCCTCATTTAGTGGATATTTTCACAAAAAGGTGAAATTTTCAAAAATCCAGAAAAATGCCTGAAAACGACTAAATATCAAGGACTCATTGGGCGAATCGCTCTGGAACTGAAATCGGAACGCTTACTGACATTTCCCCTATCTGAAAGTCTGATAAACGCCGGAAAAATGACTAGGTCCAAAAAAAATTTTTTTTAAACTTTTTTCATTTTTACCCCCGTGGGATATATATTCTACCCACACACATTTGGAACTCTCCTGGGGTACCCTCACTCATATTATTCCCTCATTTAATGGATATTTTCACAAAAAAATTGAAATTTTCAAAAAATCTAGAAAATTGGCTGAAAACGACTAAATATCAAGGACTCATTGGGCGAATCGCTCTGGAACTGAAATTGGAACGCTCACTGACATTTGCCCTATCTGAAAGTCTGATAAACGCCGGAAAAATGACTAAGTCCAAAAAAAACCTTTTTTCAATTTTACCCCCGTGGGATATATATTCTACCCACACACATTTGGAACTCTCCTGGGGTACCCTCGCTCATATTATTCTCTCATTTAGTGGATATTTTCACAAAAAAGTGAAATTTTCAAAAAATCTAGAAAATTGGCCAAAAACAAATAAATATCAAGGACTCATTTGGCGAATCGCTCAGGAACTGAAATAGGAACGCTCACTGACATTTGCCCTATCTGAAAGTCTGATAAACGCCGGAAAAATGACTAAGTCCAAAAAAAAAATGTTTTCAACTTTTTTCAATTTTACCCCCGTGGAATATATATTCTACCCACACACATTTGGAACTCTCCTGGGGTACCCTCACACATATTATTCCCTCATTTATTGGATATTTTCACAAAAACTGTGAAATTTTCAAAAATCCAGAAAATTGGCTGAAAACGACTAAATATCAAGGACTCATTGGGCGAATCGCTCTGGAATTGAAATCGGAACGCTCACTGACATTTGCCCTATCTGAAAGTCTGATAAACGCCGGAAAAATGACTAGGTCCAAAAAAAAATTTTTTTCAACTTTTTTCATTTTTACCCCCGTGGGATATATATTCTACCCACACACATTTGGAACTCTCCTGGGGTACCCTCGCTCATATTATTCCCTCATTTAGTGGATATTTCCACAAAAAAGTGAAATTTTCAAAAAATCTAGAAAATTGGCTGAAAACGACTAAATATCAAGGACTCATTGGGCGAATCGCTCTGGAACTGAAATAGGAACGCTCACTGACATTTGCCCTATCTGAAAGTCTGATAAATGCCGGAAAAATGACTAAGTCCAAAAAAACCCTTTTTTCAATTTTACCCCCGTGGGATATATATTCTACCCACACACATTTGGAACTCTCCTGGGGTACCCTCACACATACTATTCCCTCATTTAGTGGATATTTTCACAAAAAAGTGAAATTTTCAAAAATCCAGAAAATTGGCTGAAAACGACTAAATATCAAGGACTGATTGGGCAAATCGCTCTGGAACTGAAATCGGAACGCTCACTGACATTTCCCCTATCTGAAAGTCTGATAAACACCGGAAAAATGACTAAGTCCAAAAAAAAATTTTTCAACTTTTTTCAGTTTTACCCCCGTGGGATAAATATTCTACCCACACACATTTGGAACTCTCCTGGTGTACCCTCACACATATTATTCCCTCATTTAGTGGATATTTTCACAAAAAAGTAACATTTTCAAAAATCCAGAAAATTGGCTGAAAACGACTAAATATCAAGGACTCATTGGACGAATCACTCTGGAACTGAAATCGGAACGCTCACTGACATTTGCCCAATCTGAAAGTTTGATAAACGCCGGAAAAATGACTAGGTCCAAAAAAAAATTTTTTTCAACTTTTTTCATTTTTACCCCCGTGGGATATATATTCTACCCACACACATTTGGAACTCTCCTGGGGTACCCTCGCTCATATTATTCCCTCATTTAGTGGATATTTCCACAAAAAAGTGAAATTTTCAAAAAATCTAGAAAATTGGCTGAAAACTCATTGGGCGAATCGCTCTGGAACTGAAATAGGAACGCTCACTGACATTTGCCCTATCTGAAAGTCTGATAAATGCCGGAAAAATGACTAAGTCCAAAAAAAACCTTTTTTCAATTTTACCCCCGTGGGATATATATTCTACCCACACACATTTGGAACTCTCCTGTGGTACCCTCACACATATTATTCCGTCATTTAGTGGATATTTTCACAAAAAGGTGAAATTTTCAAAAATCCAGAAAAATGCCTGAAAACGACTAAATATCAAGGACTCATTGGGCGAATCGCTCTGGAACTGAAATCGGAACGCTTACTGACATTTCCCCTATCTGAAAGTCTGATAAACGCCGGAAAAATGACTAGGTCCAAAAAAAAATTTTTTTAAACTTTTTTCATTTTTACCCCCGTGGGATATATATTCTACCCACACACATTTGGAACTCTCCTGGGGTACCCTCACTCATATTATTCCCTCATTTAATGGATATTTTCACAAAAAAGTGAAATTTTCAAAAAATCTAGAAAATTGGCTGAAAACGACTAAATATCAAGGACTCATTGGGCGAATCGCTCTGGAACTGAAATTGGAACGCTCACTGACATTTGTCCTATCTGAAAGTCTGATAAACGCCGGAAAAATGACTAAGTCCAAAAAAAACCTTTTTTCAATTTTACCCCCGTGGGATATATATTCTACCCACACACATTTGGAACTCTCTTGGGGTACCTCACACATATTATTCCCTCATTTAGTGGATATTTTCACAAAAAAGTAAAATTTTCAAAAATCCAGAAAATTGGCTGAAAACGACTAAATATCAAGGACTCATTGGGCGAATCGCTCTGGAACTGAAATCGGAACGCTCACTGACATTTGCCCTATCTGAAAGTCTGATAAACGCCGGAAAAATGACTAAGTCCAAAAAAAACCTTTTTTCAATTTTACCCCCGTGAGATATATATTCTACCCACACACATTTGGAACTCTCCTGGGGTACCCTCACACATATTATTCCCTCATTTAGTGGATATTTTCACAAAAAAGTGAAATTTTCAAAAATCCAGAAAATTGGCTGAAAACGACTAAATATCAAGGACTCATTGGGCGAATCGCTCTGGAACTGAAATCGGAAGGCTCACTGACAGTTGCCCTATCTGAAAGTCTGATAAACGCCGGAAAAATGACTAAGTCCAAAAAAAAAATTTTCAACTTTTTTCAATTTTACCTCCGTGGGATATATATTCTACCCACACACATTTGGAACTCTTCTGGGGTAACCTCACACATATTATTCCCTCATTTAGTGGATATTTTCACAAAAAAGTGAAATTTTCAAAAATCCAGAAAATTGTCTGAAAACGACTAAATATCAAGGACTCATTGGGCGAATCGCTCTGGAATTGAAATCGGAACGCTCACTGACATTTGCCCTATCTGAAAGTCTGATAAACGCCGGAAAAATGACTAAGTCCAAAAAAAACCTTTTTTCAATTTTACCCCCGTGGGATATATATTCTACCCACACACATTTGGAACTCTCCTGGGGTACCCTCACACATATTATTCCCTCATTTAGTGGATACTTTCACAAAAAAGTAAAATTTTCAAAAATCCAGAAAATTGGATGAAAACGACTAAATATCAAGGACTCATTGGGCGAATCGCTCTGGAACTAAAATCGGAACGCTCACTGACATTTGCAGTATCTGAAAGTCTGATAAACGCCGGAAAATTTACTAAGTCCAAAAAAATTTTTTTTTAACTTTTTTCAATTTTACCCCCGTGGGATATATATTCTACCCACATACATTTGGAACTCTCCTGGGGTACCCTCACACATATTATTCCCTCATTTAGTGGATATTTCCACAAAAAAATGAAATTTTCAAAAAATCCAGAAAATTGGCTGAAAACGACTAAATATCAAGGACTCATTGGGCGAATCGCTCTGGAACTGAAATAAGAACGCTCACTGACATTTCCCCTATCTGAAAGTCTGATAAACGCCGGAAAAATGACTAAGTCGAAGAAAAAAATGTTTTCAACTTTTTTAAATTTTACCCCCGTGGGATATATATTCTACCCACACACATTTGGAACTCTCCTGGGGTACCCTCACACATATTATTCCCTCATTTAGTGGATATTTTCACAAAAAAGTGAAATTTTCAAAAATCCAGAAAATTGTCTGAAAACGACTAAATATCAAGGACTCATTGGGCGAATCGCTCTGGAACTGAAATCAGAGCGCTCACTCACATTTCCCCTATCTGAAAGTCTGATAAACGCCGGAAAAATGACTAAGTCCAAAAAAAAATTTTTTTCAACTTTTTTCAATTTTACCGCCGTGGGATATATATTCTACCCACTCACATTTGGAAAACTCCTGGAGTACCCTCACACATATTATTCCCTCATTTAGTGGATATTTTCACAAAAAAGTGAAATTTTCAAAAATCCAAAATATTGGCTGAAAACGACAAAATATCAAGGACTCATTGGGCGAATCGCTCTGGAACTGAAATCGGAATGCTCACTGACATTTCCCCTATCTGAAAGTCTGATAAACGCCGGAAAAATGACTAAGTCCAAGAAAGAAGTGTTTTTCTACTTTTTTCAATTTTACCCCCGTGGGATATATATTCTACCCACTCACATTTGCAACACTCCTGGGGTACCCTCACACATATTATTCCCTCATTTAGTGGATATTTTCACAAAAAAATGAAATTTTCAAAAATCCAAAATAATGGCTGAAAACGACAAAATATCAAGGACTCATTGGGCGAATCGCTCTGGAACTGAAATCGGAATGCTTACTCACATTTCCCCTATCTGAAAGTCTGATAAACGGCATAAAAATAACTAAGTCCAAAAACAAATTTTTTTCAACTTTTTTCAATTTTACCCCCTTGGGATATATATTCTACCCACTCACATTTGGAACACTCCTGGGGTACCCTCACACATATTATTCCCTCATTTAGTGGATATTTTCACAAAATAGTGAAATTTTCCAAAAATCCAGAAAATTGGCTGAAAACGACTAAATATCAAGGACTCATTGGGCGAATCGCTCTGGAACTGAAATCGGATCGCTCACTGACATTTCCCCTATCTGAAAGTCTGATAAACGCGGGAAAAATGACTAAGTCCAAAAAAAAAATTTTTTCAACTTTTTTCAATTTTACCCCCGTGGGATATATATTCTACCCACACACATTTGGAACTCTCCTGGGGTACCCTCACACATATTATTCCCTCATTTAGTGGATTTTTTCACAAAAAAGTGAAATTTTCAAAAATCCAAAATATTGGCTGAAAACGACAAAATATCAAGGACTCATTGGGCGAATCGCTCTGGAACTGAAATCGGAATGCTCACTGACATTTCCCCTATCTGAAAGTCTGATAAACGCCGGAAAAATGACTAAGTAAAAAAAAAAAATTTTTTCAACTTTTTTCAATTTTACCCCCGTGGGATATATATTCTACCCACACACATTTGGAACTCTCCTGGGGTACCCTCACACATATTATTCCCTCATTTAGTGGACATTTTCACAAAAAAGTGACATTTTCAAAAATCCAGAAAATTGTCTGAAAACGACTAAATATCAAGGACTCATTGGGCGAATCTCTCTGGAACTGAAATCGGAATGCTCACTGACATTTCCCCTATCTGAAAGTCTGATAAATGCCGGAAAAATGACTAAGTCCAAAAAAAAAAATTTTTCAACTTTTTTCAATTTTACCCCCGTGGGATATATATTCTACCCACACACATTTGGAACTCTCCTGGGGTACCCTCACACATATTATTCCCTCATTTAGTGGATATTTTCACAAAAAAGTGAAATTTTCAAAAATCCAGAAAATTGTCTGAAAACGACTAAATATCAAGGACTCATTGGGCGAATCGCTCTGGAACTGAAATCAGAGCGCTCACTCACATTTCCCCTATCTGAAAGTCTGATAAACGCGGGAAAAATGACTAAGTCCAAGAAAGAAGTGTTTTTCAACTTTTTTCAATTTTACCCCCGTGGGATATATATTCTACCCACTCACATTTGGAACACTCCTGGGGTACCCTCACACATATTATTCCCTCATTTAGTGGATATTTTCACAAAAAAGTGAAATTTTCAAAAATCCAAAATATTGGCTGAAAACGACAAAATATCAAGGACTCATTGGGCGAATCGCTCTGGAACTGAAATCGGAATGCTTACTCACATTTCCCCTATCTGAAAGTCTGATAAACGCCAGAAAAATGACTAAGTCCAAAAAAAAATTTTTTTCAACTTTTTTCAATTTTACCCCCGTGGGATATATATTCTACCCACTCACATTTGGAAAACTCCTGGAGTACCCTCACACATATTATTCCCTCATTTAGTGGATATTTTCACAAAAAAGTGAAATTTTCAAAAATCAAGAAAATTGTCTGAAAACGACTAAATATCAAGGACTCATTGGGCGAATCGCTCTGGAACTGAAATCAGAGCGCTCACTCACATTTCCCCTATCTGAAAGTCTGATAAACGCCGGAAAAATGACTAAGTCCAAAAAAAAATTTTTTTCAACTTTTTTCAATTTTACCCCCGTGGGATATATATTCTACCCACTCACATTTGGAAAACTCCTGGAGTACCCTCACACATATTATTCCCTCATTTAGTGGATATTTTCACAAAAAAGTGAAATTTTCAAAAATCCAAAATATTGGCTGAAAACGACAAAATATCAAGGACTCATTGGCCGAATCGCTCTGGAACTGAAATCGGAATGCTCACTGACATTTCCCCTATCTGAAAGTCTGATAAACGCCGGAAAAATGACTAAGTCCAAAAAAAAATTTTTTTCAACTTTTTTCAATTTTACCGCCGTGGGATATATATTCTACCCACTCACATTTGGAAAACTCCTGGAGTACCCTCACACATATTATTCCCTCATTTAGTGGATATTTTCACAAAAAAGTGAAATTTTCAAAAATCCAAAATATTGGCTGAAAACGACAAAATATCAAGGACTCATTGGGCGAATCGCTCTGGAACTGAAATCGGAATGCTCACTGACATTTCCCCTATCTGAAAGTCTGATAAACGCCGGAAAAATGACTAAGTCCAAGAAAGAAGTGTTTTTCTACTTTTTTCAATTTTACCCCCGTGGGATATATATTCTACCCACTCACATTTGCAACACTCCTGGGGTACCCTCACACATATTATTCCCTCATTTAGTGGATATTTTCACAAAAAAGTGAAATTTTCAAAAATCCAAAATAATGGCTGAAAACGACAAAATATCAAGGACTCATTGGGCGAATCGCTCTGGAACTGAAATCGGAATGCTTACTCACATTTCCCCTATCTGAAAGTCTGATAAACGGCATAAAAATAACTAAGTCCAAAAACAAATTTTTTTCAACTTTTTTCAATTTTATCCCCGTGGGATATATATTCTACCCACTCACATTTGGAACACTCCTGGGGTACCCTCACACATATTATTCCCTCATTTAGTGGATATTTTCACAAAATAGTGAAATTTTCCAAAAATCCAGAAAATTGGCTGAAAACGACTAAATATCAAGGACTCATTGGGCGAATCGCTCTGGAACTGAAATCGGATCGCTCACTGACATTTCCCCTATCTGAAAGTCTGATAAACGCGGGAAAAATGACTAAGTCCAAGAAAGAAGTGTTTTCAACTTTTTTCAATTTTACCCCCGTGGGATATATGTTCTACCCACTCACATTTGGAACTCTCCTGGGGTACCCTCACACATATTATTCCCTCATTTAGTGGATATTTTCACAAAAAAGTGAAATTTTCCAAAAATCCAGAAAATTGGCTGAAAATGACAAAATATCAAGGGCTCATTGGGCGAATCGCTCTGGATCTGAAATCGGAACGCTCAGTGACATTTCCCCTATCTGAAAGTCTGATAAACGCCGGAAAAATGACTAAGTCCAAAAAAAAAATTTTTTCAACTTTTTTCAATTTTACCCCCGTGGGATATATATTCTACCCACACACATTTGGAACTCTCCTGGGGTACCCTCACACATATTATTCCCTCATTTAGTGGATATTTTCACAAAAAAGTGAAATTTTCAAAAATCCAAAATATTGGCTGAAAACGACAAAATATCAAGGACTCATTGGGCGAATCGCTCTGGAACTGAAATCGGAATGCTCACTGACATTTCCCCTATCTGAAAGTCTGATAAACGCCGGAAAAATGACTAAGTCAAAAAAAAAAAATTTTTCAACTTTTTACAATTTTACCCCCGTGGGATATATATTCTACCCACACACATTTGGAACTCTCCTGGGGTACCCTCACACATATTATTCCCTCATTTTGTGGACATTTTCACAAAAAAGTGACATTTTCAAAAATCCAGAAAATTGTCTGAAAACGACTAAATATCAAGGACTCATTGGGCGAATCTCTCTGGAAGTGAAATCGGAGCGCTCACTCACATTTCCCCTATCTGAAAGTCTGATAAACGCCGGAAAAATGACTAAGTCCAAAAAAAAATTTTTTTCAACTTTTTTCAATTTTACCCCCGTGGGATATATATTCTACCCACTCACATTTGGAACACACATGGGGTACCCTCACACATATTATTCCCTCATTTAGTGGATATTTTCACAAAAAAGTGAAATTTTCAAAAATCCAAAATATTGGCTGAAAACGACAAAATATCAAGGACTCATTGGGCGAATCACTCTGGAACTGAAATCGGAATGCTCACTGACATTTCCCCTATCTGAAAGTCTGATAAACGCCGGAAAAATGACTTATTCCAAAAAAAAAAATTTTTCAACTTTTTTCAATTTTACCCCCGTGGGATATATATTCTACCCACACACATTTGGAACTCTCCTGGGGTACCCTCACACATATTATTCCCTCATTTAGTGGATATTTTCACAAAAAAGTGAAATTTTCCAAAAATCCAGAAAATTGGCTGAAAATGACAAAATATCAAGGGCTCATTGGGCGAATCGCTCTGGAACTGAAATCGGAACGCTCACTGACATTTCCCCTATCTGAAAGTCTGATAAACGCCGGAAAAATGACTAAGTCCAAAAAAAAAATTTTTTCAACTTTTTTCAATTTTACCCCCGTGGGATATATATTCTACCCACACACATTTGGAACTCTCCTGGGGTACCCTCACACATATTATTCCCTCATTTAGTGGATATTTTCACAAAAAAGTGAAATTTTCAAAAATCCAGAAAATTGTCTGAAAACGACTAAATATCAAGGACTCATTGGGCGAATCGCTCTGAAACTGAAATCGGAGCGCTCACTCACATTTCCCCTATCTGTAAGTCTGATAAACGCCGGAAAAATGACTAAGTCCAAAAAAAATTTTTTTTCAACTTTTTTCAATTTTACCCCCGTGGGATATATATTCTACCCACTCACATTTGGAACACTCCTGGGGTACCCTCACACATATTATTCCCTCATTTAGTGGATATTTTCACAAAAAAGTGAAATTTTCAAAAATCCAAAATATTGGCTGAAAACGACAAAATATCAAGGACTCATTGGGCGAATCGCTCTGGAACTGAAATCGGAATGCTCACTGACATTTCCCCTATCTGAAAGTCTGATAAACGCGGGAAAAATGACTAAGTCCAAGAAAGAAGTGTTTTTCAACTTTTTTCAATTTTACCCCCGTGGGATATATATTCTACCCACTCACATTTGGAACACTCCTGGGGTACCCTCACACATATTATTCCCTCATTTAGTGGATATTTTCACAAAAAAGTGAAATTTTCAAAAATCCAAAATATTGGCTGAAAACGACAAAATATCAAGGACTCATTGGGCGAATCGCTCTGGAACTGAAATCGGAGCGCTCACTCACATTTCCCTTATCTGAAAGTCTGATAAACGCCGGAAAAATGACTAAGTCCAAAAAAAAAAATGTTTAAACTTTTTTCAATTTTACCCCCGTGGGATATATATTCTACCCACACACATTTGGAACTCTCCTGGGGTACCCTCACACATATTATTCCCTCATTTAGTGGATATTTTCACAAAAAAGTGAAATTTTCAAAAATCCAAAATATTGACTGAAAACGACAAAATATCAAGGACTCATTGGGCGAATCGCTCTGGAACTGAAATCGGAATGCTCACTGACATTTCCCCTATCTGAAAGTCTGATAAACGCCGGAAAAATGACTCAGTCCAAGAAAAAAAAAATGTCAACTTTTTTCAATTTTACCCCCGTGGGATATATATTCTACCCACACACATTTGGAACTCTCCGCGGGTACCCTCACACATATTATTCCCTCATTTAGTGGATTTTTTCACAAAAAAGTGAAATTTTCAAAAATCCCGAAAATTGGCTGAAAACGACTAAAAATCAAGGACTCATTGGGCGAATCGCTCTGGAACTGAAATCGGAATGCTCACTGACATTTCCCCTATCTGAAAGTCTGATAAACGCCGGAAAAATGACTAAGTCCAAAAAAAAATTTTTTTCAACTTTTTTCAATTTTACCCCCGTGGGATATATATTCTACCCACACACATTTGGAACTCTCCTGGGGTACCCTCACACATATTATTCCCTCATTTAGTGGACATTTTCACAAAAAAGTGACATTTTCAAAAATCCAGAAAATTGTCTGAAAACGACTAAATATCAAGGACTCATTGGGCGAATCTCTCTGGAACTGAAATCGGAATGCTCACTGACATTTCCCCTATCTGAAAGTCTGATAAATGCCGGAAAAATGACTAAGTCCAAAAAAAAAAATTTTTCAACTTTTTTCAATTTTACCCCCGTGGGATATATATTCTACCCACACACATTTGGAACTCTCCTGGGGTACCCTCACACATATTATTCCCTCATTTAGTGGATATTTTCACAAAAAAGTGAAATTTTCAAAAATCCAGAAAATTGTCTGAAAACGACTAAATATCAAGGACTCATTGGGCGAATCGCTCTGGAACTGAAATCAGAGCGCTCACTCACATTTCCCCTATCTGAAAGTCTGATAAACGCGGGAAAAATGACTAAGTCCAAGAAAGAAGTGTTTTTCAACTTTTTTCAATTTTACCCCCGTGGGATATATATTCTACCCACTCACATTTGGAACACTCCTGGGGTACCCTCACACATATTATTCCCTCATTTAGTGGATATTTTCACAAAAAAGTGAAATTTTCAAAAATCCAAAATATTGGCTGAAAACGACAAAATATCAAGGACTCATTGGGCGAATCGCTCTGGAACTGAAATCGGAATGCTTACTCACATTTCCCCTATCTGAAAGTCTGATAAACGCCAGAAAAATGACTAAGTCCAAAAAAAAATTTTTTTCAACTTTTTTCAATTTTACCCCCGTGGGATATATATTCCACCCACTCACATTTGGAAAACTCCTGGAGTACCCTCACACATATTATTCCCTCATTTAGTGGATATTTTCACAAAAAAGTGAAATTTTCAAAAATCAAGAAAATTGTCTGAAAACGACTAAATATCAAGGACTCATTGGGCGAATCGCTCTGGAACTGAAATCAGAGCGCTCACTCACATTTCCCCTATCTGAAAGTCTGATAAACGCCGGAAAAATGACTAAGTCCAAAAAAAAATTTTTTTCAACTTTTTTCAATTTTACCCCCGTGGGATATATATTCTACCCACTCACATTTGGAAAACTCCTGGAGTACCCTCACACATATTATTCCCTCATTTAGTGGATATTTTCACAAAAAAGTGAAATTTTCAAAAATCCAAAATATTGGCTGAAAACGACAAAATATCAAGGACTCATTGGCCGAATCGCTCTGGAACTGAAATCGGAATGCTCACTGACATTTCCCCTATCTGAAAGTCTGATAAACGCCGGAAAAATGACTAAGTCCAAAAAAAAATTTTTTTCAACTTTTTTCAATTTTACCGCCGTGGGATATATATTCTACCCACTCACATTTGGAAAACTCCTGGAGTACCCTCACACATATTATTCCCTCATTTAGTGGATATTTTCACAAAAAAGTGAAATTTTCAAAAATCCAAAATATTGGCTGAAAACGACAAAATATCAAGGACTCATTGGGCGAATCGCTCTGGAACTGAAATCGGAATGCTCACTGACATTTCCCCTATCTGAAAGTCTGATAAACGCCGGAAAAATGACTAAGTCCAAGAAAGAAGTGTTTTTCTACTTTTTTCAATTTTACCCCCGTGGGATATATATTCTACCCACTCACATTTGCAACACTCCTGGGGTACCCTCACACATATTATTCCCTCATTTAGTGGATATTTTCACAAAAAAGTGAAATTTTCAAAAATCCAAAATAATGGCTGAAAACGACAAAATATCAAGGACTCATTGGGCGAATCGCTCTGGAACTGAAATCGGAATGCTTACTCACATTTCCCCTATCTGAAAGTCTGATAAACGGCATAAAAATAACTAAGTCCAAAAACAAATTTTTTTCAACTTTTTTCAATTTTATCCCCGTGGGATATATATTCTACCCACTCACATTTGGAACACTCCTGGGGTACCCTCACACATATTATTCCCTCATTTAGTGGATATTTTCACAAAATAGTGAAATTTTCCAAAAATCCAGAAAATTGGCTGAAAACGACTAAATATCAAGGACTCATTGGGCGAATCGCCCTGGAACTGAAATCGGATCGCTCACTGACATTTCCCCTATCTGAAAGTCTGATAAACGCGGGAAAAATGACTAAGTCCAAGAAAGAAGTGTTTTCAACTTTTTTCAATTTTACCCCCGTGGGATATATGTTCTACCCACTCACATTTGGAACTCTCCTGGGGTACCCTCACACATATTATTCCCTCATTTAGTGGATATTTTCACAAAAAAGTGAAATTTTCCAAAAATCCAGAAAATTGGCTGAAAATGACAAAATATCAAGGGCTCATTGGGCGAATCGCTCTGGATCTGAAATCGGAACGCTCAGTGACATTTCCCCTATCTGAAAGTCTGATAAACGCCGGAAAAATGACTAAGTCCAAAAAAAAAATTTTTTCAACTTTTTTCAATTTTACCCCCGTGGGATATATATTCTACCCACACACATTTGGAACTCTCCTGGGGTACCCTCACACATATTATTCCCTCATTTAGTGGATATTTTCACAAAAAAGTGAAATTTTCAAAAATCCAAAATATTGGCTGAAAACGACAAAATATCAAGGACTCATTGGGCGAATCGCTCTGGAACTGAAATCGGAAAGCTCACTGACATTTCCCCTATCTGAAAGTCTGATAAACGCCGGAAAAATGACTAAGTCAAAAAAAAAAAATTTTTCAACTTTTTACAATTTTACCCCCGTGGGATATATATTCTACCCACACACATTTGGAACTCTCCTGGGGTACCCTCACACATATTATTCCCTCATTTTGTGGACATTTTCACAAAAAAGTGACATTTTCAAAAATCCAGAAAATTGTCTGAAAACGACTAAATATCAAGGACTCATTGGGCGAATCTCTCTGGAAGTGAAATCGGAGCGCTCACTCACATTTCCCCTATCTGAAAGTCTGATAAACGCCGGAAAAATGACTAAGTCCAAAAAAAAATTTTTTTCAACTTTTTTCAATTTTACCCCCGTGGGATATATATTCTACCCACTCACATTTGGAACACACATGGGGTACCCTCACACATATTATTCCCTCATTTAGTGGATATTTTCACAAAAAAGTGAAATTTTCAAAAATCCAAAATATTGGCTGAAAACGACAAAATATCAAGGACTCATTGGGCGAATCACTCTGGAACTGAAATCGGAATGCTCACTGACATTTCCCCTATCTGAAAGTCTGATAAACGCCGGAAAAATGACTTATTCCAAAAAAAAAAATTTTTCAACTTTTTTCAATTTTACCCCCGTGGGATATATATTCTACCCACACACATTTGGAACTCTCCTGGGGTACCCTCACACATATTATTCCCTCATTTAGTGGATATTTTCACAAAAAAGTGAAATTTTCCAAAAATCCAGAAAATTGGCTGAAAATGACAAAATATCAAGGGCTCATTGGGCGAATCGCTCTGGAACTGAAATCGGAACGCTCACTGACATTTCCCCTATCTGAAAGTCTGATAAACGCCGGAAAAATGACTAAGTCCAAAAAAAAAATTTTTTCAACTTTTTTCAATTTTACCCCCGTGGGATATATATTCTACCCACACACATTTGGAACTCTCCTGGGGTACCCTCACACATATTATTCCCTCATTTAGTGGATATTTTCACAAAAAAGTGAAATTTTCAAAAATCCAGAAAATTGTCTGAAAACGACTAAATATCAAGGACTCATTGGGCGAATCGCTCTGAAACTGAAATCGGAGCGCTCACTCACATTTCCCCTATCTGTAAGTCTGATAAACGCCGGAAAAATGACTAAGTCCAAAAAAAATTTTTTTTCAACTTTTTTCAATTTTACCCCCGTGGGATATATATTCTACCCACTCACATTTGGAACACTCCTGGGGTACCCTCACACATATTATTCCCTCATTTAGTGGATATTTTCACAAAAAAGTGAAATTTTCAAAAATCCAAAATATTGGCTGAAAACGACAAAATATCAAGGACTCATTGGGCGAATCGCTCTGGAACTGAAATCG
Source organism: Phyllobates terribilis (assembly GCF_046119375.1). Taxonomy (NCBI): domain Eukaryota; kingdom Metazoa; phylum Chordata; class Amphibia; order Anura; family Dendrobatidae; genus Phyllobates; species Phyllobates terribilis. The sequence goes on from NW_027362993.1 coordinate 1,595,266, forward strand.
GAATGCTCACTGACATTTCCCCTATCTGAAAGTCTGATAAACGCGGGAAAAATGACTAAGTCCAAGAAAGAAGTGTTTTTCAACTTTTTTCAATTTTACCCCCGTGGGATATATATTCTACCCACTCACATTTGGAACACTCCTGGGGTACCCTCACACATATTATTCCCTCATTTAGTGGATATTTTCACAAAAAAGTGAAATTTTCAAAAATCCAAAATATTGGCTGAAAACGACAAAATATCAAGGACTCATTGGGCGAATCGCTCTGGAACTGAAATCGGAGCGCTCACTCACATTTCCCTTATCTGAAAGTCTGATAAACGCCGGAAAAATGACTAAGTCCAAAAAAAAAAATGTTTAAACTTTTTTCAATTTTACCCCCGTGGGATATATATTCTACCCACACACATTTGGAACTCTCCTGGGGTACCCTCACACATATTATTCCCTCATTTAGTGGATATTTTCACAAAAAAGTGAAATTTTCAAAAATCCAAAATATTGACTGAAAACGACAAAATATCAAGGACTCATTGGGCGAATCGCTCTGGAACTGAAATCGGAATGCTCACTGACATTTCCCCTATCTGAAAGTCTGATAAACGCCGGAAAAATGACTCAGTCCAAGAAAAAAAAAATGTCAACTTTTTTCAATTTTACCCCCGTGGGATATATATTCTACCCACACACATTTGGAACTCTCCGCGGGTACCCTCACACATATTATTCCCTCATTTAGTGGATTTTTTCACAAAAAAGTGAAATTTTCAAAAATCCCGAAAATTGGCTGAAAACGACTAAAAATCAAGGACTCATTGGGCGAATCGCTCTGGAACTGAAATCGGAATGCTCACTGACATTTCCCCTATCTGAAAGTCTGATAAACGCCGGAAAAATGACTAAGTCCAAAAAAAAATTTTTTTCAACTTTTTTCAATTTTACCCCCGTGGGATATATATTCTACCCACTCACATTTGGAACTCTACTGGGGTACCCTCACACATATTATTCCCTCATTTAGTGGATATTTTCACAAAAAAGTGAAATTTTCAAAAAATCCAGAAAATTGGCTGAAAACGACTAAATATCAAGGACTCATTGGGCGAATCGCTCTGGAACTGAAATCGGAACGCTCACTGACATTTCCCCTATCTGAAAGTCTGATAAACGACGGAAAAATGACTAAGTCCAAGAAAAAAATGTTTTCAACTTTTTTCAATTTTACCCCCGTGGTATATATCTTCTACCCACACACATTTGGAACTCTCCTGGGGTACCCTCACACATATTATTCCCTCATTTAGTGGATATTTTCACAAAAAAGTGAAATTTTCAAAAAATCCAGAAAATTGGCTGAAAACGACTAAATATCAAGGACTCATTGGGCGAATCGCTCTGGAACTGAAATCGGAACACTCACTGACATTTCCCCTATCTGAAAGTCTGATAAACGACGGAAAAATGACTAAGTCCAAGAAAAAAATGCTTTCAACTTTTTTCAATTTTACCCCCGTGGGATATATATTCTACCCAGACACATTTGGAACTCTCCTGGGGTACCCTCACACATATTATTCCCTCATTTAGTGGATATTTTCACAAAAAAGTGAAATTTTCAAAAAATCCAGAAAATTGGCTGAAAACGACTAAATATCAAGGACTCATTGGGCGAATCGCTCTGGAACTGAAATCGGAATGCTCACTCACATTTCCCCTATCTGAAAGTCTGATAAACGACGGAAAAATGACTAAGTCCAAGAAAGAAGTGTTTTTCAACTTTTTTCAATTTTACCCCCGTGGGATATATATTCTACCCACTCACATTTGGAACACTCCTGGGGTACCCTCACACATATTATTCCCTCATTTAGTGGATATTTTCACAAAAAAGTGAAATTTTCAAAAATCCAAAATATTGGCTGAAAACGACAAAATATCAAGGACTCATTGGGCGAATCGCTCTGGAACTGAAATCGGAATGCTCACTGACATTTCCCCTATCTGAAAGTCTGATAAACGCGGGAAAAATGACTAAGTCCAAGAAAGAAGTGTTTTTCAACTTTTTTCAATTTTACCCCCGTGGGATATATATTCTACCCACTCACATTTGGAACACTCCTGGGGTACCCTCACACATATTATTCCCTCATTTAGTGGATATTTTCACAAAAAAGTGAAATTTTCAAAAATCCAAAATATTGGCTGAAAACGACAAAATATCAAGGACTCATTGGGCGAATCGCTCTGGAACTGAAATCGGAGCGCTCACTCACATTTCCCTTATCTGAAAGTCTGATAAACGCCGGAAAAATGACTAAGTCCAAAAAAAAAAATGTTTAAACTTTTTTCAATTTTACCCCCGTGGGATATATATTCTACCCACACACATTTGGAACTCTCCTGGGGTACCCTCACACATATTATTCCCTCATTTAGTGGATATTTTCACAAAAAAGTGAAATTTTCAAAAATCCAAAATATTGACTGAAAACGACAAAATATCAAGGACTCATTGGGCGAATCGCTCTGGAACTGAAATCGGAATGCTCACTGACATTTCCCCTATCTGAAAGTCTGATAAACGCCGGAAAAATGACTCAGTCCAAGAAAAAAAAAATGTCAACTTTTTTCAATTTTACCCCCGTGGGATATATATTCTACCCACACACATTTGGAACTCTCCGCGGGTACCCTCACACATATTATTCCCTCATTTAGTGGATATTTTCACAAAAAAGTGAAATTTTCAAAAATCCAAAATATTGACTGAAAACGACAAAATATCAAGGACTCATTGGGCGAATCGCTCTGGAACTGAAATCGGAACACTCACTGACATTTCCCCTATCTGAAAGTCTGATAAACGCCGGAAAAATGACTAAGTACAAGAAAAAAGTGTTTTCAACTTTTTTCAATTTTACCCCCGTGGGATATATATTCTACCCACACACATTTGGAACTCTCCTGGGGTACCCTCACACATATTATTCCCTCATTTAGTGGATATTTTCACAAAAAAGTGAAATTTTCAAAAAATCCAGAAAATTGGCTGAAAACGACTAAATATCAAGGACTCATTGGGCGAATCGCTCTGGAACTGAAATCGGAATGCTCACTGACATTTCCCCTATCTGAAAGTCTGATAAACGCCGGAAAAATGACTCAGTCCAAGAAAAAAAAAATTTCAACTTTTTTCAATTTTACCCCCGTGGGATATATATTCTACCCACACACATTTGGAACTCTCCTGGGGTACCCTCACACATATTATTCCCTCATTTAGTGGATATTTTCACAAAAAAGTGAAATTTTCAAAAATCCAAAATATTGACTGAAAATGACAAAATATCAAGGACTCATTGGGCGAATCGCTCTGGAACTGAAATCGGAATGCTCACTGACATTTCCCCTATCTGAAAGTCTGATAAACGCCGGAAAAATGACTAAGTCCAAAAAAAAATTTTTTTCAACTTTTTTCAATTTTACCCCCGTGGGATATATATTCTACCCACTCACATTTGGAACTGTCCTGGGGTACCCTCACACATATTATTCCCTCATTTAGTGGATATTTTCACAAAAAAGTGAAATTTTCAAAAAATCCAGAAAATTGGCTGAAAACGACTAAATATCAAGGACTCATTGGGCGAATCGCTCTGGAACTGAAATCGGAACGCTCACTGACATTTCCCCTATCTGAAAGTCTGATAAACGACGGAAAAATGACTAAGTCCAAGAAAAAAATGTTTTCAACTTTTTTCAATTTTACCCCCGTGGTATATATATTCTACCCACACACATTTGGAACTCTCCTGGGGTACCCTCACACATATTATTCCCTCATTTAGTGGATATTTTCACAAAAAAGTGAAATTTTCAAAAAATCCAGAAAATTGGCTGAAAACGACTAAATATCAAGGACTCATTGGGCGAATCGCTCTGGAACTGAAATCGGAACACTCACTGACATTTCCCCTATCTGAAAGTCTGATAAACGACGGAAAAATGACTAAGTCCAAGAAAAAAATGCTTTCAACTTTTTTCAATTTTACCCCCGTGGGATATATATTCTACCCAGACACATTTGGAACTCTCCTGGGGTACCCTCACACATATTATTCCCTCATTTAGTGGATATTTTCACAAAAAAGTGAAATTTTCAAAAAATCCAGAAAATTGGCTGAAAACGACTAAATATCAAGGACTCATTGGGCGAATCGCTCTGGAACTGAAATCGGAACGCTCACTCACATTTCCCCTATCTGAAAGTCTGATAAACGACGGAAAAATGACTAAGTCCAAGAAAAAAATGTTTTCAACTTTTTTCAATTTTACCCCCGTGGGATATATATTCTACCCACATACATTTGGAACTCTCCTGGGGTACCCTCACACATATTATTCCCTCATTTAGTGGATATTTTCACAAAAAAGTGAAATTTTCAAAAAATCCAGAAAATTGGCTGAAAACGACTAAATATCAAGGACTCATTGGGCGAATCGCTCTGGAACTGAAATCGGAATGCTCACTGACATTTCCCCTATCTGAAAGTCTGATAAACGCCGGAAAAATGACTAAGTCCAAAAAAAAATTTTTTTCAACTTTTTTCAATTTTACCCCCGTGGGATATATATTCTACCCACTCACATTTGGAACTCTCCTGGGGTACCCTCACACATATTATTCCCTCATTTAGTGGATATTTTCACAAAAAAGTGAAATTTTCCAAAAATCCAGAAAATTGGCTGAAAACGACTAAATATCAAGGACTCATTGGGCGAATCGCTCTGGAACTGAAATCGGAACGCTCACTGACATTTGACCTATCTGAAAGTCTGATAAACGCCGGAAAAATGACTAAGTCCAAAGAAAATTTTTTTTCAACTTTTTTCAATTTTACGCCCGTGGGATATATATTCTACCCACACACATTTGGAACTCTCCTGGGGTACCCTCACACATATTATTCCCTCATTTAGTGGATATTTTCACAAAAAAGTGAAATTTTCAAAAATCCAAAATATTGACTGAAAACGACAAAATATCAAGGACTCATTGGGCGAATCGCTCTGGAACTGAAATCGGAATGCTCACTGACATTTCCCCTATCTGAAAGTCTGATAAACGCCGGAAAAATGACTAAGTACAAGAAAAAAGTGTTTTCAACTTTTTTCAATTTTACCCCCGTGGGATATATATTCTACCCATTCACATTTGGAACTCTCCTGGGGTACCCTCACACATATTATTCCCTCATTTAGTGGATATTTTCACAAAAAAGTGAAATTTTCAAAAAATCCAGAAAATTGGCTGAAAACGACTAAATATCAAGGACTCATTGGGCGAATCGCTCTGGAACTGAAATCGGAATGCTCACTGACATTTCCCCTATCTGAAAGTCTGATAAACGCCGGAAAAATGACTAAGTCCAAAAAAAAATTTTTTTCAACTTTTTTCAATTTTACCCCCGTGGGATATATATTCTACCCACTCACATTTGGAACTCTCCTGGGGTACCCTCACACATATTATTCCCTCATTTAGTGGATATTTTCACAAAAAAGTGAAATTTTCCAAAAATCCAGAAAATTGGCTGAAAACGACTAAATATCAAGGACTCATTGGGCGAATTGCTCTGGAACTGAAATCGGAACGTTCACTGACATTTCCCCTATCTGAAAGTCTGATAAACGCCGGAAAAATGACTAAGTACAAGAAAAAAGTGTTTTCAACTTTTTTCAATTTTACCCCCGTGGGATATATATTCTACCCATTCACATTTGGAACTCTCCTGGGGTACCCTCACACATATTATTCCCTCATTTAGTGGATATTTTCACAAAAAAGTGAAATTTTCAAAAATCCAGAAAATTGGCTCAAAACGAATAAATATCAAGGACTCATTGGGCGAATTGCTCTGGAACTTAAATCGGAACGCTCATTGACATTTCCCCTATCTGAAAGTCTGATAAACGCCGGAAAAATGACTAAGTCCAAAAAAAAAAATTTTTCAACTTTTTTCAATTTTACCCCTGTGGTATATATATTCTACCCACACACATTTGGAACTCTCCTGGGGTACCCTCACACATATCATTCCCTCATTTAGTGGACATTTTCACAAAAAAGTGAAATTTTCAAAAATCCAGAAAATTGTCTGAAAACGACTAAATATCAAGGACTCATTGGACGAATCGCTCTGGAACTGAAATCGGAACGCTCACTCACATTTCCCCTATCTGAAAGTCTGATAAACGCCGGAAAAATGACTAAGTCCAAAAAAAAATTTGTTCAACTTTTTTCAATTTTACCCCCGTGGGATATATATTCTACCCACACACATTCGGAACTCTCCTGGGGTACCCTTACACATATTATTCCCTCATTTAGTGGATATTTTCACAAAAAAGTGAAATTTTCAAAAATCCAGAAAATTGGCTCAAAACGACTAAATATCAAGGACTCATGGGGCGAATTGCTCTGGAACTTAAATCGGAACGCTCATTGACATTTCCCCTATCTGAAAGTCTGATAAACGCCGGAAAAATGACAGTCCAAGAAAAAAGTGTTTTCAACTTTTTTCAATTTTACCCCCGTGGGATATATATTCTGCCCACACACATTTGGAACTCTCCTGGGGTACCCTCACACATATTATTCCCTCATTTAGTGGATATTTTCACAAAAAAGTGAAATTTTCAAAAATCCAGAAAATTGTCTGAAAACGACTAAATATCAAGGACTCATTGGGCGAATCGCTCTGGAACTGAAATCGGAATGCTCACTCACATTTCTCCTATCTGAAAGTCTGATAAACGCCGGAAAAATGACTAATTCCAAAAAAAAATTTTTTCAACTTTTTTCAATTTTACCCCCGTGGAATATATATTCTACCCACACAAATTTGGAACTCTCCTGGGGTACCCTCACACATATTATTCCCTCATTTAGTGGATATTTTCACAAAAAAGTGAAATTTTCAAAAATCCAGAAAATTGGCTGAAAACAACTAAATATCAAGGACTCATTGGGCGAATCGCTCTGGAACTGAAATCGGAATGCTCACTGACATTTGCCCTATCTGAAAGTCTGATAAACGCCGGAAAAAAGACTAAGTCCAAAAAAAATTTTTTTTCAACTTTTTTCAATTTTACCCTGTGGGATAAATATTCTACCCACACACATTTTGAACTCTCCTGGGATACCCTCACACATATTATTCCCTCATTTAGTGGATATTTTCACAAAAAAAAGTGAAATTTTCAAAAATCCAGAAAATTGGCTCAAAACGACTAAATATCAAGGTCTCATTGGGCGAATCGCTCTGGAACTTAAATCGGAACGCTCACTGACATTTGCCCTATCTGAAAGTCTGATAAACGCCGGAAAAATGACAGTCCAAGAAAAAAGTGTTTTCAACTTTTTTCAATTTTACCCCCGTGGGATATATATTCTACCCACACACATTTGGAACTCTCCTGGGGTACCCTCACACATATTATTCCCTCATTTAGTGGATATTTTCACAAAAAAGTGAAATTTTCCAAAAATCCAGAAAATTGGCTGAAAACGACTAAATATCAAGGACTCATTGGGCGAATCGCTCTGGAACTGAAATCGGAACGTTCACTGACATTTCCCCTATCTGAAAGTCTGATAAACGCCGGAAAAATGACTAAGTACAAGAAAAAAGTGTTTTCAACTTTTTTCAATTTTACCCCCGTGGGATATATATTCTACCCATTCACATTTGGAACTCTCCTGGGGTACCCTCACACATATTATTCCCTCATTTAGTGGATATTTTCACAAAAAAGTGAAATTTTCAAAAATCCAGAAAATTGGCTGAAAACGACTAAATATCAAGGACTCATTGGGCGAATCGCTCTGGAACTGAAATCGGAACGTTCACTGACATTTCCCCTATCTGAAAGTCTGATAAACGCCGGAAAAATGACTAAGTACAAGAAAAAAGTGTTTTCAACTTTTTTCAATTTTACCCCCGTGGGATATATATTCTACCCATTCACATTTGGAACTCTCCTGGGGTACCCTCACACATATTATTCCCTCATTTAGTGGATATTTTCACAAAAAAGTGAAATTTTCAAAAAATCCAGAAAATTGGCTGAAAACGACTAAATATCAAGGACTCATTGGGCGAATCGCTCTGGAACTGAAATCGGAACGCTCATTGACATTTCCCCTATCTGAAAGTCTGATAAACGCCGGAAAAATGACTAAGTCCAAAAAAAAAAATTTTTCAACTTTTTTCAATTTTACCCCTGTGGTATATATATTCTACCCACACACATTTGGAACTCTCCTGGGGTACCCTCACACATATCATTCCCTCATTTAGTGGACATTTTCACAAAAAAGTGAAATTTTCAAAAATCCAGAAAATTGTCTGAAAACGACTAAATATCAAGGACTCATTGGACGAATCGCTCTGGAACTGAAATCGGAACGCTCACTCACATTTCCCCTATCTGAAAGTCTGATAAACGCCGGAAAAATGACTAAGTCCAAAAAAAAATTTGTTCAACTTTTTTCAATTTTACCCCCGTGGGATATATATTCTACCCACACACATTCGGAACTCTCCTGGGGTACCCTTACACATATTATTCCCTCATTTAGTGGATATTTTCACAAAAAAGTGACATTTTCAAAAATCCAGAAAATTGGCTCAAAACGACTAAATATCAAGGACTCATGGGGAGAATTGCTCTGGAACTTAAATCGGAACGCTCATTGACATTTCCCCTATCTGAAAGTCTGATAAACGCCGGAAAAATGACAGTCCAAGAAAAAAGTGTTTTCAACTTTTTTCAATTTTACCCCCGTGGGATATATATTCTGCCCACACACATTTGGAACTCTCCTGGGGTACCCTCACACATATTATTCCCTCATTTAGTGGATATTTTCACAAAAAAGTGAAATTTTCAAAAATCCAGAAAATTGTCTGAAAACGACTAAATATCAAGGACTCATTGGGCGAATCGCTCTGGAACTGAAATCGGAATGCTCACTCACATTTCTCCTATCTGAAAGTCTGATAAACGCCGGAAAAATGAGTAATTCCAAAAAAAAATTTTTTCAACTTTTTTCAATTTTACCCCCGTGGAATATATATTCTACCCACACAAATTTGGAACTCTCCTGGGGTACCCTCACACATATTATTCCCTCATTTAGTGGATATTTTCACAAAAAAGTGAAATTTTCAAAAATCCAGAAAATTGGCTGAAAACAACTAAATATCAAGGACTCATTGGGCGAATCGCTCTGGAACTGAAATCGGAATGCTCACTGACATTTGCCCTATCTGAAAGTCTGATAAACGCCGGAAAAAAGACTAAGTACAAAAAAAATTTTTTTTCAACTTTTTTCAATTTTACCCTGTGGGATAAATATTCTACCCACACACATTTGGAACTCTCCTGGGATACCCTCACACATATTATTCCCTCATTTAGTGGATATTTTCACAAAAAAAAGTGAAATTTTCAAAAATCCAGAAAATTGGCTCAAAACGACTAAATATCAAGGTCTCATTGGGCGAATCGCTCTGGAACTTAAATCGGAACGCTCACTGACATTTGCCCTATCTGAAAGTCTGATAAACGCCGGAAAAATGACAGTCCAAGAAAAAAGTGTTTTCAACTTTTTTCAATTTTACCCCCGTGGGATATATATTCTACCCACACACATTTGGAACTCTCCTGGGGTACCCTCACACATATTATTCCCTCATTTAGTGGATATTTTCACAAAAAAGTGAAATTTTCCAAAAATCCAGAAAATTGGCTGAAAACGACTAAATATCAAGGACTCACTGGGCGAATCGCTCTGGAACTGAAATCGGAACGTTCACTGACATTTCCCCTATCTGAAAGTCTGATAAACGCCGGAAAAATGACTAAGTACAAGAAAAAAGTGTTTTCAACTTTTTTCAATTTTACCCCCGTGGGATATATATTCTACCCATTCACATTTGGAACTCTCCTGGGGTACCCTCACACATATTATTCCCTCATTTAGTGGATATTTTCACAAAAAAGTGAAATTTTCAAAAATCCAGAAAATTGGCTCAAAACGAATAAATATCAAGGACTCAGTGGGCGAATTGCTCTGGAACTTAAATCGGAACGCTCATTGACATTTCCCCTATCTGAAAGTCTGATAAACGCCGGAAAAATGACTAAGTCCAAAAAAAAAAATTTTTCAACTTTTTTCAATTTTACCCCTGTGGTATATATATTCTACCCACACACATTTGGAACTCTCCTGGGGTACCCTCACACATATCATTCCCTCATTTAGTGGACATTTTCACAAAAAAGTGAAATTTTCAAAAATCCAGAAAATTGTCTGAAAACGACTAAATATCAAGGACTCATTGGACGAATCGCTCTGGAACTGAAATCGGAACGCTCACTCACATTTCCCCTATCTGAAAGTCTGATAAACGCCGGAAAAATGACTAAGTCCAAAAAAAAATTTGTTCAACTTTTTTCAATTTTACCCCCGTGGGATATATATTCTACCCACACACATTCGGAACTCTCCTGGGGTACCCTCACACATATTATTCCCTTATTTAGTGGATATTTTCACAAAAAAGTGAAATTTTCCAAAAATCCAGAAAATTGGCTGAAAACGACTAAATATCAAGGACTCATTGGGCGAATCGCTCTGGAACTGAAATCGGAATGCTCACTGACATTTGCCCTATCTGAAAGTCTGATAAACGCCGGAAAAATCACTAAGTCCAAAAAAAAATTTTTTTCAACTTTTTTCAATTTTACCCCGTGGGATAAATATTCTACCCACACACATTTGGAACTCTCCTGGGATACCCTCACACATATTATTCCATCATTTAGTGGATATTTTAACAAAAAAGTGAAATTTTCAAAAATCCAGAAAATTGGCTCAAAACGACTAAATATCAAGGACTCATTGGGCGAATCGCTCTGGAACTTAAATCGGAACGCTCACTGACATTTGCCCTATCTGAAAGTCTGATAAACGCCGGAAAAATGACAGTCCAAGAAAAAAGTGTTTTCAACTTTTTTCAATTTTACCCCCGTAGGATATATATTCTAACCACACACATTTGGAACTCTCCTGGGGTACCCTCACACATATTATTCCCTCATTTAGTGGATATTTTCACAAAAAGTGAAATTTTCCAAAAATCCAGAAAATTGGCTGAAAACGACTAAATATCAAGGACTCATTGGACGAATCGCTCTGGAACTGAAATAGGAACGCTCACTCACATTTCCCCTATCTGAAAGTCTGATAAACGCCGGAAAAATGACTAAGTCCAAAAAAAAATTTGTTCAACTTTTTTCAATTTTACCCCCGTGGGATATATATTCTACCCACACACATTCGGAACTCTCCTGGGGTACCCTTACACATATTATTCCCTCATTTAGTGGATATTTTCACAAAAAAGTGACATTTTCAAAAATCCAGAAAATTGGCTCAAAACGACTAAATATCAAGGACTCATGGGGAGAATTGCTCTGGAACTTAAATCGGAACGCTCATTGACATTTCCCCTATCTGAAAGTCTGATAAACGCCGGAAAAATGACAGTCCAAGAAAAAAGTGTTTTCAACTTTTTTCAATTTTACCCCCGTGGGATATATATTCTGCCCACACACATTTGGAACTCTCCTTGGGTACCCTCACACATATTATTCCCTCATTTAGTGGATATTTTCACAAAAAAGTGAAATTTTCAAAAATCCAGAAAATTGTCTGAAAACGACTAAATATCAAGGACTCATTGGGCGAATCGCTCTGGAACTGAAATCGGAATGCTCACTCACATTTCTCCTATCTGAAAGTCTGATAAACCCCTGGAAAAATGAGTAATTCCCAAAAAAAATTTTTTCATCTTTTTTCAATTTTACCCCAGTGGAATATATATTCTACCCACACAAATTTGGAACTCTCCTGGGGTACCCTCACACATATTATTCCCTCATTTAGTGGATATTTTCACAAAAAAGTGAAATTTTCAAAAATCCAGAAAATTGGCTGAAAACAACTAAATATCAAGGACTCATTGGGCGAATCGCTCTGGAACTGAAATCGGAATGCTCACTGACATTTGCCCTATCTGAAAGTCTGATAAACGCCGGAAAAAAGACTAAGTACAAAAAAAATTTTTTTTCAACTTTTTTCAATTTTACCCTGTGGGATAAATATTCTACCCACACACATTTGGAACTCTCCTGGGATACCCTCACACATATTATTCCCTCATTTAGTGGATATTTTCACAAAAAAAAGTGAAATTTTCAAAAATCCAGAAAATTGGCTCAAAACGACTAAATATCAAGGTCTCATTGGGCGAATCGCTCTGGAACTTAAATCGGAACGCTCACTGACATTTGCCCTATCTGAAAGTCTGATAAACGCCGGAAAAATGACAGTCCAAGAAAAAAGTGTTTTCAACTTTTTTCAATTTTACCCCCGTGGGATATATATTCTACCCACACACATTTGGAACTCTCCTGGGGTACCCTCACACATATTATTCCCTCATTTAGTGGATATTTTCACAAAAAAGTGAAATTTTCCAAAAATCCAGAAAATTGGCTGAAAACGACTAAATATCAAGGACTCACTGGGCGAATCGCTCTGGAACTGAAATCGGAACGTTCACTGACATTTCCCCTATCTGAAAGTCTGATAAACGCCGGAAAAATGACTAAGTACAAGAAAAAAGTGTTTTCAACTTTTTTCAATTTTACCCCCGTGGGATATATATTCTACCCATTCACATTTGGAACTCTCCTGGGGTACCCTCACACATATTATTCCCTCATTTAGTGGATATTTTCACAAAAAAGTGAAATTTTCAAAAATCCAGAAAATTGGCTCAAAACGAATAAATATCAAGGATTCAGTGGGCGAATTGCTCTGGAACTTAAATCGGAACGCTCATTGACATTTCCCCTATCTGAAAGTCTGATAAACGCCGGAAAAATGACTAAGTCCAAAAAAAAAAATTTTTCAACTTTTTTCAATTTTACCCCTGTGGTATATATATTCTACCCACACACATTCGGAACTCTCCTGGGGTACCCTCACACATATTATTCCCTTATTTAGTGGATATTTTCACAAAAAAGTGAAATTTTCCAAAAATCCAGAAAATTGGCTGAAAACGACTAAATATCAAGGACTCATTGGGCGAATCGCTCTGGAACTGAAATCGGAATGCTCACTGACATTTGCCCTATCTGAAAGTCTGATAAACGCCGGAAAAATCACTAAGTCCAAAAAAAAATTTTTTTCAACTTTTTTCAATTTTACCCCGTGGGATAAATATTCTACCCACACACATTTGGAACTCTCCTGGGATACCCTCACACATATTATTCCATCATTTAGTGGATATTTTAACAAAAAAGTGAAATTTTCAAAAATCCAGAAAATTGGCTCAAAACGACTAAATATCAAGGACTCATTGGGCGAATCGCTCTGGAACTTAAATCGGAACGCTCACTGACATTTGCCCTATCTGAAAGTCTGATAAACGCCGGAAAAATGACAGTCCAAGAAAAAAGTGTTTTCAACTTTTTTCAATTTTACCCCCGTAGGATATATATTCTAACCACACACATTTGGAACTCTCCTGGGGTACCCTCACACATAATATTCCCTCATTTAGTGGATATTTTCACAAAAAAGTGAAATTGTCAAAAAATCCAGAAAATTGGCTGAAAACGACTAAATATCAAGGACTCATTGGGCGAATCGCTCTGGAACTGAAATCGGAACGCTCACTGACATTTGCCCTATCTGAAAGTCTGATAAACGCCGGAAAAAAGACTAAGTCCAAAAAAAATTTTTTTTCTACTTTTTTCAATTTTACCCGGTGGGATAAATATTCTACCCACACACATTTGGAACTCTCCTGGGATACCCTCACACATATTATTCCCTCATTTAGTGGATATTTTCACAAAAAAGTGAAATTTTCAAAAATCCAGAAAATTGTCTGAAAACGACTAAATATCAAGGACTCATTGGGCGAATCGCTCTGGAACTTAAATCGGAACGCTCACTGACATTTGCCCTATCTGAAAGTCTGATAAACGCCGGAAAAATGACAGTCCAAGAAAAAAATATTTTCAACTTTTTTCAATTTTACCCCCGTGGGATATATATTCTGCCCACACACATTTGGAACTCTCCTGGGGTACCCTCACACATATTATTCCCTCATTTAGTGGATATTTTCACAAAAAAATGAAATTTTCCAAAAATCCAGAAAATTGGCTGAAAACGACTAAATATCAAGGACTCATTGGGCGAATCGCTCTGGAACTGAAATCGGAACGCTCACTGACATTTCCCCTATCTGAAAGTCTGATAAACGCCGGAAAAATGACTAAGTACAAGAAAAAAGTGTTTTCAACTTTTTTCAATTTTACCCCCGTGGGATATATATTCTACCCATTCACATTTGGAACTCTCCTGGGGTACCCTCACACATATTATTCCCTCATTTAGTGGATATTTTCACAAAAAAGTGAAATTTTCAAAAATCCAGAAAATTGGCTCAAAACGACTAAATATCAAGGACTCATTGGGCGAATTGCTCTGGAACTTAAATCGGAACGCTCATTGACATTTCCCCTATCTGAAAGTCTGATAAACGCCGGAAAAATGACAGTCCAAGAAAAAAGTGTTTTCAACTTTTTTCAATTTTACCCCCGTGGGATATATATTCTGCCCACACACATTTGGAACTCTCCTGGGGTACCCTCACACATATTATTCCCTCATTTAGTGGATATTTTCACAAAAAAGTGAAATTTTCAAAAATCCAGAAAATTGTCTGAAAACGACTAAATATCAAGGACTCATTGGGCGAATCGCTCTGGAACTGAAATCGGAATGCTTACTCACATTTCTCCTATCTGAAAGTCTGATAAACGCCGGAAAAATGACTAATTCCAAAAAAAAATTTTTTCAACTTTTTTCAATTTTACCCCCGTGGAATATATATTCTACCCACACACATTTGGAACTCTCCTGGGGTACCCTCACACATATTATTCCTTCATTTAGTGGATATTTTCACAAAAAAGTGAAATTTTCAAAAATCCAGAAAATTGGCTGAAAACAACTAAATATCAAGGACTCATTGGGCGAATCGCTCTGGAACTGAAATCGGAATGCTCACTGACATTTGCCCTATCTGAAAGTCTGATAAACGCCGGAAAAAAGACTAAGTCCAAAAAAAAATTTTTTTCAACTTTTTTCAATTTTACCCCGTGGGATAAATATTCTACCCACACACATTTGGAACTCTCCTGGGATACCCTCACACATATTATTCCATCATTTAGTGGATATTTTAACAAAAAAGTGAAATTTTCAAAAATCCAGAAAATTGGCTCAAAACGACTAAATATCAAGGACTCATTGGGCGAATCGCTCTGGAACTTAAATCGGAACGCTCACTGACATTTGCCCTATCTGAAAGTCTGATAAACGCCGGAAAAATGACAGTCCAAGAAAAAAGTGTTTTCAACTTTTTTCAATTTTACCCCCGTAGGATATATATTCTAACCACACACATTTGGAACTCTCCTGGGGTACCCTCACACATATTATTCCCTCATTTAGTGGATATTTTCACAAAAAGTGAAATTTTCCAAAAATCCAGAAAATTGGCTGAAAACGACTAAATATCAAGGACTCATTGGGCGAATCGCTCTGGAACTGAAATCGGAACGCTCACTGACATTTCCCCTATCTGAAAGTCTGATAAACGCCGGAAAAATGACTAAGTCAAAAAAAAATAAATTTTCAACTTTTTTCAATTTTACCCCCGTGGGATATATATTCTGCCCACACACATTTGGAACTCTCCTGGGGTACCCTCACACATAATATTCCCTCATTTAGTGGATATTTTCACAAAAAAGTGAAATTGTCAAAAAATCCAGAAAATTGGCTGAAAACGACTAAATATCAAGGACTCATTGGGCGAATCGCTCTGGAACTGAAATCGGAATGCTCACTGACATTTCCCCTATCTGAAAGTCTGAAAAACGCCGGAAAAATGACTAAGTCCAAAAAAAAAAATTTTTCTACTTTTTTCAATTTTACCCCCGTGGGATATATATTCTACCCACACACATTTGGAACTCTCCTGGGGTACCCTCACACATATTATTCCCTCATTTAGTGGATATTTTCACAAAAAAGTGAAATTTTCAAAAATCCAGAAAATTGGCTCAAAACGACTAAATATCAAGGACTCATTGGGCGAATCGCTCTGGAACTTAAATCGGAACGCTCACTGACATTTGCCCTATCTGAAAGTCTGATAAACGCCGGAAAAATGACTAAGTCCAAGAAAAAAGTGTTTTCAACTTTTTTCAATTTTACCCCTGTGGGATATATATTCTACCCACTCACAATTGGAACTCTCCTGGGGTACCCTCACACATATTATTCCCTCATTTAGTGGATATTTTCACAAAAAAAGTGAAATTTTCCAAAAATCCAGAAAATTGGCTGAAAACGACTAAATATCCAGGACTCATTGGGCGAATCGCTCTGGAAATGAAATCGGAATGCTCACTGACATTTGCCCTATCTGAAAGTCTGATAAACGCCGGAAAAATGACTAAGTCCAAGAAAAAAGTGTTTTCAACTGTTTTCAATTTTACCCCTGTGGGATATATATTCTACCCACTCACAATTGGAACTCTCCTGGGGTACCCTCACACATATTATTCCCTCATTTAGTGGATATTTTCACAAAAAAAGTGAAATTTTCCAAAAATCCAGAAAATTGGCTGAAAACGACTAAATATCCAGGACTCATTGGGCGAATCGCTCTGGAACTGAAATCGGAATGCTCACTGACATTTGACCTATCTGAAAGTCTGATAAACGCCGGAAAAATGACTAAGTCCAAAAAAAAATTTTTTCAACTGTTTTCAATTTTACCCCCGTGGGATAAATATTCTACCCACACACATTTCGAACTCTCCTGGGATACCCTCACACATATTATTCCCTCATTTAGTGGATATTTTCACAAAAAAAGTGAAATTTTCAAAAATCCAGAAAATTGGCTCAAAACGACTAAATATCAAGGAGTCATTGGGCGAATCGCTCTGGAACTTAAATCGGAACGCTGACTGACATTTGCCCTATCTGAAAGTCTGATAAACGCCGGAAAAATGACTAAGTCCAAAGAAATTATTTTTTCAACTTTTTTCAATTTTACCCCCGTGGGATATATATTCTACCCACACACATTTGGAACTCTCCTGGGGTACCCTCACACATATTGTTCCCTCATTTAGTGGATATTTTCACAAAAAAGTGAAATTTTCAAAAAATTCAGAAAATTGGCTGAAAACGACTAAATATCAAGGACTCATTGGGCGAATCGCTCTGGAACTGAAATCGGAATGCTCACTGACATTTGCCCTATCTGAAAGTCTGATAAACACCGGAAAAATGACTAAGTCGAAGAAAAAAATGTTTTCAACTTTTTTCAATTTTACCCCCGTGGGATATATATTCTACCCACACACATTTGGAACTCTCCTGGGGTACCCTCACACATATTATTCCCTCATTTAGTGGATATTTTCACAAAAAAGTGAAATTTTCAAAAAATCCAGAAAATTGGCTGAAAACGACTAAATATCAAGGACTCATTGGGCGAATCGCTCTGGAACTGAAATAAGAACGCTCACTGACATTTCCCCTATCTGAAAGTCTGATAAACGCCAGAAAAATGACTAAGTCGAAGAAAAAAATGTTTTCAACTTATTTCAATTTTACCCCCGTGGGATATATATTCTACCCACACACATTTGGAACTCTCCTGGGCTACCCTCACACATATCATTCCCTCATTTAGTGGATATTTTCACAAAAAAGTGAAATTTTCAAAAATCCCGAAAATTGTCTGAAAACGACTAAATATCAAGGACTCATTGAGCGAATGGCTCTGGAACTGAAATCGGAACGCTCACTGACATTTCCCCTATCTGAAAGTCTGATAAACGCCGGAAAAATGACTTAGTCCAAAAAAAAAACATTTTCAACTTTTTTCAATTTTACCCCCGTGGGATATATATTCTACCCACACACATTTGGAACTCTCCTGGGGTACCCTCACACATATTATTCCCTCATTTAGTGGAAATTTTCACAAAAAAGTGAAATTTTCAAAAATCCAGAAAATTGGCTGAAAACGACTAAATATTAAGGACTCATTGGGCAAATCGCTCTGGAACTGAAATCGGAACGCTCACTGACATTTGCCCTCTCTGAAAGTCTGATAAACGCCGGAAAAATGACTACGTCGAAGAAAAAAATGTTTTCAACTTTTTTCAATTTTACCCCCGTGGGATATATATTCTATCCAAACACATTCGAAACTCTCCTGGGAAAGCCTCATACATATTATTCCTTCATTTGGTGGATATTTTCACAAAAAAGTGAAATTTTCAAAAAATCCAGAAAATTGCCTGAAAACGACTAAATATCAAGGACTCATTGGGCGAATCGCTCTGGAACTGAAATCTTAACGCTCACTGACATTTCCCCTATCTGAAAGTCTGATAAACGACAGAAAAATGACTAAGTCCAAGAAAAAAATGTTTTCAACTTTTTTCAATTTTACCCCCGTGGGATATATATTCTACCCACATACATTTGGAACTCTCATGGGGTACCCTCACACATATTATTCCCTCATTTAGTGGATATTTTCACAAAAAAGTGAAATTTTCAAAAATCCCGAAAATTGGCTGAAAATGACTAAATATCAAGGACTCATTGGGCGAATCGCTCTGGAACTGAAATCGGAACGCTCACTCACATTTCCCCTATCTGAAAGTCTGATAAACGCGGGAAAAATGACTAAGTCCAAAAAAAAATTTTTTCAACTTTTTTCAATTTTACCCCCGTGGAATATATATTCTACCCACACACATTTGGAACTCTCCTGGGGTACCCTCACACATATTATTCCTTCATTTAGTGGATATTTTCACAAAAAAGTGAAATTTTCAAAAATCCAGAAAATTGGCTGAAAACGACTAAATATCAAGGACTCATTGGGCGAATCGCTCTGGAACTGAAATCGGAATGCTCACTGACATTTCCCCTATCTGAAAGTCTGATAAACGACAGAAAAATGACTAAGTCCAAGAAAAAAATGTTTTCAACTTTTTTCAATTTTACCCTCGTGGGATATATATTCTACCCACAAACATTTGGAACACTCCTGGGGTACCCTCACACATATTATTCCTCATTTAGTGGATATTTTCACAAAAAAGTGAAATTTTCAAAAATCCAAAATATTGGCTGAAAATGACTAAATATCAATGACTCATTGGGCGAATCGCTCTGGAACTGAAATCGGAACGCTCACTGACATTTCCCCTATCTGAAAGTCTGATAAACGACGGAAAAATGACTAAGTCCAAGAAAAAAATGTTTTAAACTTTTTTCAATTTTACCCCCGTGGGATATATATTCTACCCACATACATTTGGAACTCTCATGGGGTACCCTCACACATATTATTCCCTCATTTAGTGGATATTTTCACAAAAAAAGTGAAATTTTCAAAAATCCCGAAAGTTGGCAGAAAATGACTAAATATCAAGGATTCATTGGGCGAATCGCTCTGGAACTGAAATCGGAACGCTCACTGACATTTCCCCTATCTGAAAGTCTGATAAACGCTGGAAAAATGACTTAGTCCAAAAAAAAAAAAATTTCAACTTTTTTCAATTTTACCCCCGTGGGATATATATTCTACCCACACACATTTGGAACTCTCCTGGGGTACCCTCACACATATTATTCCCTCATTTAGTGGATATTTTCACAAAAAAGTGAAATTTTCAAAAAATCCAGAAAATTGGCTGAAAAAGACTAAATATCAAGGACTCATTGGGCGAATCGCTCTGGAACTGAAATAAGAACGCTCACAGACATTTCCCCTATCTGAAAGTCTGATAAACGCCAGAAAAATGACTAAGTCCAAAAAAAAAAATTTTTCAACTTTTTTCAATTTTACCCCCGTGGGATATATATTTTACCCACACAAATTTGGAACTCTCCTGGGGTACCCTCACACATATTATTCCCTCATTTAGTGGATATTTTCACAAAAAAGTGAAATTTTCCAAAAATCCAGAAAATTGGCTGAAAACTACTAAATATCAAGTACTCATTGGGCGAATCGCTCTGGAACTGAAATCGGAACGCTCACTGACATTTCCCCTATCTGAAAGTCTGATAAACGCGGGAAAAATGACTAAGTCCAAGAAAGAAGTATTTTCAACTTTTTTCAATTTTACCCCCGTGGGATATATATTCTACCCACTCACATTTGGAACTCTCCTGGGGTACCCTCACACATATTATTCCTTCATTTAGTGGATATTTTCACAAAAAAGTGAAATTTTCAAAAAATCCAGAAAATTGGCTGAAAACGACTAAATGTCAAGGACTCATTGGGCGAATCGCTCTGGAACTGAAATCAGAACGCTCACTCACATTTCCCCTATCTGAAATTATGATAAACGCCGGAAAAATGACTAAGTCCAAGAAAAAAATGTTTTCAACTTTTTTCAATTTTACCCCCGTGGGATATATATTCTACCCAAACACATTCGAAACTCTCCTGGGAAAGCCTCATACATATTATTCCTTCATTTAGTGGATATTTTCACAAAAAAGTGAAATTTTCAAAAAATCCAGAAAATTGCCTGAAAACGACTAAATATCAAGGACTCATTGGGCGAATCGCTCTGGAACTGAAATCTTAACGCTCACTGACATTTCCCCTATCTGAAAGTCTGATAAACGACAGAAAAATGACTAAGTCCAAGAAAAAAATGTTTTCAACTTTTTTCAATTTTACCCCCGTGGGATATATATTCTACCCACATACATTTGGAACTCTCATGGGGTACCCTCACAATTATTATTCCCTCATTTAGTGGATATTTTCACAAAAAAGAGAAATTTTCAAAAATCCCGAAAATTGGCTGAAAATGACTAAATATCAAGGACTCATTGGGCGAATCGCTCTGGAACTGAAATCGGAACGCTCACTCACATTTCCCCTATCTGAAAGTCTGATAAACGCGGGAAAAATGACTAAGTCCAAAAAAAAATTTTTTCAACTTTTTTCAATTTTACCCCCGTGGAATATATATTCTACCCACACACATTTGGAACTCTCCTGGGGTACCCTCACACATATTATTCCTTCATTTAGTGGATATTTTCACAAAAAAGTGAAATTTTCAAAAATCCAGAAAATTGGCTGAAAACGACTAAATATCAAGGACTCATTGGGCGAATCGCTCTGGAACTGAAATCGGAATGCTCACTGACATTTCCCCTATCTGAAAGTCTGATAAACGACAGAAAAATGACTAAGTCCAAGAAAAAAATGTTTTCAACTTTTTTCAATTTTACCCCCGTGGGATATATATTCTACCCACACACATTTGGAACACTCCTGGGGTACCCTCACACATATTATTCCTCATTTAGTGGATATTTTCACAAAATAGTGAAATTTTCAAAAATCCAAAATATTGGCTGAAAATGACTAAATATCAATGACTCATTGGGCGAATCGCTCTGGAACTGAAATCGGAACGCTCACTGACATTTCCCCTATCTGAAAGTCTGATAAACGACGGAAAAATGACTAAGTCCAAGAAAAAAATGTTTTAAACTTTTTTCAATTTTACCCCCGTGGGATATATATTCTACCCACATACATTTGGAACTCTCATGGGGTACCCTCACACATATTATTCCCTCATTTAGTGGATATTTTCACAAAAAAAGTGAAATTTTCAAAAATCCCGAAAGTTGGCAGAAAATGACTAAATATCAAGGATTCATTGGGCGAATCGCTCTGGAACTGAAATCGGAACGCTCACTGACATTTCCCCTATCTGAAAGTCTGATAAACGCTGGAAAAATGACTTAGTCCAAAAAAAAAAAAATTTCAACTTTTTTCAATTTTACCCCCGTGGGATATATATTCTACCCACACACATTTGGAACTCTCCTGGGGTACCCTCACACATATTATTCCCTCATTTAGTGGATATTTTCACAAAAAAGTGAAATTTTCAAAAAATCCAGAAAATTGGCTGAAAAAGACTAAATATCAAGGACTCATTGGGCGAATCGCTCTGGAACTGAAATAAGAACGATCACTGACATTTCCCCTATCTGAAAGTCTGATAAACGCCAGAAAAATGACTAAGTCCAAAAAAAAAAATTTTTCAACTTTTTTCAATTTTACCCCCGTGGGATATATATTTTACCCACACAAATTTGGAACTCTCCTGGGGTACCCTCACACATATTATTCCCTCATTTAGTGGATATTTTCACAAAAAAGTGAAATTTTCCAAAAATCCAGAAAATTGGCTGAAAACTACTAAATATCAAGTACTCATTGGGCGAATCGCTCTGGAACTGAAATCGGAACGCTCACTGACATTTCCCCTATCTGAAAGTCTGATAAACGACAGAAAAATGACTAAGTCCAAGAAAGAAGTATTTTCAACTTTTTTCAATTTTACCCCCGTGGGATATATATTCTACCCACTCACATTTGGAACTCTCCTGGGGTACCCTCACACATATTATTCCTTCATTTAGTGGATATTTTCACAAAAAAGTGAAATTTTCAAAAAATCCAGAAAATTGGCTGAAAACGACTAAATGTCAAGGACTCATTGGGCGAATCGCTCTGGAACTGAAATCAGAACGCTCACTCACATTTCCCCTATCTGAAATTATGATAAACGCCGGAAAAATGACTAAGTCCAAGAAAAAAATGTTTTCAACTTTTTTCAATTTTACCCCCGTGGGATATATATTCTACCCAAACACATTCGAAATTCTCCTGGGAAAGCCTCATACATATTATTCCTTCATTTAGTGGATATTTTCACAAAAAAGTGAAATTTTCAAAAAATCCAGAAAATTGCCTGAAAACGACTAAATATCAAGGACTCATTGGGCGAATCGCTCTGGAACTGAAATCTTAACGCTCACTGACATTTCCCCTATCTGAAAGTCTGATAAACGACAGAAAAATGACTAAGTCCAAGAAAAAAATGTTTTCAACTTTTTTCAATTTTACCCCCGTGGGATATATATTCTACCCACATACATTTGGAACTCTCATGGGGTACCCTCACAATTATTATTCCCTCATTTAGTGGATATTTTCACAAAAAAGAGAAATTTTCAAAAATCCCGAAAATTGGCTGAAAATGACTAAATATCAAGGACTCATTGGGCGAATCGCTCTGGAACTGAAATCGGAACGCTCACTCACATTTCCCCTATCTGAAAGTCTGATAAACGCGGGAAAAATGACTAAGTCCAAAAAAAAATTTTTTCAACTTTTTTCAATTTTACCCCCGTGGAATATATATTCTACCCACACACATTTGGAACTCTCCTGGGGTACCCTCACACATATTATTCCTTCATTTAGTGGATATTTTCACAAAAAAGTGAAATTTTCAAAAATCCAGAAAATTGGCTGAAAACGACTAAATATCAAGGACTCATTGGGCGAATCGCTCTGGAACTGAAATCGGAATGCTCACTGACATTTCCCCTATCTGAAAGTCTGATAAACGACAGAAAAATGACTAAGTCCAAGAAAAAAATGTTTTCAACTTTTTTCAATTTTACCCCCGTGGGATATATATTCTACCCACACACATTTGGAACACTCCTGGGGTACCCTCACACATATTATTCCTCATTTAGTGGATATTTTCACAAAATAGTGAAATTTTCAAAAATCCAAAATATTGGCTGAAAATGACTAAATATCAATGACTCATTGGGCGAATCGCTCTGGAACTGAAATCGGAACGCTCACTGACATTTCCCCTATCTGAAAGTCTGATAAACGACGGAAAAATGACTAAGTCCAAGAAAAAAATGTTTTAAACTTTTTTCAATTTTACCCCCGTGGGATATATATTCTACCCACATACATTTGGAACTCTCATGGGGTACCCTCACACATATTATTCCCTCATTTAGTGGATATTTTCACAAAAAAAGTGAAATTTTCAAAAATCCCGAAAGTTGGCAGAAAATGACTAAATATCAAGGATTCATTGGGCGAATCGCTCTGGAACTGAAATCGGAACGCTCACTGACATTTCCCCTATCTGAAAGTCTGATAAACGCTGGAAAAATGACTTAGTCCAAAAAAAAAAAAATTTCAACTTTTTTCAATTTTACCCCCGTGGGATATATATTCTACCCACACACATTTGGAACTCTCCTGGGGTACCCTCACACATATTATTCCCTCATTTAGTGGATATTTTCACAAAAAAGTGAAATTTTCAAAAAATCCAGAAAATTGGCTGAAAAAGACTAAATATCAAGGACTCATTGGGCGAATCGCTCTGGAACTGAAATAAGAACGATCACTGACATTTCCCCTATCTGAAAGTCTGATAAACGCCAGAAAAATGACTAAGTCCAAAAAAAAAAATTTTTCAACTTTTTTCAATTTTACCCCCGTGGGATATATATTTTACCCACACAAATTTGGAACTCTCCTGGGGTACCCTCACACATATTATTCCCTCATTTAGTGGATATTTTCACAAAAAAGTGAAATTTTCCAAAAATCCAGAAAATTGGCTGAAAACTACTAAATATCAAGTACTCATTGGGCGAATCGCTCTGGAACTGAAATCGGAACGCTCACTGACATTTCCCCTATCTGAAAGTCTGATAAACGACAGAAAAATGACTAAGTCCAAGAAAGAAGTATTTTCAACTTTTTTCAATTTTACCCCCGTGGGATATATATTCTACCCACTCACATTTGGAACTCTCCTGGGGTACCCTCACACATATTATTCCTTCATTTAGTGGATATTTTCACAAAAAAGTGAAATTTTCAAAAAATCCAGAAAATTGGCTGAAAACGACTAAATGTCAAGGACTCATTGGGCGAATCGCTCTGGAACTGAAATCAGAACGCTCACTCACATTTCCCCTATCTGAAATTATGATAAACGCCGGAAAAATGACTAAGTCCAAGAAAAAAATGTTTTCAACTTTTTTCAATTTTACCCCCGTGGGATATATATTCTACCCAAACACATTCGAAATTCTCCTGGGAAAGCCTCATACATATTATTCCTTCATTTAGTGGATATTTTCACAAAAAAGTGAAATTTTCAAAAAATCCAGAAAATTGCCTGAAAACGACTAAATATCAAGGACTCATTGGGCGAATCGCTCTGGAACTGAAATCTTAACGCTCACTGACATTTCCCCTATCTGAAAGTCTGATAAACGACAGAAAAATGACTAAGTCCAAGAAAAAAATGTTTTCAACTTTTTTCAATTTTACCCCCGTGGGATATATATTCTACCCACATACATTTGGAACTCTCATGGGGTACCCTCACACATATTATTCCCTCATTTAGTGGATATTTTCACAAAAAAGAGAAATTTTCAAAAATCCCGAAAATTGGCTGAAAATGACTAAATATCAAGGACTCATTGGGCGAATCGCTCTGGAACTGAAATCGGAACGCTCACTCACATTTCCCCTATCTGAAAGTCTGATAAACGCGGGAAAAATGACTAAGTCCAAAAAAAAATTTTTTCAACTTTTTTCAATTTTACCCCCGTGGAATATATATTCTACCCACACACATTTGGAACTCTCCTGGGGTACCCTCACACATATTATTCCTTCATTTAGTGGATATTTTCACAAAAAAGTGAAATTTTCAAAAATCCAGAAAATTGGCTGAAAACGACTAAATATCAAGGACTCATTGGGCGAATCGCTCTGGAACTGAAATCGGAATGCTCACTGACATTTCCCCTATCTGAAAGTCTGATAAACGACAGAAAAATGACTAAGTCCAAGAAAAAAATGTTTTCAACTTTTTTCAATTTTACCCCCGTGGGATATATATTCTACCCACACACATTTGGAACACTCCTGGGGTACCCTCACACATATTATTCCTCATTTAGTGGATATTTTCACAAAATAGTGAAATTTTCAAAAATCCAAAATATTGGCTGAAAATGACTAAATATCAATGACTCATTGGGCGAATCGCTCTGGAACTGAAATCGGAACGCTCACTGACATTTCCCCTATCTGAAAGTCTGATAAACGACGGAAAAATGACTAAGTCCAAGAAAAAAATGTTTTAAACTTTTTTCAATTTTACCCCCGTGGGATATATATTCTACCCACATACATTTGGAACTCTCATGGGGTACCCTCACACATATTATTCCCTCATTTAGTGGATATTTTCACAAAAAAAGTGAAATTTTCAAAAATCCCGAAAGTTGGCAGAAAATGACTAAATATCAAGGATTCATTGGGCGAATCGCTCTGGAACTGAAATCGGAACGCTCACTGACATTTCCCCTATCTGAAAGTCTGATAAACGCTGGAAAAATGACTTAGTCCAAAAAAAAAAAAATTTCAACTTTTTTCAATTTTACCCCCGTGGGATATATATTCTACCCACACACATTTGGAACTCTCCTGGGGTACCCTCACACATATTATTCCCTCATTTAGTGGATATTTTCACAAAAAAGTGAAATTTTCAAAAAATCCAGAAAATTGGCTGAAAAAGACTAAATATCAAGGACTCATTGGGCGAATCGCTCTGGAACTGAAATAAGAACGCTCACTGACATTTCCCCTATCTGAAAGTCTGATAAACGCCAGAAAAATGACTAAGTCCAAAAAAAAAAATTTTTCAACTTTTTTCAATTTTACCCCCGTGGGATATATATTTTACCCACACAAATTTGGAACTCTCCTGGGGTACCCTCACACATATTATTCCCTCATTTAGTGGATATTTTCACAAAAAAGTGAAATTTTCCAAAAATCCAGAAAATTGGCTGAAAACTACTAAATATCAAGTACTCATTGGGCGAATCGCTCTGGAACTGAAATCGGAACGCTCACTGACATTTCCCCTATCTGAAAGTCTGATAAACGCGGGAAAAATGACTAAGTCCAAGAAAGAAGTATTTTCAACTTTTTTCAATTTTACCCCCGTGGGATATATATTCTACCCACTCACATTTGGAACTCTCCTGGGGTACCCTCACACATATTATTCCTTCATTTAGTGGATATTTTCACAAAAAAGTGAAATTTTCAAAAAATCCAGAAAATTGGCTGAAAACGACTAAATGTCAAGGACTCATTGGGCGAATCGCTCTGGAACTGAAATCAGAACGCTCACTCACATTTCCCCTATCTGAAATTATGATAAACGCCGGAAAAATGACTAATTCCAAGAAAAAAATGTTTTCAACTTTTTTCAATTTTACCCCCGTGGGATATATATTCTACCCAAACACATTCGAAACTCTCCTGGGAAAGCCTCATACATATTATTCCTTCATTTAGTGGATATTTTCACAAAAAAGTGAAATTTTCAAAAAATCCAGAAAATTGCCTGAAAACGACTAAATATCAAGGACTCATTGGGCGAATCGCTCTGGAACTGAAATCTTAACGCTCACTGACATTTCCCCTATCTGAAAGTCTGATAAACGACAGAAAAATGACTAAGTCCAAGAAAAAAATGTTTTCAACTTTTTTCAATTTTACCCCCGTGGGATATATATTCTACCCACATACATTTGGAACTCTCATGGGGTACCCTCACAATTATTATTCCCTCATTTAGTGGATATTTTCACAAAAAAGAGAAATTTTCAAAAATCCCGAAAATTGGCTGAAAATGACTAAATATCAAGGACTCATTGGGCGAATCGCTCTGGAACTGAAATCGGAATGCTCACTCACATTTCCCCTATCTGAAAGTCTGATAAACGCGGGAAAAATGACTAAGTCCAAAAAAAAATTTTTTCAACTTTTTTCAATTTTACCCCCGTGGAATATATATTCTACCCACACACATTTGGAACTCTCCTGGGGTACCCTCACACATATTATTCCTTCATTTAGTGGATATTTTCACAAAAAAGTGAAATTTTCAAAAATCCAGAAAATTGGCTGAAAACGACTAAATATCAAGGACTCATTGGGCGAATCGCTCTGGAACTGAAATCGGAATGCTCACTGACATTTCCCCTATCTGAAAGTCTGATAAACGACAGAAAAATGACTAAGTCCAAGAAAAAAATGTTTTCAACTTTTTTCAATTTTACCCCCGTGGGATATATATTCTACCCACACACATTTGGAACACTCCTGGGGTACCCTCACACATATTATTCCTCATTTAGTGGATATTTTCACAAAATAGTGAAATTTTCAAAAATCCAAAATATTGGCTGAAAATGACTAAATATCAATGACTCATTGGGCGAATCGCTCTGGAACTGAAATCGGAACGCTCACTGACATTTCCCCTATCTGAAAGTCTGATAAACGACGGAAAAATGACTAAGTCCAAGAAAAAAATGTTTTAAACTTTTTTCAATTTTACCCCCGTGGGATATATATTCTACCCACATACATTTGGAACTCTCATGGGGTACCCTCACACATATTATTCCCTCATTTAGTGGATATTTTCACAAAAAAAGTGAAATTTTCAAAAATCCCGAAAGTTGGCAGAAAATGACTAAATATCAAGGATTCATTGGGCGAATCGCTCTGGAACTGAAATCGGAACGCTCACTGACATTTCCCCTATCTGAAAGTCTGATAAACGCTGGAAAAATGACTTAGTCCAAAAAAAAAAAAATTTCAACTTTTTTCAATTTTACCCCCGTGGGATATTTATTCTACCCACACACATTTGGAACTCTCCTGGGGTACCCTCACACATATTATTCCCTCATTTAGTGGATATTTTCACAAAAAAGTGAAATTTTCAAAAAATCCAGAAAATTGGCTGAAAAAGACTAAATATCAAGGACTCATTGGGCGAATCGCTCTGGAACTGAAATAAGAACGCTCACTGACATTTCCCCTATCTGAAAGTCTGATAAACGCCAGAAAAATGACTAAGTCCAAAAAAAAAAATTTTTCAACTTTTTTCAATTTTACCCCCGTGGGATATATATTTTACCCACACAAATTTGGAACTCTCCTGGGGTACTCTCACACATATTATTCCCTCATTTAGTGGATATTTTCACAAAAAAGTGAAATTTTCCAAAAATCCAGAAAATTGGCTGAAAACTACTAAATATCAAGTACTCATTGGGCGAATCGCTCTGGAACTGAAATCGGAACGCTCACTGACATTTCCCCTATCTGAAAGTCTGATAAACGCGGGAAAAATGACTAAGTCCAAGAAAGAAGTATTTTCAACTTTTTTCAATTTTACCCCCGTGGGATATATATTCTACCCACTCACATTTGGAACTCTCCTGGGGTACCCTCACACATATTATTCCTTCATTTAGTGGATATTTTCACAAAAAAGTGAAATTTTCAAAAAATCCAGAAAATTGGCTGAAAACGACTAAATGTCAAGGACTCATTGGGCGAATCGCTCTGGAACTGAAATCAGAATGCTCACTCACATTTCCCCTATCTGAAATTATGATAAACGCCGGAAAAATGACTAATTCCAAGAAAAAAATGTTTTCAACTTTTTTCAATTTTACCCCCGTGGGATATATATTCTACCCAAACACATTCGAAACTCTCCTGGGAAAGCCTCATACATATTATTCCTTCATTTAGTGGATATTTTCACAAAAAAGTGAAATTTTCAAAAAATCCAGAAAATTGCCTGAAAACGACTAAATATCAAGGACTCATTGGGCGAATCGCTCTGGAACTGAAATCTTAACGCTCACTGACATTTCCCCTATCTGAAAGTCTGATAAACGACAGAAAAATGACTAAGTCCAAGAAAAAAATGTTTTCAACTTTTTTCAATTTTACCCCCGTGGGATATATATTCTACCCACATACATTTGGAACTCTCATGGGGTACCCTCACACATATTATTCCCTCATTTAGTGGATATTTTCACAAAAAAGAGAAATTTTCAAAAATCCCGAAAATTGGCTGAAAATGACTAAATATCAAGGACTCATTGGGCGAATCGCTCTGGAACTGAAATCGGAACGCTCACTCACATTTCCCCTATCTGAAAGTCTGATAAACGCGGGAAAAATGACTAAGTCCAAAAAAAAATTTTTTCAACTTTTTTCAATTTTACCCCCGTGGAATATATATTCTACCCACACACATTTGGAACTCTCCTGGGGTACCCTCACACATATTATTCCTTCATTTAGTGGATATTTTCACAAAAAAGTGAAATTTTCAAAAATCCAGAAAATTGGCTGAAAACGACTAAATATCAAGGACTCATTGGGCGAATCGCTCTGGAACTGAAATCGGAATGCTCACTGACATTTCCCCTATCTGAAAGTCTGATAAACGACAGAAAAATGACTAAGTCCAAGAAAAAAATGTTTTCAACTTTTTTCAATTTTACCCCCGTGGGATATATATTCTACCCACACACATTTGGAACACTCCTGGGGTACCCTCACACATATTATTCCTCATTTAGTGGATATTTTCACAAAATAGTGAAATTTTCAAAAATCCAAAATATTGGCTGAAAATGACTAAATATCAATGACTCATTGGGCGAATGGCTCTGGAACTGAAATCGGAACGCTCACTGACATTTCCCCTATCTGAAAGTCTGATAAACGCTGAAAAAATGACTTAGTCCAAAAAAAAAAAAATTTCAACTTTTTTCAATTTTACCCCCGTGGGATATATATTCTACCCACACACATTTGGAACTCTCCTGGGGTACCCTCACACATATTATTCCCTCATTTAGTGGATATTTTCACAAAAAAGTGAAATTTTCAAAAAATCCAGAAAATTGGCTGAAAAAGACTAAATATCAAGGACTCATTGGGCGAATCGCTCTGGAACTGAAATAAGAACGCTCACTGACATTTCCCCTATCTGAAAGTCTGATAAACGCCGGAAAAATGACTAAGTCCAAGAAAAAAATGTTTTCAACTTTTCTCAATTTTACCCCCGTGGGATATATATTCTACCCACACACATTCGAAACTCTCCTGGGGAAGCCTCACACATATTATTCCTTCATTTAGTGGATATTTTCACAAAAAAGTGAAATTTTCAAAAAATCCAGAAAATTGGCTGAAAACGACTAAATATCAAGGACTCATTGGGCGAATCGCTCTGGAACTGAAATCGGTACGCTCACTGACATTTCCCCTATCTGAAAGTCTGATAAACGACGGAAAAATGACTAAGTCCAAGAAAAAAATGTTTTCAACTTTCTTCAATTTTACCCCCGTGGGATATATATTCTACCCACTCACATTTGGAACACTCCTGGGGTACCCTCACACATATTATTCCCTCATTTAGTGGATATTTTCACAAAAAAGTGAAATTTTCCAAAAATCCAGAAAATTGGCTGAAAACTACTAAATATCAAGGACTCATTGGGCGAATCGCTCTGGAACTGAAATCGGAATGCTCACTGACATTTCCCCTATCTGAAAGTCTGATAAACGCGGGAAAAATGACTAAGTCCAAAAAAAAATATTTTTAAACTTTTTCAATTTTACCCCCGTGGGATATATATTCTACCCACACACATTTGGAACTCTCCTGGGGTACCCTCACACATATTATTCCCTCATTTAGTGGACATTTTCACAAAAAAGTGAAATTTTCAAAAAATCCAGAAAATTGGCTGAAAACGACTAAATATCAATGACTCATTGGGCGAATCGCTCTGGAACTGAAATCGGAACGCTCACTGACATTTCCCCTATCTGAAAGTCTGATAAACGACGGAAAAATGACTAAGTCCAAGAAAAAAATGTTTTAAACTTTTTTCAATTTTACCCCCGTGGGATATATATTCTACCCACATACATTTGGAACTCTCATGGGGTACCCTCACACATATTATTCCCTCATTTAGTGGATATTTTCACAAAAAAGTGAAATTTTCAAAAATCCCGAAAGTTGGCAGAAAATGACTAAATATCAAGGACTCATTGGGCGAATCGCTCTGGAACTGAAATCGGAACGCTCACTGACATTTCCCCTATCTGAAAGTCTGATAAACGCTGGAAAAATGACTTAGTCCAAAAAAAAAAAAATTTCAACTTTTTTCAATTTTACCCCCGTGGGATATATATTCTACCCACACACATTTGGAACTCTCCTGGGGTACCCTCACACATATTATTCCCTCATTTAGTGGATATTTTCACAAAAAAGTGAAATTTTCAAAAAATCCAGAAAATTGGCTGAAAAAGACAAAATATCAAGGACTCATTGGGCGAATCGCTCTGGAACTGAAATAAGAACGCTCACTGACATTTCCCCTATCTGAAAGTCTGATAAACGCCGGAAAAATGACTAAGTCCAAGAAAAAAATGTTTTCAACTTTTTTCAATTTTACCCCCATGGGATATATATTCTACCCACACACATTCGAAACTCTCCTGGGGAAGCCTCACACATAGTATTCCTTCATTTAGTGGATATTTTCACAAAAAAGTGAAATTTTCAAAAAATCCAGAAAATTGGCTGAAAACGACTAAATATCAAGGACTCATTGGGCGAATCGCTCTGGAACTGAAATCGGAACGCTCACTGACATTTCCCCTATCTGAAAGTCTGATAAACGACGGAAAAATGACTAAGTCCAAGAAAAAAATGTTTTCAACTTTTTTCAATTTTACCCCCGTGGGATATATATTCTACCCACTCACATTTGGAACACTCCTGGGGTTCCCTCACACATATTATTCCCTCATTTAGTGGATATTTTCACAAAAAAGTGAAATTTTCCAAAAATCCAGAAAATTGGCTGAAAATGACTAAATATCAAGGACTCATTGGGCGAATCGCTCTGGAACTGAAATCGGAACGCTCACTGACATTTCCCCTATCTGAAATTCTGATAAACGCTGGAAAAATGACTTAGTCCAAGAAAAAAAAATTTTCAACTTTTTTCAATTTTACCCCCGTGGGATATATATTCTACCCACACACATTTGGAACTCTCCTGGGGTACCCTCACACATATTATTCCCTCATTTAGTGGATATTTTCACAAAAAAGTGAAATTTTCAAAAAATCCAGAAAATTGGCTGAAAAAGACTAAATATCAAGGACTCATTGGGCGAATCGCTCTGGAACTGAAATAAGAACGCTCACTGACATTTCCCCTATCTGAAAGTCTGATAAACGCCGGAAAAATGACTAAGTCCAAGAAAAAAATGTTTTCAACTTTTTTCAATTTTACCCCCGTGGGATATATATTCTACCCACATACATTTGGAACTCTCCTGGGGTACACTCACACATATTATTCCCTCATTTAGTGGATATTTTCACAAAAAAGTGAAATTTTCAAAAAATCCAGAAAATTGGCTGAAAACGACTAAATATCAAGGACTCATTGGGCGAATCGCTCTGGAACTGAAATCGGAATGCTCACTGACATTTCCCCTATCTGAAAGTCTGATAAACGCCGGAAAAATAACTCAGTCCAAAAAAAAAAAAATTTCAACTTTTTTCAATTTTACCCCCGTGGGATATATATTCTACCCACACACATTTGGAACTCTCCTGGGGTACCCTCACACATATTATTCCCTCATTTAGTGGATATTTTCACAAAAAAGTGAAATTTTCAAAAATCCCGAAAATTGGCTGAAAATGACAAAATATCAAGGGCTAATTGGGCGAATCGCTCTGGAACTGAAATCGGAACGCTCACTGACATTTCCCCTATCTGAAAGTCTGATAAATGCCGG
The DNA here is from genome assembly GCF_046119375.1 of Phyllobates terribilis. Taxonomy (NCBI): domain Eukaryota; kingdom Metazoa; phylum Chordata; class Amphibia; order Anura; family Dendrobatidae; genus Phyllobates; species Phyllobates terribilis. Next base: position 1,629,174 of record NW_027362993.1, read on the forward strand.
AAAAATGACTAAGTCCAAAAAAAAATATTTTTAAACTTTTTTCAATTTTACCCCCATGGGATATATATTCTACCCACACACATTTGGAACTCTCCTGGGGTACCCTCACACATATTATTCCCTCATTTAGTGGATATTTTCACAAAAAAGTGAAATTTTCAAAAATTCCGAAAATTGGCTGAAAACGACTACATATCAAGGACTCATTGGGCGAATCGCTCTGGAACTGAAATCGGAACGCTCACTGACATTTCCCCTATCTGAAAGTCTGATAAACGCTGGAAAAATGACTTAGTCCAAGAAAAAAATGTTTTCAACTTTTTTCAATTTTACCCCCGTGGGATATATATTCTACCCACACACATTCGAAACTCTCCTGGGGAAGCCTCACACATATTATTCCTTCATTTAGTGGATATTTTCACAAAAAAGTGAAATTTTCAAAAAATCCAGAAAATTGGCTGAAAACGACTAATTATCAAGGACTCATTGGGCGAATCGCTCTGGAACTGAAATCGGAACGCTCACTGACATTTCCCCTATCTGAAAGTCTGATAAACGACCGAAAAATGACTAAGTCCAAGAAAAAAATGTTTTCAACTTTTTTCAATTTTACCCCCGTGGGATATATATTCTACCCGCATACATTTGGAACTCTCCTGGGGTACACTCACACATATTATTCCCTCATTTAGTGAATATTTTCACAAAAAAGTGAAATTTTCAAAAAATCCAGAAAATTGGCTGAAAACGACTAAATATCAAGGACTCATTGGGCGAATCGCTCTGGAACTGAAATCGGAATGCTCACTGACATTTCCCCTATCTGAAAGTCTGATAAACGCCGGAAAAATGACAGTCCAAAAAAAAAAAAATTTCAACTTTTTTCAATTTTACCCCCGTGGAATATATATTCTACCCACACACATTTGGAACTCTCCTGGGGTACCCTCACACATATTATTCCCTCATTTAGTGGATATTTTCACAAAAAAGTGAAATTTTCAAAAATCCCGAAAATTGGCTGAAAACGACTACATATCAAGGACTCATTGGGCAAATCGCTCTGGAACTGAAATCGGAACGCTCACTGACATTTCCCCTATCTGAAAGTCTGATAAACGACGGAAAAATGACTAAGTCCAAGAAAAAAATGTTTTAAACTTTTTTCAATTTTACCTCCGTGGGATATATATTCTACCCACACACATTTGGAACTCTCCTGGGGTACCCTCACACATATCATTCCCTCATTTAGTGGATATTTTCACAAAAAAGTGAAATTTTCAAAAAATCCAGAAAATTGGCTGAAAACGACTAAATATCAAGGACTCATTGGGCGAATCGCTCTGGAACTGAAATCGGAACGCTCACTGACATTTCCCCTATCTGAAAGTCTAATAAACGATGGAAAAATGGCTAAGTCCAAAAAAAAATTTTTTTCAACTTTTTTCAATTTTACCCCCGTGGGATAAATATTCTACCCACACACATTTGGAACTCTCCTGGGATACCCTCACACATATTATTCCCTCATTTAGTGGATATTTTCACAAAAAAGTGAAATTTTCAAAAAATCCAGAAAATTGGCTGAAAACGACTAAATATCAAGGACTCATTGGGCGAATCGCTCTGGAACTGAAATCGGAATGCTCACTGACACTTCCCCTATCTGAAAGTCTGATAAACGCCGGAAAAATGACTAAGTCCCAAAAAAAAAATTTTTCTACTTTTTTCAATTTTACCCCCGTGGGATATATATTCTACCCACACATACTTGGAACTCTCCTGGGGTACCCTCACAAATATTATTCCCTCATTTAGTGGATATTTTCACAAAAAAGTGAAATTTTCTAAAATCCAGAAAATTGTCTGAAAACGACTAAATATCAAGGACTCATTGGGCGAATCGCTCTGGAACTGAAATCGGAATGCTCACTCACATTTCCCCTATCTGAAAGTCTGATAAACGCCGGAAAAATGACTAATTCCAAAAAAAAATTTTTTTCAACTTTTTTCAATTTTACCCCCGTGGGATAAATATTCTACCCACAAACATTTGGAACTCTCCTGGGATACCCTCACACATATTATTCCCTCATTTAGTGGATATTTTCACAAAAAAGTGAAATTTTCAAAAATCCAGAAAATTGGCTGAAAACGATTAAATATCAAGGACTCATTGGGCGAATCGCTCTGGAACTGAAATCGGAATGCTCACTGACATTTGCCCTATCTGAAAGTCTGATAAACGCCGGAAAAATGACTAAGTCCAGGAAAAAAGTGTTTTAAAACTTTTTTCAATTTTACCCCCGTGGGATATATATTCTACCCACACACATTTGGAACTCTCCTGGGGTACCCTCACACATATTATTCCCTCATTAAGTGGATATTTTCACAAAAAACTGAAATTTTCAAAAATCCAGAAAATTGGCTGAAAATGACTAAATATCAAGGACTCATTGGGCGAATCGCTCTGGAACTGAAATCGGAACGCTCACTGACATTTGAACTATCTGAAAGTCTGATAAACGCCGGAAAAATGACTAAGTCCAAGAAAAAAGTGTTTTCAACTTCTTTCAATTTTACCCCCGTGGGATATATATTCTACCCACTCACAATTGGAACTCTCCTGGGGTACCCTCACAAATATTATTCCCTCATTTAGTGGATATTTTCACAAAAAAAGTGAAATTTTCAAAAAATCCAGAAAATTGGCTGAAAATGACTAAATATCAAGGACTCATTGGGCGAATCGCTCTGGAACTGAAATCGGAACGCTCACTGACATTTGCCCTATCTGAAAGTCTGATAAACGCCGGAAAAATGACTAAGTCCAAAGAAAATTTTTTTTCAACTTTTTTCAATTTTACCCCCGTGGGATATATATTCTATCCACACACATTTGGAACTCTCCTGGGGTACCCTCACACATATTATTCCCTCATTTAGTGGATATTTTCACAAAAAAGTGAAATTTTCAAAAAATCCAGAAAATTAGCTGAAAACGACTAAATATCAAGGACTCATTGGGCGAATCGCTCTGGAACTGAAATCGGAACGCTCACTGACATTTCCCCTATCTGAAAGTCTGATAAACGACGGAAAAATAACTAAGTCCAAGAAAAAAATGTTTTTAACTTTTTTCAATTTTACCCCCGTGGGATATATATTCTACCCACATACATTTGGAACTCTCCTGGGGTACACTCACACATATTATTCCCTCATTTAGTGGATATTTTCACAAAAAAGAGAAATTTTCAAAAAATCCAGAAAATTGGCTGAAAACGACTAAATATCAAGGACTCATTGGGCGAATCGCTCTGGAACTGAAATCGGAATGCTCACTGACATTTCCCCTATCTGAAAGTCTGATAAACGCCGGAAAAATGACTCAGTCCAAAAAAAAAAAAATTTCAACTTTTTTCAATTTTACCCCCGTGGAATATATATTCTACCCAAACACATTTGGAACTCTCCTGGGGTACCCTCACACATATTATTCCCTCATTTAGTGGACATTTTCACAAAAAAGTGAAATTTTCAAAATTACAGAAAATTGTCTGAAAACGACTAAATATCAAGGACTCATTGGGTGAATCGCTCTGGAACTGAAATCGGAACGCTCACTGACATTTCCCCTATCTGAAAGTCTGATAAACGACGGAAAAATGACTAAGTCCAAGAAAAAAATGTTTTAAACTTTTTTCAATTTTACCCCCGTGGGATATATATTCTACCCACACACATTTGGAACTCTCCTGGGGTACCCTCACACATATTATTCCCTCATTTAGTGAATATTTTCACAAAAAAGTGAAATTTTCAAAAAATCCAGAAAATTGGCTGAAAACGACTAATTATTAAGGACTCATTGGGTGAATCGCTCTGGAACTGAAATCGGAACGCTCACTGACATTTCCCCTATCTGAAAGTCTGATAAACGACGGAAAAATGACTAAGTCCAAGAAAAAAATGTTTTAAACTTTTTTCAATTTTACCCCCGTGGGATATATATTCTACCCACATACATTTGGAACTCTCATGGGGTACCCTCACACATATTATTCCCTCATTTAGTGGATATTTTCACAAAAAAGTGAAATTTTCAAAAATCCCGAAAATTGGCAGAAAATGACTAAATATCAAGGACTCATTGGGCGAATCGCTCTGGAACTGAAATCGGAACGCTCACTGACATTTCCCCTATCTGAAAGTCTGATAAATGCCGGAAAAATGACTAAGTCCCAAAAAAAATATTTTTCTACTTTTTTCAATTTTACCCCCGTGGGATATATATTCTACCCACACATACTTGGAACTCTCCTGGGGTACCCTCACACATATTATTCCCTCATTTAGTGGATATTTTCACAAAAAAGTGAAATTTTCTAAAATCCAGAAAATTGTCTGAAAACGACTAAATATCAAGGACTCATTGGGCGAATCGCTCTGGAACTGAAATCGGAATGCTCACTCACATTTCCCCTATCTGAAAGTCTGCTAAACGCCGTAAAAATGACTAATTCCAAAAAAAAATTTTTTTCAACTTTTTTCAATTTTACCCCCGTGGGATAAATATTCTACCCACAAACATTTGGAACTCTCCTGGGATACCCTCACACATATTATTCCCTCATTTAGTGGATATTTTCACAAAAAAGTGAAATTTTCAAAAATCCAGAAAATTGGCTGAAAACGATTAAATATCAAGGACTCATTGGGCGAATCGCTCTGGAACTGAAATCGGAATGCTCACTGACATTTGCCCTATCTGAAAGTCTGATAAACGCCGGAAAAATGACTAAGTCCAGGAAAAAAGTGTTTTAAAACTTTTTTCAATTTTACCCCCGTGGGATATATATTCTACCCACACACATTTGGAACTCTCCTGGGGTACCCTCACACATATTATTCCCTCATTAAGTGGATATTTTCACAAAAAACTGAAATTTTCAAAAATCCAGAAAATTGGCTGAAAACGACTAAATATCAAGGACTCATTGGGCGAATTGCTCTGGAACTGAAATCGGAACGCTCACTGACATTTGCCCTATCTGAAAGTCTGATAAACGCCGGAAAAATGACTAAGTCCAAAAAAAAAAATATTTCAACTTTTTTCAATTTTACCCCCGTGGGATATATATTCTACCCACACACATCTGGAACTCTCCTGGGGTACCCTCACACATATTATTCCCTCATTTAGTGGATATTTTCACAAAAAAGTGAAATTTTCAAAAAATCCAGAAAATTGGCTGAAAACGACTAAATATCAAGGACTCATTGGGCGAATCGCTCTGGAACTGAAATCGGAACGCTCACTGACATTTGCCCTATCTGAAAGTCTGATAAACGCCGGAAAAATGACTAAGTCCAAAAAAAAAAATATTTCAACTTTTTTCAATTTTACCCCCGTGGGATATATATTCTACCCACTCACAATTGGAACTCTCCTGGGGTACCCTCACAAATATTATTCCCTCATTTAGTGGATATTTTCACAAAAAAAGTGAAATTTTCAAAAAATCCAGAAAATTGGCTGAAAATGACTAAATATCAAGGACTCATTGGGCGAATCGCTCTGGAACTGAAATCGGAACGCTCACTGACATTTGCCCTATCTGAAAGTCTGATAAACGCCGGAAAAATGACTAAGTCCAAAGAAAATTTTTTTTCAACTTTTTTCAATTTTACCCCCGTGGGATATATATTCTATCCACACACATTTGGAACTCTCCTGGGGTACCCTCACACATATTATTCCCTCATTTAGTGGATATTTTCACAAAAAAGTGAAATTTTCAAAAAATCCAGAAAATTAGCTGAAAACGACTAAATATCAAGGACTCATTGGGCGAATCGCTCTGGAACTGAAATCGGAACGCTCACTGACATTTCCCCTATCTGAAAGTCTGATAAACGACGGAAAAATAACTAAGTCCAAGAAAAAAATGTTTTTAACTTTTTTCAATTTTACCCCCGTGGGATATATATTCTACCCACATACATTTGGAACTCTCCTGGGGTACACTCACACATATTATTCCCTCATTTAGTGGATATTTTCACAAAAAAGAGAAATTTTCAAAAAATCCAGAAAATTGGCTGAAAACGACTAAATATCAAGGACTCATTGGGCGAATCGCTCTGGAACTGAAATCGGAATGCTCACTGACATTTGCCCTATCTGAAAGTCTGATAAACGCCGGAAAAATGACTAAGTCCAAGAAAAAAGTGTTTTAAAACTTTTTTCAATTTTACCCCCGTGGGATATATATTCTACCCACACACATTTGGAACTCTCCTGGGGTACCCTCACACATATTATTCCCTCATTAAGTGGATATTTTCACAAAAAACTGAAATTTTCAAAAATCCAGAAAATTGGCTGAAAACGACTAAATATCAAGGACTCATTGGTCGAATCGCTCTGGAACTGAAATCGGAACGCTCACTGACATTTGCCCTATCTGAAAGTCTGATAAACGCCGGAAAAATGACTAAGTCCAAAAAAAAAAAATATTTCAACTTTTTTCAATTTTACCCCCGTGGGATATATATTCTACCCACACACATTTGGAACTCTCCTGGGGTACCCTCACACATATTATTCCCTCATTTAGTGGATATTTTCACAAAAAAGTGAAATTTTCAAAAAATCCAGAAAATTGGCTGAAAACGACTAAATATCAAGGACTCATTGGGCGAATCGCTCTGGAACTGAAATCGGAACGCTCACTGACATTTCCCTTATCTGAAAGTCTGATAAACGCCGGAAAAATGACTAAGTCCAAGAAAAAAGTGTTTTAAAACTTTTTTCAATTTTACCCCCGTGGGATATATATTCAACCCACACACATTTGGAACTCTCCTGGGGTACCCTCACACATATTATTCCCTCATTTAGTGGATATTTTCACAAAAAAGTGAAATTTTCAAAAATCCAGAAAATTGGCTGAAAACGACTAAATATCAAGGACTCATTGGGCGAATCGCTCTGGAACTGAAATCGGAATGCTAACTCACATTTCCCCTATCTGAAAGTCTGATAAACGCCGGAAAAATGACTAAGTCCAAGAAAAAAGTGTTTTCAACTTTTTTCAATTTTACCCCCGTGGGATATATATTCTACCCACACACATTTGGAACTCTCCTGGGGTACCCTCACACATATTAATCCCTCATTTAGTGGAAATTTTCACAAAAAAGTGAAATTTTCAAAAATCCAGAAAATTGGCTAAAAAAATGAATAAATATCAAAGACTCATTGGGCGAATCGCTCTGGAATTGAAATCGGAACGCTCACTGACATTTCCCCTATCTGAAAGTCTGATAAACGCCGGAAAAATGACTAAGTCCAAAAAAAAAATTTTTTCAACTTTTTTCAATTTTACCCCCGTGGAATATATATTCTACCCACACACATTTGGAACTCTCCTGGGGTACCCTCACACATATTATTCCCTCATTTAGTGGATATTTTCACAAAAATGTGAAATTTTCAAAAATCCAGAAAATTGGCTGAAAACGACTAAATATCAAGGACTCATTGGTCGAATCGCTCTGGAACTGAAATCAGAATGCTCACTGACATTTGCCCTATCTGAAAGTCTGATAAACGCCGGAAAAATGACTAAGTCCAAAAAAAAATATTTTTCAACTTTTTTCAATTTTACCCCCGTGGGATATATATTCTACCCACACACATTTGGAACTCTCCTGGGGTACCCTCACACATATTATTCCCTCATTTAGTGGATATTTTCACAAAAAAGTGAAATTTTCAAAAATACAAAATATTGGCTGAAAACGACTAAATATCAAGGACTCATTGGGCGAATCGCTCTGGAACTGAGATCGGAATGCTCACTGACATTTCCCCTATCTGAAAGTCTGATAAACGCCGGAAAAATGACTAAGTCCAAAAAAAAAAAATTTTCAACTTTTTTCAATTTTACCCCCGTGGGATATATATTCTACCCACACACATTTGGAACTCTCCTGGGGTACCCTCACACATATTATTCCCTCATTTAGTGGATATTTTCACAAAAAAGTGAAATTTTCAAAAATCCAGAAAATTGTCTGAAAATGACTAAATATCAAGGACTCATTGGGCGAATCGCTCTGGAATTGAAATCGGAACGCTCACTGACATTTCCCCTATCTGAAAGTCTGATAAACGCCGGAAAAATTACTAAGTCCAAAAAAAAAATTTTTTCTACTTTTTTCAATTTTACCCCCGTGGGATATTTATTCTTCCCACACACATTTGGAACTCTCCTGGGGTACCCTCACGCATATTATTCCCTCATTTAGTGGATATTTTTACAAAAAAGTGAAATTTTCAAAAATCCAGAAAATTGGCTGAAAACGACTAAATAACAAGGACTCATTGGGCGAATCGCTCTGGAACTGAAATCGGAACGCTCACTGACATTCGCCCTATCTGAAAGTCTGATAAACGCCGGAAAAATGACTAAGTCCAAAAAAAAAATGTTTCTACTTTTTTCAATTTTACCCCCGTGGGATATATATTCTACCCACACACATTTGGAACTCTCCTGGGGTACCCTCACACATATTATTCCCTCATTTAGTGGATATTTTCACAAAAAAGTGAAATTTTCAAAAATCCAAAATATTGGCTGAAAACGACTAAATATCGAGGACTAATTGCGCGAATCGCTCTGGAACTGAAATCGGAACGCTCACTGACATTTCCCCTATCTTAAAGTCTGATAAACGCCAGAAAAATGACTAAGTCCAAAAAAAAATGTTTTCAACTTTTTTCAATTTTACCCCCGAGGGATATATATTCTACCGACACACATTTGGAACTCTCCTGGGGTACCCTCACACATATTATTCCCTCATTTAGTGGATATTTTCACAAAAAAGTGAAATTTTCAAAAATCCAAGATGTTGGCTGAAAACGACTAAATATCGAGGACTCATTGGGCGAATCGCTCTGGAACTGAAATCGGAACGCTCACTGACATTTCCCCTATCTGAAAGTCTGATAAATGCCGGAAAAATGACGACGTCCAAAAAAAAATTTTTTTCAACTTTTTTCCATTTTACACCCGTGGGATATATATTCTACCCACACACATTTGGAACTCTCCTGGGGCACCCTCACGCATATTATTCCATCATTTAGTGGATATTTTCACAAAAAAGTAAAATTTTCAAAAATCCAGAAAATTGGCTGAAAACGACTAAATATCAAGGACTCATTGGGCGAATCACTCTGGAACTGAAAACGGAACGCTCACTGACATTTACCCTATCTGAAAGTCTGATAAACGCCGGAAAAATGACTAAGTCCAAAAAAACATTTTTTTCAACTTTTTTCAATTTTACCCCTGTGGGATATATATTCTACCCACACACATTTGGAACTCTCCTGGGGTACCCTCACACATATTATTCCCTCATTTAGTGGATATTTTCACAAAAAAGTGAAATTTTCAAAAATCCAAAATATTGGCTGAAAACAACTAAATTTCAAGGACTCATTGGGCGAATCGTTCTGGAACTGAAATGGGAACGCTCACTGACATTTGCCCTTTCTGAAAGTCTGATAAAAGCCGGAAAAATGACTAAGTCCAAAAAAAAAAATGTTTTCAAGTTTTTTCAATTTTACCCCCGTGGGATATTTATTCTTCCCACACACATTTGGAACTCTCCTGGGGTACCCTCACGCATATTATTCCCTCATTTAGTGGATATTTTTACAAAAAAATGAAATTTTCAAAAATCCAGAAAATTGGCTGAAAACGACTAAATAACAAGGACTCATTGGGCGAATCGCTCTGGAACTGAAATCGGAACGCTCACTGACATTCGCCCTATCTGAAAGTGTGATAAAAGCCGGAAAAATGACTAAGTCCAAAAACAAAATGTTTTCAACTTTTTTCAATTTTACCCCCGAGGGATATATATTCTACCCACACACATTTGGAACTCTCCTGGGGTACCCTCACACATATTATTCCCTCATTTAGTGGATATTTTCACAAAAAGTAAAATTTTCAAAAATCCAGAAAATTGGCTGAAAACGACTAAATATCAAAGACTCATTGGGCGAATCGCTCTGGAACTGAAATCGGAACGCTCACTGACATTTCCCCTATCTTAAAGTCTGATAAACGCCAGAAAAATGACTAAGTCCAAAAAAAAATGTTTTCAACTTTTTTCAATTTTACCCCCGAGGGATATATATTCTACCCACACACATTTGGAACTCTCCTGGGGTACCCTCACACATATTATTCCCTCATTTAGTGGATATTTTCACAAAAAAGTGAAATTTTCAAAAATCCAAGATGTTGGCTGAAAACGACTAAATATCGAGGACTCATTGGGCGAATCGCTCTGGAACTGAAATCGGAATGCTCACTGACATTTCCCCTATCTGAAAGTCTGATAAATGCCGGAAAAATGACGACGTCCAAAAAAAAACTTTTTTCATCTTTTTTCAATTTTACACCCGTGGGATATATATTCTACCCACACACATTTGGAACTCTCCTGGGGCACCCTCACACATATTATTCCATCATTTAGTGGATATTTTCACAAAAAGTAAAATTTTCAAAAATCCAGAAAATTGGCTGAAAACGACTAAATATCAAAGACTCATTGGGCGAATCGCTCTGGAACTGAAATCGGAACGCTCACTGACATTTCCCCTATGTGAAAGTCTGATAAACGACGGAAAAATGACTAAGACCAAAAAAATATTTTTTTCAACTTTTTTCAATTTTAACCCCGTGGGATATATATTCTACCCACACACATTTGGAACTCTCCTGGGGTACCCTCACACATATTATTCCCTCATTTAGTGGATATTTTCACAAAAAAGTGAAATTTTAAAAAATCCAGAAAATTGGCTGAAAACGACTAAATAACAAGGACTCATTGGGCGAATCGCTCTGGAACTGAAATCGGAATGCTCACTGACATTCGCCCTATCTGAAAGTCTGATAAACGCCGGAAAAATGACTAAGTCCAAAAAAAAATTTTTCTACTTTTTTCAATTTTACCCCCGTGGGATATATATTCTTCCCACACACATTTGGAACTCTCCTGTGGTACCCTCACACATATTATTCCCTCATTTAGTGGATATTTTCACAAAAAAGTGAAGTTTTCAAAAATCCAGAAAATTGGCTGAAAACGACTAAATATCAAGGACTCATTGGGCGAATCGCTCTGGAACTGAAATCGGAACGCTCACTGACATTTCCCCTATCTGAAAGTCTGATAAACGCCGGAAAAATGACTAAGTCCAAAAAAAATTTTTTTTCAACTTTTTTCAATTTTACCCCCGTGGGATATATATTCTTCCCACACACATTTGGAACTCTCCTGGGGTACCCTCACACATAGTATTCCATCATTTAGTGGATATTTTCACAAAAAAGTGAAATTTTAAAAAATCCAGAAAATTGGCTGAAAACGACTAAATATCAAGGACTCATTGGGCGAATCGCTCTGGATCTGAAATCGGAACGCTCACTGACATTTCCCCTACCTGAAAGTCTGATAAACGCCGGAAAAATGACTAAGTCCAAAAAAAAAATTTTTATACTTTTTTCAATTTTACCCCCGTGGGATATATATTCTACCCACACACATTTGGAACTCTCCTGGGGTACCCTCACACATATTATTCCCTCATTTAGTGGATATTTTCACAAAAAAGTGAAATTTTCAAAAATCCAGAAAATTGGCTGAAAACGACTAAATATGAAGGACTCATTGGGGGAATCGCTCTGAAACTGAAATCGCAACGCTCACTGACATTTCCCCTATCTGAAAGTCTGATAAACGCCGGAAAAATAACGACGTCCAAAAAAAAATTTTTTTAAACTTTTTTCAATTTTACCCCCGTGGGATATATATTCTACCCACACACATTTGGAACTCTCCTGGGGTACCCTCACGCATATTATTCCATCATTTAGTGGATATTTTCACAAAAAAGTAAAATTTTCAAAAATCCAGAAAATTGGCTGAAAACGACTAAATATCAAGGACTCATTGGGCAAATCACTCTGGAACTGAAATCGGAACGCTCACTGACATTTGTCCTATCTGAAAGTCTGATAAACGCCAGAAAAATGACTAATTCCAAAAATAAATTTTTTTCAACTTTTTTCAATTTTACCCCCGTGGGATATATATTCTTCCCACACATATTTGGAACTCTCCTGTGGTACCCTCACACATATTATTCCCTCATTTAGTGGATATTTTCACAAAAAAGTGAAGTTTTCAAAAATCCAGAAAATTGGCTGAAAACGACTAAATATCAAGGACTCATTGGGCGAATCGCTCTGGAACTGAAATCGGAACGCTCACTGACATTTCCCCTATCTGAAAGTCTGATAAACGCCGGAAAAATGACTAAGTCCAAAAAAAATTTTTTTTCAACTTTTTTCAATTTTACCCCCGTGGGATATATATTCTTCCCACACACATTTGGAACTCTCCTGGGGTACCCTCACACATAGTATTCCATCATTTAGTGGATATTTTCACAAAAAAGTGAAATTTTAAAAAATCCAGAAAATTGGCTGAAAACGACTAAATATCAAGGACTCATTGGGCGAATCGCTCTGGATCTGAAATCGGAATGCTCACTGACATTTCCCCTACCTGAAAGTCTGATAAACGCCGGAAAAATGACTAAGTCCAAAAAAAAAATTTTTATACTTTTTTCAATTTTACCCCCGTGGGATATATATTCTACCCACACACATTTGGAACTCTCCTGGGGTAACCTCACACATATTATTCCCTCATTTAGTGGATATTTTCACAAAAAAGTGAAATTTTCAAAAATCCAAGATGTTGGCTGAAAACGACTAAATATCGAGGACTAATTGCGCGAATCGCTCTGGAACTGAAATCGGAACGCTCACTGACATTTCCCCTATCTTAAAGTCTGATAAACGCCAGAAAAATGACTAAGTCCAAAAAAAAATTTTTTCAACTTTTTTCAATTTTACCCCCGAGGGATATATATTCTACCCACACACATTTGGAACTCTCCTGGGGTACCCTCACGCATATTATTCCCTCATTAAGTGGATATTTTCACAAAAAGTAAAATTTTCAAAAATCCAGAAAATTGGCTGAAAACGACTAAATATCAAAGACTCATTGGGCGAATCGCTCTGGAACTGAAATCGGAACGCTCACTGACATTTCCCCTATCTTAAAGTCTGATAAACGCCAGAAAAATGAGAAAGTCCAAAAAAAAATTTTTTCAACTTTTTTCAATTTTACCCCCGAGGGATATATATTCTACCCACACACATTTGGAACTCTCCTGGGGTACCCTCACACATATTATTCCCTCATTTAGTGGATATTTTCACAAAAAAGTGAAATTTTAAAAAATCCAGAAAATTGGCTGAAAACGACTAAATATCAAGGACTCATTGGGCGAATCGCTCTGGAACTGAAATCGGAACGCTCACTGACATTTCCCCTATCTGAAAGTCTGATAAACGCCGAAAAAATTACTAAGTCCAAAAAAAAAAATTTTTCTACTTTTTTCAATTTTACCCCCGTGGGATATATATTCTACCCACACACATTTGGAACTCTCCTGGGGTACCCTCACACATATTATTCCCTCATTTAGTGGATATTTTCACAAAAAAGTGAAATTTTCAAAAATCCAGAAAATTGGCTGAAAACGACTAAATAACAAGGACTCATTGGGCGAATCGCTCTGGAACTGAAATCGGAATGCTCACTGACATTCGCCCTATCTGAAAGTCTGATAAACGCCGGAAAAATGACTAAGTCCAAAAAAAAATTTTTCTACTTTTTTCAATTTTACCCCCGTGGGATATATATTCTACCCACACACATTTGGAACTCTCCTGGGGTACCCTCACACATATTATTCCCTCATTTAGTGGATATTTTCACAAAAAAGTGAAATTTTCAAAAATCCAGAAAATTGGCTGAAAACGACTAAATATGAAGGACTCATTGGGGGAATCGCTCTGAAACTGAAATCGCAACGCTCACTGACATTTCCCCTATCTGAAAGTCTGATAAACGCCGGAAAAATAACGACGTCCAAAAAAAAATTTTTTTAAACTTTTTTCAATTTTACCCCCGTGGGATATATATTCTACCCACACACATTTGGAACTCTCCTGGGGTACCCTCACGCATATTATTCCATCATTTAGTGGATATTTTCACAAAAAAGTAAAATTTTCAAAAATCCAGAAAATTGGCTGAAAACGACTAAATATCAAGGACTCATTGGGCAAATCACTCTGGAACTGAAATTGGAACACTCACTGACATTTGTCCTATCTGAAAGTCTGATAAACGCCAGAAAAATGACTAATTCCAAAAATAAATTTTTTTCAACTTTTTTCAATTTTACCCCCGTGGGATATATATTCTTCCCACACACATTTGGAACTCTCCTGTGGTACCCTCACACATATTATTCCCTCATTTAGTAGATATTTTCACAAAAAAGTGAAATTTTCAAAAATCCAGAAAATTGGCTGAAAACGACTAAATATCAAGGACTCATTGGGCGAATCGCTCTGGAACTGAAATCGGAACGCTCACTGACATTTCCCCTATCTGAAAGTCTGATAAACGGCGGAAAAATGACTAAGTCCAAAAAAAATTTTTTTTCAACTTTTTTCAATTTTACCCCCGTGGGATATATATTCTTCCCACACACATTTGGAACTCTCCTGGGGTACCCTCACACATAGTATTCCATCATTTAGTGGATATTTTCACAAAAAAGTGAAATTTTAAAAAATCCAGAAAATTGGCTGAAAACGACTAAATATCAAGGACTCATTGGGCGAATCGCTCTGGATCTGAAATCGGAACGCTCACTGACATTTCCCCTACCTGAAAGTCTGATAAACGCCGGAAAAATGACTAAGTCAAAAAAAAAAAATTTTATACTTTTTTCAATTTTACCCCCGTGGGATATATATTCTACCCACACACATTTGGAACTCTCCTGGGGTACCCTCACACATATTATTCCCTCATTTAGTGGATATTTTTACAAAAAAGTGAAATTTTCAAAAATCCAGAAAATTGGCTTAAAACGACTAAATATCAAGGACTCATTGGGCGAATCACTCTGGAACTGAAATCGGAACGCTCACTGACATTTCCCCTATCTGAAAGTCTGATAAACGCCGGAAAAATGACTACGTCCAAAAAAAAATGTTTTTCAACTTTTTTCAATTTTTACCCCCGTGGGATATATATTCTTCCCACACACATTTGGAACTCTCCTGGGGTACCCTCACACATATTATTTCCTCATTTAGTGGATATTTTCACAAAAAAGTGAAATTTTCAAAAATCCAAATTATTGGCTGAAAACGACTAAATATCGAGGACTCATTGCGCGAATCGCTCTGGAACTGAAATCGGAACGCTCACTGACATTTCCCCTATCTGAAAGTCTGATAAACGCCAGAAAAATGACTAAGTCCAAAAAAAAATTTTTTCAACTTTTTTCAATTTTACCCCCGTGGGATATATATTCTTCCCACACACATTTGGAACTCTCCTGGGGTACCCTCACACATATTATTCCCTCATTTAGTGGATATTTTCACAAAAAAGTGAAATTTTAAAAAATCCAGAAAATTGGCTAAAAATGACTAAATATCAAGGACTCATTGGGCGAATCGCTCTGGAACTGAAATCGGAACGCTCACTGACATTTCCCCTATCTGAAAATCTGATAAACGCCGGAAAAATGACTAAGTCCA
Source organism: Phyllobates terribilis (assembly GCF_046119375.1). Taxonomy (NCBI): domain Eukaryota; kingdom Metazoa; phylum Chordata; class Amphibia; order Anura; family Dendrobatidae; genus Phyllobates; species Phyllobates terribilis. The sequence goes on from NW_027362993.1 coordinate 1,644,989, forward strand.
AAAAAAAAATTTTTTCAACTTTTTTCAATTTTACCCCCGTGGGATATATATTCTTCCCACACACATTTGGAACACTCCAGGGGTACCCTCACACATATTATTCCCTCATTTAGTGGATATTTTCACAAAAAAGTGAAATTTTCAAAAATCCAGAAAATTGGCTGAAAACGACTAAATATCAAGGACTCATTGGGCGAATCGCTCTGAAACTGAAATCGGAACGCTCACTGACATTTCCCCTATCTGAAAGTCTGATAAACGCCGGAAAAATGACTAAGTCCAAAAAAAAATTTTTTTCAACTTTTTTCAATTTTACCCCCGTGGGATATATATTCTTCCCACACACATTTGGAACTCTCCTGGGGTACCCTCACACATATTATTCCCTCATTTAGTGGATATTTTCACAAAAAAGTGAAATTTTCAAAAATCCAGAAAATTGGCTGAAAACGACTAAATATCAAGGACTCATTGGGGGAATCGCTCTGAACCTGAAATCGCAACGCTCACTGACATTTCCCCTATCTGAAAGTCTGATAAACGCAGGAAAAATGACGACGTCCAAAAAAAAATTTTTTTCAACTTTTTTCAATTTTACCCCCGTGGGATATATATTCTACCCACACACATTTGGAACTCTCCTGGGGTACCCTCACGCATATTATTCCATCATTTAGTGGATGTTTTCACAAAAAAGTAAAATTTTCAAAAATCCAGAAAATTGGCTTAAAACGACTAAATATCAAGGACTCATTGGGCGAATCACTCTGGAACTGAAATCGGAACGCTCACTGACATTTGTCCTATCTGAAAGTCTGATAAACGCCAGAAAAATGACTAAGTCCAAAAATAAATTTTTTTCAACTTTTTTCAATTTTACCCCCGTGGGATATATATTCTTCCCACACACATTTGGAACTCCCCTGGGGTACCCTCACACATATTATTTCCTCATTTAGTGGATATTTTCACAAAAAAGTGAAATTTTCAAAAATCCAAATTATTGGCTGAAAACGACTAAATATCGAGGACTCATTGCGCGAATCGCTCTGGAACTGAAATCGGAACGCTCACTGACATTTCCCCTATCTGAAAGTCTGATAAACGCCAGAAAAATGACTAAGTCCAAAAAAAAATTTTTTCAACTTTTTTCAATTTTACCCCCGTGGGATATATATTCTTCCCACACACATTTGGAACTCTCCTGGGGTACCCTCACACATATTATTCCCTCATTTAGTGGATATTTTCACAAAAAAGTGAAATTTTCAAAAATCCAGAAAATTGGCTAAATATGACTAAATATCAAGGACTCATTGGGCGAATCGCTCTGGAACTGAAATCGGAACGCTCACTGACATTTCCCCTATCTGAAAGTCTGATAAATGCCGGAAAAATGACTAAGTCCAAAAATAAATTTTTTTCAACTTTTTTCAATTTTACCCTCGTGGGATATATATTCTTCCCACACACATTTGGAACTCTCCTGGGGTACCCTCACACATATTATTCCTTCATTTAGTGGATATTTTCACAAAAAAGTGAAATTTTCAAAAATCCAGAAAATTGGCTGAAAACGACTAAATATCAAGGACTCATTGGGCGAATCGCTCTGAAACTGAAATCGAAATGCTCACTGACATTTCCCCTATCTGAAAGTCTGATAAACGCCGGAAAAATGACTAAGTCCAAAAATAAATTTTTTTCAACTTTTTTCAATTTTACCCCCGTGGGATATATATTCTTCCCACACACATTTGGAACTCTCCAGGGGTACCCTCACACATATTATTCCCTCATTTAGTGGATATTTTCACAAAAAAGTGAAATTTTCAAAAATCCAGAAAATTGGCTGAAAACTACTAAATTTCAAGGACTCATTGGGCGAATCGCTCTGGAACTGAAATCGGAACGCTCACTGACAATTCCCCTATCTGAAAGTCTGATAAACGCCGGAAAAATGACTAAGACCAAAAATAAATTTTTTTCAACTTTTTTCAATTTTATCCCAGTGGGATATATATTCTTCCCACACACATTTGGAACTCTCCTGGGGTACCCTCGCACATATTATTCCTTCATTTAGTGAATATTTTCACAAAAAAGTGAAATTTTCAAAAATCCAGAAAATTGGCTGAAAACGACTAAATATCAAGGACTCATTGGGCGAATCGCTCTGAAACTGAAATCGAAACGCTCACTGACATTTCCCCTATCTGAAAGTCTGATAAACGCCGGAAAAATGACTAAGTCCAAAAATAAATTTTTTTCAACTTTTTTCAATTTTACCCCCGTGGGATATATATTCTTCCCACACACATTTGGAACTCTCCTGGTGTACCCTCACACATATTATTCCTTCATTTAGTGGATATTTTCACAAAAAAGTGAAATTTTCAAAAATCCAGAAAATTGTCTGAAAACGACTAAATATCAAGGACTCATTGGGCGAATCGCTCTGAAACTGAAATCGGAACGCTCACTGACATTTCCCCTATCTGAAAGTCTGATAAACGCTGGAAAAATGACTAAGTCCAAAAATAATTTTTTTTCAACTTTTTTCAATTTTACCCCCGTGGGATATATATTCTTCCCACACACATTTGGAACTCTCCTGGGGTACCCTCACACATATTATTCCCTCATTTAGTGGATATTTTCACAAAAAAGTGAAATTTTCAAAAATCCAGAAAATTGGCTGAAAACGACTAAATATCAAGGACTCATTGGGCGAATCGCTCTGGAACTGAAATCGGAACGCTCATTGACGTTTCCACTATCTGAAAGTCTGATAAACGCCGGAAACATGACTAAGACCAAAAATAAATTTTTTTCAACTTTTTTCAATTTTATCCCAGTGGGATATATATTCTTCCCACACACATTTGGAACTCTCCTGGGGTACCCTCACACATATTATTCCTTCATTTAGTGGATATTTTCACAAAAAAGTGAAATTTTCAAAAATCCAGAAAATTGGCTGAAAACGACTAAATATCAAGGACTCATTGGGCGAATCGCTCTGAAACTGAAATCGAAACGCTCACTGACATTTCCCCTATCTGAAAGTCTGATAAACGCCGGAAAAATGACTAAGTCCAAAAATAAATTTTTTTCAACTTTTTTCAATTTTACCCCCGTGGGATATATATTCTTCCCACACACATTTGGAACTCTCCTGGGGTACCCTCACACATATTATTCCCTCATTTAGTGGATATTTTCACAAAAAAGTGAAATTTTCAAAAATCCAGAAAATTGGCTGAAAACGACTAAATATCAAGGACTCATTGGGCGAATCGCTCTGGAACTGAAATCGGAACGCTCATTGACGTTTCCACTATCTGAAAGTCTGATAAACGCCGGAAAAATGACTAAGTCCAAAAATAATTTTTTTTCAACTTTTTTCAATTTTACCCCCGTGGGATATATATTCTTCCCACACACATTTGGAACTCTCCTGGGGTACCCTCACACATATTATTCCCTCATTTAGTGGATATTTTCACAAAAAAGTGAAATTTTCAAAAATCCAGAAAATTGGCTGAAAACGACTAAATATCAAGGACTCATTGGGCGAATCGCTCTGGAACTGAAATCGGAACGCTCATTGACGTTTCCACTATCTGAAAGTCTGATAAACGCCGGAAACATGACTAAGACCAAAAATAAATTTTTTTCAACTTTTTTCAATTTTATCCCAGTGGGATATATATTCTTCCCACACACATTTGGAACTCTCCTGGGGTACCCTCACACATATTATTCCTTCATTTAGTGGATATTTTCACAAAAAAGTGAAATTTTCAAAAATCCAGAAAATTGGCTGAAAACGACTAAATATCAAGGACTCATTGGGCGAATCGCTCTGAAACTGAAATCGAAACGCTCACTGACATTTCCCCTATCTGAAAGTCTGATAAACGCCGGAAAAATGACTAAGTCCAAAAATAAATTTTTTTCAACTTTTTTCAATTTTACCCCCGTGGGATATATATTCTTCCCACACACATTGGGAACTCTCCTGGGGTACCCTCACACATATTATTCCCTCATTTAGTGGATATTTTCACAAAAAAGTGAAATTTTCAAAAATCCAGAAAATTGGCTGAAAACTACTAAATATCAAGGACTCATTGGGCGAATCGCTCTGGAACTGAAATCGGAACGCTCATTGACGTTTCCACTGTCTGAAAGTCTGATAAACGCCGGAAACATGACTAAGACCAAAAATAAATTTTTTTCAACTTTTTTCAATTTTATCCCAGTGGGATATATATTCTTCCCACACACATTTGGAACTCTCCTGGGGTACCCTCACACATATTATTCCTTCATTTAGTGGATATTTTCACAAAAAAGTGAAATTTTCAAAAATCCAGAAAATTGGCTGAAAACGACTAAATATCAAGGACTCATTGGGCGAATCGCTCTGAAACTGAAATCGAAACGCTCACTGACATTTCCCCTATCTGAAAGTCTGATAAACGCCGGAAAAATGACTAAGTCCAAAAATAAATTTTTTTCAACTTTTTTCAATTTTACCCCCGTGGGATATATATTCTTCCCACACACATTTGGAACTCTCCTGGGGTACCCTCACACATATTATTCCCTCATTTAGTGGATATTTTCACAAAAAAGTGAAATTTTCAAAAATCCAGAAAATTGGCTGAAAACTACTAAATATCAAGGACTCATTGGGCGAATCGCTCTGGAACTGAAATCGGAACGCTCACTGACATTTCCCCTATCTGAAAGTCTGATAAACGCCGGAAAAATGACTAAGTCCAAAAAAAATTTTTTTTCAACTTTTTTCAATTTTACCCCCGTGGGATATATATTCTTCCCACACACATTTGGAACTCTCCTGGGGTACCCTCACACATATTATTCCCTCATTTAGTGGATATTTTCACAAAAAAGTGAAATTTTCAAAAATCCAGAAAATTGGCTGAAAACGACTAAATATCAAGGACTCATTGGGCGAATCGCTCTGGAACTGAAATCGGAACGCTCATTGACGTTTCCCCTATCTGAAAGTCTGATAAACGCCGGAAACATGAGTAAGACCAAAAATAAATTTTTTTCAACTTTTTTCAATTTTATCCCAGTGGGATATATATTCTTCCCACACACATTTGGAACTCTCCTGGGGTACCCTCACACATATTATTCCTTCATTTAGTGGATATTTTCACAAAAAAGTGAAATTTTCAAAAATCCAGAAAATTGGCTGAAAACGACTAAATATCAAGGACTCATTGGGCGAATCGCTCTGAAACTGAAATCGAAACGCTCACTGACATTTCCCCTATCTGAAAGTCTGATAAACGCCGGAAAAATGACTAAGTCCAAAAATAAATTTTTTTCAACTTTTTTCAATTTTACCCCCGTGGGATATATATTCTTCCCACACACATTTGGAACTCTCCTGGTGTACCCTCACACATATTATTCCTTCATTTAGTGGATATTTTCACAAAAAAGTGAAATTTTCAAAAATCCAGAAAATTGGCTGAAAACGACTAAATATCAAGGACTCATTGGACGAATCGCTCTGGAACTGAAATCGGAACGCTCACTGACATTCGCTCTATCTGAAAGTCTGATAAACGCCGGAAAAATGACTAATTCCAAAAAAAAAATGTTTCTACTTTTTTCAATTTTACCCCCGTGGGATATATATTCTACCCACACACATTTGGAACTCTCCTGGGGTACCCTCAAATATATTATTCCCTCATTTAGTGGATATTTTCACAAAAAAGTGAAATTTTAAAAAATCCAGAAAATTGGCTGAAAACGACTAAATATCAAGGACTCATTGGGCGAATCGCTCTGGAACTGAAATCGGAACGCTCACTGACATTTCCCCTATCTGAAAATCTGATAAACGCCGGAAAAATGACTAAGTCCAAAAATAAATTTTTTTCAACTTTTTTCAATTTTATCCCCGTGGGATATATATTCTTCCCACACACATTTGGAACTCTCCAGGGGTACCCTCACACATATTATTCCCTCATTTAGTGGATATTTTCACAAAAAAGTGAAATTTTCAAAAATCCAGAAAATTGGCTGAAAACGACTAAATATCAAGGACTCATTGGGCGAATCGCTCTGGAACTGAAATCGGAACGCTCACTGACATTTCCCCTATCTGAAAGTCTGATAAACGCCGGAAAAATGACTAAGTCCAAAAAAAATTTTTTTTCAACTTTTTTCAATTTTACCACCGTGGGATATATATTCTTCCCACACACATTTGGAACTCTCCTGGGGTACCCTCACACATATTATTCCCTCATTTAGTGGATATTTTCACAAAAAATTGAAATTTTCAAAAATCCAGAAAATTGGCTGAAAACGACTAAATATCAAGGACTCATTGGGCAAATCGCTCTGGAACTGAAATCGGAACGCTCACTGACAATTCCCCTATCTGAAAGTCTGATAAACGCTGGAAAAATGACTAAGACCAAAAATAAATTTTTTTCAACTTTTTTCAATTTTATCCCAGTGGGATATATATTCTTCCCACACACATTTGGAACTCTCCTGGGGTACCCTCACACATATTATTCCCTCATTTAGTGGATATTTTCACAAAAAAAGTGAAATTTTAAAAAATCCAGAAAATTGGCTGAAAACGACTAAATATCAAGGACTCATTGGGCGAATCGCTCTGGAACTGAAATCGGAACGCTCACTGACATTTCCCCTATCTGAAAATCTGATAAACGCCGGAAAAATGACTAAGTCCAAAAAAAAATTTTTTTCAACTTTTTTCAATTTTACCCCCGTGGGATATATATTCTTCCCACACACATTTGGAACTCTCCAGGGGTACCCTCACACATATTATTCCCTCATTTAGTGGATATTTTCACAAAAAAGTGAAATTTTAAAAAATCCAGAAAATTGGCTGAAAACTACTAAATATCAAGGACTCATTGGGCGAATCGCTCTGGAACTGAAATCGGAACGCTCACTGACATTTCCCCTATCTGAAAGTCTGATAAACGCCGGAAAAATGACTAAGTCCAAAAAAAAATTTTTTTCAACTTTTTTCAATTTTACCCCCGTGGGATATATATTCTTCCCACACACATTTGGAACTCTCCGGGGGTACCCTCACACATATTATTCCCTCATTTAGTGGATATTTTCACAAAAAAGTGAAATTTTCAAAAATCCAGAAAATTGGCTGAAAACGACTAAATATCAAGGACTCATTGGGCGAATCGCTCTGGAACTGAAATCGGAACGCTCACTGACAATTCCCCTATCTGAAAGTCTGATAAACGCCGGAAAAATGACTAAGACCAAAAATAAATTTTTTTCAACTTTTTTCAATTTTATCCCAGTGGGATATATATTCTTCCCACACACATTTGAAACTCTCCTGGGGTACCCTCACACATATTATTCCTTCATTTAGTGGATATTTTCACAAAAAAGTGAAATTTTCAAAAATCCAGAAAATTGGCTGAAAACGACTAAATATCAAGGACTCATTGGGCGAATCGCTCTGAAACTGACTTCGAAACGCTCACTGACATTTCCCCTATCTGAAAGTCTGATAAACGCCGGAAAAATGACTAAGTCCAAAAAAAATTTTTTTTAAACTTTTTTCAATTTTACCCCCGTGGGATATATATTCTTCCCACACACATTTGGAACTCTCCTGGGGTACCCTCACACATATTATTCCCTCATTTAGTGGATATTTTCACAAAAAAGTGAAATTTTCAAAAATCCAGAAAATTGGCTGAAAACGACTAAATATCAAGGACTCATTGGGCGAATCGCTCTGGAACTGAAATCGGAACGCTCATTGACGTTTCCCCTATCTGAAAGTCTGATAAACGCCGGAAACATGACTAAGACCAAAAATAAATTTTTTTCAACTTTTTTCAATTTTATCCCAGTGGGATATATATTCTTCCCACACACATTTGGAACTCTCCTGGGGTACCCTCACACATATTATTCCTTCATTTAGTGGATATTTTCACAAAAAAGTGAAATTTTCAAAAATCCAGAAAATTGGCTGAAAACGACTAAATATCAAGGACTCATTGGGCGAATCGCTCTGGAACTGAAATCGGAACGCTCATTGACGTTTCCCCTATCTGAAAGTCTGATAAACGCCGGAAACATGACTAAGACCAAAAATAAATTTTTTTCAACTTTTTTCAATTTTATCCCAGTGGGATATATATTCTTCCCACACACATTTGGAACTCTCCTGGGGTACCCTCACACATATTATTCCTTCATTTAGTGGATATTTTCACAAAAAAGTGAAATTTTCAAAAATCCAGAAAATTGGCTGAAAACGACTAAATATCAAGGACTCATTGGGCGAATCGCTCTGAAACTGAAATCGAAACGCTCACTGACATTTCCCCTATCTGAAAGTCTGATGAACGCCGGAAAAATGACTAAGTCCAAAAATAAATTTTTTTCAACTTTTTTCAATTTTACCCCCGTGGGATATATATTCTTCCCACACACATTTGGAACTCTCCTGGGGTACCCTCACACATATTATTCCCTCATTTAGTGGATATTTTCACAAAAAAGTGAAATTTTCAAAAATCCAGAAAATTGGCTGAAAACGACTAAATATCAAGGACTCATTGGGCGAATCGCTCTGGAACTGAAATCGGAACGCTCATTGACGTTTCCCCTATCTGAAAGTCTGATAAACGCCGGAAACATGACTAAGACCAAAAATAAATTTTTTTCAACTTTTTTCAATTTTATCCCAGTGGGATATATATTCTTCCCACACACATTTGGAACTCTCCTGGGGTACCCTCACACATATTATTCCTTCATTTAGTGGATATTTTCACAAAAAAGTGAAATTTTCAAAAATCCAGAAAATTGGCTGAAAACGACTGAATATCAAGGACTCATTGGGCGAATCGCTCTGAAACTGAAATCGAAATGCTCACTGACATTTCCCCTATCTGAAAGTCTGATAAACGCCGGAAAAATGACTAAGTCCAAAAATAAATTTTTTTCAACTTTTTTCAATTTTACCCCCGTGGGATATATATTCTTCTTACACACATTTGGAACTCTCCTGGTGTACCCTCACACATATTATTCCTTCATTTAGTGGATATTTTCACAAAAAAGTGAAATTTTCAAAAATCCAGAAAATTGGCTGAAAACTACTAAATATCAAGGACTCATTGGGCGAATCGCTCTGGAACTGAAATCGGAACGCTCACTGACATTTCCCCTATCTGAAAGTCTGATAAACGCCGGAAAAATGACTAAGTCCAAAAAAAATTTTTTTTCAACTTTTTTCAATTTTACCCCCGTGGGATATATATTCTTCCCACACACATTTGGAACTCTCCTGGGGTACCCTCACACATATTATTCCCTCATTTAGTGGATATTTTCACAAAAAAGTGAAATTTTCAAAAATCCAGAAAATTGGCTGAAAACGACTAAATATCAAGGACTCATTGGGCGAATCGCTCTGGAACTGAAATCGGAACGCTCATTGACGTTTCCCCTATCTGAAAGTCTGATAAACGCCGGAAACATGACTAAGACCAAAAATAATTTTTTTTCAACTTTTTTCAATTTTATCCCAGTGGGATATATATTCTTCCCACACACATTTGGAACTCTCCTGGGGTACCCTCACACATATTATTCCTTCATTTAGTGGATATTTTCACAAAAAAGTGAAATTTTCAAAAATCCAGAAAATTGGCTGAAAACGACTAAATATCAAGGACTCATTGGGCGAATCGCTCTGGAACTGAAATCGGAACGCTCATTGACGTTTCCCCTATCTGAAAGTCTGATAAACGCCGGAAACATGACTAAGACCAAAAATAAATTTTTTTCAACTTTTTTCAATTTTATCCCAGTGGGATATATATTCTTCCCACACACATTTGGAACTCTCCTGGGGTACCCTCACACATATTATTCCTTCATTTAGTGGATATTTTCACAAAAAAGTGAAATTTTCAAAAATCCAGAAAATTGGCTGAAAACGACTAAATATCAAGGACTCATTGGGCGAATCGCTCTGGAACTGAAATCGGAACGCTCATTGACGTTTCCCCTATCTGAAAGTCTGATAAACGCCGGAAACATGACTAAGACCAAAAATAAATTTTTTTCAACTTTTTTCAATTTTATCCCAGTGGGATATATATTCTTCCCACACACATTTGGAACTCTCCTGGGGTACCCTCACACATATTATTCCTTCATTTAGTGGATATTTTCACAAAAAAGTGAAATTTTCAAAAATCCAGAAAATTGGCTGAAAACGACTAAATATCAAGGACTCATTGGGCGAATCGCTCTGAAACTGAAATCGAAACGCTCACTGACATTTCCCCTATCTGAAAGTCTGATGAACGCCGGAAAAATGACTAAGTCCAAAAATAAATTTTTTTCAACTTTTTTCAATTTTACCCCCGTGGGATATATATTCTTCCCACACACATTTGGAACTCTCCTGGGGTACCCTCACACATATTATTCCCTCATTTAGTGGATATTTTCACAAAAAAGTGAAATTTTCAAAAATCCAGAAAATTGGCTGAAAACGACTAAATATCAAGGACTCATTGGGCGAATCGCTCTGGAACTGAAATCGGAACGCTCATTGACGTTTCCCCTATCTGAAAGTCTGATAAACGCCGGAAACATGACTAAGACCAAAAATAAATTTTTTTCAACTTTTTTCAATTTTATCCCAGTGGGATATATATTCTTCCCACACACATTTGGAACTCTCCTGGGGTACCCTCACACATATTATTCCTTCATTTAGTGGATATTTTCACAAAAAAGTGAAATTTTCAAAAATCCAGAAAATTGGCTGAAAACGACTGAATATCAAGGACTCATTGGGCGAATCGCTCTGAAACTGAAATCGAAATGCTCACTGACATTTCCCCTATCTGAAAGTCTGATAAACGCCGGAAAAATGACTAAGTCCAAAAATAAATTTTTTTCAACTTTTTTCAATTTTACCCCCGTGGGATATATATTCTTCTTACACACATTTGGAACTCTCCTGGTGTACCCTCACACATATTATTCCTTCATTTAGTGGATATTTTCACAAAAAAGTGAAATTTTCAAAAATCCAGAAAATTGGCTGAAAACTACTAAATATCAAGGACTCATTGGGCGAATCGCTCTGGAACTGAAATCGGAACGCTCACTGACATTTCCCCTATCTGAAAGTCTGATAAACGCCGGAAAAATGACTAAGTCCAAAAAAAATTTTTTTTCAACTTTTTTCAATTTTACCCCCGTGGGATATATATTCTTCCCACACACATTTGGAACTCTCCTGGGGTACCCTCACACATATTATTCCCTCATTTAGTGGATATTTTCACAAAAAAGTGAAATTTTCAAAAATCCAGAAAATTGGCTGAAAACGACTAAATATCAAGGACTCATTGGGCGAATCGCTCTGGAACTGAAATCGGAACGCTCATTGACGTTTCCCCTATCTGAAAGTCTGATAAACGCCGGAAACATGACTAAGACTAAAAATAATTTTTTTTCAACTTTTTTCAATTTTATCCCAGTGGGATATATATTCTTCCCACACACATTTGGAACTCTCCTGGGGTACCCTCACACATATTATTCCTTCATTTAGTGGATATTTTCACAAAAAAGTGAAATTTTCAAAAATCCAGAAAATTGGCTGAAAACGACTAAATATCAAGGACTCATTGGGCGAATCGCTCTGGAACTGAAATCGGAACGCTCACTGACATTCGCTCTATCTGAAAGTCTGATAAACGCCGGAAAAATGACTAATTCCAAAAAAAAAATGTTTCTACTTTTTTCAATTTTACCCCCGTGGGATATATATTCTACCCACACACATTTGGAACTCTCCTGGGGTACCCTCAAATATATTATTCCCTCATTTAGTGGATATTTTCACAAAAAAGTGAAATTTTAAAAAATCCAGAAAATTGGCTGAAAACGACTAAATATCAAGGACTCATTGGGCGAATCGCTCTGGAACTGAAATCGGAACGCTCACTGACATTTCCCCTATCTGAAAATCTGATAAACGCCGGAAAAATGACTAAGTCCAAAAATAAATTTTTTTCAACTTTTTTCAATTTTACCCCCGTGGGATATATATTCTTCCCACACACATTTGGAACTCTCCAGGGGTACCCTCACACATATTATTCCCTCATTTAGTGGATATTTTCACAAAAAAGTGAAATTTTCAAAAATCCAGAAAATTGGCTGAAAACGACAAAATATCAAGGACTCATTGGGCAAATCGCTCTGGAACTGAAATCGGAACGCTCACTGACAATTCCCCTATCTGAAAGTCTGATAAACGCTGGAAAAATGACTAAGACCAAAAATAAATTTTTTTCAACTTTTGTCAATTTTACCCCCGTGGGATATATATTCTTCCCACACACATTTGGAACTCTCCTGGTGTACCCTCACACATATTATTCCTTCATTTAGTGGATATTTTCACAAAAAAGTGAAATTTTCAAAAATCCAGAAAATTGTCTGAAAACGACTAAATATCAAGGACTCATTGGGCGAATCGCTCTGAAACTGAAATCGGAACGCTCACTGACATTTCCCCTATCTGAAAGTCTGATAAACGCCGGAAAAATGACTAAGTCCAAAAAAACATTTTTTTCAACTTTTTTCAATTTTACCCCCGTGGGATATATATTCTACCCACACACATTTGGAACTCTCCTGGGGTACCCTCACACATATTATTCCCTCATTTAGTGGATATTTTCACAAAAAAGTGAAATTTTAAAAAATCCAGAAAATTGGCTGAAAACGACTAAATATCAAGGACTCATTGGGCGAATCGCTCTGGAACTGAAATCGCAACGCTCACTGACATTTCCCCTATCTGAAAGTCTGATAAACGCCGGAAAAATGACTAAGTCCAAAAATAAATTTTTTTCAACTTTTTTCAATTTTACCCCCGTGGGATATATATTCTTCCCACACACATTTGGAACTCTTCTGGGGTACCCTCACACATATTATTCCTTCATTTAGTGGATATTTTCACAAAAAAGTGAAATTTTCAAAAATCCAGAAAATTGGCTGAAAACGACTAAATATCAAGGACTCATTGGGCGAATCGCTCTGGAACTGAAATCGGAACGCTCATTGACGTTTCCCCTATCTGAAAGTCTGATAAACGCCGGAAACATGACTAAGACCAAAAATAATTTTTTTTCAACTTTTTTCAATTTTATCCCAGTGGGATATATATTCTTCCCACACACATTTGGAACTCTCCTGGGGTACCCTCACACATATTATTCCTTCATTTAGTGGATATTTTCACAAAAAAGTGAAATTTTCAAAAATCCAGAAAATTGGCTGAAAACGACTAAATATCAAGGACTCATTGGGCGAATCGCTCTGGAACTGAAATCGGAACGCTCACTGACATTCGCTCTATCTGAAAGTCTGATAAACGCCGGAAAAATGACTAATTCCAAAAAAAAAATGTTTCTACTTTTTTCAATTTTACCCCCGTGGGATATATATTCTACCCACACACATTTGGAACTCTCCTGGGGTACCCTCAAATATATTATTCCCTCATTTAGTGGATATTTTCACAAAAAAGTGAAATTTTAAAAAATCCAGAAAATTGGCTGAAAACGACTAAATATCAAGGACTCATTGGGCGAATCGCTCTGGAACTGAAATCGGAACGCTCACTGACATTTCCCCTATCTGAAAATCTGATAAACGCCGGAAAAATGACTAAGTCCAAAAATAAATTTTTTTCAACTTTTTTCAATTTTACCCCCGTGGGATATATATTCTTCCCACACACATTTGGAACTCTCCAGGGGTACCCTCACACATATTATTCCCTCATTTAGTGGATATTTTCACAAAAAAGTGAAATTTTCAAAAATCCAGAAAATTGGCTGAAAACGACAAAATATCAAGGACTCATTGGGCAAATCGCTCTGGAACTGAAATCGGAACGCTCACTGACAATTCCCCTATCTGAAAGTCTGATAAACGCTGGAAAAATGACTAAGACCAAAAATAAATTTTTTTCAACTTTTGTCAATTTTACCCCCGTGGGATATATATTCTTCCCACACACATTTGGAACTCTCCTGGTGTACCCTCACACATATTATTCCTTCATTTAGTGGATATTTTCACAAAAAAGTGAAATTTTCAAAAATCCAGAAAATTGTCTGAAAACGACTAAATATCAAGGACTCATTGGGCGAATCGCTCTGAAACTGAAATCGGAACGCTCACTGACATTTCCCCTATCTGAAAGTCTGATAAACGCCGGAAAAATGACTAAGTCCAAAAAAACATTTTTTTCAACTTTTTTCAATTTTACCCCCGTGGGATATATATTCTACCCACACACATTTGGAACTCTCCTGGGGTACCCTCACACATATTATTCCCTCATTTAGTGGATATTTTCACAAAAAAGTGAAATTTTAAAAAATCCAGAAAATTGGCTGAAAACGACTAAATATCAAGGACTCATTGGGCGAATCGCTCTGGAACTGAAATCGCAACGCTCACTGACATTTCCCCTATCTGAAAGTCTGATAAACGCCGGAAAAATGACTAAGTCCAAAAATAAATTTTTTTCAACTTTTTTCAATTTTACCCCCGTGGGATATATATTCTTCCCACACACATTTGGAACTCTTCTGGGGTACCCTCACACATATTATTCCTTCATTTAGTGGATATTTTCACAAAAAAGTGAAATTTTCAAAAATCCAGAAAATTGGCTGAAAACGACTAAATATCAAGGACTCATTGGGCGAATCGCTCTGGAACTGAAATCGCAACGCTCACTGACATTTCCCCTATCTGAAAGTCTGATAAACGCCGGAAAAATGACTAAGTCCAAAAATAAATTTTTTTCAACTTTTTTCAATTTTACCCCCGTGGGATATATATTCTTCCCACACACATTTGGAACTCTCCTGGGGTACCCTCACACATATTATTCCTTCATTTAGTGGATATTTTCACAAAAAAGTGAAATTTTCAAAAATCCAGAAAATTGGCTGAAAACGACTAAATATCAAGGACTCATTAGGCGAATCGCTCTGAAACTGAAATCGGAACGCTCACTGACATTTCCCCTATCTGAAAGTCTGATAAACGCCGGAAAAATGACTAAGTCCAAAAATAATTTTTTTTCAACTTTTTTCAATTTTACCCCCGTGGGATATATATTCTTCCCACACACATTTGGAACTCTCCTGGGGTACCCTCACACATATTATTCCCTCATTTAGTGGATATTTTCACAAAAAAGTGAAATTTTCAAAAATCCAGAAAATTGGCTGAAAACTACTAAATATCAAGGACTCATTGGGCGAATCGCTCTGGAACTGAAATCGGAACGCTCACTGACATTTCCCCTATCTGAAAGTCTGATAAACGCCGGAAAAATGACTAAGTCCAAAAAAAATTTTTTTCAACTTTTTTCAATTTTACCCCCGTGGGATATATATTCTACCCACACACATTTGGAACTCTCCTGGGGTACCCTTACACATATTATTCCCTCATTTAGTGGATATTTTCACAAAAAAGTGAAATTTTCAAAAATCCAGAAAATTGGCTGAAAACGACTAAATATCAAGGACTCATTGGGCGAATCGCTCTGGAACTGAAATCGGAACGCTCACTGACATTTCCCCTATCTGAAAGTCTGATAAACGCCGGAAAAATGACTAAGTCCAAAAATAAATTTTTTTCAACTTTTTTCAATTTTACCCCCGTGGGATATATATTCTTCCCACACACATTTGGAACTCTCCTGGGGTACCCTCACACATATTATTCCCTCATTTAGTGGATATTTTCACCAAAAAGTGAAATTTTTGAAAAATCCAAAATATTGGCTGAAAACGACTAAATATCGAGGACTCATTGGGCGAATCGCTCTGGAACTGAAATCGGAACGCTCACTGACATTTGCCCTATCTGAAAGTCTGATAAACGCCAGAAAAATGACTAAGTCCAAAAAAAATTTTTTTTACATTTCTTTCAATTTTACCCCCGTGGGATATATATTCTTCCCACACACATTTGGAACTCTCATGGTGTACCCTCACACATATTATTCCTTCATTTAGTGGATATTTTCACAAAAAAGTGAAATTTTCAAAAATCCAGAAAATTGTCTGAAAACGACTAAATATCAAGGACTCATTGGGCGAATCGCTCTGAAACTGAAATCGGAATGCTCACTGACATTTCCCCTATGTGAAAGTCTGATAAACGCCGGAAAAATGACTAAGTCCAAAAAAACATTTTTTTCAACTTTTTTCAATTTTACCCCCGTGGGTTATATATTCTTCCCACACACATTTGGAACTCTCCTGGGGTACCCTCACGCATATTATTCCCTCATTTAGTGGATATTTTCACAAAAAAGTGAAATTTTCAAAAATCCAGAAAATTGGCTGAAAACGACTAAATATCAAGGACTCATTGGGCGAATCGCTCTGGAACTGAAATCGGAACGCTCACTGACATTCGCTCTATCTGAAAGTCTGATAAACGCCGGAAAAATGACTAATTCCAAAAAAAAAATGTTTCTACTTTTTTCAATTTTACCCCCGTGGGATATATATTCTACCCACACACATTTGGAACTCTCCTGGGGTACCCTCAAACATATTATTCCCTCATTTAGTGGATATTTTCACAAAAAAGTGAAATTTTCAAAAATCCTAGATTTTGGCTGAAAACGACTAAATATCGAGGACTCATTGGGCGAATCGCTCTGGAACTGAAATCGGAATGCTCACTGACATTTCCCCTATCTGAAAGTCTGATAAACGCTGGAAAAATGACGACGTCCAAAAAAAAAAGTTTTTCAACTTTTTTCAATTTTACCCCCGTGGGATATATATTCTACCCACACACATTTGGAACACTCCTGGGGTACCCTCATGCATATTATTCACTCATTTAGTGGATATTTTCACAAAAAAGTAAAATTTTCAAAAATCCAGAAAATTGGCTGAAAACGACTAAACATCAAAGACTAATTGGGCGAATCGCTCTGGAACTGAAATCAGAACGCTCACTGACATTTCCCCTATGTGAAAGTCTGATAAACGCCGGAAAAATGACTAAGACCAAAAAAAAATTTTTTTCAACTTTTTTCAATTTTACCCCCGTGGGATATATATTCTACCCACACACATTTGGAACTCTCCTGGGGTACCATCACACATATTATTCCCTCATTTAGTGGATATTTTCACAAAAAAGTGAAATTTTCAAAAATCCAAGATTTTGGATGAAAACGACTAAATATCGAGGACTCATTGGGCGAATCGCTCTGGAACTGAAATCGGAACGCTCACTGACATTTCCCCTATCTGAAAGTCTAATAAACGCCGGAAAAATGACTAAGTCCAAAAAAAAATTTTTTTCAACTGTTTTCAATTTTACCCCCGTGGGATATATATTCTTCCCACACACATTTGGAACTCTCCTGGGGTACCCTCACACATATTATTCCCTCATTTTGTGGATATTTTCACAAAAAAGTGAAATTTTCAAAAATCCAGAAAATTGGCTGAAAACGACTAAATATCAAGGACTCATTGGGCGAATCGCTCTGGAACTGAAATCGGAACGCTCACTGACATTTCCCCTATGTGAAAGTTTGATAAACGCCGGAAAAATGACTAAGTCCAAAAAACCATTTTTTTCAACTTTTTTCAATTTTACCCCCGTGGGATATATATTCTACCCACACACATTTGGAACTCTCCTGGGGTACCCTTACACATATTATTCCCTCATTTAGTGGATATTTTCACAAAAAAGTGAAATTTTCAAAAATCCAGAAAATTGGCTGAAAACGACTAAATATCAACGACTCATTGGGTGAATCGCTCTGGAACTGAAATCGGAACGCTCACTGACATTCGCCCTATCTGAAAGTCTGATAAACACCGGAAAAATGACTAAGTCCCAAAAAAAATTTTTTTCAACTTTTTTCAATTTTACCCCCGTGGGATATATATTCTTCCCACACACATTTGGAACTCTCCTGGGGTACCCTCACACATATTATTCCCTCATTTAGTGGATATTTTCACAAAAAAGTGAAATTTTAAAAAAATCCAGAAAATTGGCTGAAAACGACTAAATATCAAGGACTCATTGGGCGAATCGCTCTGGAACTGAAATCGGAACGCTCACTGACATTTGCCCTATCTGAAAGTCTGATAAAAGCCGGAAAAATGACTAAGTTCCCAAAAAATTTTTTTTCTACTTTTTTCAATTTTACCCCCGTTGGATATATATTCTACCCACACACATTTGGAACTCTCCTGGGGTACCCTCACACATATTATTCCCTCATTTAGTGGATATTTTCACAAAAAAGTGAAATTTTCAAAAATCCAGAAAATTGGCTGAAAACGACTAAATATCAAGGGCTCATTGGGCGAATCGCTCTGGAACTGAAATCGGAATGCTCACTGACATTTGCCGTATCTGAAAGTCTGATAAACGGCGGAAAAATGACTAAGTCCAAAAAAAAAATTTTTTAAACTTTATTCAATTTTACCTCCGTGGGATATATATTCTACCCACACAAATTTGGAACTCTCCTGGGGTACCCTCACACATATTATTCCCTCATTTAGTGGATATTTTCACAAAAAAGTGAAATTTTCAAAAATCCAGAAAATTGGCTGAAAACGACTAAATATCAAGGGCTCATTGGGCGAATCACTCTGGAACTGAAATCGGAACGCTCACTGACATTCGCCCTATCTGAAAGTCTGATAAACGCCGGAAAAATGACTAAGTCCAAAAAAAATTTTTTTTCTACTTTTTTCAATTTTACCCCCGTGGGATATATATTCTACCCACACACATTTGGAACTCTCCTGGGGTACCCTCACACATATTATTCCCTCATTTAGTGGATATTTTCACAAAAAAGTGAAATTTTCAAAAATCCAGAAAATTGGCTGAAAACGACTAAATATCAAGGGCTCATTGGGCAAATCGCTCTGGAACTGAAATCGGAATGCTCACTGACATTCGCCCTATCTGAAAGTCTGATAAATGCCGGAAAAATGACTAAGTCCAAAAAAAATTTTTTTTCAACTTTTTTCAATTTTACCCCCGTGGGATAGATATTCTACCCACACACATTTGGAACTCTTCTGGGGTACCCTCACACATATTATTCCCTCATTTAGTGGATATTTTCACAAAAAAGTGACATTTTCAAAAATCCAGAAAATTGGCTGAAAACGACTAAATATCAAGGACTCATTGGGCGAATCGCTCTGGAACTGAAATCGGAATGCTCACTGACATTTGCCCTATCTGAAAGTCTGATAGACGGCGGAAAAATGACTAAGTCCAAAAAAAAAATTTTTTAAACTTTATTCAATTTTACCTCCGTGGGATATAAATTCTACCCACACAAATTTGGAACTCTCCTGGGGTACCCTCACACATATTATTCCCTCATTTAGTGGATAATTTCACAAAAAAGTGAAATTTTCAAAAATCCAGAAAATTGGCTGAAAACGACTAAATATCAAGGACTCATTGGGCGAATCGCTCTGGAACTGAAATCGGAACGCTCACTGACATTTCCCCTATCTGAAAGTCTGATTAACGCCGGAAAAATGACTAAGTCCAAAAAAAATTTTTTTTCAACTTTTTTCAATTTTACCCCCGTGGGATATATATTCTTCCCACACACATTTGGAACTCTCCTGGGGTACCCTCACACATATTATTCCCTCATTTAGTGGATATTTTCACAAAAAAGTGAAATTTTAAAAAATCCAGAAAATTGGCTGAAAACAACTATATAACAAGGACTCATTGGGCGAATCACTCTGGAACTGAAATCGGAACGCTCACTGACATTTCCCCTATGTGAAAGTCTGATAAACACCGGAAAAATGACTAAGTCCCAAAAAAAATTTTTTTCAACTTTTTTCAATTTTACCCCCGTGGGATATATATTCTTCCCACACACATTTGGAACTCTCCTGGGGTACCCTCACACATATTATTCCCTCATTTAGTGGATATTTTCACAAAAAAGTGAAATTTTCAAAAATCCAGAAAATTGGCTGAAAACGACTAAATATCAAGGACTCATTGGGCGAATCGCTCTGGAACTGAAATCGGAATGCTCACTGACATTTGACCTATCTGAAAGTCTGATAAACGCCGGAAAAATGACTAAGTCCAAAAAAAATTTTTTTTCTACTTTTTTCAATTTTACCCCCGTGGGATATATATTCTACCCACACACATTTGGAACTCTCCTGGGGTACCCTCACACATATTATTCCCTCATTTAGTGGATATTTTCACAAAAAAGTGACATTTTCAAAAATCCAGAAAATTGGCTGAAAACGACTAAATATCAAGGGCTCATTGGGCGAATCGCTCTGGAACTGAAATCGGAATGCTCACTGACATTTGCCCTATCTGAAAGTCTGATAAACGGCGGAAAAATGACTAAGTCCAAAAAAAAAATTTTTTAAACTTTATTCAATTTTACCTCCGTGGGATATATATTCTACCCACACAAATTTCGAACTCTCCTGGGGTACCCTCACACATATTATTCCCTCATTTAGTGGATAATTTCACAAAAAAGTGAAATTTTCAAAAATCCAGAAAATTGGCTGAAAACGACTAAATATCAAGGACTCATTGGGCGAATCGCTCTGGAACTGAAATCGGAACGCTCACTGACATTTCCCCTATCTGAAAGTCTGATTAACGCCGGAAAAATGACTAAGTCCAAAAAAAATTTTTTTTAAACTTTTTTCAATTTTACCCCCGTGGGATGTATATTCTTCCCACACACATTTGGAACTCTCCTGGGGTACCCTCACACATATTATTCCCTCATTTAGTGGATATTTTCACAAAAAAGTGAAATTTTAAAAAATCCAGAAAATTGGCTGAAAACAACTAAATAACAAGGACTCATTGGGCGAATCACTCTGGAACTGAAATCGGAACGCTCACTGACATTTCCCCTATGTGAAAGTCTGATAAACACCGGAAAAATGACTAAGTCCCAAAAAAAATTTTTTTCAACTTTTTTCAATTTTACCCCCGTGGGATATATATTCTTCCCACACACATTTGGAACTCTCCTGGGGTACCCTCACACATATTATTCCCTCATTTAGTGGATATTTTCACAAAAAAGTGAAATTTTAAAAAAATCCAGAAAATTGACTGAAAACGACTAAATATCAAGGACTCATTGGGCGAATCGCTCTGGAACTGAAATCGGAACGCTCACTGACATTTGCCCTATCTGAAAGTCTGATAAAAGCCGGAAAAATGACTAAGTTCCCAAAAAATTTTTTTTCTACTTTTTTCAATTTTACCCCCGTTGGATATATATTCTACCCACACACATTTGGAACTCTCCTGGGGTACCCTCACACATATTATTCCCTCATTTAGTGGATATTTTCACAAAAAAGTGAAATTTTCAAAAATCCAGAAAATTGGCTGAAAACGACTAAATATCAAGGGCTCATTGGGCGAATCGCTCTGGAACTGAAATCGGAATGCTCACTGACATTTGCCGTATCTGAAAGTCTGATAAACGGCGGAAAAATGACTAAGTCCAAAAAAAAAATTTTTTAAACTTTATTCAATTTTACCTCCGTGGGATATATATTCTACCCACACAAATTTGGAACTCTCCTGGGGTACCCTCACACATATTATTCCCTCATTTAGTGGATATTTTCACAAAAAAGTGAAATTTTCAAAAATCCAGAAAATTGGCTGAAAACGACTAAATATCAAGGGCTCATTGGGCGAATCACTCTGGAACTGAAATCGGAACGCTCACTGACATTCGCCCTATCTGAAAGTCTGATAAACGCCGGAAAAATGACTAAGTCCAAAAAAAATTTTTTTTCTACTTTTTTCAATTTTACCCCCGTGGGATATATATTCTACCCACACACATTTGGAACTCTCCTGGGGTACCCTCACACATATTATTCCCTCATTTAGTGGATATTTTCACAAAAAAGTGAAATTTTCAAAAATCCAGAAAATTGGCTGAAAACGACTAAATATCAAGGGCTCATTGGGCAAATCGCTCTGGAACTGAAATCGGAATGCTCACTGACATTCGCCCTATCTGAAAGTCTGATAAATGCCGGAAAAATGACTAAGTCCAAAAAAAATTTTTTTTCAACTTTTTTCAATTTTACCCCCGTGGGATAGATATTCTACCCACACACATTTGGAACTCTTCTGGGGTACCCTCACACATATTATTCCCTCATTTAGTGGATATTTTCACAAAAAAGTGACATTTTCAAAAATCCAGAAAATTGGCTGAAAACGACTAAATATCAAGGACTCATTGGGCGAATCGCTCTGGAACTGAAATCGGAATGCTCACTGACATTTGCCCTATCTGAAAGTCTGATAGACGGCGGAAAAATGACTAAGTCCAAAAAAAAAATTTTTTAAACTTTATTCAATTTTACCTCCGTGGGATATATATTCTACCCACACAAATTTGGAACTCTCCTGGGGTACCCTCACACATATTATTCCCTCATTTAGTGGATAATTTCACAAAAAAGTGAAATTTTCAAAAATCCAGAAAATTGGCTGAAAACGACTAAATATCAAGGACTCATTGGGCGAATCGCTCTGGAACTGAAATCGGAACGCTCACTGACATTTCCCCTATCTGAAAGTCTGATTAACGCCGGAAAAATGACTAAGTCCAAAAAAAATTTTTTTTCAACTTTTTTCAATTTTACCCCCGTGGGATATATATTCTTCCCACACACATTTGGAACTCTCCTGGGGAACCCTCACACATATTATTCCCTCATTTAGTGGATATTTTCACAAAAAAGTGAAATTTTCAAAAATCCAGAAAATTGGCTGAAAACGACTAAATATCAAGGACTCATTGGGCGAATCGCTCTGGAACTGAAATCGGAATGCTCACTGACATTTGCCCTATCTGAAAGTCTGATAAAAGCCGGAAAAATGACTAAGTCCAAAAAAACTTTTTTTTCTACTTTTTTCAATTTTACCCCCGTGGGATATATATTCTACCCACACACATTTGGAACTCTTCTGGGGTACCCTCACACATATTATTCCCTCATTTAGTGGATATTTTCACAAAAAAGTGAAATTTTCAAAAATCCAGAAAATTGGCTGAAAACGACAAAATATCAAGGACTCATTGGGCGAATCGCTCTGGAACTGAAATCGGAATGCTCACTGACATTTGCCCTATCTGAAAGTCTGATAAACGCCGGAAAAATGACTAAGTCCAAAAAAAAAATTTTTTAAACTTTATTCAATTTTACCCCCGTGGGATATATATTCTTCCCACACACATTTGGAACTCTCCTGGGGTACCCTCACACATATTATTCCCTCATTTAGTGGATATTTTCACAAAAAAGTGAAATTTTCAAAAATCCAGAAAATTGGCTGAAAACTACTAAATATCAAGGACTCATTGGGCGAATCGCTCTGGAACTGAAATCGGAACGCTCACTGATATTTGCCCTATCTGAAAGTCTGATAAAAGCCGGAAAAATGACTAAGTTCCCAAAAAAATTTTTTTCTACTTTTTTCAATTTTACCCCCGTTGGATATATATTCTACCCACACACATTTGGAACTCTCCTGGGGTACCCTCACACATATTATTCCCTCATTTAGTGGATATTTTCACAAAAAAGTGAAATTTTCAAAAATCCAGAAAATTGGCTGAAAACGACTAAATATCAAGGGCTCATTGGGCGAATCACTCTGGAACTGAAATTGGAACGCTCACTGACAATCGCCCTATCTGAAAGTCTGATAAACGCCGGAAAAATGACTAAGTCCAAAAAAAAAATTTTTTAAACTTTATTCAATTTTACCCCCGTGGGATATATATTCTTCCCACACACATTTGGAACTCTCCTGGGGTACCCTCACACATATTATTCCCTCATTTAGTGGATATTTTCACAAAAAAGTGAAATTTTCAAAAATCCAGAAAATTGGCTGAAAACGACTAAATATCAAGGACTCATTGGGCGAATCGCTCTGGAACTGAAATCGGAACGCTCACTGATATTTGCCCTATCTGAAAGTCTGATAAAAGCCGGTAAATGACTAAGTCCAAAAAAAATTTTTTTTCTACTTTTTTCAATTTTACCCCCGTGGGATATATATTCTACCCACACACATTTGGAACTCTCCTGGGGTACCCTCACACATATTATTCCCTCATTTAGTGGATATTTTCACAAAAAAGTGACATTTTCAAAAATCCAGAAAATTGGCTGAAAACGACTAAATATCAAGGACTCATTGGGCGAATCGCTCTGGAACTGAAATCGGAATGCTCACTGACATTTGCCCTCTCTGAAAGTCTGATAAACGGCGGAAAAATGACTAAGTCCAAAAAAAAAATTTTTTAAACTTTATTCAATTTTACCTCCGTGGGATATATATTCTACCCACACAAATTTGGAACTCTCCTGGGGTACCCTCACACATATTATTCCCTCATTTAGTGGATATTTTCACAAAAAAGTGAAATTTTCAAAAATCCAGAAAATTGGCTGAAAACGACTAAATATCAAGGACTCATTGGGCGAATCGCTCTGGAACTGAAATCGGAACGCTCACTGACATTTCCCCTATCTGAAAGTCTGATTAACGCCGGAAAAATGACTAAGTCCAAAAAAACTTTTTTTTCTACTTTTTTCAATTTTACCCCCGTGGGATATATATTCTACCCACACACATTTGGAACTCTCCTGGGGTACCCTCACACATATTATTCCCTCATTTAGTGGATATTTTCACAAAAAAGTGAAATTTTCAAAAATCCAGAAAATTGGCTGAAAACGACTAAATATCAAGGACTCATTGGGCGAATCGCTCTGGAACTGAAATCGGAACGCTCACTGACATTTCCCCTATCTGAAAGTCTGATAAACGCCGGAAAAATGACTAAGTCCAAAAAAATTTTTTTTTCAACTTTCTTCAATTTTACCCCCGTGGGATATATATTCTTCCCACACACATTTGGAACTCTCCTGGGGTACCCTCACACATATTATTCCCTCATTTAGTGGATATTTTCACAAAAAAGTGAAATTTTAAAAAATCCAGAAAATTGGCTGAAAACAACTAAATAACAAGGACTCATTGGGCGAATCACTCTGGAACTGAAATCGGAACGCTCACTGACATTTCCCCTATGTGAAAGTCTGATAAACACCGGAAAAATGACTAAGTCCCCAAAAAAATTTTTTTCAACTTTTTTCAATTTTACCCCCGTGGGATATATATTCTACCCACACACATTTGGAACTCTCCTGGGATACCCTCACACATATTATTCCCTCATTTAGTGGATATTTTCACAAAAAAGTGATATTTTCAAAAATCCAGAAAATTGGCTGAAAACGACTAAATATCAAGGACTCATTGGGCGAATCGCTCTGGAACTGAAATCGGAATGCTCACTGACATTTGCCCTATCTGAAAGTCTGATAAACGCCGGAAAAATGACTAAGTCCAAAAAAAAAATTTTTTAAACTCTATTCAATTTTACCCCCCTGGGATATATATTCTACCCACACAAATTTGGAACTCTCCTGGGGTACCCTCACACATATTATTCCCTCATTTAGTGGATATTTTCACAAAAAAGTGAAATTTTAAAAAATCCAGAAAATTGGCTGAAAACAACTAAATAACAAGGACTCATTGGGCGAATCACTCTGGAACTGAAATCGGAACGCTCACTGACATTTCCCCTATGTGAAAGTCTGATAAACACCGGAAAAATGACTAAGTCCCCAAAAAAATTTTTTTCAACTTTTTTCAATTTTACCCCCGTGGGATATATATTCTACCCACACACATTTGGAACTCTCCTGGGATACCCTCACACATATTATTCCCTCATTTAGTGGATATTTTCACAAAAAAGTGATATTTTCAAAAATCCAGAAAATTGGCTGAAAACGACTAAATATCAAGGACTCATTGGGCGAATCGCTCTGGAACTGAAATCGGAATGCTCACTGACATTTGCCCTATCTGAAAGTCTGATAAACGCCGGAAAAATGACTAAGTCCAAAAAAAAAATTTTTTCTACTTTTTTCAATTTTACCCCCGTGGGATATATATTCTACCCACACACATTTGGAACTCTCCTGGGGTACCCTCACACATATTATTCCCTCATTTAGTGGATATTTTCACAAAAAAGTGAAATTTTCAAAAATCCAGAAAATTGGCTGAAAACGACTAAATATCAAGGACTCATTGGGCGAATAGCTCTGGAACTGAAATCGGAACGCTCACTGACATTTCCCCTATCTGAAAGTCTGATAAAAGCCGGAAAAATGACTAAGTCCAAAAAAAAAATTTTTTCTACTTTTTTCAATTTTACCCCCGTGGGATATATATTCTACCCACACACATTTGGAACTCTCCTGGGGTACCCTCACACATATTATTCCCTCATTTAGTGGATATTTTCACAAAAAAGTGAAATTTTCAAAAATCCAGAAAATTGACTGAAAACGACTAAATATCAAGGGTTCATTGGGCGAATCGCTCTGGAACTGAAATCGGAATGCTCACTGACATTCGCCCTATCTGAAAGTCTGATAAATGGCGGAAAAATGACTAAGTCCAAAAAAAATTTTTTTTCAACTTTTTTCAATTTTACCCCCGTGGGATATATATTCTACCCACACACATTTGGAACTCTTCTGGGGTACCCTCACACATATTATTCCCTCATTTAGTGGATATTTTCACAAAAAAGTGAAATTTTCAAAAATCCAGAAAATTGGCTGAAAACGACAAAATATCAAGGACTCATTGGGCGAATCGCTCTGGAACTGAAATCGGAATGCTCACTGACATTTGCCCTATCTGAAAGTCTGATAAACGCCGGAAAAATGACTAAGTCCAAAAAAAAAATTTTTTCTACTTTTTTCAATTTTACCCCCGTGGGATATATATTCTACCCACACACATTTGGAACTCTCCTGGGGTACCCTCACACATATTATTCCCTCATTTAGTGGATATTTTTACAAAAAAGTTAAATTTTCAAAAATCCAGAAAATTGGCTGAAAACGTCTAAATATCAAGGACTCATTGGGCGAATCGCTCTGGAACTGAAATCGGAACGCTCACTGACATTTCCCCTATCTGAAAGTCTGATAAACGCCAGAAAAATGACTAAGTCCAAAAAAAAAATGTTTTCTACTTTTTTCAATTTTTTCCCCCGTGGGGTATATATTCTACCCACACACATTTGGAACTCTCCTGGGGTACCCTCACACATATTATTCCCTCATTTAGTGGATATTTTCACAAAAAAGTGAAATTTTCAAAAATCCAGAAAATTGGCTGAAAACGACTAAATATCAAGGACTCATTGGGAGAATAGCTCTGGAACTGAAATCGGAACGCTCACTGACATTTCCCCTATCTGAAAGTCTGATAAACGCCGGAAAAATGACTAAGTCCAAAAAAATTATTTTTTCAACTTTTTTCAATTTTACCCCCGTGGGATATATATTCTTCCCACACACATTTGGAACTCTCCTGGGGTACCCTCACACATATTATTCCCTCATTTAGTGGATATTTTCACAAAAAAGTGAAATTTTCAAAAATCCAGAAAATTGACTGAAAACGACTAAATATCAAGGGTTCATTGGGCGAATCGCTCTGGAACTGAAATCGGAATGCTCACTGACATTCGCCCTATCTGAAAGTCTGATAAATGGCGGAAAAATGACTAAGTCCAAAAAAAATTTTTTTTCAACTTTTTTCAATTTTACCCCCGTGGGATATATATTCTACCCACACACATTTGGAACTCTTCTGGGGTACCCTCACACATATTATTCCCTCATTTAGTGGATATTTTCACAAAAAAGTGACATTTTCAAAAATCCAGAAAATTGGCTGAAAACGACAAAATATCAAGGACTCATTGGGCGAATCGCTCTGGAACTGAAATCGGAATGCTCACTGACATTTGCCCTATCTGAAAGTCTGATAAACGCCGGAAAAATGACTAAGTCCAAAAAAAAAATTTTTTCTACTTTTTTCAATTTTACCCCCGTGGGATATATATTCTACCCACACACATTTGGAACTCTCCTGGGGTACCCTCACACATATTATTCCCTCATTTAGTGGATATTTTTACAAAAAAGTTAAATTTTCAAAAATCCAGAAAATTGGCTGAAAACGTCTAAATATCAAGGACTCATTGGGCGAATCGCTCTGGAACTGAAATCGGAACGCTCACTGACATTTCCCCTATCTGAAAGTCTGATAAACGCCAGAAAAATGACTAAGTCCAAAAAAAAAATGTTTTCTACTTTTTTCAATTTTTTCCCCCGTGGGGTATATATTCTACCCACACACATTTGGAACTCTCCTGGGGTACCCTCACACATATTATTCCCTCATTTAGTGGATATTTTCACAAAAAAGTGAAATTTTCAAAAATCCAGAAAATTGGCTGAAAACGACTAAATATCAAGGACTCATTGGGAGAATAGCTCTGGAACTGAAATCGGAACGCTCACTGACATTTCCCCTATCTGAAAGTCTGATAAACGCCGGAAAAATGACTAAGTCCAAAAAAATTATTTTTTCAACTTTTTTCAATTTTACCCCCGTGGGATATATATTCTTCCCACACACATTTGGAACTCTCCTGGGGTACCCTCACACATATTATTCCCTCATTTAGTGGATATTTTCACAAAAAAGTGAAATTTTCAAAAATCCAGAAAATTGACTGAAAACGACTAAATATCAAGGGTTCATTGGGCGAATCGCTCTGGAACTGAAATCGGAATGCTCACTGACATTCGCCCTATCTGAAAGTCTGATAAATGGCGGAAAAATGACTAAGTCCAAAAAAAATTTTTTTTCAACTTTTTTCAATTTTACCCCCGTGGGATATATATTCTACCCACACACATTTGGAACTCTTCTGGGGTACCCTCACACATATTATTCCCTCATTTAGTGGATATTTTCACAAAAAAGTGACATTTTCAAAAATCCAGAAAATTGGCTGAAAACGACAAAATATCAAGGACTCATTGGGCGAATCGCTCTGGAACTGAAATCGGAATGCTCACTGACATTTGCCCTATCTGAAAGTCTGATAAACGCCGGAAAAATGACTAAGTCCAAAAAAAAAATGTTTTCTACTTTTTTCAATTTTTTCCCCCGTGGGGTATATATTCTACCCACACACATTTGGAACTCTCCTGGGGTACCCTCACACATATTATTCCCTCATTTAGTGGATATTTTCACAAAAAAGTGAAATTTTCAAAAATCCAGAAAATTGGCTGAAAACGACTAAATATCAAGGACTCATTGGGAGAATCGCTCTGGAACTGAAATCGGAACGCTCACTGACATTTCCCCTATCTGAAAGTCTGATAAACGCCGGAAAAATGACTAAGTCCAAAAAAATTATTTTTTCAACTTTCTTCAATTTTACCCCCGTGGGATATATATTCTTCCCACACACATTTGGAACTCTCCTGGGGTACCCTCACACATATTATTCCCTCATTTAGTGGATATTTTCACAAAAAAGTGAAATTTTCAAAAATCCAGAAAATTGGCTGAAAACGACTAAATATCAAGGACTCATTGGGCGAATCGCTCTGGAATTGAAATCGGAATGCTCACTGACATTTGCCCTATCTGAAAGTCTGATAAACGCCGGAAAAATGACTAAGTCCAAAAAAAAAATTTTTTAAACTTTATTCAATTTTACCCCCGTGGGATATATATTCTTCCCACACACATTTGGAACTCTCCTGGGGTACCCTCACACATATTATTCCCTCATTTAGTGGATATTTTCACAAAAAAGTGAAATTTTCAAAAATCCAGAAAATTGACTGAAAACGACTAAATATCAAGGACTCATTGGGCGAATCGCTCTGGAACTGAAATCGGAATGCTCACTGACATTTGCCCTATCTGAAAGTCTGATAAACGCCGGAAAAATGACTAAGTCCAAAAAAAAAATTTTTTCTACTTTTTTCAATTTTACCCCCGTGGGATATATATTCTACCCACACACATTTGGAACTCTCCTGGGGTACCCTCACACATATTATTCCCTCATTTAGTGGATATTTTCACAAAAAAGTGAAATTTTCAAAAATCCAGAAAATTGGCTGAAAACGACTAAATATCAAGGACTCATTGGGCGAATAGCTCTGGAACTGAAATCGGAACGCTCACTGACATTTCCCCTATCTGAAAGTCTGATAAAAGCCGGAAAAATGACTAAGTCCAAAAAAAAAATTTTTTCTACTTTTTTCAATTTTACCCCCGTGGGATATATATTCTACCCACACACATTTGGAACTCTCCTGGGGTACCCTCACACATATTATTCCCTCATTTAGTGGATATTTTCACAAAAAAGTGAAATTTTCAAAAATCCAGAAAATTGACTGAAAACGACTAAATATCAAGGGTTCATTGGGCGAATCGCTCTGGAACTGAAATCGGAATGCTCACTGACATTCGCCCTATCTGAAAGTCTGATAAATGGCGGAAAAATGACTAAGTCCAAAAAAAATTTTTTTTCAACTTTTTTCAATTTTACCCCCGTGGGATATATATTCTACCCACACACATTTGGAACTCTTCTGGGGTACCCTCACACATATTATTCCCTCATTTAGTGGATATTTTCACAAAAAAGTGAAATTTTCAAAAATCCAGAAAATTGGCTGAAAACGACAAAATATCAAGGACTCATTGGGCGAATCGCTCTGGAACTGAAATCGGAATGCTCACTGACATTTGCCCTATCTGAAAGTCTGATAAACGCCGGAAAAATGACTAAGTCCAAAAAAAAAATTTTTTCTACTTTTTTCAATTTTACCCCCGTGGGATATATATTCTACCCACACACATTTGGAACTCTCCTGGGGTACCCTCACACATATTATTCCCTCATTTAGTGGATATTTTTACAAAAAAGTTAAATTTTCAAAAATCCAGAAAATTGGCTGAAAACGTCTAAATATCAAGGACTCATTGGGCGAATCGCTCTGGAACTGAAATCGGAACGCTCACTGACATTTCCCCTATCTGAAAGTCTGATAAACGCCAGAAAAATGACTAAGTCCAAAAAAAAAATGTTTTCTACTTTTTTCAATTTTTTCCCCCGTGGGGTATATATTCTACCCACACACATTTGGAACTCTCCTGGGGTACCCTCACACATATTATTCCCTCATTTAGTGGATATTTTCACAAAAAAGTGAAATTTTCAAAAATCCAGAAAATTGGCTGAAAACGACTAAATATCAAGGACTCATTGGGAGAATAGCTCTGGAACTGAAATCGGAACGCTCACTGACATTTCCCCTATCTGAAAGTCTGATAAACGCCGGAAAAATGACTAAGTCCAAAAAAATTATTTTTTCAACTTTTTTCAATTTTACCCCCGTGGGATATATATTCTTCCCACACACATTTGGAACTCTCCTGGGGTACCCTCACACATATTATTCCCTCATTTAGTGGATATTTTCACAAAAAAGTGAAATTTTCAAAAATCCAGAAAATTGACTGAAAACGACTAAATATCAAGGGTTCATTGGGCGAATCGCTCTGGAACTGAAATCGGAATGCTCACTGACATTCGCCCTATCTGAAAGTCTGATAAATGGCGGAAAAATGACTAAGTCCAAAAAAAATTTTTTTTCAACTTTTTTCAATTTTACCCCCGTGGGATATATATTCTACCCACACACATTTGGAACTCTTCTGGGGTACCCTCACACATATTATTCCCTCATTTAGTGGATATTTTCACAAAAAAGTGACATTTTCAAAAATCCAGAAAATTGGCTGAAAACGACAAAATATCAAGGACTCATTGGGCGAATCGCTCTGGAACTGAAATCGGAATGCTCACTGACATTTGCCCTATCTGAAAGTCTGATAAACGCCGGAAAAATGACTAAGTCCAAAAAAAAAATTTTTTCTACTTTTTTCAATTTTACCCCCGTGGGATATATATTCTACCCACACACATTTGGAACTCTCCTGGGGTACCCTCACACATATTATTCCCTCATTTAGTGGATATTTTTACAAAAAAGTTAAATTTTCAAAAATCCAGAAAATTGGCTGAAAACGTCTAAATATCAAGGACTCATTGGGCGAATCGCTCTGGAACTGAAATCGGAACGCTCACTGACATTTCCCCTATCTGAAAGTCTGATAAACGCCAGAAAAATGACTAAGTCCAAAAAAAAAATGTTTTCTACTTTTTTCAATTTTTTCCCCCGTGGGGTATATATTCTACCCACACACATTTGGAACTCTCCTGGGGTACCCTCACACATATTATTCCCTCATTTAGTGGATATTTTCACAAAAAAGTGAAATTTTCAAAAATCCAGAAAATTGGCTGAAAACGACTAAATATCAAGGACTCATTGGGAGAATAGCTCTGGAACTGAAATCGGAACGCTCACTGACATTTCCCCTATCTGAAAGTCTGATAAACGCCGGAAAAATGACTAAGTCCAAAAAAATTATTTTTTCAACTTTTTTCAATTTTACCCCCGTGGGATATATATTCTTCCCACACACATTTGGAACTCTCCTGGGGTACCCTCACACATATTATTCCCTCATTTAGTGGATATTTTCACAAAAAAGTGAAATTTTCAAAAATCCAGAAAATTGACTGAAAACGACTAAATATCAAGGGTTCATTGGGCGAATCGCTCTGGAACTGAAATCGGAATGCTCACTGACATTCGCCCTATCTGAAAGTCTGATAAATGGCGGAAAAATGACTAAGTCCAAAAAAAATTTTTTTTCAACTTTTTTCAATTTTACCCCCGTGGGATATATATTCTACCCACACACATTTGGAACTCTTCTGGGGTACCCTCACACATATTATTCCCTCATTTAGTGGATATTTTCACAAAAAAGTGACATTTTCAAAAATCCAGAAAATTGGCTGAAAACGACAAAATATCAAGGACTCATTGGGCGAATCGCTCTGGAACTGAAATCGGAATGCTCACTGACATTTGCCCTATCTGAAAGTCTGATAAACGCCGGAAAAATGACTAAGTCCAAAAAAAAAATGTTTTCTACTTTTTTCAATTTTTTCCCCCGTGGGGTATATATTCTACCCACACACATTTGGAACTCTCCTGGGGTACCCTCACACATATTATTCCCTCATTTAGTGGATATTTTCACAAAAAAGTGAAATTTTCAAAAATCCAGAAAATTGGCTGAAAACGACTAAATATCAAGGACTCATTGGGAGAATCGCTCTGGAACTGAAATCGGAACGCTCACTGACATTTCCCCTATCTGAAAGTCTGATAAACGCCGGAAAAATGACTAAGTCCAAAAAAATTATTTTTTCAACTTTCTTCAATTTTACCCCCGTGGGATATATATTCTTCCCACACACATTTGGAACTCTCCTGGGGTACCCTCACACATATTATTCCCTCATTTAGTGGATATTTTCACAAAAAAGTGAAATTTTCAAAAATCCAGAAAATTGGCTGAAAACGACTAAATATCAAGGACTCATTGGGCGAATCGCTCTGGAATTGAAATCGGAATGCTCACTGACATTTGCCCTATCTGAAAGTCTGATAAACGCCGGAAAAATGACTAAGTCCAAAAAAAAAATTTTTTAAACTTTATTCAATTTTACCCCCGTGGGATATATATTCTTCCCACACACATTTGGAACTCTCCTGGGGTACCCTCACACATATTATTCCCTCATTTAGTGGATATTTTCACAAAAAAGTGAAATTTTCAAAAATCCAGAAAATTGACTGAAAACGACTAAATATCAAGGGTTCATTGGGCGAATCGCTCTGGAACTGAAATCGGAATGCTCACTGACATTCGCCCTATCTGAAAGTCTGATAAATGGCGGAAAAATGACTAAGTCCAAAAAAAATTTTTTTTCAACTTTTTTCAATTTTACCCCCGTGGGATATATATTCTACCCACACACATTTGTAACTCTTCTGGGGTACCCTCACACATATTATTCCCTCATTTAGTGGATATTTTCACAAAAAAGTGAAATTTTCAAAAATCCAGAAAATTGACTGAAAACGACTAAATAACAAGGGTTCATTGGGCGAATCGCTCTGGAACTGAAATCGGAATGCTCACTGACATTTGCCCTATCTGAAAGTCTGATAAACACCGGAAAAATGACTAAGTCCAAAAAAAAATGTTTTCTACTTTTTTCAATTTTTTCCCCCGTGGGGTATATATTCTACCCACACACATTTGGAACTCTCCTGGGGTACCCTCACACATATTATTCCCTCATTTAGTGGATATTTTCACAAAAAAGTGAAATTTTCAAAAATCCAGAAAATTGGCTGAAAACAACTACATAACAAGGACTCATTGGGCGAATCACTCTGGAACTGAAATCGGAACGCTCACTGACATTTCCCCTATGTGAAAGTCTGATAAACACCGGAAAAATGACTAAGTCCCCAAAAAAATTTTTTTCAACTTTTTTCAATTTTACCCCCGTGGGATATATATTCTTCCCACACACATTTGGAACTCTCCTGGGGTACCCTCACACATATTATTCCCTCATTTAGTGGATATTTTCACAAAAAAGTGAAATTTTCAAAAATCCAGAAAATTGGCTGAAAACGACTAAATATCAAGGACTCATTGGGCGAATCGCTCTGGAACTGAAATCGGAACGCTCACTGACATTTGCCCTATCTGAAAGTCTGATAAAAGCCGGAAAAATGACTAAGTCCAAAAAAAATTTTTTTTTGACTTTTTTCAATTTTACCCCCGTGGGATATATATTCTACCCACACACATTTGGAACTCTCCTGGGGTACCCTCACACATATTATTCCCTCATTTAGTGGATATTTTCACAAAAAAGTGACATTTTCAAAAATCCAGAAAATTGGCTGAAAACGACTAAATATCAAGGACTCATTGGGCGATTCGCTCTGGAACTGAAATCGGAATGCTCACTGACATTTGCCCTATCTGAAAGTCTGATAAACGCCGGAAAAATGACTAAGTCCAAAAAAAAAATTTTTTCAACTTTTTTCAATTTTACCCCGTGGGATATATATTCTACCCACACACATTTGGAACTCTTCTGGGGTACCCTCACACATATTATTCCCTCATTTAGTGGATATTTTCACCAAAAAGTGAAATTTTCAAAAATCCAGAAAATTGGCTGAAAACGACTAAATATCAAGGACTCATTGGGCGAATCGCTCTGGAACTGAAATCGGAA
Organism: Phyllobates terribilis; assembly: GCF_046119375.1. NCBI lineage: Eukaryota > Metazoa > Chordata > Amphibia > Anura > Dendrobatidae > Phyllobates > Phyllobates terribilis. The sequence goes on from NW_027362993.1 coordinate 1,680,462, forward strand.
CGCTCACTGACATTCGCCCTATCTGAAAGTCTGATAAACGCCGGAAAAATGACTAAGTCCAAAAAAAAATTTTTTTCAACTTTTTTCAATTTTACCCCCGTGGGATATATATTCTACCCACACACATTTGGAACTCTCCTGGGGTACCCTCACACATATTATTCCCTCATTTAGTGGATATTTTCACAAAAAAGTGACATTTTCAAAAATCCAGAAAATTGGCTGAAAACGACTAAATATCAAGGACTCATTGGGCGAATCGCTCTGGAACTGAAATCGGAATGCTCACTGACATTTGCCCTATCTGAAAGTCTGATAAACGCCGGAAAAATGACTAAGTCCAAAAAAAAAATTTTTTAAACTTTATTCAATTTTACCCCCGTGGGATATATATTCTTCCCACACACATTTGGAACTCTTCTGGGGTACCCTCACACATATTGTTCCCTCATTTAGTGGATATTTTCACAAAAAAGTGAAATTTTCAAAAATCCAGAAAATTGGCTGAAAACGACTAAATATCAAGGACTCATTGGGCGAATCGCTCTGGAACTGAAATCGGAATGCTCACTGACATTTGCCCTATCTGAAAGTCTGATAAACGCCGGAAAAATGACTAAGTCCAAAAAAAAAATTTTTTAAACTTTATTCAATTTTACCCCCGTGGGATATATATTCTTCCCACACACATTTGGAACTCTCCTGGGGTACCCTCACACATATTATTCCCTCATTTAGTGGATATTTTCACAAAAAAGTGAAATTTTAAAAAATCCAGAAAAATGGCTGAAAACGACTAAATATCAAGGACTCATTGGGCGAATCGCTCTGGAACTGAAATCGGAACGCTCACTGACATTTGCCCTATCTGAAAGTCTGATAAAAGCCGGAAAAATGACTAAGTCCAAAAAAAATTTTTTTTCTACTTTTTTCAATTTTACCCCCGTGGGATATATATTCTACCCACACACATTTGGAACTCTCCTGGGGTACCCTCACACATATTATTCCCTCATTTAGTGGATATTTTCACAAAAAAGTGACATTTTCAAAAATCCAGAAAATTGGCTGAAAACGACTAAATATCAAGGACTCATTGGGCGAATCGCTCTGGAACTGAAATCGGAATGCTCACTGACATTTGCCCTATCTGAAAGTCTGATAAACGCCGGAAAAATGACTAAGTCCAAAAAAAAAATTTTTTCAACTTTTTTCAATTTTACCCCGTGGGATATATATTCTACCCACACACATTTGGAACTCTCCTGGGGTACCCTCACACATATTATTCCCTCATTTAGTGGATATTTTCACCAAAAAGTGAAATTTTCAAAAATCCAGAAAATTGGCTGAAAACGACTAAATATCAAGGACTCATTGGGCGAATCGCTCTGGAACTGAAATCGGAATGCTCACTGACATTTGCCCTATCTGAAAGTCTGATAAACGCCGGAAAAATGACTAAGTCCAAAAAAAAAATTTTTTCAACTTTTTTCAATTTTACCCCGTGGAATATATATTCTACCCATACACATTTGGATCTCTCCTGGGGTACCCTCACACATATTATTCCCTCATTTAGTGGATATTTTCACAAAAAAGTGAAATTTTCAAAAATCCAGAAAATTGGCTGAAAACGACTAAATATCAAGGACTCATTGGGCGAATCGCTCTGGAACTGAAATCGGAACACTCACTGACATTTCCCCTATCTGAAAGTCTGATAAACGCCGGAAAAATGACTAAACACCAAAAAAAAATTTTTTCATCTTTTTTCAATTTTACCCCCGCGGGGTATATATTCTACCCACACACATTTGGAACTCTCCTGGGGTACCCTCACACATATTATTCCCTCATTTAGTGGATATTTTCACCAAAAAGTGAAATTTTCAAAAATCCAGAAAATTGGCTGAAAACGACTAAATATCAAGGACTCATTGGGCGAATCGCTCTGGAACTGAAATCGGAACGCTCACTGACATTCGCCCTATCTGAAAGTCTGATAAACGCCGGAAAAATGACTAAGTCCCCAAAAAAATTTTTTTCAACTTTTTTCAATTTTACCCCCGTGGGATATATATTCTACCCACACACATTTGGAACTCTTCTGGGGTACCCTCACACATATTGTTCCCTCATTTAGTGGATATTTTCACAAAAAAGTGAAATTTTCAAAAATCCAGAAAATTGGCTGAAAACGACTAAATATCAAGGACTCATTGGGCGAATCGCTCTGGAACTGAAATCGGAACGCTCACTGACATTCGCCCTATCTGAAAGTCTGATAAACGCCGGAAAAATGACTAAGTCCCAAAAAAATTTTTTTTCAATTTTACCCCCGTGGGATATATATTCTACCCACACACATTTGGAACTCTTCTGGGGTACCCTCACACATATTGTTCCCTCATTTAGTGGATATTTTCACAAAAAAGTGAAATTTTCAAAAATCCAGAAAATTGGCTGAAAACGACTAAATATCAAGGACTCATTGGGCGAATCGCTCTGGAACTGAAATCGGAATGCTCACTGACATTTGCCCTATCTGAAAGTCTGATAAACGCCGGAAAAATGACTAAGTCCAAAAAAAAATTTTTTTAAACTTTATTCAATTTTACCCCCATGGGATATATATTCTACCCACACACATTTGGAACTCTTCTGGGGTACCCTCACACATATTGTTCCCTCATTTAGTGGATATTTTCACAAAAAAGTGAAATTTTCAAAAATCCAGAAAATTGGCTGAAAACGACTAAATATCAAGGACTCATTGGGCGAATCGCTCTGGAACTGAAATCGGAATGCTCACTGACATTTGCCCTATCTGAAAGTCTGATAAACGCCGGAAAAATGACTAAGTCCAAAAAAAAATTTTTTTAAACTTTATTCAATTTTACCCCCGTGGGATATATATTCTTCCCACACACATTTGGAACTCTTCTGGGGTACCCTCACACATATTATTCCCTCATTTAGTGGATATTTTCACAAAAAAGTGAAATTTTAAAAAATCCAGAAAATTGGCTGAAAACGACTAAATATCAAGGAATCATTGGGCGAATCGCTCTGGAACTGAAATCGGAATGCTCACTGACATTTGCCCTATCTGAAAGTCTGATAAACACCGGAAAAATGACTAAGTCCAAAAAAAAATGTTTTCTACTTTTTTCAATTTTTTCCCCCGTGGGGTATATATTCTACCCACACACATTTGGAACTCTCCTGGGGTACCCTCACACATATTATTCCCTCATTTAGTGGATATTTTCACAAAAAAGTGAAATTTTCAAAAATCCAGAAAATTGGCTGAAAACAACTACATAACAAGGACTCATTGGGCGAATCACTCTGGAACTGAAATCGGAACGCTCACTGACATTTCCCCTATGTGAAAGTCTGATAAACACCGGAAAAATGACTAAGTCCCCAAAAAAATTTTTTTCAACTTTTTTCAATTTTACCCCCGTGGGATATATATTCTTCCCACACACATTTGGAACTCTCCTGGGGTACCCTCACACATATTATTCCCTCATTTAGTGGATATTTTCACAAAAAAGTGAAATTTTCAAAAATCCAGAAAATTGGCTGAAAACGACTAAATATCAAGGACTCATTGGGCGAATCGCTCTGGAACTGAAATCGGAACGCTCACTGACATTTGCCCTATCTGAAAGTCTGATAAAAGCCGGAAAAATGACTAAGTCCAAAAAAAATTTTTTTTCGACTTTTTTCAATTTTACCCCCGTGGGATATATATTCTACCCACACACATTTGGAACTCTCCTGGGGTACCCTCACACATATTATTCCCTCATTTAGTGGATATTTTCACAAAAAAGTGACATTTTCAAAAATCCAGAAAATTGGCTGAAAACGACTAAATATCAAAGACTCATTGGGCGATTCGCTCTGGAACTGAAATCGGAATGCTCACTGACATTTGCCCTATCTGAAAGTCTGATAAACGCCGGAAAAATGACTAAGCCCAAAAAAAAAATTTTTTCAACTTTTTTCAATTTTACCCCGTGGGATATATATTCTACCCACACACATTTGGAACTCTCCTGGGGTACCCTCACACATATTATTCCCTCATTTAGTGGATATTTTCACCAAAAAGTGAAATTTTCAAAAATCCAGAAAATTGGCTGAAAACGACTAAATATCAAGGACTCATTGGGCGAATCGCTCTGGAACTGAAATCGGAACGCTCACTGACATTCGCCCTATCTGAAAGTCTGATAAACGCCGGAAAAATGACTAAGTCCAAAAAAAAATTTTTTTCAACTTTTTTCAATTTTACCCCCGTGGGATATATATTCTACCCACACACATTTGGAACTCTCCTGGGGTACCCTCACACATATTATTCCCTCATTTAGTGGATATTTTCACAAAAAAGTGACATTTTCAAAAATCCAGAAAATTGGCTGAAAACGACTAAATATCAAGGACTCATTGGGCGAATCGCTCTGGAACTGAAATCGGAATGCTCACTGACATTTGCCCTATCTGAAAGTCTGATAAACGCCGGAAAAATGACTAAGTCCAAAAAAAAAATTTTTTAAACTTTATTCAATTTTACCCCCGTGGGATATATATTCTACCCACACACATTTGGAACTCTCCTGGGGTACCCTCACACATATTATTCCCTCATTTAGTGGATATTTTCACAAAAAAGTGAAATTTTAAAAAATCCAGAAAATTGGCTGAAAACAACTACATAACAAGGACTCATTGGGCGAATCACTCTGGAACTGAAATCGGAACGCTCACTGACATTTCCCCTATGTGAAAGTCTGATAAACACCGGAAAAATGACTAAGTCCCCAAAAAAATTTTTTTCAACTTTTTTCAATTTTACCCCCGTGGGATATATATTCTTCCCACACACATTTGGAACTCTCCTGGGGTACCCTCACACATATTATTCCCTCATTTAGTGGATATTTTCACAAAAAAGTGAAATTTTCAAAAATCCAGAAAAATGGCTGAAAACGACTAAATATCAAGGACTCATTGGGCGAATCGCTCTGGAACTGAAATCGGAACGCTCACTGACATTTGCCCTATCTGAAAGTCTGATAAAAGCCGGAAAAATGACTAAGTCCAAAAAAAATTTTTTTTCTACTTTTTTCAATTTTACCCTTGTGGGATATATATTCTACCCACACACATTTGGAACTCTCCTGGGGTACCCTCACACATATTATTCCCTCATTTAGTGGATATTTTCACAAAAAAGTGACATTTTCAAAAATCCAGAAAATTGGCTGAAAACGACTAAATATCAAGGACTCATTGGGCGAATCGCTCTGGAACTGAAATCGGAATGCTCACTGACATTTGCCCTATCTGAAAGTCTGATAAACGCCGGAAAAATGACTAAGTTCAAAAAAAAAATTTTTTCAACTTTTTTCAATTTTACCCCGTGGGATATATATTCTACCCACACACATTTGGAACTCTCCTGGGGTACCCTCACACATATTATTCCCTCATTTAGTGGATATTTTCACCAAAAAGTGAAATTTTCAAAAATCCAGAAAATTGGCTGAAAACGACTAAATATCAAGGACTCATTGGGCGAATCGCTCTGGAACTGAAATCGGAATGCTCACTGACATTTGCCCTATCTGAAAGTCTGATAAACGCCGGAAAAATGACTAAGTCCAAAAAAAAAATTTTTTCAACTTTTTTCAATTTTACCCCGTGGAATATATATTCTACCCATACACATTTGGAACTCTCCTGGGGTACCCTCACACATATTATTCCCTCATTTAGTGGATATTTTCACAAAAAAGTGAAATTTTCAAAAATCCAGAAAATTGGCTGAAAACGACTAAATAACAAGGACTCATTGGGCGAATCGCTCTGGAACTGAAATCGGAACACTCACTGACATTTCCCCTATCTGAAAGTCTGATAAACGCCGGAAAAATGACTAAACACCAAAAAAAAATTTTTTCATCTTTTTTCAATTTTACCCCCGCGGGGTATATATTCTACCCACACACATTTGGAACTCTCCTGGGGTACCCTCACACATATTATTCCCTCATTTAGTGGATATTTTCACCAAAAAGTGAAATTTTCAAAAATCCAGAAAATTGGCTGAAAACGACTAAATATCAAGGACTCATTGGGCGAATCGCTCTGGAACTGAAATCGGAACGCTCACTGACATTCGCCCTATCTGAAAGTCTGATAAACGCCGGAAAAATGACTAAGTCCCAAAAAAATTTTTTTTCAATTTTACCCCCGTGGGATATATATTCTACCCACACACATTTGGAACTCTTCTGGGGTACCCTCACACATATTGTTCCCTCATTTAGTGGATATTTTCACAAAAAAGTGAAATTTTCAAAAATCCAGAAAATTGGCTGAAAACGACTAAATATCAAGGACTCATTGGGCGAATCGCTCTGGAACTGAAATCGGAATGCTCACTGACATTTGCCCTATCTGAAAGTCTGATAAACGCCGGAAAAATGACTAAGTCCAAAAAAAAATTTTTTTAAACTTTATTCAATTTTACCCCCATGGGATATATATTCTACCCACACACATTTGGAACTCTTCTGGGGTACCCTCACACATATTGTTCCCTCATTTAGTGGATATTTTCACAAAAAAGTGAAATTTTCAAAAATCCAGAAAATTGGCTGAAAACGACTAAATATCAAGGACTCATTGGGCGAATCGCTCTGGAACTGAAATCGGAATGCTCACTGACATTTGCCCTATCTGAAAGTCTGATAAACGCCGGAAAAATGACTAAGTCCAAAAAAAAATTTTTTTAAACTTTATTCAATTTTACCCCCGTGGGATATATATTCTTCCCACACACATTTGGAACTCTCCTGGGGTACCCTCACACATATTATTCCCTCATTTAGTGGATATTTTCACAAAAAAGTGAAATTTTAAAAAATCCAGAAAATTGGCTGAAAACAACTACATAACAAGGACTCATTGGGCGAATCACTCTGGAACTGAAATCGGAACGCTCACTGACATTTCCCCTATGTGAAAGTCTGATAAACACCGGAAAAATGACTAAGTCCCCAAAAAAATTTTTTTCAACTTTTTTCAATTTTACCCCCGTGGGATATATATTCTTCCCACACACATTTGGAACTCTCCTGGGGTACCCTCACACATATTATTCCCTCATTTAGTGGATATTTTCACAAAAAAGTGAAATTTTCAAAAATCCAGAAAAATGGCTGAAAACGACTAAATATCAAGGACTCATTGGGCGAATCGCTCTGGAACTGAAATCGGAACGCTCACTGACATTTGCCCTATCTGAAAGTCTGATAAAAGGCGGAAAAATGACTAAGTCCAAAAAAAATTTTTTTTCTACTTTTTTCAATTTTACCCCCGTGGGATATATATTCTACCCACACACATTTGGAACTCTCCTGGGGTACCCTCACACATATTATTCCCTCATTTAGTGGATATTTTCACAAAAAAGTGACATTTTCAAAAATCCAGAAAATTGGCTGAAAACGACTAAATATCAAGGACTCATTGGGCGAATCGCTCTGGAACTGAAATCGGAATGCTCACTGACATTTGCCCTATCTGAAAGTCTGATAAACGCCGGAAAAATGACTAAGTCCAAAAAAAAAATTTTTTCAACTTTTTTCAATTTTACCCCGTGGGATATATATTCTACCCACACACATTTGGAACTCTCCTGGGGTACCCTCACACATATTATTCCCTCATTTAGTGGATATTTTCACCAAAAAGTGAAATTTTCAAAAATCCAGAAAATTGGCTGAAAACGACTAAATATCAAGGACTCATTGGGCGAATCGCTCTGGAACTGAAATCGGAATGCTCACTGACATTTGCCCTATCTGAAAGTCTGATAAACGCCGGAAAAATGACTAAGTCCAAAAAAAAAATTTTTTCAACTTTTTTCAATTTTACCCCGTGGAATATATATTCTACCCATACACATTTGGAACTCTCCTGGGGTACCCTCACACATATTATTCCCTCATTTAGTGGATATTTTCACAAAAAAGTGAAATTTTCAAAAATCCAGAAAATTGGCTGAAAACGACTAAATATCAAGGACTCATTGGGCGAATCGCTCTGGAACTGAAATCGGAACACTCACTGACATTTCCCCTATCTGAAAGTCTGATAAACGCCGGAAAAATGACTAAACACCAAAAAAAAATTTTTTCATCTTTTTTCAATTTTACCCCCGCGGGGTATATATTCTACCCACACACATTTGGAACTCTCCTGGGGTACCCTCACACATATTATTCCCTCATTTAGTGGATATTTTCACCAAAAAGTGAAATTTTCAAAAATCCAGAAAATTGGCTGAAAACGACTAAATATCAAGGACTCATTGGGCGAATCGCTCTGGAACTGAAATCGGAACGCTCACTGACATTCGCCCTATCTGAAAGTCTGATAAACGCCGGAAAAATGACTAAGTCCCAAAAAAAATTTTTTTCAACTTTTTTCAATTTTACCCCCGTGGGATATATATTCTACCCACACACATTTGGAACTCTTCTGGGGTACCCTCACACATATTGTTCCCTCATTTAGTGGATATTTTCACAAAAAAGTGAAATTTTCAAAAATCCAGAAAATTGGCTGAAAACGACTAAATATCAAGGACTCATTGGGCGAATCGCTCTGGAACTGAAATCGGAACGCTCACTGACATTCGCCCTATCTGAAAGTCTGATAAACGCCGGAAAAATGACTAAGTCCCAAAAAAATTTTTTTTCAATTTTACCCCCGTGGGATATATATTCTACCCACACACATTTGGAACTCTTCTGGGGTACCCTCACACATATTGTTCCCTCATTTAGTGGATATTTTCACAAAAAAGTGAAATTTTCAAAAATCCAGAAAATTGGCTGAAAACGACTAAATATCAAGGACTCATTGGGCGAATCGCTCTGGAACTGAAATCGGAATGCTCACTGACATTTGCCCTATCTGAAAGTCTGATAAACGCCGGAAAAATGACTAAGTCCAAAAAAAAATTTTTTTAAACTTTATTCAATTTTACCCCCATGGGATATATATTCTACCCACACACATTTGGAACTCTTCTGGGGTACCCTCACACATATTGTTCCCTCATTTAGTGGATATTTTCACAAAAAAGTGAAATTTTCAAAAATCCAGAAAATTGGCTGAAAACGACTAAATATCAAGGACTCATTGGGCGAATCGCTCTGGAACTGAAATCGGAATGCTCACTGACATTTGCCCTATCTGAAAGTCTGATAAACGCCGGAAAAATGACTAAGTCCAAAAAAAAATTTTTTTAAACTTTATTCAATTTTACCCCCGTGGGATATATATTCTTCCCACACACATTTGGAACTCTTCTGGGGTACCCTCACACATATTATTCCCTCATTTAGTGGATATTTTCACAAAAAAGTGAAATTTTAAAAAATCCAGAAAATTGGCTGAAAACAACTACATAACAAGGACTCATTGGGCGAATCACTCTGGAACTGAAATCGGAACGCTCACTGACATTTCCCCTATGTGAAAGTCTGATAAACACCGGAAAAATGACTAAGTCCCCAAAAAAATTTTTTTCAACTTTTTTCAATTTTACCCCCGTGGGATATATATTCTACCCACACACATTTGGAACTCTCCTGGGGTACCCTCACACATATTATTCCCTCATTTAGTGGATATTTTCACAAAAAAGTGACATTTTCAAAAATCCAGAAAATTGGCTGAAAACGACTAAATATCAAGGACTCATTGGGCGAATCGCTCTGGAACTGAAATCGGAATGCTCACTGACATTTGCCCTATCTGAAAGTCTGATAAACGCCGGAAAAATGACTAAGTCCAAAAAAAAAATTTTTTCAACTTTTTTCAATTTTACCCCGTGGGATATATATTCTACCCACACACATTTGGAACTCTCCTGGGGTACCCTCACACATATTATTCCCTCATTTAGTGGATATTTTCACCAAAAAGTGAAATTTTCAAAAATCCAGAAAATTGGCTGAAAACGACTAAATATCAAGGACTCATTGGGCGAATCGCTCTGGAACTGAAATCGGAATGCTCACTGACATTTGCCCTATCTGAAAGTCTGATAAACGCCGGAAAAATGACTAAGTCCAAAAAAAAAATTTTTTCAACTTTTTTCAATTTTACCCCGTGGAATATATATTCTACCCATACACATTTGGAACTCTCCTGGGGTACCCTCACACATATTATTCCCTCATTTAGTGGATATTTTCACAAAAAAGTGAAATTTTCAAAAATCCAGAAAATTGGCTGAAAACGACTAAATATCAAGGACTCATTGGGCGAATCGCTCTGGAACTGAAATCGGAACACTCACTGACATTTCCCCTATCTGAAAGTCTGATAAACGCCGGAAAAATGACTAAACACCAAAAAAAAATTTTTTCATCTTTTTTCAATTTTACCCCCGCGGGGTATATATTCTACCCACACACATTTGGAACTCTCCTGGGGTACCCTCACACATATTATTCCCTCATTTAGTGGATATTTTCACCAAAAAGTGAAATTTTCAAAAATCCAGAAAATTGGCTGAAAACGACTAAATATCAAGGACTCATTGGGCGAATCGCTCTGGAACTGAAATCGGAACGCTCACTGACATTCGCCCTATCTGAAAGTCTGATAAACGCCGGAAAAATGACTAAGTCCCAAAAAAAATTTTTTTCAACTTTTTTCAATTTTACCCCCGTGGGATATATATTCTACCCACACACATTTGGAACTCTTCTGGGGTACCCTCACACATATTGTTCCCTCATTTAGTGGATATTTTCACAAAAAAGTGAAATTTTCAAAAATCCAGAAAATTGGCTGAAAACGACTAAATATCAAGGACTCATTGGGCGAATCGCTCTGGAACTGAAATCGGAACGCTCACTGACATTCGCCCTATCTGAAAGTCTGATAAACGCCGGAAAAATGACTAAGTCCCAAAAAAATTTTTTTTCAATTTTACCCCCGTGGGATATATATTCTACCCACACACATTTGGAACTCTTCTGGGGTACCCTCACACATATTGTTCCCTCATTTAGTGGATATTTTCACAAAAAAGTGAAATTTTCAAAAATCCAGAAAATTGGCTGAAAACGACTAAATATCAAGGACTCATTGGGCGAATCGCTCTGGAACTGAAATCGGAATGCTCACTGACATTTGCCCTATCTGAAAGTCTGATAAACGCCGGAAAAATGACTAAGTCCAAAAAAAAATTTTTTTAAACTTTATTCAATTTTACCCCCATGGGATATATATTCTACCCACACACATTTGGAACTCTTCTGGGGTACCCTCACACATATTGTTCCCTCATTTAGTGGATATTTTCACAAAAAAGTGAAATTTTCAAAAATCCAGAAAATTGGCTGAAAACGACTAAATATCAAGGACTCATTGGGCGAATCGCTCTGGAACTGAAATCGGAATGCTCACTGACATTTGCCCTATCTGAAAGTCTGATAAACGCCGGAAAAATGACTAAGTCCAAAAAAAAATTTTTTTAAACTTTATTCAATTTTACCCCCGTGGGATATATATTCTTCCCACACACATTTGGAACTCTTCTGGGGTACCCTCACACATATTATTCCCTCATTTAGTGGATATTTTCACAAAAAAGTGAAATTTTAAAAAATCCAGAAAATTGGCTGAAAACAACTACATAACAAGGACTCATTGGGCGAATCACTCTGGAACTGAAATCGGAACGCTCACTGACATTTCCCCTATGTGAAAGTCTGATAAACACCGGAAAAATGACTAAGTCCCCAAAAAAATTTTTTTCAACTTTTTTCAATTTTACCCCCGTGGGATATATATTCTACCCACACACATTTGGAACTCTCCTGGGGTACCCTCACACATATTATTCCCTCATTTAGTGGATATTTTCACAAAAAAGTGACATTTTCAAAAATCCAGAAAATTGGCTGAAAACGACTAAATATCAAGGACTCATTGGGCGAATCGCTCTGGAACTGAAATCGGAATGCTCACTGACATTTGCCCTATCTGAAAGTCTGATAAACGCCGGAAAAATGACTAAGTCCAAAAAAAAATTTTTTCAACTTTTTTCAATTTTACCCCGTGGGATATATATTCTACCCACACACATTTGGAACTCTCCTGGGGTACCCTCACACATATTATTCCCTCATTTAGTGGATATTTTCACCAAAAAGTGAAATTTTCAAAAATCCAGAAAATTGGCTGAAAACGACTAAATATCAAGGACTCATTGGGCGAATCGCTCTGGAACTGAAATCGGAATGCTCACTGACATTTGCCCTATCTGAAAGTCTGATAAACGCCGGAAAAATGACTAAGTCCAAAAAAAAAATTTTTTCAACTTTTTTCAATTTTACCCCGTGGAATATATATTCTACCCATACACATTTGGAACTCTCCTGGGGTACCCTCACACATATTATTCCCTCATTTAGTGGATATTTTCACAAAAAAGTGAAATTTTCAAAAATCCAGAAAATTGGCTGAAAACGACTAAATATCAAGGACTCATTGGGCGAATCGCTCTGGAACTGAAATCGGAACACTCACTGACATTTCCCCTATCTGAAAGTCTGATAAACGCCGGAAAAATGACTAAACACCAAAAAAAAATTTTTTCATCTTTTTTCAATTTTACCCCCGCGGGGTATATATTCTACCCACACACATTTGGAACTCTCCTGGGGTACCCTCACACATATTATTCCCTCATTTAGTGGATATTTTCACCAAAAAGTGAAATTTTCAAAAATCCAGAAAATTGGCTGAAAACGACTAAATATCAAGGACTCATTGGGCGAATCGCTCTGGAACTGAAATCGGAACGCTCACTGACATTCGCCCTATCTGAAAGTCTGATAAACGCCGGAAAAATGACTAAGTCCCAAAAAAAATTTTTTTCAACTTTTTTCAATTTTACCCCCGTGGGATATATATTCTACCCACACACATTTGGAACTCTTCTGGGGTACCCTCACACATATTGTTCCCTCATTTAGTGGATATTTTCACAAAAAAGTGAAATTTTCAAAAATCCAGAAAATTGGCTGAAAACGACTAAATATCAAGGACTCATTGGGCGAATCGCTCTGGAACTGAAATCGGAACGCTCACTGACATTCGCCCTATCTGAAAGTCTGATAAACGCCGGAAAAATGACTAAGTCCCAAAAAAATTTTTTTTCAATTTTACCCCCGTGGGATATATATTCTACCCACACACATTTGGAACTCTTCTGGGGTACCCTCACACATATTGTTCCCTCATTTAGTGGATATTTTCACAAAAAAGTGAAATTTTCAAAAATCCAGAAAATTGGCTGAAAACGACTAAATATCAAGGACTCATTGGGCGAATCGCTCTGGAACTGAAATCGGAATGCTCACTGACATTTGCCCTATCTGAAAGTCTGATAAACGCCGGAAAAATGACTAAGTCCAAAAAAAAATTTTTTTAAACTTTATTCAATTTTACCCCCATGGGATATATATTCTACCCACACACATTTGGAACTCTTCTGGGGTACCCTCACACATATTGTTCCCTCATTTAGTGGATATTTTCACAAAAAAGTGAAATTTTCAAAAATCCAGAAAATTGGCTGAAAACGACTAAATATCAAGGACTCATTGGGCGAATCGCTCTGGAACTGAAATCGGAACGCTCACTGACATTCGCCCTATCTGAAAGTCTGATAAAAGCCGGAAAAATGACTAAGTCCAAAAAAAATTTTTTTTCTACTTTTTTCAATTTTACCCCCGTGGGATATATATTCTACCCACACACATTTGGAACTCTCCTGGGGTACCCTCACACATATTATTCCCTCATTTAGTGGATATTTTCACAAAAAAGTGACATTTTCAAAAATCCAGAAAATTGGCTGAAAACGACTAAATATCAAGGACTCATTGGGCGAATCGCTCTGGAACTGAAATCGGAACGCTCACTGACATTCGCCCTATCTGAAAGTCTGATAAACGCCGGAAAAATGACTAAGTCCAAAAAAAAATTTTTTTCAACTTTTTTCAATTTTACCCCCGTGGGATATATATTCTACCCACACACATTTGGAACTCTTCTGGGGTACCCTCACACATATTGTTCCCTCATTTAGTGGATATTTTCACAAAAAAGTGAAATTTTCAAAAATCCAGAAAATTGGCTGAAAACGACTAAATATCAAGGATTCATTGGGCGAATCGCTCTGGAACTGAAATCGGAACGCTCACTGACATTCGCCCTATCTGAAAGTCTGATAAACGCCGGAAAAATGACTAAGTCCAAAAAAAAATTTTTTTCAACTTTTTTCAATTTTACCCCTGTGGGATATATATTCTACCCACACACATTTGGAACTCTCCTGGGGTACCCTCACACATATTATTCCCTCATTTAGTGGATATTTTCACAAAAAAGTGACATTTTCAAAAATCCAGAAAATTGGCTGAAAACGACTAAATATCAAGGACTCATTGGGCGAATCGCTCTGGAACTGAAATCGGAATGCTCACTGACATTTGCCCTATCTGAAAGTCTGATAAACGCCGGAAAAATGACTAAGTCCAAAAAAAAAATTTTTTCAACTTTTTTCAATTTTACCCCGTGGGATATATATTCTACCCACACACATTTGGAACTCTCCTGGGGTACCCTCACACATATTATTCCCTCATTTAGTGGATATTTTCACAAAAAAGTGAAATTTTCAAAAATCCAGAAAATTGGCTGAAAACGACTAAATATCAAGGGCTCATTGGGCGAATCACTCTGGAACTGAAATTGGAACGCTCACTGACAATCGCCCTATCTGAAAGTCTGATAAATGCCGGAAAAATGACTAAGTCCAAAAAAAATTTTTTTTCAACTTTTTTCAATTTTACCCCCGTGGGATATATATTCTACCCACACACATTTGGAACTCTCCTGGGGTACCCTCACACATATTATTCCCTCATTTAGTGGATATTTTCACAAAAAAGTGAAATTTTCAAAAATCCAGAAAATTGGCTGAAAACGACTAAATATCAAGGACTCATTGGGCGAATCGCTCTGGAACTGAAATCGGAATGCTCACTGACATTTGCCCTATCTGAAAGTCTGATAAACGCCGGAAAAATGACTAAGTCCAAAAAAAAAATTTTTTCAACTTTTTTCAATTTTACCCCGTGGGATATATATTCTACCCACACACATTTGGAACTCTCCTGGGGTACCCTCACACATATTATTCCCTCATTTAGTGGATATTTTCACCAAAAAGTGAAATTTTCAAAAATCCAGAAAATTGGCTGAAAACGACTAAATATCAAGGACTCATTGGGCGAATCGCTCTGGAACTGAAATCGGAACGCTCACTGACATTCGCCCTATCTGAAAGTCTGATAAACGCCGGAAAAATGACTAAGTCCAAAAAAAAATTTTTTTCAACTTTTTTCAATTTTACCCCCGTGGGATATATATTCTACCCACACACATTTGGAACTCTTCTGGGGTACCCTCACACATATTGTTCCCTCATTTAGTGGATATTTTCACAAAAAAGTGAAATTTTCAAAAATCCAGAAAATTGGCTGAAAACGACTAAATATCAAGGATTCATTGGGCGAATCGCTCTGGAACTGAAATCGGAACGCTCACTGACATTCGCCCTATCTGAAAGTCTGATAAACGCCGGAAAAATTACTAAGTCCAAAAAAAAATTTTTTTCAACTTTTTTCAATTTTACCCCCGTGGGATATATATTCTACCCACACACATTTGGAACTCTCCTGGGGTACCCTCACACATATTATTCCCTCATTTAGTGGATATTTTCACAAAAAAGTGACATTTTCAAAAATCCAGAAAATTGGCTGAAAACGACTAAATATCAAGGACTCATTGGGCGAATCGCTCTGGAACTGAAATCGGAATGCTCACTGACATTTGCCCTATCTGAAAGTCTGATAAACGCCGGAAAAATGACTAAGTCCAAAAAAAAAATTTTTTCAACTTTTTTCAATTTTACCCCGTGGGATATATATTCTACCCACACACATTTGGAACTCTCCTGGGGTACCCTCACACATATTATTCCCTCATTTAGTGGATATTTTTACAAAAAAGTGAAATTTTCAAAAATCCAGAAAATTGGCTGAAAACGACTAAATATCAAGGGCTCATTGGGCGAATCACTCTGGAACTGAAATTGGAACGCTCACTGACAATCGCCCTATCTGAAAGTCTGATAAATGCCGGAAAAATGACTAAGTCCAAAAAAAATTTTTTTTCAACTTTTTTCAATTTTACCCCCGTGGGATATATATTCTACCCACACACATTTGGAACTCTCCTGGGGTACCCTCACACATATTATTCCCTCATTTAGTGGATATTTTCACAAAAAAGTGAAATTTTCAAAAATCCAGAAAATTGGCTGAAAACGACTAAATATCAAGGACTCATTGGGCGAATCGCTCTGGAACTGAAATCGGAATGCTCACTGACATTTGCCCTATCTGAAAGTCTGATAAACGCCGGAAAAATGACTAAGTCCAAAAAAAAAATTTTTTAAACTTTATTCAATTTTACCCCCGTGGGATATATATTCTTCCCACACACATTTGGAACTCTCCTGGGGTACCCTCACACATATTATTCCCTCATTTAGTGGATATTTTCACAAAAAAGTGAAATTTTCAAAAATCCAGAAAATTGGCTGAAAACGACTAAATATCAAGGACACATTGGGCGAATCGCTCTGGAACTGAAATCGGAACGCTCACTGATATTTGCCCTATCTGAAAGTCTGATAAAAGCCGGTAAATGACTAAGTCCAAAAAAAATTTTTTTTCTACTTTTTTCAATTTTACCCCCGTGGGATATATATTCTACCCACACACATTTGGAACTCTCCTGGGGTACCCTCACACATATTATTCCCTCATTTAGTGGATATTTTCACAAAAAAGTGACATTTTCAAAAATCCAGAAAATTGGCTGAAAACGACTAAATATCAAGGACTCATTGGGCGAATCGCTCTGGAACTGAAATCGGAATGCTCACTGACATTTGCCCTCTCTGAAAGTCTGATAAACGGCGGAAAAATGACTAAGTCCAAAAAAAAAATTTTTTAAACTTTATTCAATTTTACCTCCGTGGGATATATATTCTACCCACACAAATTTGGAACTCTCCTGGGGTACCCTCACACATATTATTCCCTCATTTAGTGGATAATTTCACAAAAAAGTGAAATTTTCAAAAATCCAGAAAATTGGCTGAAAACGACTAAATATCAAGGACTCATTGGGCGAATCGCTCTGGAACTGAAATCGGAACGCTCACTGACATTTCCCCTATCTGAAAGTCTGATTAACGCCGGAAAAATGACTAAGTCCAAAAAAACTTTTTTTTCTACTTTTTTCAATTTTACCCCCGTGGGATATATATTCTACCCACACACATTTGGAACTCTCCTGGGGTACCCTCACACATATTATTCCCTCATTTAGTGGATATTTTCACAAAAAAGTGAAATTTTCAAAAATCCAGAAAATTGGCTGAAAACGACTAAATATCAAGGACTCATTGGGCGAATCGCTCTGGAACTGAAATCGGAACGCTCACTGACATTTCCCCTATCTGAAAGTCTGATAAACGCCGGAAAAATGACTAAGTCCAAAAAAATTATTTTTTCAACTTTCTTCAATTTTACCCCCGTGGGATATATATTCTTCCCACACACATTTGGAACTCTCCTGGGGTACCCTCACACATATTATTCCCTCATTTAGTGGATATTTTCACAAAAAAGTGAAATTTTCAAAAATCCAGAAAATTGGCTGAAAACGACTAAATATCAAGGACTCATTGGGCGAATCGCTCTGGAACTGAAATCGTAACGCTCACTGACATTTCCCCTATCTGAAAGTCTGATAAACGCCGGAAAAATGACTAAGTCCAAAAAAATTTTTTTTTCAACTTTCTTCAATTTTACCCCCGTGGGATATATATTCTTCCCACACACATTTGGAACTCTCCTGGGGTACCCTCACACATATTATTCCCTCATTTAGTGGATATTTTCACAAAAAAGTGAAATTTTAAAAAATCCAGAAAATTGGCTGAAAACAACTAAATAACAAGGACTCATTGGGCGAATCACTCTGGAACTGAAATCGGAACGCTCACTGACATTTGCCCTATCTGAAAGTCTGATAAAAGCCGGAAAAATGACTAAGTTCCAAAAAAAATTTTTTTCTACTTTTTTCAATTTTACCCCCGTTGGATATATATTCTACCCACACACATTTGGAACTCTCCTGGGATACCCTCACACATATTATTCCCTCATTTAGTGGATATTTTCACAAAAAAGTGATATTTTCAAAAATCCAGAAAATTGGCTGAAAACGACTAAATATCAAGGACTCATTGGGCGAATCGCTCTGGAACTGAAATCGGAATGCTCACTGACATTTGCCCTATCTGAAAGTCTGATAAACGCCGGAAAAATGACTAAGTCCAAAAAAAAAATTTTTTCTACTTTTTTCAATTTTACCCCCGTGGGATATATATTCTACCCACACACATTTGGAACTCTCCTGGGGTACCCTCACACATATTATTCCCTCATTTAGTGGATATTTTCACAAAAAAGTGAAATTTTCAAAAATCCAGAAAATTGGCTGAAAACGACTAAATATCAAGGACTCATTGGGCGAATAGCTCTGGAACTGAAATCGGAACGCTCACTGACATTTCCCCTATCTGAAAGTCTGATAAAAGCCGGAAAAATGACTAAACACCAAAAAAAAATTTTTTCATCTTTTTTCAATTTTACCCCCGCGGGGTATATATTCTACCCACACACATTTGGAACTCTCCTGGGGTACCCTCACACATATTATTCCCTCATTTAGTGGATATTTTCACCAAAAAGTGAAATTTTCAAAAATCCAGAAAATTGGCTGAAAACGACTAAATATCAAGGACTCATTGGGCGAATCGCTCTGGAACTGAAATCGGAACGCTCACTGACATTCGCCCTATCTGAAAGTCTGATAAACGCCGGAAAAATGACTAAGTCCCAAAAAAAATTTTTTTCAACTTTTTTCAATTTTACCCCCGTGGGATATATATTCTACCCACACACATTTGGAACTCTTCTGGGGTACCCTCACACATATTGTTCCCTCATTTAGTGGATATTTTCACAAAAATTGAAATTTTCAAAAATCCAGAAAATTGGCTGAAAACGACTAAATATCAAGGACTCATTGGGCGAATCGCTCTGGAACTGAAATCGGAATGCTCACTGACATTTGCCCTATCTGAAAGTCTGATAAACGCCGGAAAAATGACTAAGTCCAAAAAAAATTTTTTTTAAACTTTATTCAATTTTACCCCCGTGGGATATATATTCTTCCCACACACATTTGGAACTCTCCTGGGGTACCCTCACACATATTATTCCCTCATTTAGTGGATATTTTCACAAAAAAGTGAAATTTTAAAAAATCCAGAAAATTGGCTGAAAACAACTACATAACAAGGACTCATTGGGCGAATCACTCTGGAACTGAAATCGGAACGCTCACTGACATTTCCCCTATGTGAAAGTCTGATAAACACCGGAAAAATGACTAAGTCCCCAAAAAAATTTTTTTCAACTTTTTTCAATTTTACCCCCGTGGGATATATATTCTTCCCACACACATTTGGAACTCTCCTGGGGTACCCTCACACATATTATTCCCTCATTTAGTGGATATTTTCACAAAAAAGTGAAATTTTCAAAAATCCAGAAAATTGGCTGAAAACGACTAAATATCAAGGACTCATTGGGCGAATCGCTCTGGAACTGAAATCGAAACGCTCACTGACATTTGCCCTATCTGAAAGTCTGATAAAAGCCGGAAAAATGACTAAGTCCAAAAAAATTTTTTTTCTACTTTTTTCAATTTTACCCCGTGGGATATATATTCTACCCACACACATTTGGAACTCTCCTGGGGTACCCTCACACATATTATTCCCTCATTTAGTGGATATTTTCACAAAAAAGTGACATTTTTAAAAATCCAGAAAATTGGCTGAAAACGACTAAATATCAAGGACTCATTGGGCGAATCGCTCTGGAACTGAAATCGGAATGCTCACTGACATTTGCCCTATCTGAAAGTCTGATAAACGCCGGAAAAATGACTAAGTCCAAAAAAAAAATTTTTTCAACTTTTTTCAATTTTACCCCGTGGGATATATATTCTACCCACACACATTTGGAACTCTCCTGGGGTACCCTCACACATATTATTCCCTCATTTAGTGGATATTTTCACCAAAAAGTGAAATTTTCAAAAATCCAGAAAATTGGCTGAAAACGACTAAATATCAAGGACTCATTGGGCGAATCGCTCTGGAACTGAAATCGGAACGCTCACTGACATTCGCCCTATCTGAAAGTCTGATAAACGCCGGAAAAATAACTAAGTCCAAAAAAAAATTTTTTTCAACTTTTTTCAATTTTACCCCCGTGGGATATATATTCTACCCACACACATTTGGAACTCTTCTGGGGTACCCTCACACATATTGTTCCCTCATTTAGTGGATATTTTCACAAAAAAGTGAAATTTTTTGAAAAATCCAGAAAATTGGCTGAAAACGACTAAATATCAAGGATTCATTGGGCGAATCGCTCTGGAACTGAAATCGGAACGCTCACTGACATTCGCCCTATCTGAAAGTCTGATAAACGCCGGAAAAATGACTAAGTCCAAAAAAAAATTTTTTTCAACTTTTTTCAATTTTACCCCCGTGGGATATATATTCTACCCACACACATTTGGAACTCTCCTGGGGTACCCTCACACATATTATTCCCTCATTTAGTGGATATTTTCACAAAAAAGTGAAATTTTCAAAAATCCAGAAAATTGGCTGAAAACGACTAAATATCAAGGGCTCATTGGGCGAATCACTCTGGAACTGAAATTGGAACGCTCACTGACAATCGCCCTATCTGAAAGTCTGATAAATGCCGGAAAAATGACTAAGTCCAAAAAAAATTTTTTTTCAACTTTTTTCAATTTTACCCCCGTGGGATATATATTCTACCCACACACATTTGGAACTCTCCTGGGGTACCCTCACACATATTATTCCCTCATTTAGTGGATATTTTCACAAAAAAGTGAAATTTTCAAAAATCCAGAAAATTGGCTGAAAACGACTAAATATCAAGGACTCATTGGGCGAATCGCTCTGGAACTGAAATCGGAATGCTCACTGACATTTGCCCTATCTGAAAGTCTGATAAACGCCGGAAAAATGACTAAGTCCAAAAAAAAAATTTTTTAAACTTTATTCAATTTTACCCCCGTGGGATATATATTCTTCCCACACACATTTGGAACTCTCCTGGGGTACCCTCACACATATTATTCCCTCATTTAGTGGATATTTTCACAAAAAAGTGAAATTTTCAAAAATCCAGAAAATTGGCTGAAAACGACTAAATATCAAGGACTCATTGGGCGAATCGCTCTGGAACTGAAATCGGAACGCTCACTGATATTTGCCCTATCTGAAAGTCTGATAAAAGCCGGTAAATGACTAAGTCCAAAAAAAATTTTTTTTCTACTTTTTTCAATTTTACCCCCGTGGGATATATATTCTACCCACACACATTTGGAACTCTCCTGGGGTACCCTCACACATATTATTCCCTCATTTAGTGGATATTTTCACAAAAAAGTGACATTTTCAAAAATCCAGAAAATTGGCTGAAAACGACTAAATATCAAGGACTCATTGGGCGAATCGCTCTGGAACTGAAATCGGAATGCTCACTGACATTTGCCCTCTCTGAAAGTCTGATAAACGGCGGAAAAATGACTAAGTCCAAAAAAAAAATTTTTTAAACTTTATTCAATTTTACCTCCGTGGGATATATATTCTACCCACACAAATTTGGAACTCTCCTGGGGTACCCTCACACATATTATTCCCTCATTTAGTGGATAATTTCACAAAAAAGTGAAATTTTCAAAAATCCAGAAAATTGGCTGAAAAGGACTAAATATCAAGGACTCATTGGGCGAATCGCTCTGGAACTGAAATCGGAACGCTCACTGACATTTCCCCTATCTGAAAGTCTGATTAACGCCGGAAAAATGACTAAGTCCAAAAAAACTTTTTTTTCTACTTTTTTCAATTTTACCCCCGTGGGATATATATTCTACCCACACACATTTGGAACTCTCCTGGGGTACCCTCACACATATTATTCCCTCATTTAGTGGATATTTTCACAAAAAAGTGAAATTTTCAAAAATCCAGAAAATTGGCTGAAAACGACTAAATATCAAGGACTCATTGGGCGAATCGCTCTGGAACTGAAATCGGAACGCTCACTGACATTTCCCCTATCTGAAAGTCTGATAAACGCCGGAAAAATGACTAAGTCCAAAAAAATTATTTTTTCAACTTTCTTCAATTTTACCCCCGTGGGATATATATTCTTCCCACACACATTTGGAACTCTCCTGGGGTACCCTCACACATATTATTCCCTCATTTAGTGGATATTTTCACAAAAAAGTGAAATTTTCAAAAATCCAGAAAATTGGCTGAAAACGACTAAATATCAAGGACTCATTGGGCGAATCGCTCTGGAACTGAAATCGTAACGCTCACTGACATTTCCCCTATCTGAAAGTCTGATAAACGCCGGAAAAATGACTAAGTCCAAAAAAATTTTTTTTTCAACTTTCTTCAATTTTACCCCCGTGGGATATATATTCTTCCCACACACATTTGGAACTCTCCTGGGGTACCCTCACACATATTATTCCCTCATTTAGTGGATATTTTCACAAAAAAGTGAAATTTTAAAAAATCCAGAAAATTGGCTGAAAACAACTAAATAACAAGGACTCATTGGGCGAATCACTCTGGAACTGAAATCGGAACGCTCACTGACATTTGCCCTATCTGAAAGTCTGATAAAAGCCGGAAAAATGACTAAGTTCCAAAAAAAATTTTTTTCTACTTTTTTCAATTTTACCCCCGTTGGATATATATTCTACCCACACACATTTGGAACTCTCCTGGGATACCCTCACACATATTATTCCCTCATTTAGTGGATATTTTCACAAAAAAGTGAAATTTTCAAAAATCCAGAAAATTGGCTGAAAACGACTAAATATCAAGGACTCATTGGGCGAATCGCTCTGGAACTGAAATCGGAATGCTCACTGACATTTGCCCTATCTGAAAGTCTGATAAACGCCGGAAAAATGACTAAGTCCAAAAAAAAAATTTTTTCTACTTTTTTCAATTTTACCCCCGTGGGATATATATTCTACCCACACACATTTGGAACTCTCCTGGGGTACCCTCACACATATTATTCCCTCATTTAGTGGATATTTTCACAAAAAAGTGAAATTTTCAAAAATCCAGAAAATTGGCTGAAAACGACTAAATATCAAGGACTCATTGGGCGAATAGCTCTGGAACTGAAATCGGAACGCTCACTGACATTTCCCCTATCTGAAAGTCTGATAAAAGCCGGAAAAATGACTAAGTCCAAAAAAAAAATTTTTTCTACTTTTTTCAATTTTACCCCCGTGGGATATATATTCTACCCACACACATTTGGAACTCTCCTGGGGTACCCTCACACATATTATTCCCTCATTTAGTGGATATTTTCACAAAAAAAGTGAAATTTTCAAAAATCCAGAAAATTGACTGAAAACGACTAAATATCAAGGGTTCATTGGGCGAATCGCTCTGGAACTGAAATCGGAATGCTCACTGACATTCGCCCTATCTGAAAGTCTGATAAATGGCGGAAAAATGACTAAGTCCAAAAAAAATTTTTTTTCAACTTTTTTCAATTTTACCCCCGTGGGATATATATTCTACCCACACACATTTGGAACTCTTCTGGGGTACCCTCACACATATTATTCCCTCATTTAGTGGATATTTTCACAAAAAAGTGAAATTTTCAAAAATCCAGAAAATTGGCTGAAAACGACAAAATATCAAGGACTCATTGGGCGAATCGCTCTGGAACTGAAATCGGAATGCTCACTGACATTTGCCCTATCTGAAAGTCTGATAAACGCCGGAAAAATGACTAAGTCCAAAAAAAAAATTTTTTCTACTTTTTTCAATTTTACCCCCGTGGGATATATATTCTACCCACACACATTTGGAACTCTCCTGGGGTACCCTCACACATATTATTCCCTCATTTAGTGGATATTTTTACAAAAAAGTGAAATTTTCAAAAATCCAGAAAATTGGCTGAAAACGTCTAAATATCAAGGACTCATTGGGCGAATCGCTCTGGAACTGAAATCGGAACGCTCACTGACATTTCCCCTATCTGAAAGTCTGATAAACGCCAGAAAAATGACTAAGTCCAAAAAAAAAATGTTTTCTACTTTTTTCAATTTTTTCCCCCGTGGGGTATATATTCTACCCACACACATTTGGAACTCTCCTGGGGTACCCTCACACATATTATTCCCTCATTTAGTGGATATTTTCACAAAAAAGTGAAATTTTCAAAAATCCAGAAAATTGGCTGAAAACGACTAAATATCAAGGACTCATTGGGAGAATCGCTCTGGAACTGAAATCGGAACGCTCACTGACATTTCCCCTGTCTGAAAGTCTGATAAACGCCGGAAAAATGACTAAGTCCAAAAAAATTATTTTTTCAACTTTTTTCAATTTTACCCCCGTGGGATATATATTCTTCCCACACACATTTGGAACTCTCCTGGGGTACCCTCACACATATTATTCCCTCATTTAGTGGATATTTTCACAAAAAAGTGAAATTTTCAAAAATCCAGAAAATTGACTGAAAACGACTAAATATCAAGGGTTCATTGGGCGAATCGCTCTGGAACTGAAATCGGAATGCTCACTGACATTCGCCCTATCTGAAAGTCTGATAAATGGCGGAAAAATGACTAAGTCCAAAAAAAATTTTTTTTCAACTTTTTTCAATTTTACCCCCGTGGGATATATATTCTACCCACACACATTTGGAACTCTTCTGGGGTACCCTCACACATATTATTCCCTCATTTAGTGGATATTTTCACAAAAAAGTGAAATTTTCAAAAATCCAGAAAATTGGCTGAAAACGACAAAATATCAAGGACTCATTGGGCGAATCGCTCTGGAACTGAAATCGGAATGCTCACTGACATTTGCCCTATCTGAAAGTCTGATAAACGCCGGAAAAATGACTAAGTCCAAAAAAAAATTTTTTTCAACTTTTTTCAATTTTACCCCCGTGGGATATATATTCTACCCACACACATTTGGAACTCTCCTGGGGTACCCTCACACATATTATTCCCTCATTTAGTGGATATTTTCACAAAAAAGTGACATTTTCAAAAATCCAGAAAATTGGCTGAAAACGACTAAATATCAAGGAATCATTGGGCGAATCGCTCTGGAACTGAAATCGGAATGCTCACTGACATTTGCCCTATCTGAAAGTCTGATAAACACCGGAAAAATGACTAAGTCCAAAAAAAAAATGTTTTCTACTCTTTTCAATTTTTTCCCCCGTGGGGTATATATTCTACCCACACACATTTGGAACTCTCCTGGGGTACCCTCACACATATTATTCCCTCATTTAGTGGATATTTTCACAAAAAAGTGAAATTTTCAAAAATCCAGAAAATTGGCTGAAAACGACTAAATATCAAGGACTCATTGGGAGAATCGCTCTGGAACTGAAATCGGAACGCTCACTGACATTTCCCCTATCTGAAAGTCTGATAAACGCCGGAAAAATGACTAAGTCCAAAAAAATTATTTTTTCAACTTTCCTCAATTTTACCCCCGTGGGATATATATTCTTCCCACACACATTTGGAACTCTCCTGGGGTACCCTCACACATATTATTCCCTCATTTAGTGGATATTTTCACAAAAAAGTGAAATTTTCAAAAATCCAGAAAATTGGCTGAAAACGACTAAATATCAAGGACTCATTGGGCGAATCGCTCTGGAATTGAAATCGGAATGCTCACTGACATTTGCCCTATCTGAAAGTCTGATAAACGCCGGAAAAATGACTAAGTCCAAAAAAAAAATTTTTTAAACTTTATTCAATTTTACCCCCGTGGGATATATATTCTTCCCACACACATTTGGAACTCTCCTGGGGTACCCTCACACATATTATTCCCTCATTTAGTGGATATTTTCACAAAAAAGTGAAATTTTCAAAAATCCAGAAAATTGACTGAAAACGACTAAATATCAAGGGTTCATTGGGCGAATCGCTCTGGAACTGAAATCGGAATGCTCACTGACATTCGCCCTATCTGAAAGTCTGATAAATGGCGGAAAAATGACTAAGTCCAAAAAAAATTTTTTTTCAACTTTTTTCAATTTTACCCCCGTGGGATATATATTCTACCCACACATATTTGTAACTCTTCTGGGGTACCCTCACACATATTATTCCCTCATTTAGTGGATATTTTCACAAAAAAGTGACATTTTCAAAAATCCAGAAAATTGGCTGAAAACGACTAAATATCAAGGAATCATTGGGCGAATCGCTCTGGAACTGAAATCGGAATGCTCACTGACATTTGCCCTATCTGAAAGTCTGATAAACACCGGAAAAATGACTAAGTCCAAAAAAAAAATGTTTTCTACTTTTTTCAATTTTTTCCCCCGTGGGGTATATATTCTACCCACACACATTTGGAACTCTCCTGGGGTACCCTCACACATATTATTCCCTCATTTAGTGGATATTTTCACAAAAAAGTGAAATTTTCAAAAATCCAGAAAATTGGCTGAAAACAACTAAATAACAAGGACTCATTGGGCGAATCGCTCTGGAACTGAAATCGGAACACTCACTGACATTTCCCCTATCTGAAAGTATGATAAACGCTGGAAAAATGACTAAACACCAAAAAAAAATTTTTTCATCTTTTTTCAATTTTACCCCCGCGGGGTATATATTCTACCCACACACATTTGGAACTCTCCTGGGGTACCCTCACACATATTATTCCCTCATTTAGTGGATATTTTCACAAAAAAGTGAAATTTTCAAAAATCCAGAAAATTGGCTGAAAACAACTACATAACAAGGACTCATTGGGCGAATCACTCTGGAACTGAAATCGGAACGCTCACTGACATTTCCCCTATGTGAAAGTCTGATAAACACCGGAAAAATGACTAAGTCCCCAAAAAAATTTTTTTCAACTTTTTTCAATTTTACCCCCGTGGGATATATATTCTTCCCACACACATTTGGAACTCTCCTGGGGTACCCTCACACATATTATTCCCTCATTTAGTGGATATTTTCACAAAAAAGTGAAATTTTCAAAAATCCAGAAAATTGGCTGAAAACGACTAAATATCAAGGACTCATTGGGCGAATCGCTCTGGAACTGAAATCGGAACGCTCACTGACATTTGCCCTATCTGAAAGTCTGATAAAAGCCGGAAAAATGACTAAGTCCAAAAAAAAATTTTTTTCGACTTTTTTCAATTTTACCCCCGTGGGATATATATTCTACCCACACACATTTGGAACTCTCCTGGGGTACCCTCACACATATTATTCCCTCATTTAGTGGATATTTTCACAAAAAAGTGACATTTTCAAAAATCCAGAAAATTGGCTGAAAACGACTAAATATCAAGGACTCATTGGGCGATTCGCTCTGGAACTGAAATCGGAATGCTCACTGACATTTGCCCTATCTGAAAGTCTGATAAACGCCGGAAAAATGACTAAGTCCAAAAAAAAAATTTTTTCAACTTTTTTCAATTTTACCCCGTGGGATATATATTCTACCCACACACATTTGGAACTCTCCTGGGGTACCCTCACACATATTATTCCCTCATTTAGTGGATATTTTCACCAAAAAGTGAAATTTTCAAAAATCCAGAAAATTGGCTGAAAACGACTAAATATCAAGGACTCATTGGGCGAATCGCTCTGGAACTGAAATCGGAACGCTCATTGACATTCGCCCTATCTGAAAGTCTGATAAACGCCGGAAAAATGACTAAGTCCAAAAAAAAAATTTTTTAAACTTTATTCAATTTTACCCCCGTGGGATATATATTCTACCCACACACATTTGGAACTCTTCTGGGGTACCCTCACACATATTGTTCCCTCATTTAGTGGATATTTTCACAAAAAAGTGAAATTTTCAAAAATCCAGAAAATTGGCTGAAAACGACTAAATATCAAGGACTCATTGGGCGAATCGCTCTGGAACTGAAATCGGAATGCTCACTGACATTTGCCCTATCTGAAAGTCTGATAAACGCCGGAAAAATGACTAAGTCCAAAAAAAAAATTTTTTAAACTTTATTCAATTTTACCCCCGTGGGATATATATTCTACCCACACACATTTGGAACTCTTCTGGGGTACCCTCACACATATTGTTCCCTCATTTAGTGGATATTTTCACAAAAAAGTGAAATTTTCAAAAATCCAGAAAATTGGCTGAAAACGACTAAATATCAAGGATTCATTAGGCGAATCGCTCTGGAACTGAAATCGGAACGCTCACTGACATTCGCCCTATCTGAAAGTCTGATAAACGCCGGAAAAATGACTAAGTCCAAAAAAAAATTTTTTTCAACTTTTTTCAATTTTACCCCCGTGGGATATATATTCTTCCCACACACATTTGGAACTCTCCTGGGCTACCCTCACACATATTATTCCCTCATTTAGTGGATATTTTCACAAAAAAGTGACATTTTCAAAAATCCAGAAAATTGGCTGAAAACGACTAAATATCAAGGACTCATTGGGC
This sequence comes from Phyllobates terribilis, assembly GCF_046119375.1. Taxonomy (NCBI): domain Eukaryota; kingdom Metazoa; phylum Chordata; class Amphibia; order Anura; family Dendrobatidae; genus Phyllobates; species Phyllobates terribilis. Next base: position 1,709,416 of record NW_027362993.1, read on the forward strand.
GAATCGCTCTGGAACTGAAATCGGAATGCTCACTGACATTTGCCCTATCTGAAAGTCTGATAAACGCCGGAAAAATGACTAAGTCCAAAAAAAAAATTTTTTCAACTTTTTTCAATTTTACCCCGTGGGATATATATTCTACCCATACACATTTGGAACTCTCCTGGGGTACCCTCACACATATTATTCCCTCATTTAGTGGATATTTTCACAAAAAAGTGAAATTTTCAAAAATCCAGAAAATTGGCTGAAAACGACTAAATATCAAGGACTCATTGGGCGAATCGCTCTGGAACTGAAATCGGAACACTCACTGACATTTCCCCTATCTGAAAGTCTGATAAACGCCGGAAAAATGACTAAACACCAAAAAAAAATTTTTTCATCTTTTTTCAATTTTACCCCCGCGGGGTATATATTCTACCCACACACATTTGGAACTCTCCTGGGGTACCCTCACACATATTATTCCCTCATTTAGTGGATATTTTCACCAAAAAGTGAAATTTTCAAAAATCCAGAAAATTGGCTGAAAACGACTAAATATCAAGGACTCATTGGGCGAATCGCTCTGGAACTGAAATCGGAACGCTCACTGACATTCGCCCTATCTGAAAGTCTGATAAACGCCGGAAAAATGACTAAGTCCCAAAAAAAATTTTTTTCAACTTTTTTCAATTTTACCCCCGTGGGATATATATTCTACCCACACACATTTGGAACTCTTCTGGGGTACCCTCACACATATTGTTCCCTCATTTAGTGGATATTTTCACAAAAAAGTGAAATTTTCAAAAATCCAGAAAATTGGCTGAAAACGACTAAATATCAAGGACTCATTGGGCGAATCGCTCTGGAACTGAAATCGGAACGCTCACTGACATTCGCCCTATCTGAAAGTCTGATAAACGCCGGAAAAATGACTAAGTCCCAAAAAAAATTTTTTTCAATTTTACCCCCGTGGGATATATATTCTACCCACACACATTTGGAACTCTCCTGGGGTACCCTCACACATATTATTCCCTCATTTAGTGGATATTTTCACAAAAAAGTGACATTTTCAAAAATCCAGAAAATTGGCTGAAAACGACTAAATATCAAGGACTCATTGGGCGAATCGCTCTGGAACTGAAATCGGAATGCTCACTGACATTTGCCCTATCTGAAAGTCTGATAAACGCCGGAAAAATGACTAAGTCCAAAAAAAAAATTTTTTAAACTTTATTCAATTTTACCCCCGTGGGATATATATTCTACCCACACACATTTGGAACTCTTCTGGGGTACCCTCACACATATTGTTCCCTCATTTAGTGGATATTTTCACAAAAAAGTGAAATTTTCAAAAATCCAGAAAATTGGCTGAAAACGACTAAATATCAAGGACTCATTGGGCGAATCGCTCTGGAACTGAAATCGGAATGCTCACTGACATTTGCCCTATCTGAAAGTCTGATAAACGCCGGAAAAATGACTAAGTCCAAAAAAAATTTTTTTTAAACTTTATTCAATTTTACCCCCGTGGGATATATATTCTTCCCACACACATTTGGAACTCTCCTGGGGTACCCTCACACATATTATTCCCTCATTTAGTGGATATTTTCACAAAAAAGTGAAATTTTAAAAAATCCAGAAAATTGGCTGAAAACAACTACATAACAAGGACTCATTGGGCGAATCACTCTGGAACTGAAATCGGAACGCTCACTGACATTTCCCCTATGTGAAAGTCTGATAAACACCGGAAAAATGACTAAGTCCCCAAAAAAATTTTTTTCAACTTTTTTCAATTTTACCCCCGTGGGATATATATTCTTCCCACACACATTTGGAACTCTCCTGGGGTACCCTCACACATATTATTCCCTCATTTAGTGGATATTTTCACAAAAAAGTGAAATTTTCAAAAATCCAGAAAATTGGCTGAAAACGACTAAATATCAAGGACTCATTGGGCGAATCGCTCTGGAACTGAAATCGGAACACTCACTGACATTTCCCCTATCTGAAAGTCTGATAAACGCCGGAAAAATGACTAAACACCAAAAAAAAATTTTTTCATCTTTTTTCAATTTTACCCCCGCGGGGTATATATTCTACCCACACACATTTGGAACTCTCCTGGGGTACCCTCACACATATTATTCCCTCATTTAGTGGATATTTTCACAAAAAAGTGACATTTTCAAAAATCCAGAAAATTGGCTGAAAACGACTAAATATCAAGGACTCATTGGGCGATTCGCTCTGGAACTGAAATCGGAATGCTCACTGACATTTGCCCTATCTGAAAGTCTGATAAACGCCGGAAAAATGACTAAGTCCAAAAAAAAAATTTTTTCAACTTTTTTCAATTTTACCCCGTGGGATATATATTCTACCCACACACATTTGGAACTCTCCTGGGGTACCCTCACACATATTATTCCCTCATTTAGTGGATATTTTCACCAAAAAGTGAAATTTTCAAAAATCCAGAAAATTGGCTGAAAACGACTAAATATCAAGGACTCATTGGGCGAATCGCTCTGGAACTGAAATCGGAACGCTCATTGACATTCGCCCTATCTGAAAGTCTGATAAACGCCGGAAAAATGACTAAGTCCAAAAAAAAAATTTTTTAAACTTTATTCAATTTTACCCCCGTGGGATATATATTCTACCCACACACATTTGGAACTCTTCTGGGGTACCCTCACACATATTGTTCCCTCATTTAGTGGATATTTTCACAAAAAAGTGAAATTTTCAAAAATCCAGAAAATTGGCTGAAAACGACTAAATATCAAGGACTCATTGGGCGAATCGCTCTGGAACTGAAATCGGAATGCTCACTGACATTTGCCCTATCTGAAAGTCTGATAAACGCCGGAAAAATGACTAAGTCCAAAAAAAAAATTTTTTAAACTTTATTCAATTTTACCCCCGTGGGATATATATTCTACCCACACACATTTGGAACTCTTCTGGGGTACCCTCACACATATTGTTCCCTCATTTAGTGGATATTTTCACAAAAAAGTGAAATTTTCAAAAATCCAGAAAATTGGCTGAAAACGACTAAATATCAAGGATTCATTAGGCGAATCGCTCTGGAACTGAAATCGGAACGCTCACTGACATTCGCCCTATCTGAAAGTCTGATAAACGCCGGAAAAATGACTAAGTCCAAAAAAAAATTTTTTTCAACTTTTTTCAATTTTACCCCCGTGGGATATATATTCTTCCCACACACATTTGGAACTCTCCTGGGCTACCCTCACACATATTATTCCCTCATTTAGTGGATATTTTCACAAAAAAGTGACATTTTCAAAAATCCAGAAAATTGGCTGAAAACGACTAAATATCAAGGACTCATTGGGCGAATCGCTCTGGAACTGAAATCGGAATGCTCACTGACATTTGCCCTATCTGAAAGTCTGATAAACGCCGGAAAAATGACTAAGTCCAAAAAAAAAATTTTTTCAACTTTTTTCAATTTTACCCCGTGGGATATATATTCTACCCATACACATTTGGAACTCTCCTGGGGTACCCTCACACATATTATTCCCTCATTTAGTGGATATTTTCACAAAAAAGTGAAATTTTCAAAAATCCAGAAAATTGGCTGAAAACGACTAAATATCAAGGACTCATTGGGCGAATCGCTCTGGAACTGAAATCGGAACACTCACTGACATTTCCCCTATCTGAAAGTCTGATAAACGCCGGAAAAATGACTAAACACCAAAAAAAAATTTTTTCATCTTTTTTCAATTTTACCCCCGCGGGGTATATATTCTACCCACACACATTTGGAACTCTCCTGGGGTACCCTCACACATATTATTCCCTCATTTAGTGGATATTTTCACCAAAAAGTGAAATTTTCAAAAATCCAGAAAATTGGCTGAAAACGACTAAATATCAAGGACTCATTGGGCGAATCGCTCTGGAACTGAAATCGGAACGCTCACTGACATTCGCCCTATCTGAAAGTCTGATAAACGCCGGAAAAATGACTAAGTCCCAAAAAAAATTTTTTTCAACTTTTTTCAATTTTACCCCCGTGGGATATATATTCTACCCACACACATTTGGAACTCTTCTGGGGTACCCTCACACATATTGTTCCCTCATTTAGTGGATATTTTCACAAAAAAGTGAAATTTTCAAAAATCCAGAAAATTGGCTGAAAACGACTAAATATCAAGGACTCATTGGGCGAATCGCTCTGGAACTGAAATCGGAACGCTCACTGACATTCGCCCTATCTGAAAGTCTGATAAACGCCGGAAAAATGACTAAGTCCCAAAAAAAATTTTTTTCAATTTTACCCCCGTGGGATATATATTCTACCCACACACATTTGGAACTCTCCTGGGGTACCCTCACACATATTATTCCCTCATTTAGTGGATATTTTCACAAAAAAGTGACATTTTCAAAAATCCAGAAAATTGGCTGAAAACGACTAAATATCAAGGACTCATTGGGCGAATCGCTCTGGAACTGAAATCGGAATGCTCACTGACATTTGCCCTATCTGAAAGTCTGATAAACGCCGGAAAAATGACTAAGTCCAAAAAAAAAATTTTTTAAACTTTATTCAATTTTACCCCCGTGGGATATATATTCTACCCACACACATTTGGAACTCTTCTGGGGTACCCTCACACATATTGTTCCCTCATTTAGTGGATATTTTCACAAAAAAGTGAAATTTTCAAAAATCCAGAAAATTGGCTGAAAACGACTAAATATCAAGGACTCATTGGGCGAATCGCTCTGGAACTGAAATCGGAATGCTCACTGACATTTGCCCTATCTGAAAGTCTGATAAACGCCGGAAAAATGACTAAGTCCAAAAAAAATTTTTTTTAAACTTTATTCAATTTTACCCCCGTGGGATATATATTCTTCCCACACACATTTGGAACTCTCCTGGGGTACCCTCACACATATTATTCCCTCATTTAGTGGATATTTTCACAAAAAAGTGAAATTTTAAAAAATCCAGAAAATTGGCTGAAAACAACTACATAACAAGGACTCATTGGGCGAATCACTCTGGAACTGAAATCGGAACGCTCACTGACATTTCCCCTATGTGAAAGTCTGATAAACACCGGAAAAATGACTAAGTCCCCAAAAAAATTTTTTTCAACTTTTTTCAATTTTACCCCCGTGGGATATATATTCTTCCCACACACATTTGGAACTCTCCTGGGGTACCCTCACACATATTATTCCCTCATTTAGTGGATATTTTCACAAAAAAGTGAAATTTTCAAAAATCCAGAAAATTGGCTGAAAACGACTAAATATCAAGGACTCATTGGGCGAATCGCTCTGGAACTGAAATCGGAACACTCACTGACATTTCCCCTATCTGAAAGTCTGATAAACGCCGGAAAAATGACTAAACACCAAAAAAAAATTTTTTCATCTTTTTTCAATTTTACCCCCGCGGGGTATATATTCTACCCACACACATTTGGAACTCTCCTGGGGTACCCTCACACATATTATTCCCTCATTTAGTGGATATTTTCACCAAAAAGTGAAATTTTCAAAAATCCAGAAAATTGGCTGAAAACGACTAAATATCAAGGACTCATTGGGCGAATCGCTCTGGAACTGAAATCGGAACGCTCACTGACATTCGCCCTATCTGAAAGTCTGATAAACGCCGGAAAAATGACTAAGTCCCAAAAAAAATTTTTTTCAACTTTTTTCAATTTTACCCCCGTGGGATATATATTCTACCCACACACATTTGGAACTCTTCTGGGGTACCCTCACACATATTGTTCCCTCATTTAGTGGATATTTTCACAAAAAAGTGAAATTTTCAAAAATCCAGAAAATTGGCTGAAAGCGACTAAATATCAAGGACTCATTGGGCGAATCGCTCTGGAACTGAAATCGGAACGCTCACTGACATTCGCCCTATCTGAAAGTCTGATAAACGCCGGAAAAATGACTAAGTCCCAAAAAAAATTTTTTTCAATTTTACCCCCGTGGGATATATATTCTACCCACACACATTTGGAACTCTCCTGGGGTACCCTCACACATATTATTCCCTCATTTAGTGGATATTTTCACAAAAAAGTGACATTTTCAAAAATCCAGAAAATTGGCTGAAAACGACTAAATATCAAGGACTCATTGGGCGAATCGCTCTGGAACTGAAATCGGAATGCTCACTGACATTTGCCCTATCTGAAAGTCTGATAAACGCCGGAAAAATGACTAAGTCCAAAAAAAAAATTTTTTAAACTTTATTCAATTTTACCCCCGTGGGATATATATTCTACCCACACACATTTGGAACTCTTCTGGGGTACCCTCACACATATTGTTCCCTCATTTAGTGGATATTTTCACAAAAAAGTGAAATTTTCAAAAATCCAGAAAATTGGCTGAAAACGACTAAATATCAAGGACTCATTGGGCGAATCGCTCTGGAACTGAAATCGGAATGCTCACTGACATTTGCCCTATCTGAAAGTCTGATAAACGCCGGAAAAATGACTAAGTCCAAAAAAAATTTTTTTTAAACTTTATTCAATTTTACCCCCGTGGGATATATATTCTTCCCACACACATTTGGAACTCTCCTGGGGTACCCTCACACATATTATTCCCTCATTTAGTGGATATTTTCACAAAAAAGTGAAATTTTAAAAAATCCAGAAAATTGGCTGAAAACAACTACATAACAAGGACTCATTGGGCGAATCACTCTGGAACTGAAATCGGAACGCTCACTGACATTTCCCCTATGTGAAAGTCTGATAAACACCGGAAAAATGACTAAGTCCCCAAAAAAATTTTTTTCAACTTTTTTCAATTTTACCCCCGTGGGATATATATTCTTCCCACACACATTTGGAACTCTCCTGGGGTACCCTCACACATATTATTCCCTCATTTAGTGGATATTTTCACAAAAAAGTGAAATTTTCAAAAATCCAGAAAATTGGCTGAAAACGACTAAATATCAAGGACTCATTGGGCGAATCGCTCTGGAACTGAAATCGGAACGCTCACTGACATTTGCCCTATCTGAAAGTCTGATAAAAGCCGGAAAAATGACTAAGTCCAAAAAAAATTTTTTTTCTACTTTTTTCAATTTTACCCCCTTGGGATATATATTCTACCCACACACATTTGGAACTCTCCTGGGGTACCCTCACACATATTATTCCCTCATTTAGTGGATATTTTCACAAAAAAGTGACATTTTCAAAAATCCAGAAAATTGGCTGAAAACGACTAAATATCAAGGACTCATTGGGCGAATCGCTCTGGAACTGAAATCGGAATGCTCACTGACATTTGCCCTATCTGAAAGTCTGATAAACGCCGGAAAAATGACTAAGTCCAAAAAAAAAATTTTTTCAACTTTTTTCAATTTTACCCCGTGGGATATATATTCTACCCACACACATTTGGAACTCTCCTGGGGTACCCTCACACATATTATTCCCTCATTTAGTGGATATTTTCACCAAAAAGTGAAATTTTCAAAAATCCAGAAAATTGGCTGAAAACGACTAAATATCAAGGACTCATTGGGCGAATCGCTCTGGAACTGAAATCGGAACGCTCACTGACATTCGCCCTATCTGAAAGTCTGATAAACGCCGGAAAAATGACTAAGTCCAAAAAAAAATTTTTTTCAACTTTTTTCAATTTTACCCCCGTGGGATATATATTCTACCCACACACATTTGGAACTCTTCTGGGGTACCCTCACACATATTGTTCCCTCATTTAGTGGATATTTTCACAAAAAAGTGAAATTTTCAAAAATCCAGAAAATTGGCTGAAAACGACTAAATATCAAGGACTCATTGGGCGAATCGCTCTGGAACTGAAATCGGAACGCTCACTGACATTCGCCCTATCTGAAAGTCTGATAAACGCCGGAAAAATGACTAAGTCCCAAAAAAAATTTTTTTCAACTTTTTTCAATTTTACCCCCGTGGGATATATATTCTACCCACACACATTTGGAACTCTCCTGGGGTACCCTCACACATATTATTCCCTCATTTAGTGGATATTTTCACAAAAAAGTGACATTTTCAAAAATCCAGAAAATTGGCTGAAAACGACTAAATATCAAGGACTCATTGGGCGAATCGCTCTGGAACTGAAATCGGAATGCTCACTGACATTTGCCCTATCTGAAAGTCTGATAAACGCCGGAAAAATGACTAAGTCCAAAAAAAAATTTTTTTCAACTTTTTTCAATTTTACCCCGTGGGATATATATTCTACCCACACACATTTGGAACTCTCCTGGGGTACCCTCACACATATTATTCCCTCATTTAGTGGATATTTTCACAAAAAAGTGAAATTTTCAAAAATCCAGAAAATTGGCTGAAAACGACTAAATATCAAGGACTCATTGGGCGAATCACTCTGGAACTGAAATCGGAACGCTCACTGACATTTGCCCTATCTGAAAGTCTGATAAAAGCCGGAAAAATGACTAAGTCCAAAAAAAAATTTTTTTCTACTTTTTTCAATTTTACCCCCGTGGGATATATATTCTACCCACACACATTTGGAACTCTCCTGGGGTACCCTCACACATATTATTCCCTCATTTAGTGGATATTTTCACAAAAAAGCGACATTTTCAAAAATCCAGAAAATTGGCTGAGAACGACTAAATATCAAGGACTCATTGGGCGAATCGCTCTGGAACTGAAATCGGAATGCTCACTGACATTTGCCCTATCTGAAAGTCTGATAAACGCCGGAAAATTGACTAAGTCCAAAAAAAAAATTTTTTCAACTTTTTTCAATTTTACCCCGTGGGATATATATTCTACCCACACACATTTGGAACTCTCCTGGGGTACCCTCACACATATTATTCCCTCATTTAGTGGATATTTTCACCAAAAAGTGAAATTTTCAAAAATCCAGAAAATTGGCTGAAAACGACTAAATATCAAGGACTCATTGGGCGAATCGCTCTGGAACTGAAATCGGAACGCTCACTGACATTTCCCCTATCTGAAAGTCTGATAAACGCCGGAAAAATGACTAAGTCCAAAAAAATTTTTTTTTCTACTTTTTTCAATTTTACCCCCGTGGGATATATATTCTACCCACACACATTTGGAACTCTCCTGGGGTACCCTCACACATATTATTCCCTCATTTAGTGGATATTTTCACAAAAAAGTGAAATTTTCAAAAATCCAGAAAATTGGCTGAAAACGACTAAATATCAAGGACTCATTGGGCGAATCGCTCTGGAACTGAAATCGGAACACTCACTGACATTTCCCCTATCTGAAAGTCTGATAAACGCCGGAAAAATGACTAAACACAAAAAAAAAATTTTTTCATCTTTTTTCAATTTTACCCCCGCGGGGTATATATTCTACCCACACACATTTGGAACTCTCCTGGGGTACCCTCACACATATTATTCCCTCATTTAGTGGATATTTTCACCAAAAAGTGAAATTTTCAAAAATCCAGAAAATTGGCTGAAAACGACTAAATATCAAGGACTCATTGGGCGAATCGCTCTGGAACTGAAATCGGAACGCTCACTGACATTCGCCCTATCTGAAAGTCTGATAAACGCCGGAAAAATGACTAAGTCCCAAAAAAAAATTTTTTCAACTTTTTTCAATTTTACCCCCGTGGGATATATATTCTACCCACACACATTTGGAACTCTTCTGGGGTACCCTCACACATATTGTTCCCTCATTTAGTGGATATTTTCACAAAAAAGTGAAATTTTCAAAAATCCAGAAAATTGGCTGAAAACGACTAAATATCAAGGACTCATTGGGCGAATCGCTCTGGAACTGAAATCGGAACGCTCACTGACATTCGCCCTATCTGAAAGTCTGATAAACGCCGGAAAAATGACTAAGTCCCAAAAAAAATTTTTTTCAATTTTACCCCCGTGGGATATATATTCTACCCACACACATTTGGAACTCTCCTGGGGTACCCTCACACATATTATTCCCTCATTTAGTGGATATTTTCACAAAAAAGTGAAATTTTAAAAAATCCAGAAAATTGGCTGAAAACAACTACATAACAAGGACTCATTGGGCGAATCACTCTGGAACTGAAATCGGAACGCTCACTGACATTTCCCCTATGTGAAAGTCTGATAAACACCGGAAAAATGACTAAGTCCCCAAAAAAATTTTTTTCAACTTTTTTCAATTTTACCCCCGTGGGATATATATTCTTCCCACACACATTTGGAACTCTCCTGGGGTACCCTCACACATATTATTCCCTCATTTAGTGGATATTTTCACAAAAAAGTGAAATTTTCAAAAATCCAGAAAATTGGCTGAAAACGACTAAATATCAAGGACTCATTGGGCGAATCGCTCTGGAACTGAAATCGGAACGCTCACTGACATTTGCCCTATCTGAAAGTCTGATAAAAGCCGGAAAAATGACTAAGTCCAAAAAAAATTTTTTTTCTACTTTTTTCAATTTTACCCCCGTGGGATATATATTCTACCCACACACATTTGGAACTCTCCTGGGGTACCCTCACACATATTATTCCCTCATTTAGTGGATATTTTCACCAAAAAGTGAAATTTTCAAAAATCCAGAAAATTGGCTGAAAACGACTAAATATCAAGGACTCATTGGGCGAATCGCTCTGGAACTGAAATCGGAACGCTCACTGACATTCGCCCTATCTGAAAGTCTGATAAACGCCGGAAAAATGACTAAGTCCAAAAAAAAATTTTTTTCAACTTTTTTCAATTTTACCCCCGTGGGATATATATTCTACCCACACACATTTGGAACTCTTCTGGGGTACCCTCACACATATTGTTCCTTCATTTAGTGGATATTTTCACAAAAAAGTGAAATTTTCAAAAATCCAGAAAATTGGCTGAAAACGACTAAATATCAAGGATTCATTGGGCGAATCGCTCTGGAACTGAAATCGGAACGCTCACTGACATTCGCCCTATCTGAAAGTCTGATAAACGCCGGAAAAATGACTAAGTCCAAAAAAAAATTTTTTTCAACTTTTTTCAATTTTACCCCCGTGGGATATATATTCTACCCACACACATTTGGAACTCTCCTGGGGTACCCTCACACATATTATTCCCTCATTTAGTGGATATTTTCACAAAAAAGTGACATTTTCAAAAATCCAGAAAATTGGCTGAAAACGACTAAATATCAAGGACTCATTGGGCGAATCGCTCTGGAACTGAAATCGGAATGCTCACTGACATTTGCCCTATCTGAAAGTCTGATAAACGCCGGAAAAATGACTAAGTCCAAAAAAAAAATTTTTTAAACTTTATTCAATTTTACCCCCGTGGGATATATATTCTACCCACACACATTTGGAACTCTTCTGGGGTACCCTCACACATATTGTTCCCTCATTTAGTGGATATTTTCACAAAAAAGTGAAATTTTCAAAAATCCAGAAAATTGGCTGAAAACGACTAAATATCAAGGACTCATTGGGCGAATCGCTCTGGAACTGAAATCGGAATGCTCACTGACATTTGCCCTATCTGAAAGTCTGATAAACGCCGGAAAAATGACTAAGTCCAAAAAAAATTTTTTTTAAACTTTATTCAATTTTACCCCCGTGGGATATATATTCTACCCACACACATTTGGAACTCTCCTGGGGTACCCTCACACATATTATTCCCTCATTTAGTGGATATTTTCACAAAAAAGTGAAATTTTAAAAAATCCAGAAAATTGGCTGAAAACAACTACATAACAAGGACTCATTGGGCGAATCACTCTGGAACTGAAATCGGAACGCTCACTGACATTTCCCCTATGTGAAAGTCTGATAAACACCGGAAAAATGACTAAGTCCCCAAAAAAATTTTTTTCAACTTTTTTCAATTTTACCCCCGTGGGATATATATTCTTCCCACACACATTTGGAACTCTCCTGGGGTACCCTCACACATATTATTCCCTCATTTAGTGGATATTTTCACAAAAAAGTGAAATTTTCAAAAATCCAGAAAATTGGCTGAAAACGACTAAATATCAAGGACTCATTGGGCTAATCGCTCTGGAACTGAAATCGGAACGCTCACTGACATTTGCCCTATCTGAAAGTCTGATAAAAGCCGGAAAAATGACTAAGTCCAAAAAAAATTTTTTTTCTACTTTTTTCAATTTTACCCCCTTGGGATATATATTCTACCCACACACATTTGGAACTCTCCTGGGGTACCCTCACACATATTATTCCCTCATTTAGTGGATATTTTCACAAAAAAGTGACATTTTCAAAAATCCAGAAAATTGGCTGAAAACGACTAAATATCAAGGACTCATTGGGCGAATCGCTCTGGAACTGAAATCGGAATGCTCACTGACATTTGCCCTATCTGAAAGTCTGATAAACGCCGGAAAAATGACTAAGTCCAAAAAAAAAATTTTTTCAACTTTTTTCAATTTTACCCCGTGGGATATATATTCTACCCACACACATTTGGAACTCTCCTGGGGTACCCTCACACATATTATTCCCTCATTTAGTGGATATTTTCACCAAAAAGTGAAATTTTCAAAAATCCAGAAAATTGGCTGAAAACGACTAAATATCAAGGACTCATTGGGCGAATCGCTCTGGAACTGAAATCGGAACGCTCACTGACATTCGCCCTATCTGAAAGTCTGATAAACGCCGGAAAAATGACTAAGTCCAAAAAAAAATTTTTTTCAACTTTTTTCAATTTTAACCCCGTGGGATATATATTCTACCCACACACATTTGGAACTCTTCTGGGGTACCCTCACACATATTGTTCCTTCATTTAGTGGATATTTTCACAAAAAAGTGAAATTTTCAAAAATCCAGAAAATTGGCTGAAAACGACTAAATATCAAGGATTCATTGGGCGAATCGCTCTGGAACTGAAATCGGAACGCTCACTGACATTCGCCCTATCTGAAAGTCTGATAAACGCCGGAAAAATGACTAAGTCCAAAAAAAAATTTTTTTCAACTTTTTTCAATTTTACCCCCGTGGGATATATATTCTACCCACACACATTTGGAACTCTCCTGGGGTACCCTCACACATATTATTCCCTCATTTAGTGGATATTTTCACAAAAAAGTGACATTTTCAAAAATCCAGAAAATTGGCTGAAAACGACTAAATATCAAGGACTCATTGGGCGAATCGCTCTGGAACTGAAATCGGAATGCTCACTGACATTTGCCCTATCTGAAAGTCTGATAAACGCCGGAAAAATGACTAAGTCCAAAAAAAAAATTTTTTAAACTTTATTCAATTTTACCCCCGTGGGATATATATTCTACCCACACACATTTGGAACTCTTCTGGGGTACCCTCACACATATTGTTCCCTCATTTAGTGGATATTTTCACAAAAAAGTGAAATTTTCAAAAATCCAGAAAATTGGCTGAAAACGACTAAATATCAAGGACTCATTGGGCGAATCGCTCTGGAACTGAAATCGGAATGCTCACTGACATTTGCCCTATCTGAAAGTCTGATAAACGCCGGAAAAATGACTAAGTCCAAAAAAAATTTTTTTTAAACTTTATTCAATTTTACCCCCGTGGGATATATATTCTACCCACACACATTTGGAACTCTCCTGGGGTACCCTCACACATATTATTCCCTCATTTAGTGGATATTTTCACAAAAAAGTGAAATTTTAAAAAATCCAGAAAATTGGCTGAAAACAACTACATAACAAGGACTCATTGGGCGAATCACTCTGGAACTGAAATCGGAACGCTCACTGACATTTCCCCTATGTGAAAGTCTGATAAACACCGGAAAAATGACTAAGTCCCCAAAAAAATTTTTTTCAACTTTTTTCAATTTTACCCCCGTGGGATATATATTCTTCCCACACACATTTGGAACTCTCCTGGGGTACCCTCACACATATTATTCCCTCATTTAGTGGATATTTTCACAAAAAAGTGAAATTTTCAAAAATCCAGAAAATTGGCTGAAAACGACTAAATATCAAGGACTCATTGGGCTAATCGCTCTGGAACTGAAATCGGAACGCTCACTGACATTTGCCCTATCTGAAAGTCTGATAAAAGCCGGAAAAATGACTAAGTCCAAAAAAAATTTTTTTTCTACTTTTTTCAATTTTACCCCCTTGGGATATATATTCTACCCACACACATTTGGAACTCTCCTGGGGTACCCTCACACATATTATTCCCTCATTTAGTGGATATTTTCACAAAAAAGTGACATTTTCAAAAATCCAGAAAATTGGCTGAAAACGACTAAATATCAAGGACTCATTGGGCGAATCGCTCTGGAACTGAAATCGGAATGCTCACTGACATTTGCCCTATCTGAAAGTCTGATAAACGCCGGAAAAATGACTAAGTCCAAAAAAAAAATTTTTTCAACTTTTTTCAATTTTACCCCGTGGGATATATATTCTACCCACACACATTTGGAACTCTCCTGGGGTACCCTCACACATATTATTCCCTCATTTAGTGGATATTTTCACCAAAAAGTGAAATTTTCAAAAATCCAGAAAATTGGCTGAAAACGACTAAATATCAAGGACTCATTGGGCGAATCGCTCTGGAACTGAAATCGGAACGCTCACTGACATTCGCCCTATCTGAAAGTCTGATAAACGCCGGAAAAATGACTAAGTCCAAAAAAAAATTTTTTTCAACTTTTTTCAATTTTACCCCCGTGGGATATATATTCTACCCACACACATTTGGAACTCTTCTGGGGTACCCTCACACATATTGTTCCCTCATTTAGTGGATATTTTCACAAAAAAGTGAAATTTTCAAAAATCCAGAAAATTGGCTGAAAACGACTAAATATCAAGGACTCATTGGGCGAATCGCTCTGGAACTGAAATCGGAACGCTCACTAACATTCGCCCTATCTGAAAGTCTGATAAACGCCGGAAAAATGACTAAGTCCCAAAAAAAATTTTTTTCAACTTTTTTCAATTTTACCCCCGTGGGATATATATTCTACCCACACACATTTGGAACTCTCCTGGGGTACCCTCACACATATTATTCCCTCATTTAGTGGATATTTTCACAAAAAAGTGACATTTTCAAAAATCCAGAAAATTGGCTGAAAACGACTAAATATCAAGGACTCATTGGGCGAATCGCTCTGGAACTGAAATCGGAATGCTCACTGACATTTGCCCTATCTGAAAGTCTGATAAACGCCGGAAAAATGACTAAGTCCAAAAAAAAATTTTTTTCAACTTTTTTCAATTTTACCCCGTGGGATATATATTCTACCCACACACATTTGGAACTCTCCTGGGGTACCCTCACACATATTATTCCCTCATTTAGTGGATATTTTCACAAAAAAGTGAAATTTTCAAAAATCCAGAAAATTGGCTGAAAACGACTAAATATCAAGGACTCATTGGGCGAATCGCTCTGGAACTGAAATCGGAACGCTCACTGACATTTGCCCTATCTGAAAGTCTGATAAAAGCCGGAAAAATGACTAAGTCCAAAAAAAAATTTTTTTCTACTTTTTTCAATTTTACCCCCGTGGGATATATATTCTACCCACACACATTTGGAACTCTCCTGGGGTACCCTCACACATATTATTCCCTCATTTAGTGGATATTTTCACAAAAAAGCGACATTTTCAAAAATCCAGAAAATTGGCTGAGAACGACTAAATATCAAGGACTCATTGGGCGAATCGCTCTGGAACTGAAATCGGAATGCTCACTGACATTTGCCCTATCTGAAAGTCTGATAAACGCCGGAAAATTGACTAAGTCCAAAAAAAAAATTTTTTCAACTTTTTTCAATTTTACCCCGTGGGATATATATTCTACCCACACACATTTGGAACTCTCCTGGGGTACCCTCACACATATTATTCCCTCATTTAGTGGATATTTTCACCAAAAAGTGAAATTTTCAAAAATCCAGAAAATTGGCTGAAAACGACTAAATATCAAGGACTCATTGGGCGAATCGCTCTGGAACTGAAATCGGAACGCTCACTGACATTTCCCCTATCTGAAAGTCTGATAAACGCCGGAAAAATGACTAAGTCCAAAAAAATTTTTTTTTCTACTTTTTTCAATTTTACCCCCGTGGGATATATATTCTACCCACACACATTTGGAACTCTCCTGGGGTACCCTCACACATATTATTCCCTCATTTAGTGGATATTTTCACAAAAAAGTGAAATTTTCAAAAATCCAGAAAATTGGCTGAAAACAACTAAATAACAATGACTCATTGGGCGAATCGCTCTGGAACTGAAATCGGAACACTCACTGACATTTCCCCTATCTGAAAGTCTGATAAACGCCGGAAAAATGACTAAACACCAAAAAAAAAATTTTTCATCTTTTTTCAATTTTACCCCCGCGGGGTATATATTCTACCCACACACATTTGGAACTCTCCTGGGGTACCCTCACACATATTATTCCCTCATTTAGTGGATATTTTCACCAAAAAGTGAAATTTTCAAAAATCCAGAAAATTGGCTGCAAACGACTAAATATCAAGGACTCATTGGGCGAATCGCTCTGGAACTGAAATCGGAACGCTCACTGACATTCGCCCTATCTGAAAGTCTGATAAACTCCGGAAAAATGACTAAGTCCAAAAAAAAATTTTTTTCAACTTTTTTCAATTTTACCCCCGTGGGATATATATTCTACCCACACACATTTGGAACTCTTCTGGGGTACCCTCACACGTATTGTTCCCTCATTTAGTGGATATTTTCACAAAAAAGTGAAATTTTCAAAAATCCAGAAAATTGGCTGCAAACGACTAAATATCAAGGACTCATTGGGCGAATCGCTCTGGAACTGAAATCGGAACGCTCACTGACATTTCCCCTATCTGAAAGTCTGATAAACGCCGGAAAAATGACTAAGTCCAAAAAAATTTTTTTTTCAACTTTCTTCAATTTTACCCCCGTGGGATATATGTTCTTCCCACACACATTTGGAACTCTCCTGGGGTACCCTCACACATATTATTCCCTCATTTAGTGGATATTTTCACAAAAAAGTGAAATTTTCAAAAATCCAGAAAATTGGCTGAATACGACTAAATATCAAGGACTCATTGGGCGATTCGCTCTGGAACTGAAATTGGAACGCTGACTGACATTTCCCCTATCTGAAAGTCTGATAAACGCCGGAAAAATGACTAAGTCCAAAAAAAAATTTTTTTCAACTTTTTTCAATTTTACCCCCGTGGGATATATATTCTACCCACACACATTTGGAACTCTCCTGGGGTACCCTCACACATATTATTCCCTCATTTAGTGGATATTTTCACAAAAAAGTGACATTTTCAAAAATCCAGAAAATTGGCTGAAAACGACTAAATATCAAGGACTCATTGGGCGAATCGCTCTGGAACTGAAATCGGAATGCTCACTGACATTTGCCCTATCTGAAAGTCTGATAAACGCCGGAAAAATGACTAAGTCCAAAAAAAAAATTTTTTCAACTTTTTTCAATTTTACCCCGTGGGATATATATTCTACCCACACACATTTGGAACTCTCCTGGGGTACCCTCACACATATTATTCCCTCATTTAGTGGATATTTTCACAAAAAAGTGAAATTTTCAAAAATCCAGAAAATTGGCTGAAAACGACTAAATATCAAGGACTCATTGGGCGAATCGCTCTGGAACTGAAATCGGAATGCTCACTGACATTTGCCCTATCTGAAAGTCTGATAAACGCCGGAAAAATGACTAAGTCCAAAAAAAAAATTTTTTAAACTTTATTCAATTTTACCCCCGTGGGATATATATTCTACCCACACACATTTGGAACTCTTCTGGGGTACCCTCACACATATTGTTCCCTCATTTAGTGGATATTTTCACAAAAAAGTGAAATTTTCAAAAATCCAGAAAATTGGCTGAAAACGACTAAATATCAAGGACTCATTGGGCGATTCGCTCTGGAACTGAAATTGGAACGCTGACTGACATTTCCCCTATCTGAAAGTCTGATAAACGCCGGAAAAATGACTAAGTCCAAAAAAAAATTTTTTTCAACTTTTTTCAATTTTACCCCCGTGGGATATATATTCTACCCACACACATTTGGAACTCTCCTGGGGTACCCTCACACATATTATTCCCTCATTTAGTGGATATTTTCACAAAAAAGTGACATTTTCAAAAATCCAGAAAATTGGCTGAAAACGACTAAATATCAAGGACTCATTGGGCGAATCGCTCTGGAACTGAAATCGGAATGCTCACTGACATTTGCCCTATCTGAAAGTCTGATAAACGCCGGAAAAATGACTAAGTCCAAAAAAAAAATTTTTTCAACTTTTTTCAATTTTACCCCGTGGGATATATATTCTACCCACACACATTTGGAACTCTCCTGGGGTACCCTCACACATATTATTCCCTCATTTAGTGGATATTTTCACAAAAAAGTGAAATTTTCAAAAATCCAGAAAATTGGCTGAAAACGACTAAATATCAAGGACTCATTGGGCGAATCGCTCTGGAACTGAAATCGGAATGCTCACTGACATTTGCCCTATCTGAAAGTCTGATAAACGCCGGAAAAATGACTAAGTCCAAAAAAAAAATTTTTTAAACTTTATTCAATTTTACCCCCGTGGGATATATATTCTACCCACACACATTTGGAACTCTTCTGGGGTACCCTCACACATATTGTTCCCTCATTTAGTGGATATTTTCACAAAAAAGTGAAATTTTCAAAAATCCAGAAAATTGGCTGAAAACGACTAAATATCAAGGACTCATTGGGTGAATCGCTCTGGAACTGAAATCGGAACGCTCACTGACATTCGCCCTATCTGAAAGTCTGATAAACTCCGGAAAAATGACTAAGTCCAAAAAAAAATTTTTTTCAACTTTTTTCAATTTTACCCCCGTGGGATATATATTCTACCCACACACATTTGGAACTCTTCTGGGGTACCCTCACACGTATTGTTCCCTCATTTAGTGGATATTTTCACAAAAAAGTGAAATTTTCAAAAATCCAGAAAATTGGCTGCAAACGACTAAATATCAAGGACTCATTGGGCGAATCGCTCTGGAACTGAAATCGGAACGCTCACTGACATTTCCCCTATCTGAAAGTCTGATAAACGCCGGAAAAATGACTAAGTCCAAAAAAATTTTTTTTTCAACTTTCTTCAATTTTACCCCCGTGGGATATATGTTCTTCCCACACACATTTGGAACTCTCCTGGGGTACCCTCACACATATTATTCCCTCATTTAGTGGATATTTTCACAAAAAAGTGAAATTTTCAAAAATCCAGAAAATTGTCTGAAAACGACTAAATATCAAGGACTCATTGGGCGAATCGCTCTGGAACTGAAATTGGAACGCTGACTGACATTTCCCCTATCTGAAAGTCTGATAAACGCCGGAAAAATGACTAAGTCCAAAAAAAAATTTTTTTCAACTTTTTTCAATTTTACCCCCGTGGGATATATATTCTACCCACACACATTTGGAACTCTCCTGGGGTACCCTCACACATATTATTCCCTCATTTAGTGGATATTTTCACAAAAAAGTGACATTTTCAAAAATCCAGAAAATTGGCTGAAAACGACTAAATATCAAGGACTCATTGGGCGAATCGCTCTGGAACTGAAATCGGAATGCTCACTGACATTTGCCCTATCTGAAAGTCTGATAAACGCCGGAAAAATGACTAAGTCCAAAAAAAAAATTTTTTCAACTTTTTTCAATTTTACCCCGTGGGATATATATTCTACCCACACACATTTGGAACTCTCCTGGGGTACCCTCACACATATTATTCCCTCATTTAGTGGATATTTTCACAAAAAAGTGAAATTTTCAAAAATCCAGAAAATTGGCTGAAAACGACTAAATATCAAGGACTCATTGGGCGAATCGCTCTGGAACTGAAATCGGAATGCTCACTGACATTTGCCCTATCTGAAAGTCTGATAAACGCCGGAAAAATGACTAAGTCCAAAAAAAAAATTTTTTAAACTTTATTCAATTTTACCCCCGTGGGATATATATTCTACCCACACACATTTGGAACTCTTCTGGGGTACCCTCACACATATTGTTCCCTCATTTAGTGGATATTTTCACAAAAAAGTGAAATTTTCAAAAATCCAGAAAATTGGCTGAAAACGACTAAATATCAAGGACTCATTGGGCGAATCGCTCTGGAACTGAAATCGGAATGCTCACTGACATTTGCCCTATCTGAAAGTCTGATAAACGCCGGAAAAATGACTAAGTCCAAAAAAAATTTTTTTTAAACTTTATTCAATTTTACCCCCGTGGGATATATATTCTTCCCACACACATTTGGAACTCTCCTGGGGTACCCTCACACATATTATTCCCTCATTTAGTGGATATTTTCACAAAAAAGTGAAATTTTAAAAAATCCAGAAAATTGGCTGAAAACAACTACATAACAAGGACTCATTGGGCGAATCACTCTGGAACTGAAATCGGAACGCTCACTGACATTTCCCCTATGTGAAAGTCTGATAAACACCGGAAAAATGACTAAGTCCCCAAAAAAATTTTTTTAAACTTTTTTCAATTTTACCCCCGTGGGATATATATTCTTCCCACACACATTTGGAACTCTCCTGGGGTACCCTCACACATATTATTCCCTCATTTAGTGGATATTTTCACAAAAAAGTGAAATTTTCAAAAATCCAGAAAATTGGCTGAAAACGACTAAATATCAAGGACTCATTGGGCGAATCGCTCTGGAACTGAAATCGGAACGCTCACTGACATTTGCCCTATCTGAAAGTCTGATAAAAGGCGGAAAAATGACTAAGTCCAAAAAAAATTTTTTTTCTACTTTTTTCAATTTTACCCCCTTGGGATATATATTCTACCCACACACATTTGGAACTCTCCTGGGGTACCCTCACACATATTATTCCCTCATTTAGTGGATATTTTCACAAAAAAGTGACATTTTCAAAAATCCAGAAAATTGGCTGAAAACGACTAAATATCAAGGACTCATTGGGCGAATCGCTCTGGAACTGAAATCGGAATGCTCACTGACATTTGCCCTATCTGAAAGTCTGATAAACGCCGGAAAAATGACTAAGTCCAAAAAAAAATTTTTTTCAACTTTTTTCAATTTTACCTTCGTGGGATATATATTCTACCCACACACATTTGGAACTCTTCTGGGGTACCCTCACACATATTGTTCCCTCATTTAGTGGATATTTTCACAAAAAAGTGAAATTTTCAAAAATCCAGAAAATTGGCTGAAAACGACTAAATATCAAGGACTCATTGGGCGAATCGCTCTGGAACTGAAATCGGAACGCTCACTGACATTCGCCCTATCTGAAAGTCTGATAAACGCCGGAAAAATGACTAAGTCCAAAAAAAAATTTTTTTCAACTTTTTTCAATTTTACCCCCGTGGGATATATATTCTACCCACACACATTTGGAACTCTCCTGGGGTACCCTCACACATATTATTCCCTCATTTAGTGGATATTTTCACAAAAAAGTGACATTTTCAAAAATCCAGAAAATTGGCTGAAAACGACTAAATATCAAGGACTCATTGGGCGAATCGCTCTGGAACTGAAATCGGAATGCTCACTGACATTTGCCCTATCTGAAAGTCTGATAAACGCCGGAAAAATGACTAAGTCCAAAAAAAAAATTTTTTCAACTTTTTTCAATTTTACCCCGTGGGATATATATTCTACCCACACACATTTGGAACTCTCCTGGGGTACCCTCACACATATTATTCCCTCATTTAGTGGATATTTTCACAAAAAAGTGAAATTTTCAAAAATCCAGAAAATTGGCTGAAAACGACTAAATATCATGGACTCATTGGGCGAATCGCTCTGGAACTGAAATCGGAACGCTCACTGACATTTGCCCTATCTGAAAGTCTGATAAAAGCCGGAAAAATGACTAAGTCCAAAAAAAAATTTTTTTCTACTTTTTTCAATTTTACCCCCGTGGGATATATATTCTACCCACACACATTTGGAACTCTCCTGGGGTACCCTCACACATATTATTCCCTCATTTAGTGGATATTTTTACAAAAAAGCGACATTTTCAAAAATCCAGAAAATTGGCTGAGAACGACTAAATATCAAGGACTCATTGTGCGAATCGCTCTGGAACTGAAATCGGAATGCTCACTGACATTTGCCCTATCTGAAAGTCTGATAAACGCCGGAAAATTGACTAAGTCCAAAAAAAAAATTTTTTCAACTTTTTTCAATTTTACCCCGTGGGATATATATTCTACCCACACACATTTGGAACTCTCCTGGGGTACCCTCACACATATTATTCCCTCATTTAGTGGATATTTTCACCAAAAAGTGAAATTTTCAAAAATCCAGAAAATTGGCTGAAAACGACTAAATATCAAGGACTCATTGGGCGAATCGCTCTGGAACTGAAATCGGAACGCTCACTGACATTTCCCCTATCTGAAAGTCTGATAAACGCCGGAAAAATGACTAAGTCCAAAAAAATTTTTTTTTCTACTTTTTTCAATTTTACCCCCGTGGGATATATATTCTACCCACACACATTTGGAACTCTCCTGGGGTACCCTCACACATATTATTCCCTCATTTAGTGGATATTTTCACAAAAAAGTGAAATTTTCAAAAATCCAGAAAATTGGCTGAAAACAACTAAATAACAAGAACTCATTGGGCGAATCGCTCTGGAACTGAAATCGGAACACTCACTGACATTTCCCCTATCTGAAAGTCTGATAAACGCCGGAAAAATGACTAAACACCAAAAAAAAAATTTTTCATCTTTTTTCAATTTTACCCCCGCGGGGTATATATTCTACCCACACACATTTGGAACTCTCCTGGGGTACCCTCACACATATTATTCCCTCATTTAGTGGATATTTTCACCAAAAAGTGAAATTTTCAAAAATCCAGAAAATTGGCTGAAAACGACTAAATATCAAGGACTCATTGGGCGAATCGCTCTGGAACTGAAATCGGAACGCTCACTGACATTCGCCCTATCTGAAAGTCTGATAAACTCCGGAAAAATGACTAAGTCCAAAAAAAAATTTTTTTCAACTTTTTTCAATTTTACCCCCGTGGGATATATATTCTACCCACACACATTTGGAACTCTTCTGGGGTACCCTCACACGTATTGTTCCCTCATTTAGTGGATATTTTCACAAAAAAGTGAAATTTTCAAAAATCCAGAAAATTGGCTGAAAACGACTAAATATCAAGGACTCATTGGGCGAATCGCTCTGGAACTGAAATCGGAACGCTCACTGACATTCGTCCTATCTGAAAGTCTGATAAACGCCGGAAAAATGACTAAGTCCAAAAAAAAATTTTTTTCAACTTTTTTCAATTTTACCCCGTGGGATATATATTCTACCCACACACATTTGGAACTCTTCTGGGGTACCCTCACACATATTATTCCCTCATTTAGTGGATATTTTCACAAAAAAGTGAAATTTTCAAAAATCCAGAAAATTGGCTGAAAACGACTAAATATCAAGGACTCATTGGGCGAATCGCTCTGGAACTGAAATCGGAACGCTCACTGACATTTCCCCTATCTG
Organism: Phyllobates terribilis; assembly: GCF_046119375.1. Classification (NCBI taxonomy): domain Eukaryota; kingdom Metazoa; phylum Chordata; class Amphibia; order Anura; family Dendrobatidae; genus Phyllobates; species Phyllobates terribilis. The sequence continues at coordinate 1,733,099 of NW_027362993.1, forward strand.
AAAGTCTGATAAACGCCGGAAAAATGACTAAGTCCAAAAAAATTTTTTTTTCTACTTTTTTCAATTTTACCCCCGTGGGATATATATTCTACCCACACACATTTGGAACTCTCCTGGGGTACCCTCACACATATTATTCCCTCATTTAGTGGATATTTTCACAAAAAAGTGAAATTTTCAAAAATCCAGAAAATTGGCTGAAAACAACTAAATAACAAGAACTCATTGGGCGAATCGCTCTGGAACTGAAATCGGAACACTCACTGACATTTCCCCTATCTGAAAGTCTGATAAACGCCGGAAAAATGACTAAACACCAAAAAAAAAATTTTTCATCTTTTTTCAATTTTACCCCCGCGGGGTATATATTCTACCCACACACATTTGGAACTCTCCTGGGGTACCCTCACACATATTATTCCCTCATTTAGTGGATATTTTCACCAAAAAGTGAAATTTTCAAAAATCCAGAAAATTGGCTGAAAACGACTAAATATCAAGGACTCATTGGGCGAATCGCTCTGGAACTGAAATCGGAACGCTCACTGACATTCGCCCTATCTGAAAGTCTGATAAACTCCGGAAAAATGACTAAGTCCAAAAAAAAATTTTTTTCAACTTTTTTCAATTTTACCCCCGTGGGATATATATTCTACCCACACACATTTGGAACTCTTCTGGGGTACCCTCACACGTATTGTTCCCTCATTTAGTGGATATTTTCACAAAAAAGTGAAATTTTCAAAAATCCAGAAAATTGGCTGAAAACGACTAAATATCAAGGACTCATTGGGCGAATCGCTCTGGAACTGAAATCGGAACGCTCACTGACATTCGTCCTATCTGAAAGTCTGATAAACGCCGGAAAAATGACTAAGTCCAAAAAAAAATTTTTTTCAACTTTTTTCAATTTTACCCCGTGGGATATATATTCTACCCACACACATTTGGAACTCTTCTGGGGTACCCTCACACATATTATTCCCTCATTTAGTGGATATTTTCACAAAAAAGTGAAATTTTCAAAAATCCAGAAAATTGGCTGAAAACGACTAAATATCAAGGACTCATTGGGCGAATCGCTCTGGAACTGAAATCGGAACGCTCACTGACATTTCCCCTATCTGAAAGTCTGATAAACGCCGGAAAAATGACTAAGTCCAAAAAAATTTTTTTTTCAACTTTCTTCAATTTTACCCCCGTGGGATATATGTTCTTCCCACACACATTTGGAACTCTCCTGGGGTACCCTCACACATATTATTCCCTCATTTAGTGGATATTTTCACAAAAAAGTGAAATTTTCAAAAATCCAGAAAATTGGCTGAAAACGACTAAATATCAAGGACTCATTGGGCGAATCGCTCTGGAACTGAAATTGGAACGCTGACTGACATTTCCCCTATCTGAAAGTCTGATAAACGCCGGAAAAATGACTAAACACCAAAAAAAAAATTTTTCATCTTTTTTCAATTTTACCCCCGCGGGGTATATATTCTACCCACACACATTTGGAACTCTCCTGGGGTACCCTCACACATATTATTCCCTCATTTAGTGGATATTTTCACCAAAAAGTGAAATTTTCAAAAATCCAGAAAATTGGCTGAAAACGACTAAATATCAAGGACTCATTGGGCGAATCGCTCTGGAACTGAAATCGGAACGCTCACTGACATTCGCCCTATCTGAAAGTCTGATAAACTCCGGAAAAATGACTAAGTCCAAAAAAAAATTTTTTTCAACTTTTTTCAATTTTACCCCCGTGGGATATATATTCTACCCACACACATTTGGAACTCTTCTGGGGTACCCTCACACGTATTGTTCCCTCATTTAGTGGATATTTTCACAAAAAAGTGAAATTTTCAAAAATCCAGAAAATTGGCTGAAAACGACTAAATATCAAGGACTCATTGGGCGAATCGCTCTGGAACTGAAATCGGAACGCTCACTGACATTCGTCCTATCTGAAAGTCTGATAAACGCCGGAAAAATGACTAAGTCCAAAAAAAAATTTTTTTCAACTTTTTTCAATTTTACCCCGTGGGATATATATTCTACCCACACACATTTGGAACTCTTCTGGGGTACCCTCACACATATTATTCCCTCATTTAGTGGATATTTTCACAAAAAAGTGAAATTTTCAAAAATCCAGAAAATTGGCTGAAAACGACTAAATATCAAGGACTCATTGGGCGAATCGCTCTGGAACTGAAATCGGAACGCTCACTGACATTTCCCCTATCTGAAAGTCTGATAAACGCCGGAAAAATGACTAAGTCCAAAAAAATTTTTTTTTCTACTTTTTTCAATTTTACCCCCGTGGGATATATATTCTACCCACACACATTTGGAACTCTCCTGGGGTACCCTCACACATATTATTCCCTCATTTAGTGGATATTTTCACAAAAAAGTGAAATTTTCAAAAATCCAGAAAATTGGCTGAAAACAACTAAATAACAAGAACTCATTGGGCGAATCGCTCTGGAACTGAAATCGGAACACTCACTGACATTTCCCCTATCTGAAAGTCTGATAAACGCCGGAAAAATGACTAAACACCAAAAAAAAAATTTTTCATCTTTTTTCAATTTTACCCCCGCGGGGTATATATTCTACCCACACACATTTGGAACTCTCCTGGGGTACCCTCACACATATTATTCCCTCATTTAGTGGATATTTTCACCAAAAAGTGAAATTTTCAAAAATCCAGAAAATTGGCTGAAAACGACTAAATATCAAGGACTCATTGGGCGAATCGCTCTGGAACTGAAATCGGAACGCTCACTGACATTCGCCCTATCTGAAAGTCTGATAAACTCCGGAAAAATGACTAAGTCCAAAAAAAAATTTTTTTCAACTTTTTTCAATTTTACCCCCGTGGGATATATATTCTACCCACACACATTTGGAACTCTTCTGGGGTACCCTCACACGTATTGTTCCCTCATTTAGTGGATATTTTCACAAAAAAGTGAAATTTTCAAAAATCCAGAAAATTGGCTGAAAACGACTAAATATCAAGGACTCATTGGGCGAATCGCTCTGGAACTGAAATCGGAACGCTCACTGACATTCGTCCTATCTGAAAGTCTGATAAACGCCGGAAAAATGACTAAGTCCAAAAAAAAATTTTTTTCAACTTTTTTCAATTTTACCCCGTGGGATATATATTCTACCCACACACATTTGGAACTCTTCTGGGGTACCCTCACACATATTATTCCCTCATTTAGTGGATATTTTCACAAAAAAGTGAAATTTTCAAAAATCCAGAAAATTGGCTGAAAACGACTAAATATCAAGGACTCATTGGGCGAATCGCTCTGGAACTGAAATCGGAACGCTCACTGACATTTCCCCTATCTGAAAGTCTGATAAACGCCGGAAAAATGACTAAGTCCAAAAAAATTTTTTTTTCAACTTTCTTCAATTTTACCCCCGTGGGATATATGTTCTTCCCACACACATTTGGAACTCTCCTGGGGTACCCTCACACATATTATTCCCTCATTTAGTGGATATTTTCACAAAAAAGTGAAATTTTCAAAAATCCAGAAAATTGGCTGAAAACGACTAAATATCAAGGACTCATTGGGCGAATCGCTCTGGAACTGAAATTGGAACGCTGACTGACATTTCCCCTATCTGAAAGTCTGATAAACGCCGGAAAAATGACTAAGTCCAAAAAAAAATGTTTTTCAACTTTTTTCAATTTTACCCCCGTGGGATATATATTCTACCCACACACATTTGGAACTCTCCTGGGGTACCCTCACACATATTATTCCCTCATTTAGTGGATATTTTCACAAAAAAGTGACATTTTCAAAAATCCAGAAAATTGGCTGAAAACGACTAAATATCAAGAACTCATTGGGAGAATCGCTCTGGAACTGAAATCGGAATGCTCACTGACATTTCCCCTATCTGAAAGTCTGATAAACGCCGGAAAAATGACTAAGTCCAAAAAAATTTTTTTTTCAACTTTCTTCAATTTTACTCCCGTGGGATATATATTCTTCCCACACACATTTGGAACTCTCCTGGGGTACCCTCACACATATTATTCCCTCATTTAGTGGATATTTTCACAAAAAAGTGAAATTTTCAAAAATCCAGAAAATTGGCTGAAAACGACTAAATATCAAGGACTCATTGGGCGAATCGCTCTGGAACTGAAATCGGAACGCTCACTGACATTTGCCCTATCTGAAAGTCTGATAAAAGCCGGAAAAATGACTAAGTCCAAAAAAAAATTTTTTTCTACTTTTTTCAATTTTACCCCCGTGGGATATATATTCTACCCACACACATTTGGAACTCTCCTGGGGTACCCTCACACATATTATTCCCTCATTTAGTGGATATTTTCACAAAAAAGCGACATTTTCAAAAATCCAGAAAATTGGCTGAGAACGACTAAATATCAAGGACTCATTGGGCGAATCGCTCTGGAACTGAAATCGGAATGCTCACTGACATTTGCCCTATCTGAAAGTCTGATAAACGCCGGAAAATTGACTAAGTCCAAAAAAAAAATTTTTTCAACTTTTTTCAATTTTACCCCGTGGGATATATATTCTACCCACACACATTTGGAACTCTCCTGGGGTACCCTCACACATATTATTCCCTCATTTAGTGGATATTTTCACCAAAAAGTGAAATTTTCAAAAATCCAGAAAATTGGCTGAAAACGACTAAATATCAAGGACTCATTGGGCGAATCGCTCTGGAACTGAAATCGGAACGCTCACTGACATTTCCCCTATCTGAAAGTCTGATAAACGCCGGAAAAATGACTAAGTCCAAAAAAATTTTTTTTTCTACTTTTTTCAATTTTACCCCCGTGGGATATATATTCTACCCACACACATTTGGAACTCTCCTGGGGTACCCTCACACATATTATTCCCTCATTTAGTGGATATTTTCACAAAAAAGTGAAATTTTCAAAAATCCAGAAAATTGGCTGAAAACAACTAAATAACAAGGACTCATTGGGCGAATCGCTCTGGAACTGAAATCGGAACACTCACTGACATTTCCCCTATCTGAAAGTCTGATAAACGCCGGAAAAATGACTAAACACCAGAAAAAAAATTTTTCATCTTTTTTCAATTTTACCCCCGCGGGGTATATATTCTACCCACACACATTTGGAACTCTCCTGGGGTACCCTCACACATATTATTCCCTCATTTAGTGGATATTTTCACCAAAAAGTGAAATTTTCAAAAATCCAGAAAATTGGCTGAAAACGACTAAATATCAAGGACTCATTGGGCGAATCGCTCTGGAACTGAAATCGGAACGCTCACTGACATTCGCCCTATCTGAAAGTCTGATAAACTCCGGAAAAATGACTAAGTCCAAAAAAAAATTTTTTTCAACTTTTTTCAATTTTACCCCCGTGGGATATATATTCTACCCACACACATTTGGAACTCTTCTGGGGTACCCTCACACGTATTGTTCCCTCATTTAGTGGATATTTTCACAAAAAAGTGAAATTTTCAAAAATCCAGAAAATTGGCTGAAAACGACTAAATATCAAGGACTCATTGGGCGAATCGCTCTGGAACTGAAATCGGAACGCTCACTGACATTCGCCCTATCTGAAAGTCTGATAAACGCCGGAAAAATGACTAAGTCCAAAAAAAAATTTTTTTCAACTTTTTTCAATTTTACCCCGTGGGATATATATTCTACCCACACACATTTGGAACTCTTCTGGGGTACCCTCACACATATTATTCCCTCATTTAGTGGATATTTTCACAAAAAAGTGAAATTTTCAAAAATCCAGAAAATTGGCTGAAAACGACTAAATATCAAGGACTCATTGGGCGAATCGCTCTGGAACTGAAATCGGAACGCTCACTGACATTTCCCCTATCTGAAAGTCTGATAAACACCGGAAAAATGACTAAGTCCAAAAAAATTTTTTTTTCAACTATCTTCAATTTTACCCCCGTGGGATATATGTTCTTCCCACACACATTTGGAACTCTCCTGGGGTACCCTCACACATATTATTCCCTCATTTAGTGGATATTTTCACAAAAAAGTGAAATTTTCAAAAATCCAGAAAATTGGCTGAAAACGACTAAATATCAAGGACTCATTGGGCGAATCGCTCTGGAACTGAAATTGGAACGCTGACTGACATTTCCCCTATCTGAAAGTCTGATAAACGCCGGAAAAATGACTAAGTCCAAAAAAAAATGTTTTTCAACTTTTTTCAATTTTACCCCCGTGGGATATATATTCTACCCACACACATTTGGAACTCTCCTGGGGTACCCTCACACATATTATTCCCTCATTTAGTGGATATTTTCACAAAAAAGTGACATTTTCAAAAATCCAGAAAATTGGCTGAAAACGACTAAATATCAAGAACTCATTGGGAGAATCGCTCTGGAACTGAAATCGGAATGCTCACTGACATTTCCCCTATCTGAAAGTCTGATAAACGCCGGAAAAATGACTAAGTCCAAAAAAATTTTTTTTTCAACTTTCTTCAATTTTACTCCCGTGGGATATATATTCTTCCCACACACATTTGGAACTCTCCTGGGGTACCCTCACACATATTATTCCCTCATTTAGTGGATATTTTCACAAAAAAGTGAAATTTTCAAAAATCCAGAAAATTGGCTGAAAACGACTAAATATCAAGGACTCATTGGGCGAATCGCTCTGGAACTGAAATTGGAACACTCACTGACATTTCCCCTATCTGAAAGTCTGATAAACGCCGGAAAAATGACTAAGTCCAAAAAAAAATTTTTTTCAACTTTTTTTGAATTTTACCCCGTGGGATATATATTCTACCCACACACATTTGGACCTCTCCTGGGGTACCCTCACAGATATTATTCCCTCATTTAGTGGATATTTTCACAAAAAGGTGAAATTTTCAAAAATCCTGAAAATTGGCTGAAAACAACTAAATAACAAGGACTCATTGGGCGAATCGCTCTGGAACTGAAATCGGAACACTCACTGACATTTCCCCTATCTGAAAGTCTGATAAACGCCGGAAAAATGACTAAATCCCAAAAAAAAAAATTTTTCAGCTTTTTTCAATTTTACCCCCGTGGGATATATATTCTACCCACACACATTTGGAACTCTCCTGGGGTACCCTCACACATATTATTCCCTCATTTAGTGGATATTTTCACAAAAAAGTGACATTTTCAAAAATCCAGAAAATTGGCTGAAAACGACTAAATATCAAGGACTCATTGGGCGAATCGCTCTGGAACTGAAATCGGAACGCTCACTGACATTTCCCCTATCTGAAAGTCTGATAAACGCCGGAAAAATGACTAAGTCCAAAAAAATTTTTTTTTCAACTTTCTTCAATTTTACTCCCGTGGGATATATATTCTTCCCACACACATTTGGAACTCTCCTGGGGTACCCTCACACATATTATTCCCTCATTTAGTGGATATTTTCACAAAAAAGTGAAATTTTCAAAAATCCAGAAAATTGGCTGAAAACGACTAAATATCAAGGACTCATTGGGCGAATCGCTCTGGAACTGAAATTGGAACGCTCACTGACATTTCCCCTATCTGAAAGTCTGATAAACGCCGTAAAAATGACTAAGTCCAAAAAAAAATTTTTTTCAACTTTTTTCAATTTTACCCCGTGGGATATATATTCTACCCACACACATTTGGACCTCTCCTGGGGTACCCTCACAGATATTATTCCCTCATTTAGTGGATATTTTCACAAAAAGGTGAAATTTTCAAAAATCCTGAAAATTGGCTGAAAACAACTAAATAACAAGGACTCATTGGGCGAATCGCTCTGAAACTGAAATTGGAACGCTCACTGACATTTCCCCTATGTGAAAGTCTGATGAACACCGGAAAAATGACTAAGTCCAAAAAAAAATTTTTTTCAACTTTTTTCAATTTTACCCCCGTGGGATATATATTCTTCCCACACACATTTGGAACTCTCCTGGGGTACCCTCACACATATTATTCCCTCATTTAGTGGATATTTTCACAAAAAAGTGAAATTTTCAAAAATCCAGAAAATTGGCTGAAAACGACTAAATATCAAGGACTCATTGGGCGAATCGCTCTGGAACTGAAATTGGAACGCTCACTGACATTTCCCCTATCTGAAAGTCTGATAAACGCCGGAAAAATGACTAAGTCCAAAAAAATTTTTTTTTCAACTTTTTTCAATTTTACCCCGTGGGATATATATTCTACCCACACACATTTGGAACTCTCCTGGGGTACCCTCACACATATTATTCCCTCATTTAGTGGATATTTTCACCAAAAAGTGAAATTTTCAAAAATCCAGAAAATTGGCTGAAAACGACTAAATATCAAGGACTCATTGGGCGAATCGCTCTGGAACTGAAATCGGAACGCTCACTGACATTCGCCCTATCTGAAAGTCTGATAATCGCCGGAAAAATGACTAAGTCCAAAAAAATTTTTTTTTCAACTTTCTTCAATTTTACCCCCGTGGGATATATGTTCTTCCCACACACATTTGGAACTCTCCTGGGGTACCCTCACACATATTATTCCCTCATTTAGTGGATATTTTCACAAAAAAGTGAAATTTTCGAAAATTGGCTGAAAACGACTAAATATCAAGGACTCATTGGGCGAATCGCTCTGGAACTGAAATTGGAACGCTGACTGACATTTCCCCTATCTGAAAGTCTGATAAACGCCGGAAAAATGACTAAGTCCAAAAAAAAATGTTTTTCAACTTTTTTCAATTTTACCCCCGTGGGATATATATTCTACCCACACACATTTGGAACTCTCCTGGGGTACCCTCACACATATTATTCCCTCATTTAGTGGATATTTTCACAAAAAAGTGACATTTTCAAAAATCCAGAAAATTGGCTGAAAACGACTAAATATCAAGGACTCATTGGGCGAATCGCTCTGGAACTGAAATCGGAATGCTCACTGACATTTGCCCTATCTGAAAGTCTGATAAACACCGGAAAAATGACTAAGTCCAAAAAAAAAATGTTTTCTACTTTTTTCAATTTTACCCCCGTGGGGTATATATTCTACCCACACACATTTGGAACTCTCCTGGGGTACCGTCACACATATTATTCCCTCATTTAGTGGATATTTTCACAAAAAAGTGAAATTTTCAAAAATCCAGAAAATTGGCTGAAAACGACTAAATATCAAGGAATCATTGGGAGAATTGCTCTGGAACTGAAATCGGAACGCTCACTGACATTTCCCCTATCTGAAAGTCTGATAAACGCCGGAAAAATGACTAAGTCCAAAAAAATTTTTTTTTCAACTTTCTTCAATTTTACCCCCGTGGGATATATATTCTTCCCACACACATTTGGAACTCTCCTGGGGTACCCTCACACATATTATTCCCTCATTTAGTGGATATTTTCACAAAAAAGTGAAATTTTCAAAAATCCAGAAAATTGGCTGAAAACGACTAAATATCAAGGACTCATTGGGCGTATCGCTCTGGAACTGAAATAGGAACGCTCACTGACATTTCCCCTATCTGAAAGTCTGATAAACGCCAGAAAAATGACTAAGTCCAAAAAAAAATTTTTTTCAACTTTTTTCAATTTTACCCCGTGGGATATATATTCTACCCACACACATTTGGACCTCTCCTGGGGTACCCTCACACATATTATTTCCTCATTTAGTGGATATTTTCACAAAAAGGTGAAATTTTCAAAAATCCTGAAAATTGGCTGAAAACAACTAAATAACAAGGACTCATTGGGCGAATCGCTCTGGAACTGAAATCGGAACACTCACTGACATTTCCCCTATCTGAAAGTCTGATAAACGCCGGAAAAATGACTAAATCCCCCCAAAAAAATTTTTCATCTTTTTTCAATTTTACCCCCGCGGGGTATATATTCTACCCACACACATTTGGAACTCTCCTGGGGTACCCTCACACATATTATTCCCTCATTTAGTGGATATTTTCACCAAAAAGTGAAATTTTCAAAAATCCAGAAAATTGGCTGAAAACGACTAAATATCAAGGACTCATTGGGCGAATCGCTCTGGAACTGAAATCGGAACGCTCACTGACATTCGCCCTATCTGAAAGTCTGATAAACGCCGGAAAAATGACTAAGTCCAAAAAAAAATTTTTTTCAACTTTTTTCAATTTTACCCCGTGGGATATATATTCTACCCACACACATTTGGAACTCTCCTGGGGTACCCTCACACATATTATTCCCTCATTTAGTGGATATTTTCACAAAAAAGTGAAATTTTCAAAAATCCAGAAAATTGGCTGAAAACAACTAAATAACAAGGACTCATTGGGCGAATCGCTCTGGAACTGAAATCGGAACACTCACTGACATTATAAACGCCGGAAAAATGACTAAACACCAAAAAAAAATTTTTTCATCTTTTTTAAATTTTAGCCATGCGGGGTATATATTCTACCCACACACATTTGGAACTCTCCTGGGGTACCCTCACACATATTATTCCCTCATTTAGTGGATATTTTCACCAAAAAGTGAAATTTTCAAAAATCCAGAAAATTGGCTGAAAACGACTAAATATCAAGGACTCATTGAGTGAATCGCTCTGGAACTGAAATCGGAACGCTCACTGACATTTCCCCTATCTGAAAGTCTGATAAACGCCGGAAAAATGACTAAGTCCAAAAAAATTTTTTTTTCAACTTTCTTCAATTTTACCCCTGTGGGATATATGTTCTTCCCACACACATTTGGAACTCTCCTGGGGTACCCTCACACATATTATTCCCTCATTTAGTGGATATTTTCACAAAAAAGTAAAATTTTCAAAAATCCAGAAAATTGGCTGAAAACGACTAAATATCAAGGACTCATTGGGCGAATCACTCTGGAACTGAAATTGGAACGCTCACTGACATTTCCCCTATCTGAAAGTCTGATAAACGCCGGAAAAATGACTAAGTCCAAAAAAAAATTTTTTTCAATTTTACCCCGTGGGATATATATTCTACCCACACACATTTGGAACTCTCCTGGGGTACCCTCAAACATATTATTCCCTCATTTAGTGAATATTTTCACAAAAAAGTGAAATTTTCAAAAATCCAGAAAATTGGCTGAAAACGACTAAATATCAAGGACTCATTGGGCGAATCGCTCTGGAACTGAAATCGGAACGCTCACTGACATTTCCCCTATCTGAAAGTCTGATAAACGCCGGAAAAATGACTAAGTCCAAAAAAATTTTTTTTTCAACTTTCTTCAATTTTACCCCCGTGGGATATATGTTCTTCCCACACACATTTGGAACTCTCCTGGGGTACCCTCACACATATTATTCCCTCATTTAGTGAATATTTTCACAAAAAAGTGAAATTTTCAAAAATCCAGAAAATTGGCTGAAAACGACTAAATATCAAGGACTCATTGGGCGAATCGCTCTGGAACTGAAATTGGAATGCTCACTGACATTTCCCCTATCTGAAAGTCTGATAAACGCCGGAAAAATGACTAAGTCCAAAAAAAAATGTTTTTCAACTTTTTTCAATTTTACCCCCGTGGGATATATATTCTACCCACACACATTTGGAACTCTCCTGGGGTACCCTCACACATATTATTCCCTCATTTAGTGGATATTTTCACAAAAAAGTGAAATTTTCAAAAATCCAGAAAATTGGCTGAAAACGACTAAATATCAAGGACTCATTGGGCGAATCGCTCTGGAACTGAAATCGGAACGCTCACTGACATTTGCCCTATCTGAAAGTCTGATAAACGCCGGAAAAATGACTAAATCCCCCCAAAAAAAATTTTCAACTTTTTTCAATTTTACCCCCGCGGGATATATATTCTACCCACACACATTTGGAACTCTCCTGGGGTACCCTCACACATATTATTCCCTCATTTAGTGGATATTTTCACAAAAAACGTGAAATTTTCAAAAATCCAGAAAATTGGCTGAAAATGACTAAATATCAAGGACTCATTGGGCGAATCGCTCTGGAACTGAAATCGGAACACTCACTGACATTTCCCCTATCTGAAAGTCTGATAAACGCCGGAAAAATGACTAAATCCCCCCAAAAAAATTTTTCATCTTTTTTCAATTTTACCCCCGCGGGGTATATATTCTACCTACACACATTTGGAACTCTCCTGGGGTACCCTCACACATATTATTCCCTCATTTAGTGGATATTTTCACCAAAAAGTGAAATTTTCAAAAATCCAGAAAATTGGATGAAAACGACTAAATATCAAGGACTCATTGGGCGAATCGCTCTGGAACTGAAATCGGAACGCTCACTGACATTCGCCCTATCTGAAAGTCTGATAAACGACGGAAAAATGACTAAGTCCAAAAAAAAATTTTTTTCAACTTTTTTCAATTTTACCCCCGTGGGATATATATTCTACCCACACACATTTGGAACTCTTCTGGGGTACCCTCACACATATTATTCCCTCATTTAGTGGATATTTTCACAAAAAAGTGAAATTTTCAAAAATCCAGAAAATTGGCTGAAAACGACTAAATATCAAGGACTCATTGGGCGAATCGCTCTGGAACTGAAATTGGAATGCTCACTGACATTTCCCCTATCTGAAAGTCTGATAAACGCCGGAAAAATGACTAAGTCCAAAAAAAAATGTTTTTCAACTTTTTTCAATTTTACCCCCGTGGGATATATATTCTACCCACACACATTTGGAACTCTCCTGGGGTACCCTCACACATATTATTCCCTCATTTAGTGGATATTTTGACAAAAAAGTGAAATTTTCAAAAATCCAGAAAATTGGCAGAAAACGACTAAATATCAAGGACTCATTGGGCGAATCGCTCTGGAACTGAAATCGGAACGCTCACTGACATTCGCCCTATCTGAAAGTCTGATAAACGCTGGAAAAATGACTAAGTCCAAAAAAAAATTTTTTTCAACTTTTTTCAATTTTACCCCCGTGGGATATATATTCTACCCACACACATTTGGAACTCTTCTGGGGTACCCTCACACATATTATTCCCTCATTTAGTGGATATTTTCACAAAAAAGTGAAATTTTCAAAAATCCAGAAAATTGGCTGAAAACGACTAAATATCAAGGACTCATTGGGCGAATCGCTCTGGAACTGAAATCGGAACGCTCACTGACATTTGCCCTATCTGAAAGTCTGATAAACGCCGGAAAAATGACTAAGTCCAAAAAAAAAAATTTTTTTCTACTTTTTTCAATTTTACCCCCGTGGGATATATATTCTACCCAAACACATTTGGAACTCTCCTGGCGTACCCTCACACATATTATTCCCTCATTTAGTGGATATTTTCACAAAAAAGTGAAATTTTCAAAAATCCAGAAAATTGGCTGAAAACAACTAAATAACAAGGACTCATTGGGCGAATCGCTCTGGAACTGAAATCGGAACACTCACTGACATTTCCCCTATCTGAAAGTCTGATAAACGCTGGAAAAATGACTAAGTCCAAAAAAAAATTTTTTTCAACTTTTTTCAATTTTACCCCCGTGGGATATATATTCTACCCACACACATTTGGAACTCTTCTGGGGTACCCTCACACATATTATTCCCTCATTTAGTGGATATTTTCACAAAAAAGTGAAATTTTCAAAAATCCAGAAAATTGGCTGAAAACAACTAAATAACAAGGACTCATTGGGCGAATCGCTCTGGAACTGAAATCGGAACACTCACTGACATTTCCCCTATCTGAAAGTCTGATAAACGCCGGAAAAATGACTAAGTCCAAAAAAAAAATGTTTTCTACTTTTTTCAATTTTACCCCCGTGGGGTATATATTCTACCCACACACATTTGGAACTCTCCTGGGGTACCCTCACACATATTATTCCCTCATTTAGTGGATATTTTCACAAAAAAGTGAAATTTTCAAAAATCCAGAAAATTGGCTGAAAACGACTAAATATCAAGGAATCATTGGGAGAATTGCTCTGGAACTGAAATCGGAACGCTCACTGACATTTCCCCTATCTGAAAGTCTGATAAACGCCGGAAAAATGACTAAGTCCAAAAAAATTTTTTTTTCAACTTTCTTCAATTTTACCCCCGTGGGATATATATTCTTCCCACACACATTTGGAACTCTCCTGGGGTACCCTCACACATATTATTCCCTCATTTAGTGGATATTTTCACAAAAAAGTGAAATTTTCAAAAATCCAGAAAATTGGCTGAAAACGACTAAATATCAAGGACTCATTGGGCGTATCGCTCTGGAACTGAAATAGGAACGCTCACTGACATTTCCCCTATCTGAAAGTCTGATAAACGCCAGAAAAATGACTAAGTCCAAAAAAAAATTTTTTTCAACTTTTTTCAATTTTACCCCGTGGGATATATATTCTACCCACACACATTTGGACCTCTCCTGGGGTACCCTCACACATATTATTTCCTCATTTAGTGCATATTTTCACAAAAAGGTGAAATTTTCAAAAATCCTGAAAATTGGCTGAAAACAACTAAATAACAAGGACTCATTGGGCGAATCGCTCTGGAACTGAAATCGGAACACTCACTGACATTTCCCCTATCTGAAAGTCTGATAAACGCCGGAAAAATGACTAAATCCCCCAAAAAAAATTTTTCATCTTTTTTCAATTTTACCCCCGCGGGGTATATATTCTACCCACACACATTTGGAACTCTCCTGGGGTACCCTCACACATATTATTCCCTCATTTAGTGGATATTTTCACCAAAAAGTGAAATTTTCAAAAATCCAGAAAATTGGCTGAAAACGACTAAATATCAAGGACTCATTGGGCGAATCGCTCTGGAACTGAAATCGGAACGCTCACTGACATTCGCCCTATCTGAAAGTCTGATAAACGCCGGAAAAATGACTAAGTCCAAAAAAAAATTTTTTTCAACTTTTTTCAATTTTACCCCGTGGGATATATATTCTACCCACACACATTTGGAACTCTCCTGGGGTACCCTCACACATATTATTCCCTCATTTAGTGGATATTTTCACAAAAAAGTGAAATTTTCAAAAATCCAGAAAATTGGCTGAAAACAACTAAATAACAAGGACTCATTGGGCGAATCGCTCTGGAACTGAAATCGGAACACTCACTGACATTATAAACGCCGGAAAAATGACTAAACACCAAAAAAAAATTTTTTCATCTTTTTTAAATTTTAGCCATGCGGGGTATATATTCTACCCACACACATTTGGAACTCTCCTGGGGTACCCTCACACATATTATTCCCTCATTTAGTGGATATTTTCACCAAAAAGTGAAATTTTCAAAAATCCAGAAAATTGGCTGAAAACGACTAAATATCAAGGACTCATTGAGCGAATCGCTCTGGAACTGAAATCGGAACGCTCACTGACATTTCCCCTATCTGAAAGTCTGATAAACGCCGGAAAAATGACTAAGTCCAAAAAAATTTTTTTTTCAACTTTCTTCAATTTTACCCCTGTGGGATATATGTTCTTCCCACACACATTTGGAACTCTCCTGGGGTACCCTCACACATATTATTCCCTCATTTAGTGGATATTTTCACAAAAAAGTAAAATTTTCAAAAATCCAGAAAATTGGCTGAAAACGACTAAATATCAAGGACTCATTGGGCGAATCACTCTGGAACTGAAATTGGAACGCTCACTGACATTTCCCCTATCTGAAAGTCTGATAAACGCCGGAAAAATGACTAAGTCCAAAAAAAAATTTTTTTCAATTTTACCCCGTGGGATATATATTCTACCCACACACATTTGGAACTCTCCTGGGGTACCCTCAAACATATTATTCCCTCATTTAGTGAATATTTTCACAAAAAAGTGAAATTTTCAAAAATCCAGAAAATTGGCTGAAAACGACTAAATATCAAGGACTCATTGGGCGAATCGCTCTGGAACTGAAATCGGAACGCTCACTGACATTTCCCCTATCTGAAAGTCTGATAAACGCCGGAAAAATGACTAAGTCCAAAAAAATTTTTTTTTCAACTTTCTTCAATTTTACCCCCGTGGGATATATGTTCTTCCCACACACATTTGGAACTCTCCTGGGGTACCCTCACACATATTATTCCCTCATTTAGTGAATATTTTCACAAAAAAGTGAAATTTTCAAAAATCCAGAAAATTGGCTGAAAACGACTAAATATCAAGGACTCATTGGGCGAATCGCTCTGGAACTGAAATTGGAATGCTCACTGACATTTCCCCTATCTGAAAGTCTGATAAACGCCGGAAAAATGACTAAGTCCAAAAAAAAATGTTTTTCAACTTTTTTCAATTTTACCCCCGTGGGATATATATTCTACCCACACACATTTGGAACTCTCCTGGGGTACCCTCACACATATTATTCCCTCATTTAGTGGATATTTTCACAAAAAAGTGAAATTTTCAAAAATCCAGAAAATTGGCTGAAAACGACTAAATATCAAGGACTCATTGGGCGAATCGCTCTGGAACTGAAATCGGAACGCTCACTGACATTTGCCCTATCTGAAAGTCTGATAAACGCCGGAAAAATGACTAAATCCCCCCAAAAAAAATTTTCAACTTTTTTCAATTTTACCCCCGCGGGATATATATTCTACCCACACACATTTGGAACTCTCCTGGGGTACCCTCACACATATTATTCCCTCATTTAGTGGATATTTTCACAAAAAACGTGAAATTTTCAAAAATCCAGAAAATTGGCTGAAAATGACTAAATATCAAGGACTCATTGGGCGAATCGCTCTGGAACTGAAATCGGAACACTCACTGACATTTCCCCTATCTGAAAGTCTGATAAACGCCGGAAAAATGACTAAATCCCCCCAAAAAAATTTTTCATCTTTTTTCAATTTTACCCCCGCGGGGTATATATTCTACCTACACACATTTGGAACTCTCCTGGGGTACCCTCACACATATTATTCCCTCATTTAGTGGATATTTTCACCAAAAAGTGAAATTTTCAAAAATCCAGAAAATTGGATGAAAACGACTAAATATCAAGGACTCATTGGGCGAATCGCTCTGGAACTGAAATCGGAACGCTCACTGACATTCGCCCTATCTGAAAGTCTGATAAACGACGGAAAAATGACTAAGTCCAAAAAAAAATTTTTTTCAACTTTTTTCAATTTTACCCCCGCGGGATATATATTCTACCCACACACATTTGGAACTCTCCTGGTGTACCCTCACACATATTATTCCCTCATTTAGTGGATATTTTCACAAAAAAGTGAAATTTTCAAAAATCCAGAAAATTGGCTGAAAACGACTAAATATCAAGGACTCATTGGGCGAATCGCTCTGGAACTGAAATTGGAACGCTCACTGACATTTCCCCTATCTGAAAGTCTGATAAACGCCGGAAAAATGACTATGTCCAAAACAAAATTTTTTTCAACTTTTTTCAATTTTACCCCGTGGGATATATATTCTACCCACACACATTTGGACCTCTCCTGGGGTACCCTCACACATATTATTCCCTCATTTAGTGGATATTTTCACAAAAAAGTGAAATTTTCAAAAATCCAGAAAATTGGCTGAAAACAACTAAACAACAAGGACTCATTGGGCGAATCGCTATGGAACTGAAATCGTAACACTCAATGACATTTCCCCTATCTGAAAGTCTGATAAACGCCGGAAAAATGACTAAATCCCCCCAAAAAAATTTTTCATCTTTTTTCAATTTTACCCCCGCGGGGTATATATTCTACCCACACACATTTGGAACTCTCCTGGGGTACCCTCACACATATTATTCCCTCATTTAGTGGATATTTTCACCAAAAAGTGAAATTTTCAAAAATCCAGAAAATTGGCTGAAAACAACTAAATATCAAGGACTCATTGGGCGAATCGCTCTGGAACTGAAATCGGAACGCTCACTGACATTCGCCCTATCTGAAAGTCTGATAAACGCCGGAAAAATGACTAAGTCCAAAAAAAAATTTTTTTCAACTTTTTTCAATTTTACCCCCGTGGGATATATATTCTACCCACACACATTTGGAACTCTTCTGGGGTACCCTCACACATATTATTCCCTCATTTAGTGGATATTTTCACAAAAAAGTGAAATTTTCAAAAATCCAGAAAATTGGCTGAAAACGACTAAATATCAAGGACACATTGGGCGAATCGCTCTGGAACTAAAATCGGAACGCTCACTGACATTTCCCCTATCTGAAAGTCTGATAAACGCCGGAAAAATGACTAAGTCCAAAAAAATTTTTTTTTCAACTTTCTTCAGTTTTACCCCCGTGGGATATATGTTCTTCCCACACACATTTGGAACTCTCCTGGGGTACCCTCACACATATTATTCCCTCATTTAGTGAATATTTTCACAAAAAAGTGAAATTTTCAAAAATCCAGAAAATTGTCTGAAAACAACTAAATAACAAAGACTCATTCGGCGAATCGCTCTGGAACTGAAATCAGCACACTCACTGACATTTCCCCTATCTGAAAGTCTGATAAACGCAGGAAAAATGACTAAATCCCCCCAAAAAAATTTTTCAACTTTTTTCAATTTTACTCCCGCGGTATATATATTCTACCCACACACATTTGGAACTCTCCTGGGGTACCCTCACACATATTATTCCCTCATTTAGTGGATATTTTGACAAAAAAGTGAAATTTTCAAAAATCCAGAAAATTGGCAGAAAACGACTAAATATCAAGGACTCATTGGGCGAATCGCTCTGGAACTGAAATCGGAAAGCTCACTGACATTTCCCCTATCTGAAAGTCTGATAAACGCCGGAAAAAAGACTAAATCCCCCCCAAAAAATTTTTCAACTTTTTTCAATTTTACCCCCGCGGGATATATATTCTACCCACACACATTTGGATCTCTCCTGGGGTACCCTCACACATATTATTCCCTCATTTAGTGGATATTTTCACAAAAAAGTGAAATTTTCAAAAATCCAGAAAATTGGCTGAAAACGACTAAATATCAAGGACTCATTGGGCGAATCGCTCTGGAACTGAAATCGGAACGCTCACTGACATTCGCCCTATCTGAAAGTCTGATAAACGCCGGAAAAATGACTAAGTCCAAAAAAAAATTTTTTTCAACTTTTTTAAATTTTACCCCCGTGGGATATATATTCTACCCACACACATTTGGAACTCTCCTGGGGTACCCTCACACATATTATTCCCTCATTTAGTGGATATTTTCACAAAAAAGTGAAATTTTCAAAAATCCAGAAAATTGTCTGAAAACAACTAAATAACAAGGACTCATTCGGCGAATCGCTCTGGAACTGAAATCGGCACACTCACTGACATTTCCCCTATCTGAAAGTCTGATAAACGCCGGAAAAATGACTAAATCCCCCAAAAAATTTTTTTAAACTTTTTTCAATTTTACTCCCGCGGGATATATATTCTACCCACACACATTTGGAACTCTCCTGGGGTACTCTCACACATATTATTCCCTCATTTAGTGGATATTTTCACCAAAAAGTGAAATTTTCAAAAATCCAGAAAATTGGCTGAAAACGACTAAATATCAAGGACTCATTGGGCGAATCGCTCTGGAACTGAAATCGGAACGCTCACTGACATTCGCCCTATCTGAAAGTCTGATAAACGCCGGAAAAATGACTAAGTCCAAAAAAATATTTTTTTCAACTTTTTTCAATTTTACCCCCGTGGGATATATATTCTACCCACACACATTTGGAACTCTTCTGGGTTACCCTCACACATATTATTCCCTCATTTAGTGGATATTTTCACAAAAAAGTGAAATTTTCAAAAATCCAGAAAATTGGCAGAAAACGACTAAATATCAAGGACTCATTGGGCGAATCGACCTGGAACTGAAATCGGAATGCTCACTGACATTTCCCCTATCTGAAAGTCTGATAAACGCCGGAAAAATGACTAAATCCCCCCCAAAAAATTTTTCAACTTTTTTCAATTTTACCCCCGTGGGATATATATTCTACCCACACACATTTGGAACTCTACTGGGGTACCCTCACACATATTATTCCCTCATTTAGTGGATATTTTCACAAAAAAGTGAAATTTTCAAAAATCCAGAAAATTGGCTGAAAACGACTAAATATCAAGGACTCATTGGGCGAATCGCTCTGGAACTGAAATCGGAACGCTCACTGACATTCGCCCTATCTGAAAGTCTGATAAATGCCGGAAAAATGACTAAGTCCAAAAAAAATTTTTTTTCAACTTTTTTCAATTTTACCCCGTGGGATATATATTCTACCCACACACATTTGGAACTCTTCTGGGGTACCCTCACACATATTATTCCCTCATTTAGTGGATATTTTCACAAAAAAGTGAAATTTTCAAAAATCCAGAAAATTGGCTGAAAACGACTAAATATCAAGGACTCATTGGGCGAATCGCTCTGGAACTGAAATCGGAATGCTCACTGACATTTGCCCTATCTGAAAGTCTGATAAACGCCGGAAAAATTACTAAGTCCAAAAAACAAATTTTTTCTACTTTTTTCAATTTTACCCCCGTGGGATATATATTCTACCCACACACATTTGGAACTCTCCTGGCGTACCCTCACACATATTATTCCCTCATTTAGTGGATATTTTCACAAAAAAGTGAAATTTTCAAAAATCCAGAAAATTGGCTGAAAACGACTAAATATCAAGGACTCATTGGGCGAATCGCTCTGGAACTGAAATCGGAACGCTCACTGACATTCGCCCTATCTGAAAGTCTGATAAACGCCGGAAAAATGACTAAGTCCAAAAAAATATTTTTTTCAACTTTTTTCAATTTTACCCCCGTGGGATATATATTCTACCCACACACATTTGGAACTCTTCTGGGTTACCCTCACACATATTATTCCCTCATTTAGTGGATATTTTCACAAAAAAGTGAAATTTTCAAAAATCCAGAAAATTGGCAGAAAACGACTAAATATCAAGGACTCATTGGGCGAATCGACCTGGAACTGAAATCGGAATGCTCACTGACATTTCCCCTATCTGAAAGTCTGATAAACGCCGGAAAAATGACTAAATCCCCCCCAAAAAATTTTTCAACTTTTTTCAATTTTACCCCCGTGGGATATATATTCTACCCACACACATTTGGAACTCTACTGGGGTACCCTCACACATATTATTCCCTCATTTAGTGGATATTTTCACAAAAAAGTGAAATTTTCAAAAATCCAGAAAATTGGCTGAAAACGACTAAATATCAAGGACTCATTGGGCGAATCGCTCTGGAACTGAAATCGGAACGCTCACTGACATTCGCCCTATCTGAAAGTCTGATAAATGCCGGAAAAATGACTAAGTCCAAAAAAAATTTTTTTTCAACTTTTTTCAATTTTACCCCGTGGGATATATATTCTACCCACACACATTTGGAACTCTTCTGGGGTACCCTCACACATATTATTCCCTCATTTAGTGGATATTTTCACAAAAAAGTGAAATTTTCAAAAATCCAGAAAATTGGCTGAAAACGACTAAATATCAAGGACTCATTGGGCGAATCGCTCTGGAACTGAAATCGGAATGCTCACTGACATTTGCCCTATCTGAAAGTCTGATAAACGCCGGAAAAATTACTAAGTCCAAAAAACAAATTTTTTCTACTTTTTTCAATTTTACCCCCGTGGGATATATATTCTACCCACACACATTTGGAACTCTCCTGGCGTACCCTCACACATATTATTCCCTCATTTAGTGGATATTTTCACAAAAAAGTGAAATTTTCAAAAATCCAGAAAATTGGCTGAAAACGACTAAATATCAAGGACTCATTGGGCGAATCGCTCTGGAACTGAAATCGGAATGCTCACTGACATTTCCCCTATCTGAAAGTCTGATAAACGCCAGAAAAATGACTAAGTCCAAAAAAAAATTTTTTTCAACTTTTTTCAATTTTACCCCCGTGGGATATATATTCTTCCCACACACATTTGGAACTCTCCTGGGGTACCCTCACACATATTATTCCCTCATTTAGTGGATATTTTCACAAAAAAGTGAAATTTTCAAAAATCCAGAAAATTGGCTGAAAACGACAAAATATCAAGGACTCATTGGGCGAATCGCTCTGGAACTGAAATCGGAATGCTCACTGACATTTGCCCTATCTGAAAGTCTGATAAACGCCGGAAAAATGACTAAATCCCCCCCCAAAAATTTTTCAGCTTTTTTCAATTTTACCCCCGCGGGGTATATATTCTACCCACACACATTTGGAACTCTCCTGGGGTACCCTCACACATATTATTCCCTCATTTAGTGGATATTTTCACCAAAAAGTGAAATTTTCAAAAATCCAGAAAATTGGCTGAAAACGACTAAATATCAAGGACTCATTGGGCGAATCGCTCTGGAACTGAAATCGGAACGCTCACTGACATTTCCCCTATCTGAAAGTCTGATAAACGCCGGAAAAATGACTAAGTCCAAAAAAATTTTTTTTTCAACTTTCTTCAATTTTACCCCCGTGGGATATATATTCTACCCACACACATTTGGAACTCTCCTGGGGTACCCTCACACATATTATTCCCTCATTTAGTGGATATTTTCACAAAAAAGTGAAATTTTCAAAAATCCAGAAAATTGTCTGAAAACAACTAAATAACAAGGACTCATTCGGCGAATCGCTCTGGAACTGAAATCGGCACACTCACTGACATTTCCCCTATCTGAAAGTCTGCTAAACGCCGGAAAAATGACTAAATCCCGCCCAAAAAAATTTTCAACTTTTTTCAATTTTACCCCCGCGGGATATATATTCTACCCACACACATTTGGAACTCTCCTGGGGTACCCTCACACATATTATTCCCTCATTTAGTGGATATTTTCACCAAAAAGTGAAATTTTCAAAAATCCAGAAAATTGGCTGAAAACGACTAAATATCAAGGACTCATTGGGCGAATCGCTCTGGAACTGAAATCGGAATGCTCACTGACATTTCCCCTATCTGAAAGTCTGATAAACGCCAGAAAAATGACTAAGTCCAAAAAAAAATTTTTTTCAACTTTTTTCAATTTTACCCCCGTGGGATATATATTCTTCCCACACACATTTGGAACTCTCCTGGGGTACCCTCACACATATTATTCCCTCATTTAGTGGATATTTTCACAAAAAAGTGAAATTTTCAAAAATCCAGAAAATTGGCTGAAAACGACAAAATATCAAGGACTCATTGGGCGAATCGCTCTGGAACTGAAATCGGAATGCTCACTGACATTTGCCCTATCTGAAAGTCTGATAAACGCCGGAAAAATGACTAAATCCCCCCCCAAAAATTTTTCAGCTTTTTTCAATTTTACCCCCGCGGGGTATATATTCTACCCACACACATTTGGAACTCTCCTGGGGTACCCTCACACATATTATTCCCTCATTTAGTGGATATTTTCACCAAAAAGTGAAATTTTCAAAAATCCAGAAAATTGGCTGAAAACGACTAAATATCAAGGACTCATTGGGCGAATCGCTCTGGAACTGAAATCGGAACGCTCACTGACATTTCCCCTATCTGAAAGTCTGATAAACGCCGGAAAAATGACTAAGTCCAAAAAAATTTTTTTTTCAACTTTCTTCAATTTTACCCCCGTGGGATATATATTCTACCCACACACATTTGGAACTCTCCTGGGGTACCCTCACACATATTATTCCCTCATTTAGTGGATATTTTCACAAAAAAGTGAAATTTTCAAAAATCCAGAAAATTGTCTGAAAACAACTAAATAACAAGGACTCATTCGGCGAATCGCTCTGGAACTGAAATCGGCACACTCACTGACATTTCCCCTATCTGAAAGTCTGCTAAACGCCGGAAAAATGACTAAATCCCGCCCAAAAAAATTTTCAACTTTTTTCAATTTTACCCCCGCGGGATATATATTCTACCCACACACATTTGGAACTCTCCTGGGGTACCCTCACACATATTATTCCCTCATTTAGTGGATATTTTCACCAAAAAGTGAAATTTTCAAAAATCCAGAAAATTGGCTGAAAACGACTAAATATCAAGGACTCATTGGGCGAATCGCTCTGGAACTGAAATCGGAATGCTCACTGACATTCGCCCTATCTGAAAGTCTGATAAACGCCGGAAAAATGACTAAGTCCAAAAAAATATTTTTTTCAACTTTTTTCAATTTTACCCCCGTGGGATATATATTCTACCCACACACATTTGGAACTCTTCTGGGTTACCCTCACACATATTATTCCCTCATTTAGTGGATATTTTCACAAAAAAGTGAAATTTTCAAAAATCCAGAAAATTGGCAGAAAACGACTAAATATCAAGGACTCATTGGGCGAATCGACCTGGAACTGAAATCGGAATGCTCACTGACATTTCCCCTATCTGAAAGTCTGATAAACGCCGGAAAAATGACTAAATCCCCCCCAAAAAATTTTTCAACTTTTTTCAATTTTACCCCCGTGGGATATATATTCTACCCACACACATTTGGAACTCTACTGGGGTACCCTCACACATATTATTCCCTCATTTAGTGGATATTTTCACAAAAAAGTGAAATTTTCAAAAATCCAGAAAATTGTCTGAAAACAACTAAATAACAAGGACTCATTCGGCGAATCGCTCTGGAACTGAAATCGGCACACTCACTGACATTTCCCCTATCTGAAAGTCTGATAAACGCCGGAAAAATGACTAAATCCCCCAAAAAAATTTTTTAAACTTTTTTCAATTTTACTCCCGCGGGATATATATTCTACCCACACACATTTGGAACTCTCCTGGGGTACCCTCACACATATTATTCCCTCATTTAGTGGATATTTTGACAAAAAAGTGAAATTTTCAAAAATCCAGAAAATTGGCAGAAAACGACTAAATATCAAGGACTCATTGGGCGAATCGCTCTGGAACTGAAATCGGAACGCTCACTGACATTCGCCCTATCTGAAAGTCTGATAAACGCCGGAAAAATGACTAAGTCCAAAAAAAAATTTTTTTCAACTTTTTTCAATTTTACCCCCGTGGGATATATATTCTTCCCACACACATTTGGAACTCTCCTGGGGTATATTATTCCCTCATTTAGTGGATATTTTCACAAAAAAGTGAAATTTTCAAAAATCCAGAAAATTGGCTGAAAACGACTAAATATCAAGGACTCATTGGGCGAATCGCTCTGGAACTGAAATCGGAACGCTCACTGACATTTGCCCTATCTGAAAGTCTGATAAACGCCGGAAAAATGACTAAGTCCAAAAAAAAAAATATTTTTTCTACTTTTTTCAATTTTACCCCCGTGGGATATATATTCTACCCCCACACATTTGGAACTCTCCTGGGGTACCCTCACACATATTATTCCCTCATTTAGTGGATATTTTCACAAAAAAGTGAAATTTTCAAAAATCCAGAAAATTGGCTGAAAACGACTAAATATCAAGGACTCATTGGGCGAATCGCTCTGGAACTGAAATCGAAACGCTCACTGACATTTCCCCTATCTGAAAGTCTGATAAACGCCGGAAAAATGACTAAGTCCAAAAAAATTTTTTTTTCAACTTTCTTCAATTTTACCCCCGTGGGATATATCTTCTTCCCACACACATTTGGAACTCTCCTGGGGTACCCTCACACATATTATTCCCTCATTTAGTGGATATTTTCACAAAAAAGTGAAATTTTCAAAAATCCAGAAAATTGGCTGAAAACGACTAAATATCAAGGAGTCATTGGGCGAATCGCTCTGGAACTGAAATCGGAACGCTCACTGACATTTGCCCTATCTGAAAGTCTGATAAACGCCGGAAAAATGACTAAGTCCAAAAAAAAAAATATTTTTTCTACTTTTTTCAATTTTACCCCCGTGGGATATATATTCTACCCCCACACATTTGGAACTCTCCTGGGGTACCCTCACACATATTATTCCCTCATCTAGTGGATATTTTCACAAAAAAGTGAAATTTTCAAAAATCCAGAAAATTGGCTGAAAACAACTAAATAACAAGGACTCATTGGGCGAATCGCTCTGGAACTGAAATCGGAACACTCAATGACATTTCCCCTATCTGAAAGTCTGATAAACGCCGGAAAAATGACTAAGTAAAAAAAATTTTTTTTTCAACTTTCTTCAATTTTACCCCCGTGGGATATATGTTCTTCCCACACACATTTGGAACTCTCCTGGGGTACCCTCACACATATTATTCCCTCATTTAGTGGATATTTTCACAAAAAAGTGAAATTTTCAAAAATCCAGAAAATTGGCTGAAAACGACTAAATATCAAGGACTCATTGGGCGAATCGCTCTGGAACTGAAATCGGAACGCTCACTGACATTTCCCCTATCTGAAAGTCTGATAAACGCCGGAAAAATGACTAAGTCCAAAAAAGATTTTTTTTCAACTTTCTTCAATTTTACCCCCGTGGGATATATATTCTTCCCACACACATTTGGAACTCTCCTGGGGTACCCTCACACATATTATTCCCTCATTTAGTGGATATTTTCACAAAAAAATGAAATTTTCAAAAATCCAGAAAATTGGCTGAAAACGAATAAATATCAAGGACTCATTGGGCGAATCGCTCTGGAACTGAAATCGGAATGCTCAGTGACATTTGCCCTATCTGAAAGTCTGATAAACGCCGGAAAAATGACTAAGTCCAAAAAAAAAATTTTTTCTTCTTTTTTCAATTTTACCCCCGTGGGATATATATTCTTCCCACACACATTTGGAACTCTCCTGGGGTACCCTCACACATATTATTCCCTCATTTAGTGGATATTTTCACAAAAAAGTGAAATTTTCAAAAATCCAGAAAATTGGCTGAAAACGACTAAATATCAAGGACTCATTGGGCGAATTGCTCTGGAACTGAAATTGGAACGCTCACTGACATTTCCCCTATCTGAAAGTCTGATAAACGCCGGAAAAATGACTAAGTCCAAAAAAAAATTTTTTTCAACTTTTTTCAATTTTACCCCGTGGGATATATATTCTACCCACACACATTTGGAACTCTACTGGGGTACCCTCACACATATTATTCCCTCATTTAGTGGATATTTTCACCAAAAAGTGAAATTTTCAAAAATCCAGAAAATTGGCTGAAAACGACTAAATATCAAGGACTCATTGGGCGAATCGCTCTGGAACTGAAATCGGAACGCTCACTGACATTTCCCCTATCTGAAAGTCTGATAAACGCCGGAAAAATGACTAAGTCCAAAAAAGATTTTTTTTCAAATTTCTTCAATTTTACCCCCGTGGGATATATATTCTTCCCACACACATTTGGAACTCTCCTGGGGTACCCTCACACATATTATTCCCTCATTTAGTGGATATTTTCACAAAAAAGTGAAATTTTCAAAAATCCAGAAAATTGGCTGAAAACGAATAAATATCAAGGACTCATTGGGCGAATCGCTCTGGAACTGAAATCGGAACGCTCACTGACATTTGCCCTATCTGAAAGTCTGATAAACGTCGGAAAAATTACTAAGTCCAAAAAAAAAAATTTTTTCTACTTTTTTCAATTTTACCCCCGTGGGATATATATTCTACCCACACACATTTGGAACTCTCCTGGGGTACCCTCACACATATTATTCCCTCATTTAGTGGATATTTTCACAAAAAAGTGAAATTTTCAAAAATCCAGAAAATTGGCTGAAAACAACTAAATAACAAGGACTCATTGGGCGAATCGCTCTGGAACTGAAATCGGAACACTCACTGACATTTCCCCTATCTGAAAGTCTGATAAACGCCGGAAAAATGACTAAATCCCCCAAAAAAAATTTTTCATCTTTTTTCAATTTTACCCCTGCGGGGTATATATTCTACCCACACACATTTGGAACTCTCCTGGGGTACCCTCACACATATTATTCCCTCATTTAGTGGATATTTTCACCAAAAAGTGAAATTTTCAAAAATCCAGAAAATTGGCTGAAAACGACTAAATATCAAGGACTCATTGGGTGAATCGCTCTGGAACTGAAATCGGAACGCTCACTGACATACGCCCTATCTGAAAGTCTGATAAACGCCGGAAAAATGACTAAGTCCAAAAAAAAATTTTTTTCAACTTTTTTAAATTTTACCCCCGTGGGATATATATTCTACCGACACACATTTGGAACTCTTCTGGGGTACCCTCACACATATTATTCCCTCATTTAGTGGATATTTTCACAAAAAAGTGAAATTTTCAAAAATACAGAAAATTGGCTGAAAACGACTAAATATCAAGGACTCATTGGGCGAATCGCTCTGGAACTGAAATCGGAATGCTCACTGACATTTGCCCTATCTGAAAGTCTGATAAACACCGGAAAAATGACTAAGTCCAAAAAAAAAATGTTTTCTACTTTTTTCAATTTTACCCCTGTGGGGTATATATTCTACCCACACACATTTGGAACTCTCCTGGGGTACCCTCACACATATTATTCCCTCATTTAGTGGATATTTTCACCAAAAAGTGAAATTTTCAAAAATCCAGAAAATTGGCTGAAAACGACTAAATATCAAGGACTCATTGGAAGAATTTCTCTAGAACTGAAATCGGAACGCTCACTGACATTTCCCCTATCTGAAAGTCTGATAAACGCCGGAAAAATGACTAAGTCCAAAAAAATTTTTTTTTTCAACTTTCTTCAATTCTACCCCCGTGGGATATATATTCTTCCCACACACATTTGAAACTCTCCTGGGGTACCCCCACACATATTATTCCCTCATTTAGTGGATATTTTCACAAAAAAAGTGAAATTTTCAAAAATCCAGAAAATTGGCTGAAAATGACTAAATATCAAGGACTCATTGGGCGAATCGCTCTGGAACTGAAATCGGAATGCTCACTGACATTTGCCCTATCTGAAAGTCTGATAAACGCCGGAAAAATGACTAAGTCCAAAAAAAATATTTTTTCTACTTTTTTCAATTTTACCCCCGTGGGATATATATTCTACCCACACACATTTGGAACTCTCCTGGGGTACCCTCACACATATTATTCCCTCATTTAGTGGATATTTTCACAAAAAAGTGAAATTTTCAAAAATCCAGAAAATTGGCTGAAAACAACTAAATAACAAGGACTCATTGGGCGAATCGCTCTGGAACTGAAATCGGAACACTCACTGACATTTCCCCTATCTGAAAGTCTGATAAACGCCGGAAAAATGACTAAATCCCCCAAAAAAAATTTTTCATCTTTTTTCAATTTTACCCCTGCGGGGTATATATTCTACCCACACACATTTGGAACTCTCCTGGGGTACCCTCACACATATTATTCCCTCATTTAGTGGATATTTTCACCAAAAAGTGAAATTTTCAAAAATCCAGAAAATTGGCTGAAAACGACTAAATATCAAGGACTCATTGGGTGAATCGCTCTGGAACTGAAATCGGAACGCTCACTGACATACGCCCTATCTGAAAGTCTGATAAACGCCGGAAAAATGACTAAGTCCAAAAAAAAATTTTTTTCAACTTTTTTCAATTTTACCCCCGTGGGATATATATTCTACCGACACACATTTGGAACTCTTCTGGGGTACCCTCACACATATTATTCCCTCATTTAGTGGATATTTTCACAAAAAAGTGAAATTTTCAAAAATACAGAAAATTGGCTGAAAACGACTAAATATCAAGGACTCATTGGGCGAATCGCTCTGGAACTGAAATCGGAATGCTCACTGACATTTGCCCTATCTGAAAGTCTGATAAACACCGGAAAAATGACTAAGTCCAAAAAAAAAATGTTTTCTACTTTTTTCAATTTTACCCCTGTGGGGTATATATTCTACCCACACACATTTGGAACTCTCCTGGGGTACCCTCACACATATTATTCCCTCATTTAGTGGATATTTTCACAAAAAAGTGAAATTTTCAAAAATCCAGAAAATTGGCTGAAAACGACTAAATATCAAGGACTCATTGGAAGAATTTCTCTAGAACTGAAATCGGAACGCTCACTGACATTTCCCCTATCTGAAAGTCTGATAAACGCCGGAAAAATGACTAAGTCCAAAAAAATTTTTTTTTTCAACTTTCTTCAATTCTACCCCCGTGGGATATATATTCTTCCCACACACATTTGAAACTCTCCTGGGGTACCCCCACACATATTATTCCCTCATTTAGTGGATATTTTCACAAAAAAAGTGAAATTTTCAAAAATCCAGAAAATTGGCTGAAAATGACTAAATATCAAGGACTCATTGGGCGAATCGCTCTGGAACTGAAATCGGAATGCTCACTGACATTTGCCCTATCTGAAAGTCTGATAAACGCCGGAAAAATGACTAAGTCCAAAAAAAATATTTTTTCTACTTTTTTCAATTTTACCCCCGTGGGATATATATTCTACCCACACACATTTGGAACTCTCCTGGGGTACCCTCACACATGTTATTCCCTCATTTAGTGGATATTTTCACAAAAAAGTGAAATTTTCAAAAATCCAGAAAATTGGCTGAAAACGACTAAATATCAAGGACTCATTGGGAGAATCGCTCTGGAACTGAAATCGGAACTCTCACTGACATTTCCCCTATCTGAAAGTCTGATAAACGCCGGAAAAATGACTAAGTCGAAAAAAATTTTTTTTTCCAACTTTCTTCAATTTTACCCCCGTGGGATATATATTCTTCCCACACACATTTGGAACTCTCCTGTGGTACCCTCACACATATTATTCCCTCATTTAGTGGATATTTTCACAAAAAAGTGAAATTTTCAAAAATCCAGAAAATTGGCTGAAAATGACTAAATATCAAGGACTCATTGGGCGAATCGCTCTGGAACTGAAATCGGAATGTTCACTGACATTTGCCCTATCTGAAAGGCTGATAAACGTCGGAAAAATTACTAAGTCAAAAAAAAAAATTTTTTTCTACTTTTTTCAATTTTACCCCCGTGGGATATATATTCTTCCCACACACATTTGGAACTCTCCTGGGGTACCCTCACACATATTATTCCCTCATTTAGTGGATATTTTCACAAAAAAGTGAAATTTTCAAAAATCCAGAAAATTGGCTGAAAACTACTAAATAACAAGGACTCATTGGGCGAATCACTCTGGAACTGAAATCGGAACGCTCACTGACATTTCCCCTATGTGAAAGTCTGATAAACACCCGAAAAATGACTAAGTCGAAAAAAATATTTTTTTCAACTTTTTTCAATTTTACCCCTTGGGATATATATTCTTCCCACACACAATTGGAACTCTCCTGGGGTACCCTCACACATATTATTCCCTCATTTAGTGGATATTTTCACAAAAAAATGAAATTTTCAAAAATCCAGAAAATTGGCTGAAAACGAATAAATATCAAGGACTCATTGGGCGAATCGCTCTGGAACTGAAATTGGAACGCTCACTGACATTTCCCCTATCTGAAAGTCTGATAAACGCCGGAAAAATGACTAAGTCCAAAAAAAAATTTTTTTCAACTTTTTTCAATTTTACCCCCGTGGGATATATATTCTTCCCACACACATTTGGAACTCTCCTGGGGTACTCTCACACATATTATTCCCTCATTTAGTGGATATTTTCACAAAAAAGTGAAATTTTCAAAAATCCAGAAAATTGGCTGAAAACGACTAAATATCAAGGACTCATTGGGCGAATCGCTCTGGAACTGAAATTGGAACGCTCACTGACATTTCCCCTATCTGAAAGTCTGATAAACGCCGGAAAAATGACTAAGTCCAAAAAAAAATTTTTTTCAACTTTTTTCAATTTTACCCCGTGGGATATATATTCTACCCACACACATTTGGAACTCTCCTGGGGTACCCTCACACATATTATTCCCTCATTTAGTGGATATTTTCACAAAACAGTGAAATTTTCAAAAATCCAGAAAATTGGCTGAAAACGAATAAATATCAAGGACTCATTGGGCGAATCGCTCTGGAACTGAAATCGGAACGCTCACTGACATTTGCCCTATCTGAAAGTCTGATAAACGTCGGAAAAATTACTAAGTCCAAAAAAAAAAATTTTTTCTACTTTTTTCAATTTTACCCCCGTGGGATATATATTCTACCCACACACATTTGGAACTCTCCTGGGGTACCCTCACACATATTATTCCCTCATTTAGTGGATATTTTCACAAAAAAGTGAAATTTTCAAAAATCCCGAAAATTGGCTGAAAACAACTAAATAACAAGGACTCATTGGGCGAATCGCTCTGGAACTGAAATCGGAACACTCACTGACATTTCCCCTATCTGAAAGTCTGATAAACGCCGGAAAAATGACTAAATCCCCAAAAAAAAATTTTTCATCTTTTTTCAATTTTACCCCTGCGGGGTATATATTCTACCCACACACATTTGGAACTCTCCTGGGGTACCCTCACACATATTATTCCCTCATTTAGTGGATATTTTCACAAAAAAGTGAAATTTTCAAAAATCCAGAAAATTGGCTGAAAACGACTAAATATCAAGGACTCATTGGGTGAATCGCTCTGGAACTGAAATCGGAACGCTCACTGACATACGCCCTATCTGAAAGTCTGATGAACGCCGGAAAAATGACTAAGTCCAAAAAAAAATTTTTTTCAACTTTTTTCAATTTTACCCCCGTGGGATATATATTCTACCGACACACATTTGGAACTCTTCTGGGGTACCCTCACACATATTATTCCCTCATTTAGTGGATATTTTCACAAAAAAGTGAAATTTTCAAAAATCCAGAAAATTGGCTGAAAACGACTAAATATCAAGGACTCATTGGGCGAATCGCTCTGGAACTGAAATCGGAATGCTCACTGACATTTGCCCTATCTGAAAGTCTGATAAACACCGGAAAAATGACTAAGTCCAAAAAAAAAATGTTTTCTACTTTTTTCAATTTTACCCCTGTGGGGTATATATTCTACCCACACACATTTGGAACTCTCCTGGGGTACCCTCACACATATTATTCCCTCATTTAGTGGATATTTTCACAAAAAAGTGAAATTTTCAAAAATCCAGAAAATTGGCTGAAAACGACTAAATATCAAGGACTCATTGGGAGAATTTCTCTAGAACTGAAATCGGAACGCTCACTGACATTTCCCCTATCTGAAAGTCTGATAAACGCCGGAAAAATGACTAAGTCCAAAAAAGATTTTTTTTCAACTTTCTTCAATTTTACCCCCGTGGGATATATATTCTTCCCACACACATTTGGAACTCTCCTGGGGTACCCTCACACATATTATTCCCTCATTTAGTGGATATTTTCACAAAAAAATGAAATTTTCAAAAATCCAGAAAATTGGCTGAAAACGAATAAATATCAAGGACTCATTGGGCGAATCGCTCTGGAACTGAAATCGGAATGCTCAGTGACATTTGCCCTATCTGAAAGTCTGATAAACGCCGGAAAAATGACTAAGTCCAAAAAAAAAATTTTTTCTTCTTTTTTCAATTTTACCCCCGTGGGATATATATTCTTCCCACACACATTTGGAACTCTCCTGGGGTACCCTCACACATATTATTCCCTCATTTAGTGGATATTTTCACAAAAAAGTGAAATTTTCAAAAATCCAGAAAATTGGCTGAAAACAACTAAATAACAAGGACTCATTGGGCGAATCGCTCTGGAACTGAAATCGAAACACTCACTGACATTTCCCCTATCTGAAAGTCTGATAAACGCCGGAAAAATGACTAAATCCCCAAAAAAAAATTTTTCATCTTTTTTCAATTTTACCCCTGCGGGGTATATATTCTACCCACACACATTTGGAACTCTCCTGGGGTACCCTCACACATATTATTCCCTCATTTAGTGGATATTTTCACCAAAAAGTGAAATTTTCAAAAATCCAGAAAATTGGCTGAAAACGACTAAATATCAAGGACTCATTGGGTGAATCGCTCTGGAACTGAAATCGGAACGCTCACTGACATACGCCCTATCTGAAAGTCTGATAAACGCCGGAAAAATGACTAAGTCCAAAAAAAAATTTTTTTCAACTTTTTTCAATTTTACCCCCGTGGGATATATATTCTACCGACACACATTTGGAACTCTTCTGGGGTACCCTCACACATATTATTCCCTCATTTAGTGGATATTTTCACAAAAAAGTGAAATTTTCAAAAATACAGAAAATTGGCTGAAAACGACTAAATATCAAGGACTCATTGGGCGAATCGCTCTGGAACTGAAATCGGAATGCTCACTGACATTTGCCCTATCTGAAAGTCTGATAAACACCGGAAAAATGACTAAGTCCAAAAAAAAAATGTTTTCTACTTTTTTCAATTTTACCCCTGTGGGGTATATATTCTACCCACACACATTTGGAACTCTCCTGGGGTACCCTCACACATATTATTCCCTCATTTAGTGGATATTTTCACAAAAAAGTGAAATTTTCAAAAATCCAGAAAATTGGCTGAAAACGACTAAATATCAAGGACTCATTGGGAGAATTTGTCTAGAACTGAAATCGGAACGCTCACTGACATTTCCCCTATCTGAAAGTCTGATAAACGCCGGAAAAATGACTAAGTCCAAAAAAATTTTTTTTTTCAACTTTCTTCAATTCTACCCCCGTGGGATATATATTCTTCCCACACACATTTGGAACTCTCCTGGGGTACCCCCACACATATTATTCCCTCATTTAGTGGATATTTTCACAAAAAAAGTGAAATTTTCAAAAATCCAGAAAATTGGCTGAAAATGACTAAATATCAAGGACTCATTGGGCGAATCGCTCTGGAACTGAAATCGGAATGCTCACTGACATTTGCCCTATCTGAAAGTCTGATAAACGCCGGAAAAATGACTAAGTCCAAAAAAATTTTTTTTTCAACTTTCTTCAATTTTACCCCCGTGGGATATATATTCTACCCACACACATTTGGAACTCTCCTGTGGTACCCTCACACATATTATTCCCTCATTTAGTGGATATTTTCACAAAAAAGTGAAATTTTCAAAAATCCAGAAAATTGGCTGAAAATGACTAAATATCAAGGACTCATTGGGCGAATCGCTCTGGAACTGAAATCGGAATGCTCACTGACATTTGCCCTATCTGAAAGGCTGATAAACGTCGGAAAAATTACTAAGTCAAAAAAAAAAATTTTTTTCTACTTTTTTCAATTTTACCCCCGTGGGATATATATTCTTCCCACACACATTTGGAACTCTCCTGGGGTACCCTCACACATATTATTCCCTCATTTAGTGGATATTTTCACAAAAAAGTGAAATTTTCAAAAATCCAGAAAATTGGCTGAAAACTACTAAATAACAAGGACTCATTGGGCGAATCGCTCTGGAACTGAAATTGGAACGCTCACTGACATTTCCCCTATCTGAAAGTCTGATAAACACCGGAAAAATGACTAAGTCCAAAAAAAAAATGTTTTCTACTTTTTTCAATTTTACCCCTGTGGGGTATATATTCTACCCACACACATTTGGAACTCTCCTGGGGTACCCTCACACATATTATTCCCTCATTTAGTGGATATTTTCACAAAAAAGTGAAATTTTCAAAAATCCAGAAAATTGGCTGAAAACGACTAAATATCAAGGACTCATTGGGAGAATTTCTCTAGAACTGAAATCGGAACGCTCACTGACATTTCCCCTATCTGAAAGTCTGATAAACGCCGGAAAAATGACTAAGTCCAAAAAAGATTTTTTTTCAATTTTCTTCAATTTTACCCCCGTGGGATATATATTCTTCCCACACACATTTGGAACTCTCCTGGGGTACCCTCACACATATTATTCCCTCATTTAGTGGATATTTTCACAAAAAAATGAAATTTTCAAAAATCCAGAAAATTGGCTGAAAACGAATAAATATCAAGGACTCATTGGGCGAATCGCTCTGGAACTGAAATCGGAATGCTCAGTGACATTTGCCCTATCTGAAAGTCTGATAAACGCCGGAAAAATGACTAAGTCCAAAAAAAAAATTTTTTCTTCTTTTTTCAATTTTACCCCCGTGGGATATATATTCTTCCCACACACATTTGGAACTCTCCTGGGGTACCCTCACACATATTATTCCCTCATTTAGTGGATATTTTCACAAAAAAGTGAAATTTTCAAAAATCCAGAAAATTGGCTGAAAACGACTAAATATCAAGGACTCATTGGGCGAATTGCTCTGGAACTGAAATTGGAACGCTCACTGACATTTCCCCTATCTGAAAGTCTGATAAACGCCGGAAAAATGACTAAGTCCAAAAAAAAATTTTTTTCAACTTTTTTCAATTTTACCCCGTGGGATATATATTCTACCCACACACATTTGGAACTCTACTGGGGTACCCTCACACATATTATTCCCTCATTTAGTGGATATTTTCACCAAAAAGTGAAATTTTCAAAAATCCAGAAAATTGGCTGAAAACGACTAAATATCAAGGACTCATTGGGCGAATCGCTCTGGAACTGAAATCGGAACGCTCACTGACATTTCCCCTATCTGAAAGTCTGATAAACGCCGGAAAAATGACTAAGTCCAAAAAAGATTTTTTTTCAAATTTCTTCAATTTTACCCCCGTGGGATATATATTCTTCCCACACACATTTGGAACTCTCCTGGGGTACCCTCACACATATTATTCCCTCATTTAGTGGATATTTTCACAAAAAAGTGAAATTTTCAAAAATCCAGAAAATTGGCTGAAAACGAATAAATATCAAGGACTCATTGGGCGAATCGCTCTGGAACTGAAATCGGAACGCTCACTGACATTTGCCCTATCTGAAAGTCTGATAAACGTCGGAAAAATTACTAAGTCCAAAAAAAAAAATTTTTTCTACTTTTTTCAATTTTACCCCCGTGGGATATATATTCTACCCACACACATTTGGAACTCTCCTGGGGTACCCTCACACATATTATTCCCTCATTTAGTGGATATTTTCACAAAAAAGTGAAATTTTCAAAAATCCAGAAAATTGGCTGAAAACAACTAAATAACAAGGACTCATTGGGCGAATCGCTCTGGAACTGAAATCGAAACACTCACTGACATTTCCCCTATCTGAAAGTCTGATAAACGCCGGAAAAATGACTAAATCCCCAAAAAAAAATTTTTCATCTTTTTTCAATTTTACCCCTGCGGGGTATATATTCTACCCACACACATTTGGAACTCTCCTGGGGTACCCTCACACATATTATTCCCTCATTTAGTGGATATTTTCACCAAAAAGTGAAATTTTCAAAAATCCAGAAAATTGGCTGAAAACGACTAAATATCAAGGACTCATTGGGTGAATCGCTCTGGAACTGAAATCGGAACGCTCACTGACATACGCCCTATCTGAAAGTCTGATAAACACCGGAAAAATGACTAAGTCCAAAAAAAAATTTTTTTCAACTTTTTTCAATTTTACCCCCGTGGGATATATATTCTACCGACACACATTTGGAACTCTTCTGGGGTACCCTCACACATATTATTCCCTCATTTAGTGGATATTTTCACAAAAAAGTGAAATTTTCAAAAATACAGAAAATTGGCTGAAAACGACTAAATATCAAGGACTCATTGGGCGAATCGCTCTGGAACTGAAATCGGAATGCTCACTGACATTTGCCCTATCTGAAAGTCTGATAAACACCGGAAAAATGACTAAGTCCAAAAAAAAAATGTTTTCTACTTTTTTCAATTTTACCCCTGTGGGGTATATATTCTACCCACACACATTTGGAACTCTCCTGGGGTACCCTCACACATATTATTCCCTCATTTAGTGGATATTTTCACAAAAAAGTGAAATTTTCAAAAATCCAGAAAATTGGCTGAAAACGACTAAATATCAAGGACTCATTGGGAGAATTTCTCTAGAACTGAAATCGGAACGCTCACTGACATTTCCCCTATCTGAAAGTCTGATAAACGCCGGAAAAATGACTAAGTCCAAAAAAATTTTTTTTTTCAACTTTCTTCAATTCTACCCCCGTGGGATATATATTCTTCCCACACACATTTGGAACTCTCCTGGGGTACCCCCACACATATTATTCCCTCATTTAGTGGATATTTTCACAAAAAAAGTGAAATTTTGAAAAATCCAGAAAATTGGCTGAAAATGACTAAATATCAAGGACTCATTGGGCGAATCGCTCTGGAACTGAAATCGGAATGCTCACTGACATTTGCCCTATCTGAAAGTCTGATAAACGCCGGAAAAATGACTAAGTCCAAAAAAAAAATTTTTTCTACTTTTTTCAATTTTACCCCCGTGGGATATATATTCTACCCACACACATTTGGAACTCTCCTGGGGTACCCTCACACATGTTATTCCCTCATTTAGTGGATATTTTCACAAAAAAGTGAAATTTTCAAAAATCCAGAAAATTGGCTGAAAACGACTAAATATCAAGGACTCATTGGGAGAATCGCTCTGGAACTGAAATCGGAACTCTCACTGACATTTCCCCTATCTGAAAGTCTGATAAACGCCGGAAAAATGACTAAGTCCAAAAAAATTTTTTTTTCAACTTTCTTCAATTTTACCCCCGTGGGATATATATTCTACCCACACACATTTGGAACTCTCCTGTGGTACCCTCACACATATTATTCCCTCATTTAGTGGATATTTTCACAAAAAAGTGAAATTTTCAAAAATCCAGAAAATTGGCTGAAAATGACTAAATATCAAGGACTCATTGGGCGAATCGCTCTGGAACTGAAATCGGAATGCTCACTGACATTTGCCCTATCTGAAAGGCTGATAAACGTCGGAAAAATTACTAAGTCAAAAAAAAAAATTTTTTTCTACTTTTTTCAATTTTACCCCCGTGGGATATATATTCTTCCCACACACATTTGGAACTCTCCTGGGGTACCCTCACACATATTATTCCCTCATTTAGTGGATATTTTCACAAAAAAGTGAAATTTTCAAAAATCCAGAAAATTGGCTGAAAACAACTAAATAACAAGGACTCATTGGGCGAATAACTCTGGAACTGAAATCGGAACGCTCACTGACATTTCCCCTATGTGAAAGTCTGATAAACACCCGAAAAATGACTAAGTCGAAAAAAATATTTTTTTCAACTTTTTTCAATTTTACCCCTTGGGATATATATTCTTCCCACACACATTTGGAACTCTCCTGGGGTACCCTCACACATATTATTCCCTCATTTAGTGGATATTTTCACAAAAAAGTGAAATTTTCAAAAATTCAGAAAATTGGCTGAAAACGACTAAATATCAAGGACTCATTGGGCGAATCGCTCTGGAACTGAAATCGGAACGCTCACTGACATTTCCCCTATCTGAAAGTCTGATAAACGCCGGAAAAATGACTAAGTCCAAAAAAGATTTTTTTTCAACTTTCTTCAATTTTACCCCCGTGGGATATATATTCTTCCCACACACATTTGGAACTCTCCTGGGGTACCCTCACACATATTATTCCCTCATTTAGTGGATATTTTCACAAAAAAATGAAATTTTCAAAAATCCAGAAAATTGGCTGAAAACGAATAAATATCAAGGACTCATTGGGCGAATCGCTCTGGAACTGAAATCGGAATGCTCACTGACATTTGCCCTATCTGAAAGTCTGATAAACGCCGGAAAAATGACTAAGTCCAAAAAAAAAATGTTTTCTACTTTTTTCAATTTTACCCCTGTGGGGTATATATTCTACCCACACACATTTGGAACTCTCCTGGGGTACCCTCACACATATTATTCCCTCATTTAGTGGATATTTTCACAAAAAAGTGAAATTTTCAAAAATCCAGAAAATTGGCTGAAAACGACTAAATATCAAGGACTCATTGGGAGAATTTCTCTAGAACTGAAATCGGAACGCTCACTGACATTTCCCCTATCTGAAAGTCTGATAAACGCCGGAAAAATGACTAAGTCCAAAAAAGATTTTTTTTCAACTTTCTTCAATTTTACCCCCGTGGGATATATATTCTTCCCACACACATTTGGAACTCTCCTGGGGTACCCTCACACATATTATTCCCTCATTTAGTGGATATTTTCACAAAAAAATGAAATTTTCAAAAATCCAGAAAATTGGCTGAAAACGAATAAATATCAAGGACTCATTGGGCGAATCGCTCTGGAACTGAAATCGGAATGCTCAGTGACATTTGCCCTATCTGAAAGTCTGATAAACGCCGGAAAAATGACTAAGTCCAAAAAAAAAATTTTTTCTTCTTTTTTCAATTTTACCCCCGTGGGATATATATTCTTCCCACACACATTTGGAACTCTCCTGGGGTACCCTCACACATATTATTCCCTCATTTAGTGGATATTTTCACAAAAAAGTGAAATTTTCAAAAATCCAGAAAATTGGCTGAAAACGACTAAATATCAAGGACTAATTGGGCGAATTGCTCTGGAACTGAAATTGGAACGCTCACTGACATTTCCCCTATCTGAAAGTCTGATAAACGCCGGAAAAATGACTAAGTCCAAAAAAAAATTTTTTTCAACTTTTTTCAATTTTACCCCGTGGGATATATATTCTACCCACACACATTTGGAACTCTACTGGGGTACCCTCACACATATTATTCCCTCATTTAGTGGATATTTTCACCAAAAAGTGAAATTTTCAAAAATCCAGAAAATTGGCTGAAAACGACTAAATATCAAGGACTCATTGGGCGAATCGCTCTGGAACTGAAATCGGAACGCTCACTGACATTTCCCCTATCTGAAAGTCTGATAAACGCCGGAAAAATGACTAAGTCCAAAAAAGATTTTTTTTCAAATTTCTTCAATTTTACCTCCGTGGGATATATATTCTTCCCACACACATTTGGAACTCTCCTGGGGTACCCTCACACATATTATTCCCTCATTTAGTGGATATTTTCACAAAAAAGTGAAATTTTCAAAAATCCAGAAAATTGGCTGAAAACGAATAAATATCAAGGACTCATTGGGCGAATCGCTCTGGAACTGAAATCGGAACGCTCACTGACATTTGCCCTATCTGAAAGTCTGATAAACGTCGGAAAAATTACTAAGTCCAAAAAAAAAAATTTTTTCTACTTTTTTCAATTTTACCCCCGTGGGATATATATTCTACCCACACACATTTGGAACTCTCCTGGGGTACCCTCACACATATTATTCCCTCATTTAGTGGATATTTTCACAAAAAAGTGAAATTTTCAAAAATCCAGAAAATTGGCTGAAAACAACTAAATAACAAGGACTCATTGGGCGAATCGCTCTGGAACTGAAATCGAAACACTCACTGACATTTCCCCTATCTGAAAGTCTGATAAACGCCGGAAAAATGACTAAATCCCCAAAAAAAAATTTTTCATCTTTTTTCAATTTTACCCCTGCGGGGTATATATTCTACCCACACACATTTGGAACTCTCCTGGGGTACCCTCACACATATTATTCCCTCATTTAGTGGATATTTTCACCAAAAAGTGAAATTTTCAAAAATCCAGAAAATTGGCTGAAAACGACTAAATATCAAGGACTCATTGGGTGAATCGCTCTGGAACTGAAATCGGAACGCTCACTGACATACGCCCTATCTGAAAGTCTGATAAACGCCGGAAAAATGACTAAGTCCAAAAAAAAATTTTTTTCAACTTTTTTCAATTTTACCCCCGTGGGATATATATTCTACCGACACACATTTGGAACTCTTCTGGGGTACCCTCACACATATTATTCCCTCATTTAGTGGATATTTTCACAAAAAAGTGAAATTTTCAAAAATACAGAAAATTGGCTGAAAACGACTAAATATCAAGGACTCATTGGGCGAATCGCTCTGGAACTGAAATCGGAATGCTCACTGACATTTGCCCTATCTGAAAGTCTGATAAACACCGGAAAAATGACTAAGTCCAAAAAAAAAATGTTTTCTACTTTTTTCAATTTTACCCCTGTGGGGTATATATTCTACCCACACACATTTGGAACTCTCCTGGGGTACCCTCACACATATTATTCCCTCATTTAGTGGATATTTTCACAAAAAAGTGAAATTTTCAAAAATCCAGAAAATTGGCTGAAAACGACTAAATATCAAGGACTCATTGGGAGAATTTCTCTAGAACTGAAATCGGAACGCTCACTGACATTTCCCCTATCTGAAAGTCTGATAAACGCCGGAAAAATGACTAAGTCCAAAAAAATTTTTTTTTTCAACTTTCTTCAATTCTACCCCCGTGGGATATATATTCTTCCCACACACATTTGGAACTCTCCTGGGGTACCCCCACACATATTATTCCCTCATTTAGTGGATATTTTCACAAAAAAAGTGAAATTTTCAAAAATCCAGAAAATTGGCTGAAAATGACTAAATATCAAGGACTCATTGGGCGAATCGCTCTGGAACTGAAATCGGAATGCTCACTGACATTTGCCCTATCTGAAAGTCTGATAAACGCCGGAAAAATGACTAAGTCCAAAAAAAAAATTTTTTCTACTTTTTTCAATTTTACCCCCGTGGGATATATATTCTACCCACACACATTTGGAACTCTCCTGGGGTACCCTCACACATGTTATTCCCTCATTTAGTGGATATTTTCACAAAAAAGTGAAATTTTCAAAAATCCAGAAAATTGGCTGAAAACGACTAAATATCAAGGACTCATTGGGAGAATCGCTCTGGAACTGAAATCGGAACTCTCACTGACATTTCCCCTATCTGAAAGTCTGATAAACGCCGGAAAAATGACTAAGTCCAAAAAAATTTTTTTTTCAACTTTCTTCAATTTTACCCCCGTGGGATATATATTCTACCCACACACATTTGGAACTCTCCTGTGGTACCCTCACACATATTATTCCCTCATTTAGTGGATATTTTCACAAAAAAGTGAAATTTTCAAAAATCCAGAAAATTGGCTGAAAATGACTAAATATCAAGGACTCATTGGGCGAATCGCTCTGGAACTGAAATCGGAATGCTCACTGACATT
Organism: Phyllobates terribilis; assembly: GCF_046119375.1. Lineage (NCBI taxonomy): Eukaryota > Metazoa > Chordata > Amphibia > Anura > Dendrobatidae > Phyllobates > Phyllobates terribilis. Next base: position 1,776,163 of record NW_027362993.1, read on the forward strand.
TGCCCTATCTGAAAGGCTGATAAACGTCGGAAAAATTACTAAGTCAAAAAAAAAAATTTTTTTCTACTTTTTTCAATTTTACCCCCGTGGGATATATATTCTTCCCACACACATTTGGAACTCTCCTGGGGTACCCTCACACATATTATTCCCTCATTTAGTGGATATTTTCACAAAAAAGTGAAATTTTCAAAAATCCAGAAAATTGGCTGAAAACAACTAAATAACAAGGACTCATTGGGCGAATCACTCTGGAACTGAAATCGGAACGCTCACTGACATTTCCCCTATGTGAAAGTCTGATAAACACCCGAAAAATGACTAAGTCGAAAAAAATATTTTTTTCAACTTTTTTCAATTTTACCCCTTGGGATATATATTCTTCCCACACACATTTGGAACTCTCCTGGGGTACCCTCACACATATTATTCCCTCATTTAGTGGATATTTTCACAAAAAAGTGAAATTTTCAAAAATTCAGAAAATTGGCTGAAAACGACTAAATATCAAGGACTCATTGGGCGAATCGCTCTGGAACTGAAATCGGAACGCTCACTGACATTTCCCCTATCTGAAAGTCTGATAAACGCCGGAAAAATGACTAAGTCCAAAAAAGATTTTTTTTCAACTTTCTTCAATTTTACCCCCGTGGGATATATATTCTTCCCACACACATTTGGAACTCTCCTGGGGTACCCTCACACATATTATTCCCTCATTTAGTGGATATTTTCACAAAAAAATGAAATTTTCAAAAATCCAGAAAATTGGCTGAAAACGAATAAATATCAAGGACTCATTGGGCGAATCGCTCTGGAACTGAAATCGGAATGCTCACTGACATTTGCCCTATCTGAAAGTCTGATAAACGCCGGAAAAATGACTAAATCCCCCAAAAAAAATTTTTCATCTTTTTTCAATTTTACCCCTGCGGGGTATATATTCTACCCACACACATTTGGAACTCTCCTGGGGTACCCTCACACATATTATTCCCTCATTTAGTGGATATTTTCACCAAAAAGTGAAATTTTCAAAAATCCAGAAAATTGGCTGAAAACGACTAAATATCAAGGACTCATTGGGCGAATCGCTTTGGAACTGAAATCGGAATGCTCACTGACATTTGCCCTATCTGAAAGTCTGATAAACACCGGAAAAATGACTAAGTCCAAAAAAAAAATGTTTTCAACTTTTTTTAATTTTACCCCTGTGGGGTATATATTCTACCCACACACATTTGGAACTCTCCTGGGGTACCCTCACACATGTTATTCCCTCATTTAGTGGATATTTTCACAAAAAAGTGAAATTTTCAAAAGTCCAGAAAATTGGCTGAAAACGACTAAATATCAAGGACTCATTGGGAGAATCGCTCTGGAACTGAAATCGGAACTCTCACTGACATTTCCCCTATCTGAAAGTCTGATAAACGCCGGAAAAATGACTAAGTCCAAAAAAATTTTTTTTTCAACTTTCTTCAATTTTACCCCCGTGGGATATATATTCTTCCCACACACATTTGGAACTCTCCTGGGGTACCCTCACACATATTATTCCCTCATTTAGTGGATATTTTCACAAAAAAGTGAAATTTTCAAAAATCCAGAAAATTGGCTGAAAACAACTAAATAACAAGGACTCATTGGGCGAATCACTCTGGAACTGAAATCGGAACGCTCACTGACATTTCCCCTATGTGAAAGTCTGATAAACACCCGAAAAATGACTAAGTCGAAAAAAAAAAATTTTTCAACTTTTTTCAATTTTACCCCCGTGGGATATATATTCTTCCCACACACATTTGGAACTCTCCTGGGGTACTCTCACACATATTATTCCCTCATTTAGTGGATATTTTCACAAAAAAGTGAAATTTTCAAAAATCCAGAAAATTGGCTGAAAACGACTAAATATCAAGGACTCATTGGGCGAATCGCTCTGGAACTGAAATTGGAACGCTCACTGACATTTCCCCTATCTGAAAGTCTGATAAACGCCGGAAAAATGACTAAGTCCAAAAAAAAATTTTTTTCAACTTTTTTCAATTTTACCCTGTGGGATATATATTCTTCCCACACACATTTGGACCTCTCCTGGGGTACCCTCACACATATTATTCCCTCATTTAGTGGATATTTTCACAAAAAAGTGAAATTTTCAAAAATCCAGAAAATTGGCTGAAAACAACTAAATAACAAGGACTCATTGGGCGAATCGCTCTGGAACTGAAATCGGAACACTCACTGACATTTCCCCTATCTGAAAGTCTGATAAACGCCGGAAAAATGACTTAATCCCAAAAAAAAAATTTTTCATCTTTTTTCAATTTTACCCCCGCGGGGTATATATTCTACCCACACACATTTGGAACTCTCCTGGGGTACCCTCACACATATTATTCCCTCATTTAGTGGATATTTTCACCAAAAAGTGAAATTTTCAAAAATCCAGAAAATTGGCTGAAAACGACTAAATATCAAGGACTCATTGGGCGAATCGCTCTGGAACTGAAATCGGAACGCTCACTGACATACTCCCTATCTGAAAGTCTGATAAACACCGGAAAAATGACTAAGTCCAAAAAAAAATTTTTTTCAACTTTTTTCAATTTTACCCCCGTGGGATATATATTCTTCCCACACACATTTGGAACTCTCCTGGGGTACCCTCACACATATTATTCCCTCATTTAGTGGATATTTTCACAAAAAAGTGAAATTTTCAAAAATCCAGAAAATTGGCTGAAAACGACTAAATAACAAGGACTCATTGGGCGAATCGCTCTGGAACTGAAATCGGAACACTCACTGACATTTCCCCTATCTGAAAGTCTGATAAACGCCGGAAAAATGACTAAATCCCCCCCAAAAAATTTTTCATCTTTTTTCAATTTTACCCCCGCGGGGTATATATTCTACCCACAAACATTTGGAACTCTCCTGGGGTACCCTCACACATATTATTCCCTCATTTAGTGGATATTTTCACCAAAAAGTGAAATTTTCAAAAATCCAGAAAATTGGCTGAAAACGACTAAATATCAAGGACTCATTGGGCGAATCGCTCTGGAACTGAAATCGGAACGCTCACTGACATACGCCCTATCTGAAAGTCTGATAAACGCCGGAAAAATGACTAAGTCCAAAAATAAATTTTTTTCAACTTTTTTCAATTTTACCCCCGTGGGATATATATTCTACCCACACACATTTGGAACTCTCCTGGGGTACCCTCACACATATTATTCCCTCATTTAGTGGATATTTTCACAAAAAAGTGAAATTTTCAAAAATCCAGAAAATTGGCTGAAAACGACTAAATATCAAGGACTCATTGGGAGAATCGCTCTGGAACTGAAATCGGAACGCTCACTGACATTTCCCCTATCAGAAAGTCTGATAAACACCGGAAAAATGACTAAGTCCAAAAAAAAAATTTTTTCTACTTTTTTCAATTTTACCCCCGTGGGATATATATTCTTCCCACACACATTTGGAACTCTCCTGGGGTACCCTCACACATATTATTCCCTCATTTAGTGGATATTCTCACAAAAAAGTGAAATTTTCAAAAATCCAGAAAATTGGCTGAAAACGACTAAATATCAAGGACTCATTGGGCGAATCGCTCTGGAACTGAAATCGGAACGCTCACTGACATATGCCCTATCTGAAAGTCTGATAAACGCCGGAAAAATGAATAAATCCCCCCCAAAAAATTTTTCATCTTTTTTCAATTTTACCCCCGCGGGGTATATATTCTACCCACACACATTTGGAACTCTCCTGGGGTACGCTCACACATATTATTCCCTCATTTAGTGGATATTTTCACCAAAAAGTGAAATTTTCAAAAATCCAGAAAATTGGCTGAAAACGACTAAATATCAAGGACTCATTGGGCGAATCGCTCTGGAACTGAAATCGGAACGCTCACTGACATACGCCCTATCTGAAAGTCTGATAAACGCCGGAAAAATGACTAAGTCCAAAAAAAAATTTTTTTCAACTTTTTTCAATTTTACCCCCGTGGGATATATATTCTACCCACACACATTTGGAACTCTCCTGGGGTACCCTCACACATATTATTCCCTCATTTAGTGGATATTTTCACAAAAAAGTGAAATTTTCAAAAATCCAGAAAATTGGCTGAAAACGACTAAATATCAAGGACTCATTGGGCGAATCGCTCTAGAACTGAAATCGGAATGCTCACTGACATTTCCCCTATCTGAAAGTCTGATAAACGCCAGAAAAATGACTAAGTCCAAAAAAAAATTTTTTTCAACTTTTTTCAATTTTACCCCCGTGGGATATATATTCTTCCCACACACATTTGGAACTCTCCTGGGGTACCCTCACACATATTATTCCCTCATTTAGTGGATATTTTCACCAAAAAGTGAAATTTTCAAAAATCCAGAAAATTGGCTGAAAACGACTAAATATCAAGGACTCATTGGGCGAATCGCTCTGGAACTGAAATCGGAATGCTCACTGACATTTGCCCTATCTGAAAGACTGATAAACACCGGAAAAATGACTAAGTCCAAAAAAAAAATGTTTTCTACTTTTTTCAATTTTACCCCCGTGGGGTATATATTCTACCCACACACATTTGGAACTCTCCTGGGGTACCCTCACACATATTATTCCCTCATTTAGTGGATATTTTCACAAAAAAGTGAAATTTTCAAAAATCCAGAAAATTGGCTGAAAATGACTAAATATCAAGGACTCATTGGGCGAATCACTCTGGAACTGAAATCGGAACGCTCACTGACATTTCCCCTATGTGAAAGTCTGATAAACACCCGAAAAATGACTAAGTCGAAAAAAAAATTTTTTTCAACTTTTTTCAATTTTACCCCCGTGGGATATATATTCTTCCCACACACATTTGGAACTCTCCTGGGGTACTCTCACACATATTATTCCCTCATTTAGTGGATATTTTCACAAAAAAGTGAAATTTTCAAAAATCCAGAAAATTGGCTGAAAATGACTAAATATCAAGGACTCATTGGGCGAATCGCTCTGGAACTGAAATCGGAATGCTCACTGACATTTGCCCTATCTGAAAGTCTGATAAACACCGGAAAAATGACTAAGTCCAAAAAAAAAATGTTTTCTACTTTTTTCAATTTTACCCCCGTGGGGTATATATTCTACCCACACACATTTGGAACTCTCCTGGGGTACCCTCACACATATTATTCCCTCATTTAGTGGATATTTTCACCAAAAAGTGAAATTTTCAAAAATCCAGAAAATTGGCTGAAAACGACTAAATATCAAGGACTCATTGGGCGAATCGCTCTGGAACTGAAATCGGAACGCTCACTGACATACGCCCTATCTGAAAGTCTGATAAACGCCGGAAAAATTACTAAGTCCAAAAAAAAATTTTTTTCAACTTTTTTCAATTTTACCCCCGTGGGATATATATTCTACCCACACACATTTGGAACTCTCCTGGGGTACCCTCACACATATTATTCCCTCATTTAGTGGATATTTTCACAAAAAAGTGAAATTTTCAAAAATCCAGAAAATTGGCTGAAAACGACTAAATATCAAGGACTCATTGGGCGAATCGCTCTGGAACTGAAATCGGAATGCTCACTGACATTTGCCCTATCTGAAAGGCTGATAAACGTCGGAAAAATTACTAAGTCCAAAAAAAAAAAATTTTTCTACTTTTTTCAATTTTACCCCCGTGGGATATATATTCTACCCACACACATTTGGAACTCTCCTGGGGTTCCCTCACACATATTATTCCCTCATTTAGTGGATATTTTCACCAAAAAGTGAAATTTTCAAAAATCCAGAAAATTGGCTGAAAACGACTAAATATCAAGGACTCATTGGGCGAATCGCTCTGGAACTGAAATCGGAACGCTCACTGACATACGCCCTATCTGAAAGTCTGATAAACGCCGGAAAAATGACTAAGTCCAAAAAAAATTTTTTTTCAACTTTTTTCAATTTTACCCCCGTGGGATATATATTCTACCCACACACATTTGGAACTCTCCTGGGGTACTCTCACACATATTATTCCCTCATTTAGTGGATATTTTCACAAAAAAGTGAAATTTTCAAAAATCCAGAAAATTGGCTGAAAACGACTAAATATCAAGGACTCATTGGGAGAATCGCTCTGGAACTGAAATCGGAACGCTCACTGACATTTCCCCTATCTGAAAGTCTGACAAACGCCGGAAAAATGACTAAGTCCAAAAAAAAAATTTTTTCTACTTTTTTCAATTTTACCCCCGTGGGATATATATTCTTCCCACACACATTTGGAACTCTCCTGGGGTACCCTCACACATATTATTCCCTCATTTAGTGGATATTTTCACAAAAAAGTGAAATTTTCAAAAATCCAGAAAATTGGCTGAAAACTAAATAACAAGGACTCATTGGGCGAATCGCTCTGGAACTGAAATCGGAACACTCACTGACATTTCCCCTATCTGAAAGTCGGATAAACGCCGGAAAAATGACTAAATCCCCCCAAAAAAATTTTTCATCTTTTTTCAATTTTACCCCCGCGGGGTATATATTCTACCCACAAACATTTGGAACTCTCCTGGGGTACCCTCACACATATTATTCCCTCATTTAGTGGATATTTTCACAAAAAAGTGAAATTTTCAAAAATCCAGAAAATTGGCTGAAAACGACTAAATATCAAGGACTCATTGGGCGAATCGCTCTGGAACTGAAATCGGAATGCTCACTGACATTTGCCCTATCTGAAAGGCTGATAAACGTCGGAAAAATTACTAAGTCCAAAAAAAAAAATTTTTTCTACTTTTTTCAATTTTACCCCCGTGGGATATATATTCTACCCACACACATTTGGAACTCTCCTGGGGTACCCTCACACATATTATTCCCTCATTTAGTGGATATTTTCACAAAAAAGTGAAATTTTCAAAAATCCAGAAAATTGGCTGAAAACGACTAAATATCAAGGACTCATTGGGAGAATCGCTCTGGAACTGAAATCGGAACGCTCACTGACATTTCCCCTATCTGAAAGTCTGATAAACACCGGAAAAATGACTAAGTCCAAAAAAAAAATGTTTTCTACTTTTTTCAATTTTACCCCCGTGGGATATATATTCTTCCCACACACATTTGGAACTCTCCTGGGGTACCCTCACACATATTATTCCCTCATTTAGTGGATATTCTCACAAAAAAGTGAAATTTTCAAAAATCCAGAAAATTGGCTGAAAACGACTAAATATCAAGGACTCATTGGGCGAATCGCTCTGGAACTGAAATTGGAACGCTCACTGACATTTCCCCTATCTGAAAGTCTGATAAACGCCGGAAAAATGACTAAGTCCAAAAAAAAATTTTTTTCAACTTTTTTCAATTTTACCCTGTGGGATATATATTCTACCCACACACATTTGGACCTCTCCTGGGGTACCCTCACACATATTATTCCCTCATTTAGTGGATATTTTCACCAAAAAGTGACATTTTCAAAAATCCAGAAAATTGGCTGAAAACGACTAAATATCAAGGACTCATTGGGCGAATCGCTCTGGAACTGAAATCGGAACGCTCACTGACATACGCCCTATCTGAAAGTCTGATAAACGCCGGAAAAATGACTAAGTCCAAAAAAAAATTTTTTTCAACTTTTTTCAATTTTACCCCCGTGGGATATATATTCTACCCACACACATTTGGAACTCTCCTGGGGTACCCTCACACATATTATTCCCTCATTTAGTGGATATTTTCACAAAAAAGTGAAATTTTCAAAAATCCAGAAAATTGTCTGAAACCGACTAAATATCAAGGACTCATTGGGCGAATCGCTCTGGAACTGAAATCGGAACGCTCACTGACATACGCCCTATCTGAAAGTCTGATAAACGCCGTAAAAATGACTAAGTCCAAAAAAAAATTTTTTTCAACTTTTTTCAATTTTACCCCCGTGGGATATATATTCTACCCACACACATTTGGAACTCTCATGGGGTACCCTCACACATATTATTCCCTCATTTAGTGGATATTTTCACAAAAAAGTGAAATTTTCAAAAATCCAGAAAATTGGCTGAAAACGACTAAATATCAAGGACTCATTGGGCGAATCGCTCTGGAACTGAAATCGGAATGCTCACTGACATTTGCCCTATCTGAAAGTCTGATAAACGCCAGAAAAATGACTAAGTCCAAAAAAAAAATTTTTTCTACTTTTTTCAATTTTACCCACGTGGGATATATATTCTACCCACACACATTTGGAACTCTCCTGGGGTACCCTCACACATATTATTCCCTCATTTAGTGGATATTTTCACAAAAAAGTGAAATTTTCAAAAATCCAGAAAATTGGCTGAAAACGACTAAATATCAAGGACTCATTGGGCGAATCGCTCTGGAACTGAAATCGGAACGCTCACTGACATTTCCCCTATCTGAAAGTCTGATAAACGCCAGAAAAATGACTAAGGCCAAAAAAAATTTTTTTTAAACTTTTTTCAATTTTACCCCCGTGGGATATATATTCTTCCCACACACATTTGGAACTCTCCTGGGGTACCCTCACACATATTATTCCCTCATTTAGTGGATATTTTCACAAAAAAGTGAAATTTTCAAAAATCCAGAAAATTGGCTGAAAACGACTAAATATCAAGGACTCATTGGGCGAATCGCTCTGGAACTGAAATCGGAATGCTCACTGACATTTGCCCTATCTGAAAGTCTGATAAACGCCGGAAAAATGACTAAGTCCAAAAAAAAAATTTTTTCTACTTTTTTCAATTTTACCCCCGTGGGATATATATTCTACCCACACACATTTGGAACTCTCCTGGGGTACCCTCACACATATTATTCCCTCATTTAGTGGATATTTTCACAAAAAAGTGAAATTTTCAAAAATCCAGAAAATTGGCTGAAAACGACTAAATATCAAGGACTCATTGGGCGAATCGCTCTGGAACTGAAATCGGAACGCTCACTGACATTTCCCCTATCTGAAAGTCTGATAAACGCAAGAAAAATGACTAAGTCCAAAAAAAAATTTTTTTCAACTTTTTTCAATTTTACCCCAGTGGGATATATATTCTTCCCACACACATTTGGAACTCTCCTGGGGTACCCTCACACATATTATTCCCTCATTTAGTGGATATTTTCACAAAAAAGTGAAATTTTCAAAAATCCAGAAAATTGGCTGAAAACGACTAAATATCAAGGACTCATTGGGCGAATCGCTCTGGAACTGAAATCGGAACGCTCACTGACATTTCCCCTATCTGAAAGTCTGATAAACGCAAGAAAAATGACTAAGTCCAAAAAAAAATTTTTTTCAACTTTTTTCAATTTTACCCCCGTGGGATATATATTCTTCCCACACACATTTGGAACTCTCCTGGGGTACCCTCACACATATTATTCCCTCATTTAGTGGATATTTTCACAAAAAAGTGAAATTTTCAAAAATCCAGAAAATTGGCTGAAAACGACTAAATATCAAGGACTCATTGGGCGAATCGCTCTGGAACTGAAATCGGAATGCTCACTGACATTTACCCTATCTGAAAGTCTGATAAACACCGGAAAAATGACTAAGTCCAAAAAAAAAATGTTTTCTACTTTTTTCAATTTTACCCCCGTGGGGTATATATTCTACCCACACACATTTGGAACTCTCCTGGGGTACCCTCACACATGTTATTCCCTCATTTAGTGGATATTTTCACAAAAAAGTGAAATTTTCAAAAATCCAGAAAATTGGCTGAAAACGACTAAATATCAAGGACTCATTGGGAGAATCGCTCTGGAACTGAAATCGGAACGCTCACTGACATTTCCCCTATCTGAAAGTCTGATAAACGCCGGAAAAATGACTAAGTCCAAAAAAAAAATGTTTTCTACTTTTTTCAATTTTACCCCCGTGGGATATATATTCTTCCCACACACATTTGGAACTCTCCTGGGGTACCCTCACACATATTATTCCCTCATTTAGTGGATATTCTCACAAAAAAGTGAAATTTTCATAAATCCAGAAAATTGGCTGAAAACGACTAAATATCAAGGACTCATTGGGCGAATCGCTCTGGAACTGAAATTGGAACGCTCACTGACATTTCCCCTATCTGAAAGTCTGATAAACGCCGGAAAAATGACTAAGTCCAAAAAAAATTTTTTTTCAACTTTTTTCAATTTTACCCTGTGGGATATATATTCTACCCACACACATTTGGACCTCTCCTGGGGTACCCTCACACATATTATTCCCTCATTTAGTGGATATTTTCACCAAAAAGTGACATTTTCAAAAATCCAGAAAATTGGCTGAAAACGACTAAATATCAAGGACTCATTGGGCGAATCGCTCTGGAACTGAAATCGGAACGCTCACTGACATACGCCCTATCTGAAAGTCTGATAAACGCCGGAAAAATGACTAAGTCCAAAAAAAAATTTTTTTCAACTTTTTTCAATTTTACCCCCGTGGGATATATATTCTACCCACACACATTTGGAACTCTCCTGGGGTACCCTCACACATATTATTCCCTCATTTAGTGGATATTTTCACAAAAAAGTGAAATTTTCAAAAATCCAGAAAATTGTCTGAAACCGACTAAATATCAAGGACTCATTGGGCGAATCGCTCTGGAACTGAAATCGGAACGCTCACTGACATACGCCCTATCTGAAAGTCTGATAAACGCCGTAAAAATGACTAAGTCCAAAAAAAAATTTTTTTCAACTTTTTTCAATTTTACCCCCGTGGGATATATATTCTACCCACACACATTTGGAACTCTCATGGGGTACCCTCACACATATTATTCCCTCATTTAGTGGATATTTTCACAAAAAAGTGAAATTTTCAAAAATCCAGAAAATTGGCTGAAAACGACTAAATATCAAGGACTCATTGGGCGAATCGCTCTGGAACTGAAATCGGAATGCTCACTGACATTTGCCCTATCTGAAAGTCTGATAAACGCCAGAAAAATGACGAAGTCCAAAAAAAAAATTTTTTCTACTTTTTTCAATTTTACCCACGTGGGATATATATTCTACCCACACACATTTGGAACTCTCCTGGGGTACCCTCACACATATTATTCCCTCATTTAGTGGATATTTTCACAAAAAAGTGAAATTTTCAAAAATCCAGAAAATTGGCTGAAAACGACTAAATATCAAGGACTCATTGGGCGAATCGCTCTGGAACTGAAATCGGAACGCTCACTGACATTTCCCCTATCTGAAAGTCTGATAAACGCCAGAAAAATGACTAAGGCCAAAAAAAATTTTTTTTAAACTTTTTTCAATTTTACCCCCGTGGGATATATATTCTTCCCACACACATTTGGAACTCTCCTGGGGTACCCTCACACATATTATTCCCTCATTTAGTGGATATTTTCACAAAAAAGTGAAATTTTCAAAAATCCAGAAAATTGGCTGAAAACGACTAAATATCAAGGACTCATTGGGCGAATCGCTCTGGAACTGAAATCGGAATGCTCACTGACATTTGCCCTATCTGAAAGTCTGATAAACGCCGGAAAAATGACTAAGTCCAAAAAAAAAATTTTTTCTACTTTTTTCAATTTTACCCCCGTGGGATATATATTCTACCCACACACATTTGGAACTCTCCTGGGGTACCCTCACACATATTATTCCCTCATTTAGTGGATATTTTCACAAAAAAGTGAAATTTTCAAAAATCCAGAAAATTGGCTGAAAACGACTAAATATCAAGGACTCATTGGGCGAATCGCTCTGGAACTGAAATCGGAACGCTCACTGACATTTCCCCTATCTGAAAGTCTGATAAACGCAAGAAAAATGACTAAGTCCAAAAAAAAATTTTTTTCAACTTTTTTCAATTTTACCCCAGTGGGATATATATTCTTCCCACACACATTTGGAACTCTCCTGGGGTACCCTCACACATATTATTCCCTCATTTAGTGGATATTTTCACAAAAAAGTGAAATTTTCAAAAATCCAGAAAATTGGCTGAAAACGACTAAATATCAAGGACTCATTGGGCGAATCGCTCTGGAACTGAAATCGGAACGCTCACTGACATTTCCCCTATCTGAAAGTCTGATAAACGCAAGAAAAATGACTAAGTCCAAAAAAAAATTTTTTTCAACTTTTTTCAATTTTACCCCCGTGGGATATATATTCTTCCCACACACATTTGGAACTCTCCTGTGGTACCCTCACACATATTATTCCCTCATTTAGTGGATATTTTCACAAAAAAGTGAAATTTTCAAAAATCCAGAAAATTGGCTGAAAACAACTAAATATCAAGGACTCATTGGGCGAATCGCTCTGGAACTGAAATCGGAATGCTCACTGACATTTACCCTATCTGAAAGTCTGATAAACACCGGAAAAATGACTAAGTCCAAAAAAAAAATGTTTTCTACTTTTTTCAATTTTACCCCCGTGGGGTATATATTCTACCCACACACATTTGGAACTCTCCTGGGGTACCCTCACACATGTTATTCCCTCATTTAGTGGATATTTTCACAAAAAAGTGAAATTTTCAAAAATCCAGAAAATTGGCTGAAAACGACTAAATATCAAGGACTCATTGGGAGAATCGCTCTGGAACTGAAATCGGAACGCTCACTGACATTTCCCCTATCTGAAAGTCTGATAAACGCCGGAAAAATGACTAAGTCCAAAAAAAATTTTTTTTCAACTTTCTTCAATTTTACCCCCGTGGGATATATATTCTTCCCACACACATTTGGAACTCTCCTGGGGTACCCTCACACATATTATTCCCTCATTTAGTGGATATTTTCACAAAAAAGTGAAATTTTCAAAAATCCAGAAAATTGGCTGAAAATGACTAAATATCAAGGACTCATTGGGCGAATCGCTCTGGAACTGAAATCGGAACGCTCACTGACATTTCCCCTATCTGAAAGTCTGATAAACGCAAGAAAAATGACTAAGTCCAAAAAAAAATTTTTTTCAACTTTTTTCAATTTTACCCCCGTGGGATATATATTCTTCCCACACACATTTGGAACTCTCCTGGGGTACCCTCACACATATTATTCCCTCATTTAGTGGATATTTTCACAAAAAAGTGAAATTTTCAAAAATCCAGAAAATTGGCAGAAAACGACTAAATATCAAGGACTCATTGGGCGAATCGCTCTGGAAGTGAAATTGGAACGCTCACTGACATTTCCCCTATCTGAAAGTCTGATAAACGCCAGAAAAATGACTAAGTCCAAAAAAAAATTTTTTTCAACTTTTTTCAATTTTACCCCCGTGGGATATATATTCTTCCCACACACATTTGGAACTCTCCTGGGGTACCCTCACACATATTATTCCCTCATTTAGTGGATATTTTCACTAAAAAGTGAAATTTTCAAAAATCCAGAAAATTGGCTAAAAACGACTAAATATCAAGGACTCATTGGGAGAATCGCTCTGGAACTGAAATCGGAACGCTCACTGACATTTCCCCTATCTGAAAGTCTGATAAACGCCGGAAAAATGACTAAGTCCAAAAAATTTTTTTTTTCAACTTTCTTCAATTTTACCCCCGTGGGATATATATTCTTCCCACACACATTTGGAACTCTCCTGGGGTACCCTCACACATATTATTCCCTCATTTAGTGGATATTTTCACAAAAAAGTGAAATTTTCAAAAATCCAGAAAATTGTCTGAAAACGACTAAATATCAAGGACTCATTGGGCGAATCGCTCTGGAACTGAAATCAGAACGCTCACTGACATTTCCCCTATCTGAAAGTCTGATAAACGCAAGAAAAATGACTAAGTCCAAAAAAAAAATTTTTTCAACTTTTTTCAATTTTACCCCCGTGGGATATATATTCTTCCCACACACATTTGGAACTCTCCTGGGGTACCCTCACACATATTATTCCCTCATTTAGTGGATATTTTCACAAAAAAGTGAAATTTTCAAAAATCCAGAAAATAGGCTGAAAACAACTAAATATCAAGGACTCATTGGGCGAATCGCTCTGGAACTGAAATCGGAATGCTCACTGACATTTGCCCTATCTGAAAGTCTGATAAACGCCGGAAAAATGACTAAGTCCAAAAAAAAATTTTTTCTACTTTTTTCAATTTTACCCCCGTGGTATATATATTCTACCCACACACATTTGGAACTCTCCTGGGGTACCCTCACACATATTATTCCCTCATTTAGTGGATATTTTCACAAAAAAGTGAAATTTTCAAAAATCCAGAAAATTGGCTGAAAACGACTAAATATCAAGGACTCATTGGGCGAATCGCTCTGGAACTGAAATCGGAACGCTCACTGACATTTCCCCTATCTGAAAGTCTGATAAACGCCAGAAAAATGACTAAGTCCAAAAAAAAATTTTTTTCAACTTTTTTCAATTTTACCCCCGTGGGATATATATTCTTCCCACACACATTTGGAACTCTCCTGGGGTACCCTCACACATATTATTCCCTCATTTAGTGGATATTTTCACAAAAAAGTGAAATTTTCAAAAATCCAGAAAATTGGCAGAAAACGACTAAATATCAAGGACTCATTGGGAGAATCGCTCTGGAACTGAAATCGGAACGCTCACTGACATTTCCCCTATCTGAAAGTCTGATAAACGCCAGAAAAATGACTAAGTCCAAAAAAAAATTTTTTTCAACTTTTTTCAATTTTACCCCCGTGGGATATATATTCTTCCCACACACATTTGGAACTCTCCTGGGGTACCCTCACACATATTATTCCCTCATTTAGTGGATATTTTCACAAAAAAGTGAAATTTTCAAAAATCCAGAAAATTGGCAGAAAACGACTAAATATCAAGGACTCATTGGGCGAATCGCTCTGGAACTGAAATCGGAATGCTCACTGACATTTGCCCTATCTGAAAGTCTGATAAACACTGGAAAAATGACTAAGTCCAAAAAAAAAATGTTTTCTACTTTTTTCAATTTTACCCCCGTGGGGTATATATTCTACCCACACACATTTGGAACTCTCCTGGGGTACCCTCACACATATTATTCCCTCATTTAGTGGATATTTTCACAAAAAAGTGAAATTTTCAAAAATCCAGAAAATTGGCTGAAAACGACTAAATATCAAGGACTCATTGGGCGAATCGCTCTGGAACTGAAATCGGAACGCTCACTGACATTTCCCCTATCTGAAAGTCTGATAAACGCCAGAAAAATGACTAAGTCCAAAAAAAAATTTTTTTCAACTTTTTTCAATTTTACCCCCGTGGGATATATATTCTTCCCACACACATTTGGAACTCTCCTGGGGTACCCTCACACATATTATTCCCTCATTTAGTGGATATTTTCACAAAAAAGTGAAATTTTCAAAAATCCAGAAAATTGGCAGAAAACGACTAAATATCAAGGACTCATTGGGCGAATCGCTCTGGAAGTGAAATTGGAACGCTCACTGACATTTCCCCTATCTGAAAGTCTGATAAACGCCAGAAAAATGACTAAGTCCAAAAAAAAAATTTTTTAAACTTTTTTCAATTTTACCCCCGTGGGATATATATTCTACCCACACACATTTGGAACTCTTCTGGGGTACCCTCACACATATTATTCCCTCATTTAGTGGATATTTTCACAAAAAAGTGAAATTTTCAAAAATCCAGAAAATTGGCTGAAAACGACTAAATATCAAGGACTCATTGGGCGAATCGCTCTGGAACTGAAATCGGAATGCTCACTGACATTTGCCCTATCTGAAAGTCTGATAAACGCCGGAAAAATGACTAAGTCCAAAAAAAAAATGTTTTCTACTTTTTTCAATTTTACCCCCGTGGGGTATATATTCTACCCACACACATTTGGAACTCTCCTGGGGTACCCTCACACATATTATTCCCTCATTTAGTGGATATTTTCACAAAAAAGTGAAATTTTCAAAAATCCAGAAAATTGGCTGAAAACGACTAAATATCAAGGACTCATTGGGCGAATCGCTCTGGAACTGAAATCGGAACGCTCACTGACATTTGCCCTATCTGAAAGTCTGATAAACGTCGGAAAAATTACTAAGTCCAAAAAAAAAAATTTTTTCTACTTTTTTCAATTTTACCCCCGTGGGATATATATTCTACCCACACACATTTGGAACTCTCCTGGGGTACCCTCACACATATTATTCCCTCAGTTAGTGGATATTTTCACAAAAAAGTGAAATTTTCAAAAATCCAGAAAATTGGCAGAAAACGACTAAATATCAAGGACTCATTGGGCGAATCGCTCTGGAAGTGAAATTGGAACGCTCACTGACATTTCCCCTATCTGAAAGTCTGATAAACGCCAGAAAAATGACTAAGTCCAAAAAAAAATTTTTTAAAACTTTTTTCAATTTTACCCCCGTGGGATATATATTCTACCCACACACATTTGGAACTCTTCTGGGGTACCCTCACACATATTATTCCCTCATTTAGTGGATATTTTCACAAAAAAGTGAAATTTTCAAAAATCCAGAAAATTGGCTGAAAACGACTAAATATCAAGGACTCATTGGGCGAATCGCTCTGGAACTGAAATCGGAATGCTCACTGACATTTGCCCTATCTGAAAGTCTGATAAACGCCGGAAAAATGACTAAGTCCAAAAAAAAAAATGTTTCTACTTTTTTCAATTTTACCCCCGTGGGATATATATTCTACCCAAACAAATTTGGAACTCTCCTGGGGTACCCTCACACATATTATTCCCTCATTTAGTGGATATTTTCACAAAAAAAGTGAAATTTTCAAAAATTCAGAAAATTGGCTGAAAACGACTAAATATCAAGGACTCATTGGGCGAATCGCTCTGGAACTGAAATCGGAACGCTCACTGACATTTCCCCTATCTGAAAGTCTGATAAACGCCGGAAAAATGACTAAGTCCAAAAAAGATTTTTTTTCAACTTTCTTCAATTTTACCCCCGTGGGATATATATTCTTCCCACACACATTTGGAACTCTACTGGGGTACCCTCACACATATTATTCCCTCATTTAGTGGATATTTTCACAAAAAAGTGAAATTTTCAAAAATCCAGAAAATTGGCTGAAAACAACTAAATAACAAGGACTCATTGGGCGAATCACTCTGGAACTGAAATCGGAACGCTCACTGACATTTCCCCTATGTGAAAGTCTGATAAACACCCGAAAAATGACTAAGTCCAAAAAAAAATTTTTTTCAACTTTTTTCAATTTTACCCCCGTGGGATATTTATTCTACCCACACACATTTGGAACTCTTCTGGGGTACCCTCACACATATTATTCCCTCATTTAGTGGATATTTTCACAAAAAAGTGAAATTTTCAAAAATCCAGAAAATTGGCTGAAAACGACTAAATATCAAGGACTCATTGGGCGAATCGCTCTGGAACTGAAATCGGAACGCTCACTGACATTTCCCCTATGTGAAAGTCTGATAAACACCGGAAAAATGACTAAGTCCAAAAAAAAATTTTTTTCAACTTTTTTCAATTTTACCCCCGTGTTATATATATTCTTCCCACACACATTTGGAACTCTCCTGGGGTACCCTCACACATATTATTCCCTCATTTAGTGGATATTTTCACAAAAAAGTGAAATTTTCAAAAATCCAGAAAATTGGCTGAAAACGACTAAATATCAAGGACTCATTGGGCGAATCGCTCTGGAACTGAAATCGGAACGCTCACTGACATTTCCCCTATCTGAAAGTCTGATAAACGCCGGAAAAATGACTAAGTCCAAAAAAGATTTTTTTTCAACTTTCTTCAATTTTACCCCCGTGGGATATATATTCTACCCACACACATTTGGAACTCTCCTGGGGTACCCTCACACATATTATTCCCTCATTTAGTGGATATTTTCACCAAAAAGTGAAATTTTCAAAAATCCAGAAAATTGGCTGAAAACGACTAAATATCAAGGACTCATTGGGCGAATCACTCTGGAACTGAAATCGGAACGCTCACTGACATACGCCCTATCTGAAAGTCTGATAAACGCCGGAAAAATGACTAAGTCCAAAAAAAATTTTTTTTCAACTTTTTTCAATTTTACCCCCGTGGGATATTTATTCTTCCTACACACATTTGGAACTCTCCTGGGGTACCCTCACACATATTATTCCCTCATTTAGTGGATATTTTCACAAAAAAGTGAAATTTTCAAAAATCCAGAAAATTGGCTGAAAACAACTAAATATCAAGGACTCATTGGGCGAATCGCTCTGGAACTGAAATCGGAACGCTCACTGACATTTCCCCTATGTGAAAGTCTGATAAACACCGGAAAAATGACTAAGTCCAAAAAAAAATTTTTTTCAACTTTTTTCAATTTTACCCCCGTGGGATATATATTCTTCCCACACACATTTGGAACTCTCCTGGGGTACCCTCACACATATTATTCCCTCATTTAGTGGATATTTTCACAAAAAAGTGAAATTTTCAAAAATCCAGAAAATTGGCTGAAAACAACTAAATAACATGGACTCATTGGGTGAATCACTCTGGAACTGAAATCGGAACGCTCACTGACATTTCCCCTATGTGAAAGTCTGATAAACACCCGAAAAATGACTAAGTCCAAAAAAAAATTTTTTTCAACTTTTTTCAATTTTACCCCCGTGGGATATATATTCTTCCCACACACATTTGGAACTCTCCTTGGGTACTCTCACACATATTTTTCCCTCATTTAGTGGATATTTTCACAAAAAAGTGAAATTTTCAAAAATCCAGAAAATTGGCTGAAAACGACTAAATATCAAGGACTCATTGGGCGAATCGCTCTGGAACTGAAATTGGAACGCTCACTGACATTTCCCCTATGTGAAAGTCTGATAAACACCGGAAAAATGACTAAGTCCAAAAAAAAATTTTTTTCAACTTTTTTCAATTTTACCCCCGTGTTATATATATTCTTCCCACACACATTTGGAACTCTCCTGGGGTACCCTCACACATATTATTCCCTCATTTAGTGGATATTTTCACAAAAAAGTGAAATTTTCAAAAATCCAGAAAATTGGCTGAAAACGACTAAATATCAAGGACTCATTGGGCGAATCGCTCTGGAACTGAAATCGGAACGCTCACTGACATTTCCCCTATCTGAAAGTCTGATAAACGCCGGAAAAATGACTAAGTCCAAAAAAGATTTTTTTTCAACTTTCTTCAATTTTACCCCCGTGGGATATATATTCTTCAAACACACATTTGGAACTCTCCTGGGGTACCCTCACACATATTATTCCCTCATTTAGTGGATATTTTCACAAAAAAGTGAAATTTTCAAGAATCCAGAAAATTGGCTGAAAACAACTAAATATCAAGGACTCATTGGCCGAATCGCTCTGGAACTGAAATCGGAACGCTCACTGACATTTCCCCTATGTGAAAGTCTGATAAACACCCGAAAAATGACTAAGTCCAAAAAAAAATTTTTTTCAACTTTTTTCAATTTTACCCCCGTGGGATATATATTCTTCCGACACACATTTGGAACTCTCCTGGGGTACCCTCACATATATTATTCCCTCATCTAGTGGATATTTTCACAAAAAAGTGAAATTTTCAAAAATCCAGAAAATTGGCTGAAAACAACTAAATAACAAGGACTCATTGGGCGAATCGCTCTGGAACTGAAATCGAAACACTCAATGACATTTCCCCTATCTGAAAGTCTGATAAACACCGGAAAAATGACTAAATCCCCAAAAAAAAATTTTCAACTTTTTTCAATTTTACCCCCGCGGGATATATATTCTTCCCACACACATTTGGAACTCTCCTGGGGTACTCTCACACATATTATTCCCTCATTTAGTGGATATTTTCACAAAAAAAGTGAAATTTTCAAAAATCCAGAAAAATGGCTGAAAACAACTAAATAACAAGAACTCATTGGGCGAATCGCTCTGGAACTGAAATCGGAACACTCACTGACATTTCCCCTATCTGAAAGTCTGATAAACGCCGGAAAAATGACTAAATCCCCCAAAAAAAATTTTTCATCTTTTTTCAATTTTACCCCCGCGGGGTATATATTCTACCCACACACATTTGGAACTCTCCTGGGGTACCCTCACACATATTATTCCCTCATTTAGTGGATATTTTCACCAAAAAGTGAAATTTTCAAAAATCCAGAAAATTGGCTGAAAACGACTAAATATCAAGGACTCATTGGGCGAATCGCTCTGGAACTGAAATCGGAACGCTCACTGACATACGCCCTATCTGAAAGTCTGATAAACGCCGGAAAAATGACTAAGTCCAAAAAAAATTTTTTTTCAACTTTTTTCAATTTTACCCCCGTGGGATATTTATTCTTCCTACACACATTTGGAACTCTCCTGGGGTACCCTCACACATATTATTCCCTCATTTAGTGGATATTTTCACAAAAAAGTGAAATTTTCAAAAATCCAGAAAATTGGCTGAAAACAACTAAATATCAAGGACTCATTGGGCGAATCGCTCTGGAACTGAAATCGGAACGCTCACTGACATTTCCCCTATGTGAAAGTCTGATAAACACCCGAAAAATGACTAAGTCCAAAAAAAAATTTTTTTCAACTTTTTTCAATTTTACCCCCGTGGGATATATATTCTTCCCACACACATTTGGAACTCTCCTGGGGTACTCTCACACATATTTTTCCCTCATTTAGTGGATATTTTCACAAAAAAGTGAAATTTTCAAAAATCCAGAAAATTGGCTGAAAACGACTAAATATCAAGGACTCATTGGGCGAATCGCTCTGGAACTGAAATTGGAACGCTCACTGACATTTCCCCTATGTGAAAGTCTGATAAACACCGGAAAAATGACTAAGTCCAAAAAAAAATTTTTTTCAACTTTTTTCAATTTTACCCCCGTGTTATATATATTCTTCCCACACACATTTGGAACTCTCCTGGGGTACCCTCACACATATTATTCCCTCATTTAGTGGATATTTTCACAAAAAAGTGAAATTTTCAAAAATCCAGAAAATTGGCTGAAAACGACTAAATATCAAGGACTCATTGGGCGAATCGCTCTGGAACTGAAATCGGAACGCTCACTGACATTTCCCCTATCTGAAAGTCTGATAAACGCCGGAAAAATGACTAAGTCCAAAAAAGATTTTTTTTCAACTTTCTTCAATTTTACCCCCGTGGGATATATATTCTTCAAACACACATTTGGAACTCTCCTGGGGTACCCTCACACATATTATTCCCTCATTTAGTGGATATTTTCACAAAAAAGTGAAATTTTCAAGAATCCAGAAAATTGGCTGAAAACAACTAAATATCAAGGACTCATTGGCCGAATCGCTCTGGAACTGAAATCGGAACGCTCACTGACATTTCCCCTATGTGAAAGTCTGATAAACGCCGGAAAAATGACTAAGTCCAAAAAAAAATTTTTTTCAACTTTTTTCAATTTTACCCCCGTGGGATATATATTCTTCCCACACACATTTGGAACTCTCCTGGGGTACCCTCACACATATTATTCCCTCATTTAGTGGATATTTTCACAAAAAAGTGAAATTTTCAAAAATCCAGAAAATTGGCTGAAAACAACTAAATAACATGGACTCATTGGGCGAATCACTCTGGAACTGAAATCGGAACGCTCACTGACATTTCCCCTATGTGAAAGTCTGATAAACACCCGAAAAATGACTAAGTCCAAAAAAAAATTTTTTTCAACTTTTTTCAATTTTACCCCCGTGGGATACATATTCTTCCGACACACATTTGGAACTCTCCTGGGGTACCCTCACATATATTATTCCCTCATCTAGTGGATATTTTCACAAAAAAGTGAAATTTTCAAAAATCCAGAAAATTGGCTGAAAACAACTAAATAACAAGGACTCATTGGGCGAATCGCTCTGGAACTGAAATCGAAACACTCAATGACATTTCCCCTATCTGAAAGTCTGATAAACACCGGAAAAATGACTAAATCCCCCAAAAAAAATTTTCAACTTTTTTCAATTTTACCCCCGCGGGATATATATTCTTCCCACACACATTTGGAACTCTCCTGGGGTACTCTCACACATATTATTCCCTCATTTAGTGGATATTTTCACAAAAAAAGTGAAATTTTCAAAAATCCAGAAAAATGGCTGAAAACAACTAAATAACAAGAACTCATTGGGCGAATCGCTCTGGAACTGAAATCGGAACACTCACTGACATTTCCCCTATGTGAAAGTCTGATAAACACCGGAAAAATGACTAAGTCCAAAAAAAAATTTTTTTCAACTTTTTTCAATTTTACCCCCGTGGGATATATATTCTTCCCACACACATTTGGAACTCTCCTGGGGTACCCTCACACATATTATTCCCTCATTTAGTGGATATTTTCACAAAAAAGTGAAATTTTCAAAAATCCAGAAAATTGGCTGAAAACAACTAAATAACATGGACTCATTGGGTGAATCACTCTGGAACTGAAATCGGAACGCTCACTGACATTTCCCCTATGTGAAAGTCTGATAAACACCCGAAAAATGACTAAGTCCAAAAATAAATTTTTTTCAACTTTTTTCAATTTTACCCCCGTGGGATATATATTCTTCCCACACACATTTGGAACTCTCCTGGGGTACTCTCACACATATTTTTCCCTCATTTAGTGGATATTTTCACAAAAAAGTGAAATTTTCAAAAATCCAGAAAATTGGCTGAAAACGACTAAATATCAAGGACTCATTGGGCGAATCGCTCTGGAACTGAAATTGGAACGCTCACTGACATTTCCCCTATGTGAAAGTCTGATAAACACCGGAAAAATGACTAAGTCCAAAAAAAAATTTTTTTCAACTTTTTTCAATTTTACCCCCGTGTTATATATATTCTTCCCACACACATTTGGAACTCTCCTGGGGTACCCTCACACATATTATTCCCTCATTTAGTGGATATTTTCACAAAAAAGTGAAATTTTCAAAAATCCAGAAAATTGGCTGAAAACGACTAAATATCAAGGACTCATTGGGCGAATCGCTCTGGAACTGAAATCGGAACGCTCACTGACATTTCCCCTATCTGAAAGTCTGATAAACGCCGGAAAAATGACTAAGTCCAAAAAAGATTTTTTTTCAACTTTCTTCAATTTTACCCCCGTGGGATATATATTCTTCAAACACACATTTGGAACTCTCCTGGGGTACCCTCACACATATTATTCCCTCATTTAGTGGATATTTTCACAAAAAAGTGACATTTTCAAGAATCCAGAAAATTGGCTGAGAACAACTAAATATCAAGGACTCATTGGCCGAATCGCTCTGGAACTGAAATTGGAACGCTCACTGACATTTCCCCTATGTGAAAGTCTGATAAACGCCGGAAAAATGACTAAGTCCAAAAAAAAATTTTTTTCAACTTTTTTCAATTTTACCCCCGTGGGATATATATTCTTCCCACACACATTTGGAACTCTCCTGGGGTACCCTCACACATATTATTCCCTCATTTAGTGGATATTTTCACAAAAAAGTGAAATTTTCAAAAATCCAGAAAATTGGCTGAAAACAACTAAATAACATGGACTCATTGGGCGAATCACTCTGGAACTGAAATCGGAACGCTCACTGACATTTCCCCTATGTGAAAGTCTGATAAACACCCGAAAAATGACTAAGTCCAAAAAAAAATTTTTTTCAACTTTTTTCAATTTTACCCCCGTGGGATATATATTCTTCCGACACACATTTGGAACTCTCCTGGGGTACCCTCACATATATTATTCCCTCATCTAGTGGATATTTTCACAAAAAAGTGAAATTTTCAAAAATCCAGAAAATTGGCTGAAAACAACTAAATAACAAGGACTCATTGGGCGAATCGCTCTGGAACTGAAATCGAAACACTCAATGACATTTCCCCTATCTGAAAGTCTGATAAACACCGGAAAAATGACTAAATCCCCAAAAAAAAATTTTCAACTTTTTTCAATTTTACCCCCGCGGGATATATATTCTTCCCACACACATTTGGAACTCTCCTGGGGTACTCTCACACATATTATTCCCTCATTTAGTGGATATTTTCACAAAAAAAGTGAAATTTTCAAAAATCCAGAAAAATGGCTGAAAACAACTAAATAACAAGAACTCATTGGGCGAATCGCTCTGGAACTGAAATCGGAACACTCACTGACATTTCCCCTATCTGAAAGTCTGATAAACGCCGGAAAAATGACTAAGTCCAAAAAAAATTTTTTTTCAACTTTTTTCAATTTTACCCCCGTGGGATATTTATTCTTCCTACACACATTTGGAACTCTCCTGGGGTACCCTCACACATATTATTCCCTCATTTAGTGGATATTTTCACAAAAAAGTGAAATTTTCAAAAATCCAGAAAATTGGCTGAAAACAACTAAATAACATGGACTCATTGGGTGAATCACTCTGGAACTGAAATCGGAACGCTCACTGACATTTCCCCTATGTGAAAGTCTGATAAACACCCGAAAAATGACTAAGTCCAAAAATAAATTTTTTTCAACTTTTTTCAATTTTACCCCCGTGGGATATATATTCTTCCCACACACATTTGGAACTCTCCTGGGGTACTCTCACACATATTTTTCCCTCATTTAGTGGATATTTTCACAAAAAAGTGAAATTTTCAAAAATCCAGAAAATTGGCTGAAAACGACTAAATATCAAGGACTCATTGGGCGAATCGCTCTGGAACTGAAATTGGAACGCTCACTGACATTTCCCCTATGTGAAAGTCTGATAAACACCGGAAAAATGACTAAGTCCAAAAAAAAATTTTTTTCAACTTTTTTCAATTTTACCCCCGTGTTATATATATTCTTCCCACACACATTTGGAACTCTCCTGGGGTACCCTCACACATATTATTCCCTCATTTAGTGGATATTTTCACAAAAAAGTGAAATTTTCAAAAATCCAGAAAATTGGCTGAAAACGACTAAATATCAAGGACTCATTGGGCGAATCGCTCTGGAACTGAAATCGGAACGCTCACTGACATTTCCCCTATCTGAAAGTCTGATAAACGCCGGAAAAATGACTAAGTCCAAAAAAGATTTTTTTTCAACTTTCTTCAATTTTACCCCCGTGGGATATATATTCTTCAAACACACATTTGGAACTCTCCTGGGGTACCCTCACACATATTATTCCCTCATTTAGTGGATATTTTCACAAAAAAGTGACATTTTCAAGAATCCAGAAAATTGGCTGAGAACAACTAAATATCAAGGACTCATTGGCCGAATCGCTCTGGAACTGAAATTGGAACGCTCACTGACATTTCCCCTATGTGAAAGTCTGATAAACGCCGGAAAAATGACTAAGTCCAAAAAAAAATTTTTTTCAACTTTTTTCAATTTTACCCCCGTGGGATATATATTCTTCCCACACACATTTGGAACTCTCCTGGGGTACCCTCACACATATTATTCCCTCATTTAGTGGATATTTTCACAAAAAAGTGAAATTTTCAAAAATCCAGAAAATTGGCTGAAAACAACTAAATAACATGGACTCATTGGGCGAATCACTCTGGAACTGAAATCGGAACGCTCACTGACATTTCCCCTATGTGAAAGTCTGATAAACACCCGAAAAATGACTAAGTCCAAAAAAAAATTTTTTTCAACTTTTTTCAATTTTACCCCCGTGGGATATATATTCTTCCGACACACATTTGGAACTCTCCTGGGGTACCCTCACATATATTATTCCCTCATCTAGTGGATATTTTCACAAAAAAGTGAAATTTTCAAAAATCCAGAAAATTGGCTGAAAACAACTAAATAACAAGGACTCATTGGGCGAATCGCTCTGGAACTGAAATCGAAACACTCAATGACATTTCCCCTATCTGAAAGTCTGATAAACACCGGAAAAATGACTAAATCCCCAAAAAAAAATTTTCAACTTTTTTCAATTTTACCCCCGCGGGATATATATTCTTCCCACACACATTTGGAACTCTCCTGGGGTACTCTCACACATATTATTCCCTCATTTAGTGGATATTTTCACAAAAAAAGTGAAATTTTCAAAAATCCAGAAAAATGGCTGAAAACAACTAAATAACAAGAACTCATTGGGCGAATCGCTCTGGAACTGAAATCGGAACACTCACTGACATTTCCCCTATCTGAAAGTCTGATAAACGCCGGAAAAATGACTAAGTCCAAAAAAAATTTTTTTTCAACTTTTTTCAATTTTACCCCCGTGGGATATTTATTCTTCCTACACACATTTGGAACTCTCCTGGGGTACCCTCACACATATTATTCCCTCATTTAGTGGATATTTTCACAAAAAAGTGAAATTTTCAAAAATCCAGAAAATTGGCTGAAAACAACTAAATATCAAGGACTCATTGGGCGAATCGCTCTGGAACTGAAATCGGAACGCTCACTGACATTTCCCCTATGTGAAAGTCTGATAAACACCGGAAAAATGACTAAGTCCAAAAAAAAATTTTTTTCAACTTTTTTCAATTTTACCCCCGTGGGATATATATTCTTCCCACACACATTTGGAACTCTCCTGGGGTACCCTCACACATATTATTCCCTCATTTAGTGGATATTTTCACAAAAAAGTGAAATTTTCAAAAATCCAGAAAATTGGCTGAAAACAACTAAATAACATGGACTCATTGGGCGAATCACTCTGGAACTGAAATCGGAACGCTCACTGACATTTCCCCTATGTGAAAGTCTGATAAACACCCGAAAAATGACTAAGTCCAAAAAAAAATTTTTTTCAACTTTTTTCAATTTTACCCCCGTGGGATATATATTCTTCCCACACACATTTGGAACTCTCCTGGGGTACTCTCACACATATTTTTCCCTCATTTAGTGGATATTTTCACAAAAAAGTGAAATTTTCAAAAATCCAGAAAATTGGCTGAAAACGACTAAATATCAAGGAATCATTTGGCGAATCGCTCTGGAACTGAAAATGGAACGCTCACTGACATTTCCCCTATGTGAAAGTCTGATAAACGCCGGAAAAATGACTAAGTCCAAAAAAAAAATTTTTTTCTACTTTTTCAATTTTACCCCCGTGGGATATATATTCTACCCACACACATTTGGAACTCTCCTGGGGTACCCTCACACATATTATTCCCTCATTTAGTGGATATTTTCACAAAAAAGTGAAATTTTCAAAAATTCAGAAAATTGGCTGCAAACGACTAAATATCAAGGACTCATTGGGCGAATCGCTCTGGAACTGAAATCGGAACGCTCACTGACATTTCCCCTATCTGAAAGTCTGATAAACGCCGGAAAAATGACTAAGTCCAAAAAAGATTTTTTTTCAACTTTCTTCAATTTTACCCCCGTGGGATATATATTCTTCCCACACACATTTGGAACTCTCCTGGGGTACCCTCACACACATTATTCCCTCATTTAGTGGATATTTTCACAAAAAAGTGAAATTTTCAAAAATCCAGAAAATTGGCAGAAAACAACTAAATAACATGGACTCATTGGGCGAATCGCTCTGGAACTGAAATCGGAATGCTCACTGACATTTCCCCTATGTGAAAGTCTGATAAACACCCGAAAAATGACTAAGTCCAAAAAAAAATTTTTTTCAACTTTTTTCAATTTTACCCCCGCGGGATATATATTCTTCCCACACACATTTGGAACTCTCCTGGGGTACTCTCACACATATTATTTTCTCATTTAGTGGATATTTTCACAAAAAAGTGAAATTTTCAAAAATCCAGAAAATTGGCTGAAAACGACTAAATATCAAGGACTCATTGGGCGAATCGCTCTGGAACTGAAATTGGAACGCTCACTGACATTTCCCCTATCTGAAAGTCTGATAAACGCCGGAAAAATGACTAAATCCCCCCCAAAAAATCTTTCATCTTTTATCAATTTTACCCCCGCGGGGTATATATTCTACCCACACACATTTGGAACTCTCCTGGGGTACCCTCACACATATTATTCCCTCATTTAGTGGATATTTTCACAAAAAAGTGAAATTTTCAAAAATCCAGAAAATTGGCTGAAAACGACTAAATATCAAGGACTCATTGGGCGAATCGCTCTGGAACTGAAATCGGAACGCTCACTGACATTTCCCCTATGTGAAAGTCTGATAAACACCGGAAAAATGACTAAGTCCAAAAAAAAATTTTTTTCAACTTTTTTCAATTTTACCCCCGTGGGATATATATTCTTCCCATTTGGAACTCTCCTGGGGTACCCTCACACATATTATTCCCTCATTTAGTGGATATTTTCACAAAAAAGTGAAATTTTCAAAAATCCAGAAAATTGGCTGAAAACGACTAAATATCAAGGACTCATTGGGCGAATCGCTCTGGAACTGAAATCGGAACGCTCACTGACATTTGCCCTATCTGAAAGTCTGATAAACGCCGGAAAAATGACTAAGTCCAAAAAAAAAATTTTTTTCTACTTTTTCAATTTTACCCCCGTGGGATATATATTCTACCCACACACATTTGGAACTCTCCTGGGGTACTCTCACACATATTATTTTCTCATTTAGTGGATATTTTCACAAAAAAGTGAAATTTTCAAAAATCCAGAAAATTGGCTGAAAACGACTAAATATCAAGGACTCATTGGGCGAATCGCTCTGGAACTGAAATTGGAACGCTCACTGACATTTCCCCTATCTGAAAGTCTGATAAACGCCGGAAAAATGACTAAATCCCCCCAAAAAAATCTTTCATCTTTTATCAATTTTACCCCCGCGGGGTATATATTCTACCCACACACATTTGGAACTCTCCTGGGGTACCCTCACACATATTATTCCCTCATTTAGTGGATATTTTCACCAAAAAGTGAAATTTTCAAAAATCCAGAAAATTGGCTGAAAACGACTAAATATCAAGGTCTCATTGGGCGAATCGCTCTGGAACTGAAATCGGAACGCTCACTGACATTCGCCCTATCTGAAAGTCTGATAAACGCCGGAAAAATGACTAAGTCCAAAAAAAAATTTTTTTCAACTTTTTTCAATTTTACCCCCGTGGGATATATATTCTACCCACACACATTTGGAACTCTTCTGGGGTACCCTCACACATATTATTCCCTCATTTAGTGGATATTTTCACAAAAAAGTGAAATTTTCAAAAATCCAGAAAATTGGCTGAAAACGACTAAATATCAAGGACTCATTGGGCGAATCGCTCTGGAACTGAAATCGGAACGCTCACTGACATTTCCCCTATGTGAAAGTCTGATAAACACCGGAAAAATGACTAAGTCCAAAAAAAAATTTTTTTCAACTTTTTTCAATTTTACCCCCGTGGGATATATATTCTTCCCATTTGGAACTCTCCTGGGGTACCCTCACACATATTATTCCCTCATTTAGTGGATATTTTCACAAAAAAGTGAAATTTTCAAAAATCCAGAAAATTGGCTGAAAACGACTAAATATCAAGGACTCATTGGGCGAATCGCTCTGGAACTGAAATCGGAACGCTCACTGACATTTGCCCTATCTGAAAGTCTGATAAACGCCGGAAAAATGACTAAGTCCAAAAAAAAAATTTTTTTCTACTTTTTCAATTTTACCCCCGTGGGATATATATTCTACCCACACACATTTGGAACTCTCCTGGGGTACTCTCACACATATTATTTTCTCATTTAGTGGATATTTTCACAAAAAAGTGAAATTTTCAAAAATCCAGAAAATTGGCTGAAAACGACTAAATATCAAGGACTCATTGGGCGAATCGCTCTGGAACTGAAATTGGAACGCTCACTGACATTTCCCCTATCTGAAAGTCTGATAAACGCCGGAAAAATGACTAAATCCCCCCAAAAAAATCTTTCATCTTTTATCAATTTTACCCCCGCGGGGTATATATTCTACCCACACACATTTGGAACTCTCCTGGGGTACCCTCACACATATTATTCCCTCATTTAGTGGATATTTTCACCAAAAAGTGAAATTTTCAAAAATCCAGAAAATTGGCTGAAAACGACTAAATATCAAGGACTCATTGGGCGAATCGCTCTGGAACTGAAATCGGAACGCTCACTGACATTCGCCCTATCTGAAAGTCTGATAAACGCCGGAAAAATGACTAAGTCCAAAAAAAAATTTTTTTCAACTTTTTTCAATTTTACCCCCGTGGGATATATATTCTACCCACACACATTTGGAACTCTTCTGGGGTACCCTCACACATATTATTCCCTCATTTAGTGGATATTTTCACAAAAAAGTGAAATTTTCAAAAATCCAGAAAATTGGCTGAAAACGACTAAATATCAAGGACTCATTGGGCGAATCGCTCTGGAACTGAAATCGGAACGCTCACTGACATTTCCCCTATGTGAAAGTCTGATAAACACCGGAAAAATGACTAAGTCCAAAAAAAAATTTTTTTCAACTTTTTTCAATTTTACCCCCGTGGGATATATATTCTTCCCATTTGGAACTCTCCTGGGGTACCCTCACACATATTATTCCCTCATTTAGTGGATATTTTCACAAAAAAGTGAAATTTTCAAAAATCCAGAAAATTGGCTGAAAACGACTAAATATCAAGGACTCATTGGGCGAATCGCTCTGGAACTGAAATCGGAACGCTCACTGACATTTGCCCTATCTGAAAGTCTGATAAACGCCGGAAAAATGACTAAGTCCAAAAAAAAAATTTTTTTCAACTTTTTTCAATTTTACCCCCGTGGGATATATATTCTACCCACACACATTTGGAACTCTTCTGGGGTACCCTCACACATATTATTCCCTCATTTAGTGGATATTTTCACAAAAAAGTGAAATTTCAAAAATCCAGAAAATTGGCTGAAAACGACTAAATATCAAGGACTCATTGGGCGAATCGCTCTGGAACTGAAATCGGAACGCTCACTGACATTTCCCCTATGTGAAAGTCTGATAAACACCGGAAAAATGACTAAGTCCAAAAAAAAATTTTTTTCAACTTTTTTCAATTTTACCCCCGTGGGATATATATTCCTCCCATTTGGAACTCTCCTGGGGTACCCTCACACATATTATTCCCTCATTTAGTGGATATTTTCACAAAAAAGTGAAATTTTCAAAAATCCAGAAAATTGGCTGAAAACGACTAAATATCAAGGACTCATTGGGCGAATCGCTCTGGAACTGAAATCGGAACGCTCACTGACATTTGCCCTATCTGAAAGTCTGATAAACGCCGGAAAAATGACTAAGTCCAAAAAAAAAATTTTTTTCTACTTTTTCAATTTTACCCCCGTGGGATATATATTCTACCCACACACATTTGGAACTCTCCTGGGGTACCCTCACACATATTATTCCCTCATTTAGTGGATATTTTCACAAAAAAGTGAAATTTTCAAAAATCCAGAAAATTGGCTGAAAACGACTAAATATCAAGGACTCATTGGGCGAATCGCTCTGGAACTGAAATTGGAACGCTCACTGACATTTCCCCTATCTGAAAGTCTGATAAACGCCGGAAAAATGACTAAATCCCCCCAAAAAAATCTTTCATCTTTTATCAATTTTACCCCCGCGGGGTATATATTCTACCCACACACATTTGGAACTCTCCTGGGGTACCCTCACACATATTATTCCCTCATTTAGTGGATATTTTCACCAAAAAGTGAAATTTTCAAAAATCCAGAAAATTGGCTGAAAACGACTAAATATCAAGGACTCATTGGGCGAATCGCTCTGGAACTGAAATCGGAACGCTCACTGACATTCGCCCTATCTGAAAGTCTGATAAACGCCGGAAAAATGACTAAGTCCAAAAAAAAATTTTTTTCAACTTTTTTCAATTTTACCCCCGTGGGATATATATTCTACCCACACACATTTGGAACTCTTCTGGGGTACCCTCACACATATTATTCCCTCATTTAGTGGATATTTTCACAAAAAAGTGAAATTTTCAAAAATCCAGAAAATTGGCTGAAAACAACTAAATAACATGGACTCATTGGGCGAATCACTCTGGAACTGAAATCGGAACGCTCACTGACATTTCCCCTATGTGAAAGTCTGATAAACACCCGAAAAATGACTAAGTCCAAAAAAAAATTTTTTTCAACTTTTTTCAATTTTACCCCCGTGGGATATATATTCTTCCCACACACATTTGGAACTCTCCTGGGGTACTCTCACACATATTTTTCCCTCATTTAGTGGATATTTTCACAAAAAAGTGAAATTTTCAAAAATCCAGAAAATTGGCTGAAAACGACTAAATATCAAGGAATCATTTGGCGAATCGCTCTGGAACTGAAAATGGAACGCTCACTGACATTTCCCCTATCTGAAAGTCTGATAAACGCCGGAAAAATGACTAAATCCCCCCCAAAAAAAATTTTCATCTTTTTTCAATTTTACCCCCGTGAGATATATATTCTTCCCACACACATTTGGAACTCTCCTGGGGTACCCTCACACATATTATTCCCTCATTTACTGGATATTTTCACAAAAAAGTGAAATTTTCAAAAATCCAGAAAATTGGCTGAAAACGACTAAATATCAAGGACTCATTGGGCGAATCGCTCTGGAACTGAAATCGGAATGCTCACTGACATTTGCCCTATCTGAAAGTCTGATAAACGCCGGAAAAATGACTAAGTCCAAAAAAAAAAATTTTTCTACTTTTTTCAATTTTACCCCGTGGGATATATATTCTACCCACACAAATTTGGAACTCTCCTGGGGTACCCTCACACATATTATTCCCTCATTTAGTGGATATTTTCACAAAAAAGTGAAATTTTCAAAAATTCAGAAAATTGGCTGCAAACGACTAAATATCAAGGACTCATTGGGCGAATCGCTCTGGAACTGAAATCGGAACGCTCACTGACATTTCCCCTATCTGAAAGTCTGATAAACGCCGGAAAAATGACTAAGTCCAAAAAAGATTTTTTTTCAACTTTCTTCAATTTTACCCCCGTGGGATATATATTCTTCCCACACACATTTGGAACTCTCCTGGGGTACCCTCACACACATTATTCCCTCATTTAGTGGATATTTTCACAAAAAAGTGAAATTTTCAAAAATCCAGAAAATTGGCAGAAAACAACTAAATAACATGGACTCATTGGGCGAATCGCTCTGGAACTGAAATCGGAATGCTCACTGACATTTCCCCTATGTGAAAGTCTGATAAACACCCGAAAAATGACTAAGTCCAAAAAAAAATTTTTTTCAACTTTTTTCAATTTTACCCCCGCGGGATATATATTCTTCCCACACACATTTGGAACTCTCCTGGGGTACTCTCACACATATTATTTTCTCATTTAGTGGATATTTTCACAAAAAAGTGAAATTTTCAAAAATCCAGAAAATTGGCTGAAAACGACTAAATATCAAGGACTCATTGGGCGAATCGCTCTGGAACTGAAATTGGAACGCTCACTGACATTTCCCCTATCTGAAAGTCTGATAAACGCCGGAAAAATGACTAAATCCCCCCAAAAAAATCTTTCATCTTTTTTCAATTTTACCCCCGCGGGGTATATATTCTACCCACACACATTTGGAACTCTCCTGGGGTACCCTCACACATATTATTCCCTCATTTAGTGGATATTTTCACCAAAAAGTGAAATTTTCAAAAATCCAGAAAATTGGCTGAAAACGACTAAATATCAAGGACTCATTGGGCGAATCGCTCTGGAACTGAAATCGGAACGCTCACTGACATTCGCCCTATCTGAAAGTCTGATAAACGCCGGAAAAATGACTAAGTCCAAAAAAAAATTTTTTTCAACTTTTTTCAATTTTACCCCCGTGGGATATATATTCTACCCACACACATTTGGAACTCTTCTGGGGTACCCTCACACATATTATTCCCTCATTTAGTGGATATTTTCACAAAAAAGTGAAATTTTCAAAAATCCAGAAAATTGGCTGAAAACGACTAAATATCAAGGACTCATTGGGCGAATCGCTCTGGAACTGAAATCGGAACGCTCACTGACATTTCCCCTATGTGAAAGTCTGATAAACGCCGGAAAAATGACTAAGTCCAAAAAAAAAATTTTTTTCTACTTTTTCAATTTTACCCCCGTGGGATATATATTCTACCCACACACATTTGGAACTCTCCTGGGGTACCCTCACACATATTATTCCCTCATTTAGTGGATATTTTCACAAAAAAGTGAAATTTTCAAAAATTCAGAAAATTGGCTGCAAACGACTAAATATCAAGGACTCATTGGGCGAATCGCTCTGGAACTGAAATCGGAACGCTCACTGACATTTCCCCTATCTGAAAGTCTGATAAACGCCGGAAAAATGACTAAGTCCAAAAAAGATTTTTTTTCAACTTTCTTCAATTTTACCCCCGTGGGATATATATTCTTCCCACACACATTTGGAACTCTCCTGGGGTACCCTCACACACATTATTCCCTCATTTAGTGGATATTTTCACAAAAAAGTGAAATTTTCAAAAATCCAGAAAATTGGCAGAAAACAACTAAATAACATGGACTCATTGGGCGAATCGCTCTGGAACTGAAATCGGAATGCTCACTGACATTTCCCCTATGTGAAAGTCTGATAAACACCCGAAAAATGACTAAGTCCAAAAAAAAATTTTTTTCAACTTTTTTCAATTTTACCCCCGCGGGATATATATTCTTCCCACACACATTTGGAACTCTCCTGGGGTACTCTCACACATATTATTTTCTCATTTAGTGGATATTTTCACAAAAAAGTGAAATTTTCAAAAATCCAGAAAATTGGCTGAAAACGACTAAATATCAAGGACTCATTGGGCGAATCGCTCTGGAACTGAAATTGGAACGCTCACTGACATTTCCCCTATCTGAAAGTCTGATAAACGCCGGAAAAATGACTAAATCCCCCCCAAAAAATCTTTCAACTTTTTTCAATTTTACCCCCGTGGGATATATATTCTACCCACACACATTTGGAACTCTTCTGGGGTACCCTCACACATATTATTCCCTCATTTAGTGGATATTTTCACAAAAAAGTGAAATTTTCAAAAATCCAGAAAATTGGCTGAAAACAACTAAATAACATGGACTCATTGGGCGAATCACTCTGGAACTGAAATCGGAACGCTCACTGACATTTCCCCTATGTGAAAGTCTGATAAACACCCGAAAAATGACTAAGTCCAAAAAAAAATTTTTTTCAACTTTTTTCAATTTTACCCCCGTGGGATATATATTCTTCCCACACACATTTGGAACTCTCCTGGGGTACTCTCACACATATTTTTCCCTCATTTAGTGGATATTTTCACAAAAAAGTGAAATTTTCAAAAATCCAGAAAATTGGCTGAAAACGACTAAATATCAAGGAATCATTTGGCGAATCGCTCTGGAACTGAAAATGGAACGCTCACTGACATTTCCCCTATCTGAAAGTCTGATAAACGCCGGAAAAATGACTAAATCCCCCCCCAAAAAAATTTTCATCTTTTTTCAATTTTACCCCCGTGGGATATATATTCTACCCACACACATTTGGAACTCTCCTGGGGTACCCTCACACATATTATTCCCTCATTTACTGGATATTTTCACAAAAAAGTGAAATTTTCAAAAATCCAGAAAATTGGCTGAAAACGACTAAATATCAAGGACTCATTGGGCGAATCGCTCTGGAACTGAAATCGGAATGCTCACTGACATTTGCCCTATCTGAAAGTCTGATAAACGCCGGAAAAATGACTAAGTCCAAAAAAAAAAATTTTTCTACTTTTTTCAATTTTACCCCGTGGGATATATATTCTACCCACACAAATTTGGAACTCTCCTGGGGTACCCTCACACATATTATTCCCTCATTTAGTGGATATTTTCACAAAAAAGTGAAATTTTCAAAAATTCAGAAAATTGGCTGCAAACGACTAAATATCAAGGACTCATTGGGCGAATCGCTCTGGAACTGAAATCGGAACGCTCACTGACATTTCCCCTATCTGAAAGTCTGATAAACGCCGGAAAAATGACTAAGTCCAAAAAAGATTTTTTTTCAACTTTCTTCAATTTTACCCCCGTGGGATATATATTCTTCCCACACACATTTGGAACTCTCCTGGGGTACCCTCACACACATTATTCCCTCATTTAGTGGATATTTTCACAAAAAAGTGAAATTTTCAAAAATCCAGAAAATTGGCAGAAAACAACTAAATAACATGGACTCATTGGGCGAATCGCTCTGGAACTGAAATCGGAATGCTCACTGACATTTCCCCTATGTGAAAGTCTGATAAACACCCGAAAAATGACTAAGTCCAAAAAAAAATTTTTTTCAACTTTTTTCAATTTTACCCCCGCGGGATATATATTCTTCCCACACACATTTGGAACTCTCCTGGGGTACTCTCACACATATTATTTTCTCATTTAGTGGATATTTTCACAAAAAAGTGAAATTTTCAAAAATCCAGAAAATTGGCTGAAAACGACTAAATATCAAGGACTCATTGGGCGAATCGCTCTGGAACTGAAATTGGAACGCTCACTGACATTTCCCCTATCTGAAAGTCTGATAAACGCCGGAAAAATGACTAAATCCCCCCAAAAAAATCTTTCATCTTTTTTCAATTTTACCCCCGCGGGGTATATATTCTACCCACACACATTTGGAACTCTCCTGGGGTACCCTCACACATATTATTCCCTCATTTAGTGGATATTTTCACCAAAAAGTGAAATTTTCAAAAATCCAGAAAATTGGCTGAAAACGACTAAATATCAAGGACTCATTGGGCGAATCGCTCTGGAACTGAAATCGGAACGCTCACTGACATTCGCCCTATCTGAAAGTCTGATAAACGCCGGAAAAATGACTAAGTCCAAAAAAAAATTTTTTTCAACTTTTTTCAATTTTACCCCCGTGGGATATATATTCTACCCACACACATTTGGAACTCTTCTGGGGTACCCTCACACATATTATTCCCTCATTTAGTGGATATTTTCACAAAAAAGTGAAATTTTCAAAAATCCAGAAAATTGGCTGAAAACGACTAAATATCAAGGACTCATTGGGCGAATCGCTCTGGAACTGAAATCGGAACGCTCACTGACATTTCCCCTATGTGAAAGTCTGATAAACGCCGGAAAAATGACTAAGTCCAAAAAAAAAATTTTTTTCTACTTTTTCAATTTTACCCCCGTGGGATATATATTCTACCCACACACATTTGGAACTCTCCTGGGGTACCCTCACACATATTATTCCCTCATTTAGTGGATATTTTCACAAAAAAGTGAAATTTTCAAAAATTCAGAAAATTGGCTGCAAACGACTAAATATCAAGGACTCATTGGGCGAATCGCTCTGGAACTGAAATCGGAACGCTCACTGACATTTCCCCTATCTGAAAGTCTGATAAACGCCGGAAAAATGACTAAGTCCAAAAAAGATTTTTTTTCAACTTTCTTCAATTTTACCCCCGTGGGATATATATTCTTCCCACACACATTTGGAACTCTCCTGGGGTACCCTCACACACATTATTCCCTCATTTAGTGGATATTTTCACAAAAAAGTGAAATTTTCAAAAATCCAGAAAATTGGCAGAAAACAACTAAATAACATGGACTCATTGGGCGAATCGCTCTGGAACTGAAATCGGAATGCTCACTGACATTTCCCCTATGTGAAAGTCTGATAAACACCCGAAAAATGACTAAGTCCAAAAAAAAATTTTTTTCAACTTTTTTCAATTTTACCCCCGCGGGATATATATTCTTCCCACACACATTTGGAACTCTCCTGGGGTACTCTCACACATATTATTTTCTCATTTAGTGGATATTTTCACAAAAAAGTGAAATTTTCAAAAATCCAGAAAATTGGCTGAAAACGACTAAATATCAAGGACTCATTGGGCGAATCGCTCTGGAACTGAAATTGGAACGCTCACTGACATTTCCCCTATCTGAAAGTCTGATAAACGCCGGAAAAATGACTAAATCCCCCCCAAAAAATCTTTCATCTTTTATCAATTTTACCCCCGCGGGGTATATATTCTACCCACACACATTTGGAACTCTCCTGGGGTACCCTCACACATATTATTCCCTCATTTAGTGGATATTTTCACAAAAAAGTGAAATTTTCAAAAATCCAGAAAATTGGCTGAAAACGACTAAATATCAAGGACTCATTGGGCGAATCGCTCTGGAACTGAAATCGGAACGCTCACTGACATTTCCCCTATGTGAAAGTCTGATAAACACCGGAAAAATGACTAAGTCCAAAAAAAAATTTTTTTCAACTTTTTTCAATTTTACCCCCGTGGGATATATATTCTTCCCATTTGGAACTCTCCTGGGGTACCCTCACACATATTATTCCCTCATTTAGTGGATATTTTCACAAAAAAGTGAAATTTTCAAAAATCCAGAAAATTGGCTGAAAACGACTAAATATCAAGGACTCATTGGGCGAATCGCTCTGGAACTGAAATCGGAACGCTCACTGACATTTGCCCTATCTGAAAGTCTGATAAACGCCGGAAAAATGACTAAGTCCAAAAAAAAAATTTTTTTCTACTTTTTCAATTTTACCCCCGTGGGATATATATTCTACCCACACACATTTGGAACTCTCCTGGGGTACTCTCACACATATTATTTTCTCATTTAGTGGATATTTTCACAAAAAAGTGAAATTTTCAAAAATCCAGAAAATTGGCTGAAAACGACTAAATATCAAGGACTCATTGGGCGAATCGCTCTGGAACTGAAATTGGAACGCTCACTGACATTTCCCCTATCTGAAAGTCTGATAAACGCCGGAAAAATGACTAAATCCCCCCAAAAAAATCTTTCATCTTTTATCAATTTTACCCCCGCGGGGTATATATTCTACCCACACACATTTGGAACTCTCCTGGGGTACCCTCACACATATTATTCCCTCATTTAGTGGTTATTTTCACCAAAAAGTGAAATTTTCAAAAATCCAGAAAATTGGCTGAAAACGACTAAATATCAAGGACTCATTGGGCGAATCGCTCTGGAACTGAAATCGGAACGCTCACTGACATTCGCCCTATCTGAAAGTCTGATAAACGCCGGAAAAATGACTAAGTCCAAAAAAAAATTTTTTTCAACTTTTTTCAATTTTACCCCCGTGGGATATATATTCTACCCACACACATTTGGAACTCTTCTGGGGTACCCTCACACATATTATTCCCTCATTTAGTGGATATTTTCACAAAAAAGTGAAATTTTCAAAAATCCAGAAAATTGGCTGAAAACGACTAAATATCAAGGACTCATTGGGCGAATCGCTCTGGAACTGAAATCGGAACGCTCACTGACATTTCCCCTATGTGAAAGTCTGATAAACACCGGAAAAATGACTAAGTCCAAAAAAAAATTTTTTTCAACTTTTTTCAATTTTACCCCCGTGGGATATATATTCTTCCCATTTGGAACTCTCCTGGGGTACCCTCACACATATTATTCCCTCATTTAGTGGATATTTTCACAAAAAAGTGAAATTTTCAAAAATCCAGAAAATTGGCTGAAAACGACTAAATATCAAGGACTCATTGGGCGAATCGCTCTGGAACTGAAATCGGAACGCTCACTGACATTTACCCTATCTGAAAGTCTGATAAACGCCGGAAAAATGACTAAGTCCAAAAAAAAAATTTTTTTCTACTTTTTCAATTTTACCCCCGTGGGATATATATTCTACCCACACACATTTGGAACTCTCCTGGGGTACTCTCACACATATTATTTTCTCATTTAGTGGATATTTTCACAAAAAAGTGAAATTTTCAAAAATCCAGAAAATTGGCTGAAAACGACTAAATATCAAGGACTCATTGGGCGAATCGCTCTGGAACTGAAATTGGAACGCTCACTGACATTTCCCCTATCTGAAAGTCTGATAAACGCCGGAAAAATGACTAAATCCCCCCAAAAAAATCTTTCATCTTTTATCAATTTTACCCCCGCGGGGTATATATTCTACCCACACACATTTGGAACTCTCCTGGGGTACCCTCACACATATTATTCCCTCATTTAGTGGATATTTTCACCAAAAAGTGAAATTTTCAAAAATCCAGAAAATTGGCTGAAAACGACTAAATATCAAGGACTCATTGGGCGAATCGCTCTGGAACTGAAATCGGAACGCTCACTGACATTCGCCCTATCTGAAAGTCTGATAAACGCCGGAAAAATGACTAAGTCCAAAAAAAAATTTTTTTCAACTTTTTTCAATTTTACCCCCGTGGGATATATATTCTACCCACACACATTTGGAACTCTTCTGGGGTACCCTCACACATATTATTCCCTCATTTAGTGGATATTTTCACAAAAAAGTGAAATTTTCAAAAATCCAGAAAATTGGCTGAAAACGACTAAATATCAAGGACTCATTGGGCGAATCGCTCTGGAACTGAAATCGGAACGCTCACTGACATTTCCCCTATGTGAAAGTCTGATAAACACCGGAAAAATGACTAAGTCCAAAAAAAAATTTTTTTCAACTTTTTTCAATTTTACCCCCGTGGGATATATATTCTTCCCATTTGGAACTCTCCTGGGGTACCCTCACACATATTATTCCCTCATTTAGTGGATATTTTCACAAAAAAGTGAAATTTCAAAAATCCAGAAAATTGGCTGAAAACGACTAAATATCAAGGACTCATTGGGCGAATCGCTCTGGAACTGAAATCGGAACGCTCACTGACATTTGCCCTATCTGAAAGTCTGATAAACGCCGGAAAAATGACTAAGTCCAAAAAAAAAATTTTTTTCTACTTTTTCAATTTTACCCCCGTGGGATATATATTCTACCCACACACATTTGGAACTCTCCTGGGGTACCCTCACACATATTATTCCCTCATTTAGTGGATATTTTCACAAAAAAGTGAAATTTTCAAAAATCCAGAAAATTGGCTGAAAACGACTAAATATCAAGGACTCATTGGGCGAATCGCTCTGGAACTGAAATTGGAACGCTCACTGACATTTCCCCTATCTGAAAGTCTGATAAACGCCGGAAAAATGACTAAATCCCCCCAAAAAAATCTTTCATCTTTTATCAATTTTACCCCCGTGGGGTATATATTCTACCCACACACATTTGGAACTCTCCTGGGGTACCCTCACACATATTATTCCCTCATTTAGTGGATATTTTCACCAAAAAGTGAAATTTTCAAAAATCCAGAAAATTGGCTGAAAACGACTAAATATCAAGGACTCATTGGGCGAATCGCTCTGGAACTGAAATCGGAACGCTCACTGACATTCGCCCTATCTGAAAGTCTGATAAACGCCGGAAAAATGACTAAGTCCAAAAAAAAATTTTTTTCAACTTTTTTCAATTTTACCCCCGTGGGATATATATTCTACCCACACACATTTGGAACTCTTCTGGGGTACCCTCACACATATTATTCCCTCATTTAGTGGATATTTTCACAAAAAAGTGAAATTTTCAAAAATCCAGAAAATTGGCTGAAAACGACTAAATATCAAGGACTCATTGGGCGAATCGCTCTGGAACTGAAATCGGAACGCTCACTGACATTTCCCCTATGTGAAGGTCTCATAAACACCGGAAAAATGACTAAGTCCAAAAAAAAATTTTTTTCAACTTTTTTCAATTTTACCCCCGTGGGATATATATTCTTCCCATTTGGAACTCTCCTGGGGTACCCTCACACATATTATTCCCTCATTTAGTGGATATTTTCACAAAAAAGTGAAATTTTCAAAAATCCAGAAAATTGGCTGAAAACGACTAAATATCAAGGACTCATTGGGCGAATCGCTCTGGAACTGAAATCGGAACGCTCACTGACATTTGCCCTATCTGAAAGTCTGATAAACGCCGGAAAAATGACTAAGTCCAAAAAAAAAATTTTTTTCTACTTTTTCAATTTTACCCCCGTGGGATATATATTCTACCCACACACATTTGGAACTCTCCTGGGGTACCCTCACACATATTATTCCCTCATTTAGTGGATATTTTCACAAAAAAGTGAAATTTTCAAAAATCCAGAAAATTGGCTGAAAACGACTAAATATCAAGGACTCATTGGGCGAATCGCTCTGGAACTGAAATCGGAACGCTCACTGACATTCGCCCTATCTGAAAGTCTGATAAACGCCGGAAAAATGACTAAGTCCAAAAAAAAATTTTTTTCAACTTTTTTCAATTTTACCCCCGTGGGATATATATTCTACCCACACACATTTGGAACTCTTCTGGGGTACCCTCACACATATTATTCCCTCATTTAGTGGATATTTTCACAAAAAAGTGAAATTTTCAAAAATCCAGAAAATTGGCTGAAAACGACTAAATATCAAGGACTCATTGGGCGAATCGCTCTGGAACTGAAATCGGAACGCTCACTGACATTTCCCCTATGTGAAAGTCTGATAAACACCGGAAAAATGACTAAGTCAAAAAAAATTTTTTTTCAACTTTTTTCAATTTTACCCCCGTGGGATATATATTCTTCCCACACACTTTTTGGAACTCTCCTGGGGTACCCTCACACATATTATTCCCTCATTTAGTGGATATTTTCACAAAAAAGTGAAATTTTCAAAAATCCAGAAAATTGGCTGAAAACGACTAAATATCAAGGACTCACTGGGCGAATCGCTCTGGAACTGAAATTGGAACGCTCACTGACATTTCCCCTATCTGAAAGTCTGATAAACGCCGGAAAAATGACTAAGTCCAAAAAAGATTTTTTTTCAAC
Source organism: Phyllobates terribilis (assembly GCF_046119375.1). NCBI lineage: Eukaryota > Metazoa > Chordata > Amphibia > Anura > Dendrobatidae > Phyllobates > Phyllobates terribilis. Next base: position 1,819,041 of record NW_027362993.1, read on the forward strand.
TTTCTTCAATTTTACCCCCGTGGGATATATATTCTTCCCACACACATTTGGAACTCTCCTGGGGTACCCTCACACATATTATTCCCTCATTTAGTGGATATTTTCACAAAAAAGTGAAATTTTCAAAAATCCAGAAAATTGGCTGAAAACAACTAAATATCAAGGACTCATTGGGCGAATCGCTCTGGAACTGAAATCGGAACGCTCACTGACATTTCCCCTATGTGAAAGTCTGATAAACACCGGAAAAATGACTAAGTCCAAAAAAAAAATTTTTTCAACTTTTTTCAATTTTACCCCCGTGGGATATATATTCTTCCCACACACATTTGGAATTCTCCTGGGGTACCCTCACACATATTATTCCCTCATTTAGTGGATACTTTCACAAAAAAGTGAAATTTTCAAAAATCCAGAAAATTGGCTGAAAACAACTAAATAACATGGACTCATTGGGCGAATCACTCTGGAACTGAAATCAGAACGCTCACTGACATTTCCCCTATGTGAAAGTCTGATAAACACCCGAAAAATGACTAAGTCCAAAAAAAAATTTTTTTCAACTATTTTCAATTTTACCCCCGTGGGATATATATTCTTCCCACACACATTTGGAACACTCCTGGGGTACTCCAACACATATTATTCCCTCATTTAGTGGATATTTTCACAAAAAAGTGAAATTTTCAAAAATCCAGAAAATTGGCTGAAAACGACTAAATATCAAGGACTCATTGGGCGAATCGCTCTGGAACTGAAATTGGAACGCTCACTGACATTTCCCCTATCTGAAAGTCTGATAAACGCCGGAAAAATGACTAAGTCCAAAAAAAATTTTTTTTCAACTTTTTTCAATTTTACCCCGTGGGATATATATTCTACCCACACACATTTGGACCTCTCCTGGGGTACCCTCACACATATTATTCCCTCATTTAGTGGATATTTTCAAAAAAAAGTGAAATTTTCAAAAATCCAGAAAATTGGCTGAAAACAACTAAATAACAAGGACTCATTGGGCAAATCGCTCTGGAACTGAAATCGGAACACTCACTGACATTTCCCCTATCTGAAAGTCTGATAAACGCCGGAAAAATGACTAAATCCCCCCCAAAAAATTTTTCATCTTTTTTCAATTTTACCCCCGCGGGGTATATATTCTACCCACACACATTTGGAACTCTCCTGGGGTACCCTCACACATATTATTCCCTCATTTAGTGGATATTTTCACCAAAAAGTGAAATTTTCAAAATCCAGAAAATTGGCTGAAAACGACTAAATATCAAGGACTCATTGGGCGAATCGCTCTGGAACTGAAATCGGAACGCTCACTGACATTTCCCCTATGTGAAAGTCTGATAAACACCGGAAAAATGACTAAGTCCCAAAAAAAATTTTTTTCAACTTTTTTCAATTTTACCCCCGTGGGATATATATTCTTCCCACACACATTTGGAACTCTCCTGGGGTACCCTCACACATATTATTCCCTCATTTAGTGGATATTTTCACAAAAAAGTGAAATTTTCAAAAATCCAGAAAATTAGCTGAAAACAACTAAATAACAAGGACTCATTGGGCGAATCACCCTGGAACTGAAATCGGAACGCTCACTGACATTTCCCCTATCTGAAAGTCTGATAAACACCGGAAAAACTTTTTTCAATTTTACCCCCGTGGGATATATATTCTTCCCACACACATTTGGAACTCTCCTGGGGTACCCTCACACATATTATTCCCTCATTTAGTGGATATTTTCACAAAAAAGTGAAATTTTCAAAAATCCAGAAAATTGGCTGAAAACGACTAAATATCAAGGACTCATTGGGCGAATCGCTCTGGAACTGAAACCAGAACGCTCACTGACATTTGCCCTATCTGAAAGTCTGATAAACGCCGGAAAAATGACTAAGTCCAAAAAAAAAAAATGTTTCTACTTTTTCAATTTTACCCCCGTGGGATATATATTCTACCCACACACATTTGGAACTCTCCTGGGGTACCCTCACATATATTATTCCCTCATCTAGTGGATATTTCCACAAAAAAGTGAAATTTTCAAAAATCCCGAAAATTGGCTGAAAACAACTAAATAACAAGGACTCATTGGGCGAATCGCTCTGGAACTGAAATCGGAACACTCAATGACATTTCCCCTATCTGAAAGTCTGATAAACGCCGGAAAAATGACTAAATCCCAAAAAAAAAATTTTCAACTTTTTTCAATTTTACCCCCGCGGGATATATATTCTACCCACACACATTTGGAACTCTCCTGGGGTACCCTCACACATATTATTCTCTCATTTAGTGGATATTTTCACAAAAAAGTGAAATTTTCAAAAATCCAGAAAATTGGCTGAAAATGACTAAATATCAAGTACTCATTGGGCGAATCGCTCTGGAACTGAAATCCGAATGCTCACTGACATTCGCCCTATGTGAAAATCTCATAAACGCCGGAAAAATGACTAAGTCCAAAAAAAAATTTTTTTCAACTTTTTTCAATTTTACCCCCGTGGGATATATATTCTACCCACACACATTTGGAACTCTCCTGGGGTACCCTCACACATATTATTCCCTCATTTAGTGGATATTTTCACAAAAAAGTGAAATTTTCAAAAATCTAGAAAATTGGCTGAAAACGACTAAATATCAAGGACTCATTGGGCGAATCGCTCTGGAACTGAAATCGGAACGCTCACTGACATTTGCCCTATCTGAAAGTCTGATAAACGCCGGAAAAATGACTAAGTCCAAAAAAAAAAATTTTTTCTACTTTTTCAATTTTACCCCCGTGGGATATATATTCTACCCACACACATTTGGAACTCTCCTGGGGAACCCTCACACATATTATTCCCTCATTTAGTGGATATTTTCACAAAAAAGTGAAATTTTCAAAAATCCAGAAAATTGGCTGAAAACAACTAAATAACAAGGACTCATTTGGCAAATCGCTCTGGAACTGAAATCGGAACACTCACTGACATTTCCCCTATCTGAAAGTCTGATAAACGCCGGAAAAATGACTAAATCCCCCCCCAAAAAATTTTCAACTTTTTTCAATTTTACCCCCGCGGGATATATATTCTACCCACACACATTTGGAACTCTCCTGGGGTACCCTCACACATATTATTCCCTCATTTAGTGGATATTTTCACAAAAAAGTGAAATTTTCAAAAATCCAGAAAATTGGCTGAAAACAACTAAATAACAAGGACTCATTTGGCAAATCGCTCTGGAACTGAAATCGGAACACTCACTGACATTTCCCCTATCTGAAAGTCTATTAAACGCCGGAAAAATGACTAAATCCCCCCCCAAAAAATTTTCAACTTTTTTCAATTTTACCCCCGCGGGATATATATTCTACCCACACACATTTGGAACTCTCCTGGGGTACCCTCACATATATTATTCCCTCATCTAGTGGATATTTTCACAAAAAAGTGAAATTTTCAAAAATCCAGAAAATTGGCTGAAAACAACTAAATAACAAGGACTCATTGGGCGAATCGCTCTGGAACTGAAATCAGAACACTCAATGACATTTCCCCTATCTGAAAGTCTGATAAACGCCGGAAAAATGACTAAATCCCAAAAAAAAAATTTTTCAACTTTTTTCAATTTTACCCCCGCGGGATATATATTCTACCCACACACATTTGGAACTCTCCTGGGGTACCCTCACACATATTATTCTCTCATTTAGTGGATATTTTCACAAAAAAGTGAAATTTTCAAAAATCCAGAAAATTGGCTGAGAACGACTAAATATCAAGGACTCATTGGGCGAATCGCTCTGGAACTGAAATCGGAACGCTCACTGACATTCGCCCTATCTGAAAGTCTGATAAATGCCGGAAAAATGACTAAGTCCAAAAAAAAATTTTTTTCAACTTTTTTCAATTTTACCCCCGTGGGATATATATTCTACCCACACACATTTGGAACTCTTCTGGGGTACCCTCACACATATTATTCCCTCATTTAGTGGATATTTTCACAAAAAAGTGAAATTTTCAAAAATCCAGAAAATTGGCTGAAAACGACTAAATATCAAGGACTCATGGGGCGAATCGCTCTGGAACTGAAATCGGAATGCTCACTGACATTTGCCCTATCTGAAAGTCTGATAAACACCGGAAAAATGACTAAGTCCAAAAAAAAAATGTTTTCAACTTTTTTCAATTTTACCCCCGTGGGGTATATATTCTACCCACACACATTTGGAACTCTCCTGGGGTACCCTCACACATATTATTCCCTCATTTAGTGGATATTTTCACAAAAAAGTGAAATTTTCAAAAATCCAGAAAATTGGCTGAAAACGACTAAATATCAAGGACTCATTGGGAGAATTGCTCTGGAACTGAAATCGAATCGCTCACTGACATTTCCCCTATCTAAAAGTCTGATAAACGCCGGAAAAATGACTAAGTCCAAAAAAATTTTTTTTTCAACTTTCTTCAATTTTACCCCCGTGGGATATATATTCTTCCCACACACATTTGGAACTCTCCTGGGGTACCCTCACACATATTATTCCCTCATTTAGTGGATATTTTCACAAAAAAGTGACATTTTCAAAAATCCAGAAAATTGGCTGAAAACGACTAAATATCAAGGACTCATTGGGAGAATCACTCTGGAACTGAAATCGGAACGCTCACTGACATTTCCCCTATCTGAAAGTCTGATAAACGCCGGAAAAATGACTAAGTCCAAAAAAAAATTTTTTTCAACTTTTTTCAATTTTACCCCCGTGGGATATATATTCTACCCACACACATTTGGAACTCTCCTGGGGTACCCTCACACATATTATTCCCTCATTTAGTGGATATTTTCACAAAAAAGTGAAATTTTCAAAAATCTAGAAAATTGGCTGAAAACGACTAAATATCAAGGACTCATTGGGCGAATCGCTCTGGAACTGAAATCGGAACGCTCACTGACATTTGCCCTATCTGAAAGTCTGATAAACGCCGGAAAAATGACTAAGTCCAAAAAAAAAAATTTTTTCTACTTTTTCAATTTTACCCCCGTGGGATATATATTCTACCCACACACATTTGGAACTCTCCTGGGGTACCCTCACACATATTATTCCCTCATTTAGTGGATATTTTCACAAAAAAGTGAAATTTTCAAAAATCCAGAAAATTGGCTGAAAACAACTAAATAACAAGGACTCATTTGGCAAATCGCTCTGGAACTGAAATCGGAACACTCACTGACATTTCCCCTATCTGAAAGTCTGATAAACGCCGGAAAAATGACTAAATCCCCCCCCAAAAAATTTTCAACTTTTTTCAATTTTACCCCCGCGGGATATATATTCTACCCACACACATTTGGAACTCTCCTGGGGTACCCTCACACATATTATTCCCTCATTTAGTGGATATTTTCACAAAAAAGTGAAATTTTCAAAAATCCAGAAAATTGGCTGAAAACAACTAAATAACAAGGACTCATTTGGCAAATCGCTCTGGAACTGAAATCGGAACACTCACTGACATTTCCCCTATCTGAAAGTCTGATAAACGCCGGAAAAATGACTAAATCCCCCCCCAAAAAATTTTCAACTTTTTTCAATTTTACCCCCGTGGGATATATATTCTGCCCACACACATTTGGAACTCTCCTGGGGTACCCTCACACATATTATTCCCTCATTTAGTGGATATTTTCACAAAAAAGTGAAATTTTCAAAAATCCAGAAAATTGGCTGAAAACTACTAAATATCAAGGACTCATTGGGCGAATCGCTCTGGAAATGAAATCGGAACGCTCACTGACATTTCCCCTATCTGAAAGTCTGATAAACGCCAGAAAAATGACTAAGTCCAAAAAAAAATTTTTTTCAACTTTTTTCAATTTTACCCCCGTGGGATATATATTCTTCCCACACACATTTGGAACTCTCCTGGGGTACCCTCACACATATTATTCCCTCATTTAGTGGATATTTTCACAAAAAAGTGAAATTTTCAAAAATCCAGAAAATTGGCTGAAAACGACTAAATATCAAGGACTCATTGGGCAAATCGCTCTGGAACTGAAATTGGAACGCTCACTGACATTTCCCCTATCTGAAAGTCTGATAAACGCCGGAAAAATGACTAAATCCCCCCCCAAAAATTTTTCAACTTTTTTCAATTTTACCCCCGTGGGATATATATTCTACCCACACACATTTGGAACTCTCCTGGGGTACCCTCACACATATTATTCCCTCATTTAGTGGATATTTTCACAAAAAAGTTAAATTTTCAAAAATCCAGCAAATTGGCTGAAAACGTCTAAATATCAAGGACTCATTGGGCAAATCGCTCTGGAACTGAAATCGGAACGCTCACTGACATTCTCCCTATCTGAAAGTCTGATAAACGCCGGAAAAATGACTAAGTCCAAAAAAAAATTTATTTCAACTTTCTTCAATTTTACCCCCGTGGGATATATATTCTTCCCACACACATTTGGAACTCTCCTGGGGTACCCTCACACATATTATTCCCTCATTTAGTGGATATTTTCACAAAAAAGTGAAATTTTCAAAAATCCAGAAAATTGGCTGAAAACAACTAAATAACAAGAACTCATTGGGCGAATCGCTGTGGAACTGAAATCGGAACACTCACTTACATTTCCCCTATCTGAAAGTCTGATAAACGCCAGAAAAATGACTAAATCCCAAAAAAAAATGTTTTCCTACTTTTTTCAATTTTACCCCCGTGGGATATATTTTCTACCCACACACATTTGGAACTCTCCTGGGGTACCCTCACACATATTATTCCCTCATTTAGTGGATATTTTCACAAAAAAGTGAAATTTTCAAAAATCCAGAAAATTGGCAGAAAACAAGTAAATATCAAAGACTCATTGGGCGAATCGCTCTGGAACTGAAATCGGAACGCTCACTGACATTTCTCCTATCTGAACGTCTGATAAACGCCGGAAAAATGACTAAGTCCAAAAAAAAATTTTTTTCAACTTTCTTCAATTTTACCCTCGTGGGATATATATTCTTCCCACACACATTTGGAACTCTCCTGGGGTACCCTCACACATATTATTCCCTCATTTAGTGGATATTTTCACAAAAAAGTGACATTTTCAAAAATCCAGAAAATTGGCTGAAAACAACTAAATATCAAAGACTCATTGGGCGAATCGCTCTGGAACTGAAATCGGAATGCTCACTGACATTTGCCCTATCTGAAAGTCTGATAAACGCCTGAAAAATGACTAAGTCCAAAAAAAAAATTTTTTCTACTTTTTTCAATTTTACCCCCGTGGGATATATATTCTACCTACACAAGTTTGGAACTCTCCTGGGATACCCTCACACATATTATTCCCTCATTTAGTGGATATTTTCACAAAAAAGTGAAATTTTCAAATATCCAGAAAATTGGCTGAAAACGACTAAATATCAAGGACTAATTGGGCGAATCGCTCTGGAACTGAAATCGGAACGCTCACTGACATTTCCCCTATCTGAAAGTCTGATAAACGCCGGAAAAATGACTAAGTCCAAAAAAATTTTTTTTTCAACTTTCTTCAATTTTACCCCCGTGGGATATATATTCTTCCCACACACATTTGGAACTCTCCTGGGGTACCCTCACACATATTATTCCCTCATTTAGTGGATATTTTCACAAAAAAGTGAAATTTTCAAAAATCCAGAAGATTGGCTGAAAACGACTAAATATCAAGGACTCATTGGGCGAATCGCTCTGGAACTGAAATCGGAACGCTCACTGACATTTCCCCTATCTGAAAGTCTGATAAACGCCGGAAAAATGACTAAGTCCAAAAAAATTTTTTTTTCAACTTTCTTCAATTTTACCCCCGTGGGATATATATTCTTCCCACACACATTTGGAACTCTCCTATGGTACCCTCACACATATTATTCCCTCATTTAGTGGATATTTTCACAAAAAAGTGAAATTTTCAAAAATCCAGAAAATTGGCTGAAAACGACTAAATATCAAGGACTCATTGGGCGAATCGTTCTGGAACTGAAATCGGAACGCTCACTGACATTTCCCCTTTCTGAAAGTCTGATAAACGCCAGAAAAATGACTAAGTCCAAAAAAAAATTTTTTTCAACTTTTTTCAATTTTACCCCCGTGGGATATATATTCTTCCCACACACATTTGGAACTCTCCTGGGGTACCCTCACACATATTATTCCCTCATTTAGTGGATATTTTCACAAAAAAGTGACATTTTCAAAAATCCAGGAAATTGGCTGAAAACAACTAAATATCAAGGACTCATTGGGCAAATCGCTCTGGAACTGAAATCGGAACGCTCACTGACATTTGCCCTATCTGAAAGTCTGATAAACGCCGGAAAAATGACTAAATCCCAAAAAAAAATGTTTACCTACTTTTTTCAATTTTACCCCCGTGGGATATATATTCTACCCACACACATTTGGAACTCTCCTGGGGTACCCTCACACATATTATTCCCTCATTTAGTGGATATTTTCACAAAAAAGTGAAATTTTCAAAAATCCAGAAAATTGGCTGAAAACTAATAAATATCAAGGGCTCATTGGGCGAATCGCTCTGGAACTGAAATCGGAACGCTCACTGACATTCGCCCTATCTGAAAGTCTGATAAACGCCGGAAAAATGAATAAGTCCAAAAAAAATTTTTTTTCAACTTTCTTCAATTTTACCCCCGTGGGATATATATTCTACCCACATACATTTGGAACTCTCTTGGGGTACCCTCACACATATTATTCCCTCATTTAGTGGATATTTTCACAAAAAAGTGAAATTTTCAAAAATCCAGAAAATTGGCAGAAAACAAGTAAATATCAAAGACTCATTGGGCGAATCGCTCTGGAACTGAAATCGGAATGCTCACTGACATTTCCCCTATCTGAAAGTCTGATAAACGCCGGAAAAATGACTAAGTCCAAAAAAATTTTTTTTTCAACTTTCTTCAATTTTACCCCCGTGGGATATATATTCTTCCCACACACATTTGGAACTCTCCTATGGTACCCTCACACATATTATTCCCTCATTTAGTGGATATTTTCACAAAAAAGTGAAATTTTCAAAAATCCAGAAAATTGGCTGAAAACGACTAAATATCAAGGACTCATTGGGCGAATCGTTCTGGAACTGAAATCGGAACGCTCACTGACATTTCCCCTTTCTGAAAGTCTGATAAACGCCAGAAAAATGACTAAGTCCAAAAAAAAATTTTTTTCAACTTTTTTCAATTTTACCCCCGTGGGATATATATTCTTCCCACACACATTTGGAACTCTCCTGGGGTACCCTCACACATATTATTCCCTCATTTAGTGGATATTTTCACAAAAAAGTGACATTTTCAAAAATCCAGGAAATTGGCTGAAAACAACTAAATATCAAGGACTCATTGGGCAAATCGCTCTGGAACTGAAATCGGAACGCTCACTGACATTTGCCCTATCTGAAAGTCTGATAAACGCCGGAAAAATGACTAAATCCCAAAAAAAAATGTTTACCTACTTTTTTCAATTTTACCCCCGTGGGATATATATTCTACCCACACACATTTGGAACTCTCCTGGGGTACCCTCACACATATTATTCCCTCATTTAGTGGATATTTTCACAAAAAAGTGAAATTTTCAAAAATCCAGAAAATTGGCTGAAAACTAATAAATATCAAGGGCTCATTGGGCGAATCGCTCTGGAACTGAAATCGGAACGCTCACTGACATTCGCCCTATCTGAAAGTCTGATAAACGCCGGAAAAATGAATAAGTCCAAAAAAAAATTTTTTTCAACTTTTTTCAATTTTACCCTCGTGGGATATATATTCTTCCCACACACATTTGGAACTCTCCTGGGGTACCCTCACACATATTATTCCCTCATTTAGTGGATATTTTCACAAAAAAGTGACATTTTCAAAAATCCAGAAAATTGGCTGAAAACAACTAAATATCAAAGACTCATTGAGCGAATCGCTCTGGAACTGAAATCGGAATGCTCACTGACATTTCCCCTATCTGAAAGTCTGATAAACGCCGGAAAAATGACTAAGTCCAAAAAAAAATTTTTTTCAACTTTCTTCAATTTTACCCTCGTGGGATATATATTCTTCCCACACACATTTGGAACTCTCCTGGGGTACCCTCACACATATTATTCCCTCATTTAGTGGATATTTTCACAAAAAAGTGACATTTTCAAAAATCCAGAAAATTGGCTGAAAACAACTAAATATCAAAGACTCATTGGGCGAATCGCTCTGGAACTGAAATCGGAATGCTCACTGACATTTGCCCTATCTGAAAGTCTGATAAACGCCTGAAAAATGACTAAGTCCAAAAAAAAAATTTTTTCTACTTTTTTCAATTTTACCCCCGTGGGATATATATTCTACCTACACAAATTTGGAACTCTCCTGGGATACCCTCACACATATTATTCCCTCATTTAGTGGATATTTTCACAAAAAAGTGAAATTTTCAAATATCCAGAAAATTGGCTGAAAACGACTAAATATCAAGGACTAATTGGGCGAATCGCTCTGGAACTGAAATCGGAACGCTCACTGACATTTCCCCTATCTGAAAGTCTGATAAACGCCGGAAAAATGACTAAGTCCAAAAAAATTTTTTTTTCAACTTTCTTCAATTTTACCCCCGTGGGATATATATTCTTCCCACACACATTTGGAACTCTCCTGGGGTACCCTCACACATATTATTCCCTCATTTAGTGGATATTTTCACAAAAAAGTGAAATTTTCAAAAATCCAGAAGATTGGCTGAAAACGACTAAATATCAAGGACTCATTGGGCGAATCGCTCTGGAACTGAAATCGGAACGCTCACTGACATTTCCCCTATCTGAAAGTCTGATAAACGCCGGAAAAATGACTAAGTCCAAAAAAATTTTTTTTTCAACTTTCTTCAATTTTACCCCCGTGGGATATATATTCTTCCCACACACATTTGGAACTCTCCTGGGGTACCCTCACACATATTATTCCCTCATTTAGTGGATATTTTCACAAAAAAGTGAAATTTTCAAAAATCCAGAAAATTGGCTGAAAACGACTAAATATCAAGGACTCATTGGGCGAATCGTTCTGGAACTGAAATCGGAACGCTCACTGACATTTCCCCTTTCTGAAAGTCTGATAAACGCCAGAAAAATGACTAAGTCCAAAAAAAAATTTTTTTCAACTTTTTTCAATTTTACCCCCGTGGGATATATATTCTTCCCACACACATTTGGAACTCTCCTGGGGTACCCTCACACATATTATTCCCTCATTTAGTGGATATTTTCACAAAAAAGTGACATTTTCAAAAATCCAGGAAATTGGCTGAAAACAACTAAATATCAAGGACTCATTGGGCAAATCGCTCTGGAACTGAAATCGGAACGCTCACTGACATTTGCCCTATCTGAAAGTCTGATAAACGTCGGAAAAATGACTCAGTCCAAAAAAAAAAAATTTTTCTACTTTTTTCAATTTTACCCCCGTGGGATATATATTCTACCCACATACATTTGGAACTCTCTTGGGGTACCCTCACACATATTATTCCCTCATTTAGTGGATATTTTCACAAAAAAGTGAAATTTTCAAAAATCCAGAAAATTGGCAGAAAACAAGTAAATATCAAAGACTCATTGGGCGAATCGCTCTGGAACTGAAATCGGAACGCTCACTGACATTTCTCCTATCTGAAAGTCTGATAAACGCCAGAAAAATGACTAAGTCCAAAAAAAAATTTTTTTCAACTTTTTTCAATTTTACCCTCGTGGGATATATATTCTTCCCACACACATTTGGAACTCTCCTGGGGTACCCTCACACATATTATTCCCTCATTTAGTGGATATTTTCACAAAAAAGTGACATTTTCAAAAATCCAGAAAATTGGCTGAAAACAACTAAATATCAAAGACTCATTGAGCGAATCGCTCTGGAACTGAAATCAGAATGCTCACTGACATTTCCCCTATCTGAAAGTCTGATAAACGCCGGAAAAATGACTAAGTCCCAAAAAAAATTTTTTTCAACTTTCTTCAATTTTACCCTCGTGGGATATATATTCTTCCCACACACATTTGGAACTCTCCTGGGGTACCCTCACACATATTATTCCCTCATTTAGTGGATATTTTCACAAAAAAGTGACATTTTCAAAAATCCAGAAAATTGGCTGAAAACAACTAAATATCAAAGACTCATTGGGCGAATCGCTCTGGAACTGAAATCGGAATGCTCACTGACATTTGCCCTATCTGAAAGTCTGATAAACGCCTGAAAAATGACTAAGTCCAAAAAAAAAATTTTTTCTACTTTTTTCAATTTTACCCCCGTGGGATATATATTCTACCTACACAAATTTGGAACTCTCCTGGGATACCCTCACACATATTATTCCCTCATTTAGTGGATATTTTCACAAAAAAGTGAAATTTTCAAATATCCAGAAAATTGGCTGAAAACGACTAAATATCAAGGACTAATTGGGCGAATCGCTCTGGAACTGAAATCGGAACGCTCACTGACATTTCCCCTATCTGAAAGTCTGATAAACGCCGGAAAAATGACTAAGTCCAAAAAAATTTTTTTTTCAACTTTCTTCAATTTTACCCCCGTGGGATATATATTCTTCCCACACACATTTGGAACTCTCCTGGGGTACCCTCACACATATTATTCCCTCATTTAGTGGATATTTTCACAAAAAAGTGAAATTTTCAAAAATCCAGAAGATTGGCTGAAAACAACTAAATATCAAGGACTCATTGGGCAAATCGCTCTGGAACTGAAATCGGAACGCTCACTGACATTTCCCCTATCTGAAAGTCTGATAAACGCCGGAAAAATGACTAAGTCCAAAAAAATTTTTTTTTCAACTTTCTTCAATTTTACCCCTGTGGGATATATATTCTTCCCACACACATTTGGAACTCTCCTGGGGTACCCTCACACATATTATTCCCTCATTTAGTGGATATTTTCACAAAAAAGTGAAATTTTCAAAAATCCAGAAAATTGGCTGAAAACGACTAAATATCAAGGACTCATTGGGCGAATCGCTCTGGCACTGAAATCGGAATGCTCACTGACATTTCCCCTATCTGAAAGTCTGATAAACGCCGGAAAAATGACTAAGTCCAAAAAAATTTTTTTAAAAACTTTTTTCAATTTTACTCCCGTGGCATATATATTCTTCCCACACACATTTGAAACTCTCCTGGGGTACCCTCACACATATTATTCCCTCATTTAGTGGATATTTTCACAAAAAAGTAAAATTTTCAAAAATCCAGAAAATTGGCTGAAAACGACTAAATATCAAAGACTCATTGGGCGAATCACTCTGGAACTGAAAACGGAACGCTCACTGACATTTCCCCTATCTGAAAGTCTGATAAACGGCGGAAAAATTACTAAGTCCAAAAAAAATTTTTTTTCAACTTTTTTCAATTTTACCCCCGTGGGATATATATTCTACCCACACACATTTGGAACTCTCCTTCGGTACCCTCACACATATTATTCCCTCATTTAGTGGATATTTTCACAAAAAAGTGAAATTTTCAAAAATCCAGAAAATTGGCTGAAAACGACTAAATATCAAGGACTCATTCGGCGAATCGCTCTGGAACTGAAATCGGAATGCTCACTGACATTTCCCCTATCTGAAAGTCTGATAAACGCCAGAATAATGACTAAGTCCAAAAAAAATTTTTTTTCAACTTTTTTCAATTTTACCCCCGTCAGATATATATTCTACCCACACACATTCGGAACTCTTCTGGGGTACCCTCACACATATTATTCCCTCATTTAGTGGATATTTTCACAAAAAAGTGAAATTTTCAAAAATCCAGAAAATTGGCTGAAAACAATTAAATATCAAGGACTCATTGGGCGAATCGCTCTGGAACTGAAATCAGAACGCTCACTGAAATTTCCCCTATCTGAAAGTCTGATAAACGGCGGAAAAATGACTAAGTCCAAAAAAAAATTTTTTTCAACTTTTTTCAATTTTACCCCGTGGGATATATATTCTTCCCACACACATTTGGTACTCTCCTGGGGTACCCTCACACATATTATTCCCTCATTTAGTGGATATTTTCACAAAAAAGTGAAATTTTCAAAAATCCAGAAAATTGGCTGAAAACATTTAAATATCAAGGACTCATTGGGCGAATCGCTCTGGAACTGAAATCGGAATGCTCACTGACATTTCCTCTATCTGAAAGTCTGATAAATGCCAGAAAAATGACTAAGTCCAAAAAAAATTTTTTTTCAACTTTTTTCAATTTTACCCCCGCGGGATATATATTCTACCCACACACATTTGGAACTCTCCTGGGTTACCCTCATACATATTATTCCCTCATTTAGTGGATATTTTCACAAAAAAGTGAAATTTTCAAAAATCCAGAAAATTGGCTGAAAACGACTTAATATCAAAGACTCATTGGGCGAATCGCTCTGGAACTGAAATTGGAACGCTCACTGACATTTGCCCTATCTGAAAGTCTGATAAACGCCGGAAAAATGACTTAGTTCAAAAAAAAATTTTTTAAACTTTTTTCAATTTTACCCCCGTGGGATATATATTCTTCCCACACACATTTAGAGCTCTCCTGGCGTACCCTCACACATATTATTCCCTCATTTAGTGGATATTTTCACAAAAAAGTGAAATTTTCAAAAATCCAGAAAATTGGCTGAAAACGACTAAATAACAAGGACTCATTGGGCGAATCGCTCTGGAACTGAAATCGTAAAGGTCACTGACATTTCCCCTATCTGAAAGTCTGATAAATGTCGGAAAAATGACTTAGTTCAAAAAAAAATTTTTTCCAACTTTTTTCAATTTTACCCCCGTGGGATATATATTCTTCCCACACACATTTAGAACTCTCCTGGGGTACCCTCACACATATTATTCCCTTATTTAGTGAATATTTTCACAAAAAAGTGAAATTTTCAAAAATCCAGAAAATTGGCTGAAAACAACTAAATATCAAGGACTCATTGGGCAAATCGCTCTGGAGCTGAAATCGGAATGCTCACTGACATTTCTCATATCTGAAACTCTGATAAACGCCGGAAAAATGACTAAGTCCAAAAAAAAATTTTTTTCAATTTTACCCCCGTGGGATATATATTCTTCCCACACACATTTGGTACTCTCCTGGGGTACCCTCACACATATTATTCCCTCATTTAGTGGATATTTTCACAAAAAAGTGAAATTTTCAAAAATCCAGAAAATTGGCTGAAAACAACTAAATATCAAGGACTCAATGGGCGAATTGCTCTGGAACTGAAATTGGAACGCTCACTGACATTTTCCCTATCTGAAAGTCTGATAAACGCCGGAAAAATGACTAAGTCCCAAAAAAAATTTTTTTCAATTTTACCCCCGTGGGATATAGATTCTTCCCACACACATTTAGAGCTCTCCTGGGGTACCCTCACACATATTATTCCCTCATTTAGTGGATATTTTCACAAAAAAGTGAAATTTTCAAAAATCCAGAAAATTGGCTGAAAACGACTAAATATCAAGGACTCATTGGGCGAATCGCTCTGGAGCTGAAATCGGAACGCTCACTGACATTTCTCGTATCTGAAAGTCTGATAAACGCCGGAAAAATGACTAAGTCCAAAAAAAAATTTTTTCAGCTTTTTTCAATTTTACCCCCGTGGGATATATATTCTACCCACACACATTTGGAACTCTCCTGGGGTACCCTCATACTTATTATTCCCTCATTTAGTGGATATTTTCACAAAAAAGTGAAATTTTCAAAAATCCAGAAAATTGGCTGAAAACAACTAAATATCAAGGACTCAATGGGCGAATCGCTCTGGAACTGAAATTGGAACACTCACTGACATTTCCCCTATCTGAAAGTCTGATAAAAGCCGGAAAATTGACTAAGTCCAAAAAAAAATTTTTTTCAACTTTTTTCAATTTTACCCCGTGGGATATATATTCTTCCCACACACATTTGGTACTCTCCTGGGGTACCCTCACACATATTATTCCCTCATTTAGTGGATATTTTCACAAAAAAGTGAAATTTTCAAAAATCCAGAAAATTGGCTGAAAACGACTAAATATCAAGGACTCAATGGGCGAATCGCTCTGGAGCTGAAATCGGAACGCTCACTGACATTTCTCGTATCTGAAAGTCTGATAAACGCCACAATAATTACTAAGTCCAAAAAAAAATTTTTTTCAACTTTTTTCAATTTTACCCCGTGGGATATATATTCTTCCCACACACATTTGGTACTCTCCTGGGGTACCCTCACACATATTATTCCCTCATTTAGTGGATATTTTCACAAAAAAGTGAAATTTTCAAAAATCCAGAAAATTGGCTGAAAACAACTAAATATCAAGGACTCATTGGGCGAATCTCTCTGGAACTGAAATCGGAATGATCACTGACATTTCCCCTATCTGAAAGTCTGATAAACGCCAGAAAAATGACTAAGTCCAAAAAAAAAATTTTTTAAACTTTTTTCAATTTTACCCCCGTGGGATATATATTCTACCCACACACATTTGGAACTCTCCTGGGTTACCCTCACACATATTATTCCCTCATTTAGTGGATATTTTCACAAAAAAGTGAAATTTTCAAAAATCCAGAAAATTGGCTGAAAACGACTAAATATCAAGGACTCATTGGGCGAATCGCTCTGGAACTTAAATCGGAACGCTCACTGACATTTCCCCTGTCTGAAAGTCTGATAAACGCCGGAAAAATGACTAAGTCCAAAAAAATAATTTTTTCTACTTTTTTCAATTTTACCCCCGTGGGATATGTATTCTTCCCACACACATTTGGAACTCTCCTGGGGTACCCTCACACATATTATTCCCTCATTTAGTGGATATTTTCACAAAAAAGTGAAATTTTCAAAAATCCAGAAAATTGGCTGAAAACGACTAAATATCAAGGACTCATTGGGCGAATCGCTCTGTAACTGAAATCGGATTGCTCACTGACATTTGCTCTATCTGAAAGTCTGCTAAACGCTGGAAAAATGACTACGTCCCAAAAAAAATTTTTTTCAACTTTTTTCAATTTTACCGCCGTGGGATATATATTCTTCCCACACACATTTGGAACGCTCCTGGGGTACCCTCAAACATATTATTCCCTCATTTAGTGGATATTTTCACAAAAAAGTAAAATTTTCAAAAATCCAGAAAATTGGCTGTAAACGACTAAATATCAAAGACTCATTGGCCGAATCGCTCTGGAACTGAAATCGGAACGCTCACTGACATTTCCCCTATCTGAAAGTCTGATAAACGCCAGAAAAATGACTAAGTCCAAAAAAAAAATTTTTTAAACTTTTTTCAATTTTACCCCCGTGGGATATATATTCTACCCACAGACATTTGGAACTCTCCTGGGTTACCCTCACACATATTATTCCCTCATTTAGTGGACATTTTCACAAAAAAGTGAAATTTTCAAAAATCCAGAATATTGGCTGAAAACGACTAAATAACAAGGACTCATTGGGCGAATCGCTCTGGAGCTGAAATCGGAATGCTCACTGACATTTCTCGTATCTGAAAGTCTGATAAACGCCGGAAAAATGACTAAGTCCAAAAAAAAAATTTTTTCAACTTTTTTCAATTTTACCCCCGTGGGATATACATTCTACCCACACACATTTTGATCTCTCCTGGGGTACCCTCACACATATTATTCCCTCATTTAGTGGATATTTTCACAAAAAAGTGAAATTTTCAAAAATCCAGAAAATTGGCTGAAAAGTACTAAATATCAAGGACTCATTGGGCGAATCGCTCTGTAACTGAAATCGGAACGCTCACTGATATTTGCCCTATATGAAAGTCTGATAAACACCGGAAAAATGACTAAGTCCAAAAAAAATAATGTTTTCAACTTTTTTAAATTTTACCCCCGTGGGATATATATTCTACCCACACACATTTGAAGCTCTCCTGGGGTACCCTCACACATATTATTCCCTCATTTAGTGGATATTTTCACAAAAAAGTGAAATTTTCAAAAATCCGGAAAATTGGCTGAAAATGACTAAATATCAAGGACTCATTGGGCGAATCACTCTGGAACTTAAATCGGATTGCTCACTGACATTTGCTCTATCTTAAAGTCTGCTAAACGCCGGAAAAATGACTACGTCCCAAAAAAAATTTTTTTCAACTTTTTTCAATTTTACCGCCGTGGGATATATATTCTTCCCACACACATTTGGAACTCTCCTGGGGTACCCTCAAACATATTATTCCCTCATTTAGTGGATATTTTCACAAAAAAGTAAAATTTTCAAAAATCCAGAAAATTGGCTGTAAACGACTAAATATCAAAGACTCATTGGCCGAATCGCTCTGGAACTGAAATCGGAACGCTGACTGACATTTCCCCTATGTGAAAGTCTGATAAACGCCGGAAAAATGACTAAGTCCAAAAAAAAGTTTTTTTCAACTTTTTTCAATTTTACCCCCGTGGGATATATATTCTACCCACACACATTTGGAACTCTCCTGGGGTACCCTCACACATATTATTCCCTCATTTAGTGGATATTTTCACAAAAAAGTGAAATTTTCAAACATCCAGAAAATTGGCTGAAAATGACTAAATATCAAGGACTCATTGGGCGAATCGCTCTGGAGCTGAAATCGGAACGCTCACTGCCATTTCTCGTATCTGAAAGTCTGATAAACGGCGGAAAAATGACTAAGTCCAAAAAAAAATTTTTTCAGCTTTTTTCAATTTTACCCCCGTGGGATATATATTCTACCCACACACATTTTGAACTCTCCTGGGGTACCCTCACACATATTATTCCCTCATTTAGTGGATATTTTCACAAAAAAGTGAAATTTTCAAACATCCAGAAAATTGGCTGAAAATGACTAAATATCAAGGACTCATTGGGCGAATCGCTCTGGAGCTGAAATCGGAATGCTCACTGACATTTCTCGTATCTGAAAGTCTGATAAACGCCGGAAAAATGACTAAGTCCAAAAAAAAATTTTTTCAGCTTTTTTCAATTTTACCCCCGTGGGATATATATTCTACCCACACACATTTTGATCTCTCCTGGGGTACCCTCACACATATTATTCCCTCATTTAGTGGATATTTTCACAAAAAAGTGAAATTTTCAAAAATCCGGAAAATTGGCTGAAAACGACTAAATATCAAGGACTCATTGGGCGAATCACTCTGGAACTTAAATCGGATTGCTCACTGACATTTGCTCTATCTGAAAGTCTGCTAAACGCCGGAAAAATGACTACGCCCCAAAAAAAATTTTTTTCAACTTTTTTCAATTTTACCGCCGTGGGATAGATATTCTTCCCACACACATTTGGAACTCTCCTGGGGTACCCTCAAACATATTATTCCCTCATTTAGTGGATATTTTCACAAAAAAGTAAAATTTTCAAAAATCCAGAAAATTGGCTGTAAACGACTAAATATCAAAGACTCATTGGCCGAATCGCTCTGGAACTGAAATCGGAACGCTGACTGACATTTCCCCTATGTGAAAGTCTGATAAACGCCGGAAAAATGACTAAGTCCAAAAAAAAGTTTTTTTCAACTTTTTTCAATTTTACCCCCGTGGGATATATATTCTACCCACACACATTTGGAACTCTCCTGGGGTACCCTCACACATATTATTCCCTCATTTAGTGGATATTTTCACAAATTAGTGAAATTTTCAAAAATCCAGAAAATTGGCTGAAAACGACTAAATATCAAGGACTCATTGGGTGAATCGCTCTGGAACTGAAATCGGAATGCTCACTGATATTTCCCCTATCTTAAAGTCTGATAAACGCCAGAAAAATGACTAAGTCCAAAAAAAAAATTGTTTCAACTTTTTTCAATTTTACCCCCGTGGGATATAAATTCTACCCACACACATTTGGAACTCTCCTGGGGTACCCTTACACATATTATTCCCTCATTTAGTGGATATTTTCACAAAAAAGTGAAATTTTCAAAAATCCAGAAAATTGGCTGAAAACGACTAAATATCAAGGACTCATTGGGCGAATCGCTCTGGAACTGAAATGGGAACGCTCACTGACATTTGCCCTATCTGAAAGTCTGATAAACGCCGGAAAAATGACTAAGTCCAAAAACAAAATGTTTTCAAGTTTTTTCAATTTTACACCCGTGGGATATATATTCTACCCACACACATTAGGAACTCTCCTGGGGTACCCTCACACATATTATTCCCTCATTTAGTGGATATTTTCACAAAAAAGTGAAATTTTCAAAAATCCAGAAAATTGGCTGAAAACGACTAAATATCAAGGACTCATTGGGCGAATCGCTCTGGAACTGAAATCGGAATGCTCACTGATATGTCCCCTATCTTAAAGTCTGATAAACGCCAGAAAAATGACTAAGTCCAAAAAAAAAATTGTTTCAACTTTTTTCAATTTTACCCCCGTGGGATATAAATTCTACCCACACACATTTGGAACTCTCCTGGGGTACCCTTACACATATTATTCCCTCATTTAGTGGATATTTTCACAAAAAAGTGAAATTTTCAAAAATCCAGAAAATTGGCTGAAAACGACTAAATATCAAGGACTCATTGGGCGAATCGCTCTGGAACTGAAATGGGAACGCTCACTGACATTTGCCCTATCTGAAAGTCTGATAAACGCCGGAAAAATGACTAAGTCCAAAAACAAAATGTTTTCAAGTTTTTTCAATTTTACACCCGTGGGATATATATTCTACCCACACACATTTGGAACTCTCCTGGGGTACCCTCACACATATTATTCCTTCATTTAGTGGATATTTTCACAAAAAAGTGAAATTTTCAAAAATCCAAAATATTGGCTGAAAACGACTAAATATCGAGGACTCATTGGGCGAATCGCTCTGGAACTGAAATCGGAATGCTCACTGACAATTCCCCTATCTTAAAGTCTGATAAACGCCAGAAAAATGACTAAGTCCAAAAAAAAATTGTTTCAACTTTTTTCAATTTTACCCCAGTGGGATATATATTCTACCCACACACATTTGGAACTCTCCTGGGGTACCCTCACACATATTATTCCCTCATTTAGTGGATAT
Organism: Phyllobates terribilis; assembly: GCF_046119375.1. Classification (NCBI taxonomy): domain Eukaryota; kingdom Metazoa; phylum Chordata; class Amphibia; order Anura; family Dendrobatidae; genus Phyllobates; species Phyllobates terribilis. Next base: position 1,840,236 of record NW_027362993.1, read on the forward strand.
TTTCACAAAAAAGTGAAATTTTCAAAAATCCGGAAAATTGGCTGAAAACGACTAAATATCAAAGACTCATTGGCCGAATCGCTCTGGAACTAAAATCGGAACGCTGACTGACATTTCCCCTATGTGAAAGTCTGATGAACGCCGGAAAAATGACTAAGTCCAAAAAAAAGTTTTTTTCAACTTTTTTCAATTTTACCCCCGTGGGATATATATTCTTCCCACACACATTTGGAACTCTCCTGGGGTACCCTCAAACATATTATTCCCTCATTTAGTGGATATTTTCACAAAAAAGTAAAATTTTCAAAAATCCAGAAAATTGGCTGTAAACGACTAAATATCAAAGACTCATTGGCCGAATCGCTCTGGAACTGAAATCGGAACGCTGACTGACATTTCCCCTATGTGAAAGTCTGATGAACGCCGGAAAAATGACTAAGTCCAAAAAAAAGTTTTTTTCAACTTTTTTCAATTTTACCCCCGTGGGATATATATTCTACCCACACACATTTGGAACTCTCCTGGGGTACCCTCACACATATTATTCCCCCATTTAGTGGATATTTTCACAAAAAAGTGAAATTTTCAAAAATCCAGAAAATTGGCTGAAAACGACTAAATATCAAGGACTCATTGGGCGAATCGCTCTGGAACTGAAATCGGAACGCTCACTGACATTTGCCCTATCTTAAAGTCTGATAAACGCCAGAAAAATGACTAAGTCCAAAAAAAAATTGTTTCAACTTTTTTCAATTTTACCCCCGTGGGATATATATTCTACCCACACACATTTGGAACTCTCCTGGGGTACCCTCACACATATTATTCCCTCATTTAGTGGATATTTTCACAAAAAAGTAAAATTTTCAAAAATCCAGAAAATTGGCTGAAAACGACTAAATATCAAGGACTCATTGGGCGAATCGCTCTGGAACTGAAATGGGAACGCTCACTGATATTTCCCCTATCTTAAAGTCTGATGAACGCCGGAAAAATGACTAAGTCCAAAAAAAAGTTTTTTTCAACTTTTTTCAATTTTACCCCCGTGGGATATATATTCTTCCCACACACATTTGGAACTCTCCTGGGGTACCCTCAAACATATTATTCCCTCATTTAGTGGATATTTTCACAAAAAAGTAAAATTTTCAAAAATCCAGAAAATTGGCTGTAAACGACTAAATATCAAAGACTCATTGGCCGAATCGCTTTGGAACTGAAATCGGAACGCTGACTGACATTTCCCCTATGTGAAAGTCTGATGAACGCCGGAAAAATGACTAAGTCCAAAAAAAAGTTTTTTTCAACTTTTTTCAATTTTACCCCCGTGGGATATATATTCTACCCACACACATTTGGAACTCTCCTGGGGTACCCTCACACATATTATTCCCCCATTTAGTGGATATTTTCACAAAAAAGTGAAATTTTCAAAAATCCAGAAAATTGGCTGAAAACGACTAAATATCAAGGACTCATTGGGCGAATCGCTCTGGAACTGAAATCGGAACGCTCACTGACATTTGCCCTATCTTAAAGTCTGATAAACGCCAGAAAAATGACTAAGTCCAAAAAAAAATTGTTTCAACTTTTTTCAATTTTACCCCCGTGGGATATATATTCTACCCACACACATTTGGAACTCTCCTGGGGTACCCTCACACATATTATTCCCTCATTTAGTGGATATTTTCACAAAAAAGTAAAATTTTCAAAAATCCAGAAAATTGGCTGAAAACGACTAAATATCAAGGACTCATTGGGCGAATCGCTCTGGAACTGAAATGGGAACGCTCACTGATATTTCCCCTATCTTAAAGTCTGATGAACGCCGGAAAAATGACTAAGTCCAAAAAAAAGTTTTTTTCAACTTTTTTCAATTTTACCCCCGTGGGATATATATTCTTCCCACACACATTTGGAACTCTCCTGGGGTACCCTCAAACATATTATTCCCTCATTTAGTGGATATTTTCACAAAAAAGTAAAATTTTCAAAAATCCAGAAAATTGGCTGTAAACGACTAAATATCAAAGACTCATTGGCCGAATCGCTTTGGAACTGAAATCGGAACGCTGACTGACATTTCCCCTATGTGAAAGTCTGATGAACGCCGGAAAAATGACTAAGTCCAAAAAAAAGTTTTTTTCAACTTTTTTCAATTTTACCCCCGTGGGATATATATTCTACCCACACACATTTGGAACTCTCCTGGGGTACCCTCACACATATTATTCCCCCATTTAGTGGATATTTTCACAAAAAAGTGAAATTTTCAAAAATCCAGAAAATTGGCTGAAAACGACTAAATATCAAGGACTCATTGGGCGAATCGCTCTGGAACTGAAATCGCAACGCTCACTGACATTTGCCCTATCTTAAAGTCTGATAAACGCCAGAAAAATGACTAAGTCCAAAAAAAAATTGTTTCAACTTTTTTCAATTTTACCCCCGTGGGATATATATTCTACCCACACACATTTGGAACTCTCCTGGGGTACCCTCACACATATTATTCCCTCATTTAGTGGATATTTTCACAAAAAAGTAAAATTTTCAAAAATCCAGAAAATTGGCTGAAAACGACTAAATATCAAGGACTCATTGGGCGAATCGCTCTGGAACTGAAATGGGAACGCTCACTGATATTTCCCCTATCTTAAAGTCTGATAAACGCCAAAAAAATGACTAAGTCCAAAAAAAAATTTTTTTCAACTTTTTTCAATTTTACCCCCGTGGGATATATATTCTTCCCACACACATTTGGAACTCTCCTGGGGTACCCTCACACATATTATTCCCTCATTTAGTGGATATTTTCACAAAAAAGTGAAATTTTCAAAAATCCAGAAAATTGGCTGAAAACGACTAAATATCAAGGACTCATTGGGCGAATCGCTCTGGAACTTAAATCGGAACGCTCACTGACATTTCCCCTGTCTGAAAGTCTGATAAACGCCGGAAAAATGACTAAGTCCAAAAAAATAATTTTTTCTACTTTTTTCAATTTTACCCCCGTGGGATATATATTCTTCCCACACACATTTGGAACTCTCCTGGGGTACCCTCACACATATTATTCCCCCATTTAGTGGATATTTTCACAAAAAAGTGAAATTTTCAAAAATCCAGAAAATTGGCTGAAAACGACTAAATATCAAGGACTCAATGGGCGAATCGCTCTGGAACTGAAATCGGAATGCTCACTGACAATTCCCTTATCTTAAAGTCTGATAAACGCCAGAAAAATGACTAAGTCCAGAAAAAAAATTTTTTCAAGTTTTTTCAATTTTACACCCGTGGGATATATATTCTACCCACACACATTTGGAACTCTCCTGGGGTACCCTCACACATATTATTCCCTCATTTAGTGGATATTTTCACAAAAAAGTGAAATTTTCAAAAATCCAAAATATTGGCTGAAAACGACTAAATATCGAGGACTCATTGGGCGAATCGCTCTGGAACTGAAATCGGAATGCTCACTGACAATTCCCTTATCTTAAAGTCTGATAAACGCCAGAAAAATGACTAAGTCCAAAAAAAAATTGTTTCAACTTTTTTCAATTTTACCCCAGTGGGATATATATTCTACCCACACACATTTGGAACTCTCCTGGGGTACCCTCACACATATTATTCCCTCATTTAGTGGATATTTTCACAAAAAAGTGAAATTTTCAAAAATCCAGAAAATTGGCTGAAAACGACTAAATATCAAGGACTCATTGGGCGAATCGCTCTGTAACTGAAATCGGATTGCTCACTGACATTACCTCTATCTGAAAGTCTGCTAAACGCCGGAAAAATGACTACGTCCCAAAAAAAATTTTTTTCAACTTTTTTCAATTTTTGCCGCCGTGGGATATATGTTCTTCCCACACACATTTGGAACTCTCCTTGGGTACCCTCAAACATATTATTCCCTCATTTAGTGGATATTTTCACAAAAAAGTAAAATTTTCAAAAATCCAGAAAATTGGCTGTAAACGACTAAATATCAAAGACTCATTGGCCGAATCGCTCTGGAACTGAAATCGGAACACTGACTGACATTTCCCCTATGTGAAAGTCTGATAAACGCCGGAAAAATGACTAAGTCCAAAAAAAAATTGTTTCAACTTTTTTCAATTTTACCCCCGTGGGATATATATTCTACCCACACACATTTGGAACTCTCCTGGGGTACCCTCACACATATTATTCCCTCATTTAGTGGATATTTTCACAAAAAAGTGAAATTTTCAAAAATCCAGAAAATTGGCTGAAAACGACTAAATATCAAGGACTCATTGGGCGAATCGCTCTGGAACTGAAATCGGAACGCTCACTGACATTTCCCCTATCTGAAAGTCTGATAAACGCCGGAAAAATGACTAAATCCCCTCCAAAAAAATTTTCAACTTTTTTCAATTTTACCCCCGTGGGATATATATTCTTCCCACGCACATTTGGAACTCTCCTGGGGTACCCTCACACATATTATTCCCTCATTTAGTGGATATTTTCACAAAAAAGTGAAATTTTCAAAAATCCAGAAAATTGGCTGAAAACGACTAAATATCAAAGACTCATTGGGCGAATCGCTCTGGAACTGAAATCGGAACGCTCACTGACATTTCCCCTATCTTAAAGTCTGATAAACGCCAAAAAAATGACTAAGTCCAAAAAAAAAATTTTTTCAAGTTTTTTCAATTTTACCCCCGTGGGATATATATTCTTCCCACACACATTTGGAACTCTCCTGGGGTACCCTCACGCATATTATTCCCTCATTTAGTGGATATTTTTACAAAAAAGTGAAATTTTCAAAAATCCAGAAAATTGGCTGAAAACGACTAAATAACAAGGACTCATTGGGCGAATCGCTCTGGAACAGAAATTGGAACGCTCACTGACATTTCCCCTATCTTAAAGTCTGATAAACGCCAGAAAAATGACTAAGTCCAAAAAAAAATTTTTTCAACTTTTTTCAATTTTACCCCCGAGGGATATATATTCTACCCACACACATTTGGAACTCTCCTGGGGTACCCTCACACATATTATTCCCTCATTTAGTGGATAATTTCACAAAAAAGTGAAATTTTCAAAAATCCAAGATGTTGGCTGAAAACGACTAAATATCGAAGACTCATTGGGCGAATCGCTCTGGAACTGAAATCGGAACGCTCACTGACATTTCCCCTATCTGAAAGTCTGATAAACGCCGGAAAAATGACGACGTCCAAAAAAAATTTTTTTTCAACTTTTTTCAATTTTACCCCCGTGAGATATATATTCTACCCACACACATTTGGAACTCTCCTGGGGTACCCTCACGCATATTATTCCCTCATTTAGTGGATATTTTCACAAAAAGTAAAATTTTCAAAAATCCAGAAAATTGGCTGAAAACGACTAAATATCAAAGACTCATTGGGCGAATCGCTCTGGAACTGAAATCGGAACACTCACTGACAATTCCCCTATGTGAAAGTCTGATAAACGCCGGAAAAATGACTAAGACCAAAAAAATATTTTTTTCAACTTTTTTCAATTTTACCCCCGTGGGATATATATTCTACCCACACACATTTGGAACTCTCCTGGGGTACCCTCACACATATTATTCCCTCATTTAGTGGATATTTTCACAAAAAAGTGAAATTTTCAAAAATCCAGAAAATTGGCTGAAAACGACTAAATATCAAGGACTCATTGGGCGAATCGCTCTGGAACTGAAATGGGAACGCTCACTGACATTTGCCCTATCTTAAAGTCTGATAAACGCCAGAAAAATGACTAAGTCCAAAAAAAAAATTTTTTCAACTTTTTTCAATTTTACCCCCGTGGGATATATATTCTACCCACACACATTTGGAACTCTCCTGGGGTACCCTTACACATATTATTCCCTCATTTAGTGGATATTTTCACAAAAAAGTGAAATTTTCAAAAATCCAGAAAATTGGCTGAAAACGACTAAATATCAAGGACTCATTGGGCGAATCGCTCTGGAACTGAAATGGGAACGCTCACTGACATTTGCCCTATCTGAAAGTCTGATAAACGCCGGAAAAATGACTAAGTCCAAAAACAAAATGTTTTCAAGTTTTTTCAATTTTACACCCGTGGGATATATATTCTACCCACACACATTTGGAACTCTCCTGGGGTACCCTCACACATATTATTCCCTCATTTAGTGGATATTTTCACAAAAAAGTGAAATTTTCAAAAATCCAAAATATTGGCTGAAAACAACTAAATATCGAGGACTCATTGGGCGAATCGCTCTGGAACTGAAATCGGAATGCTCACTGACAATTCCCCTATCTTAAAGTCTGATAAACGCCAGAAAAATGACTAAGTCCAAAAAAAAATTGTTTCAACTTTTTTCAATTTTACCCCCGTGGGATATATATTCTACCCACACACATTTGGAACTCTCCTGGGGTACCCTCACACATATTATTCCCTCATTTAGTGGATATTTTCACAAAAAAGTGAAATTTTCAAAAATCCAGAAAATTGGCTGAAAAGTACTAAATATCAAGGACCCATTGGGCGAATCGCTCTGTAACTGAAATCGGAACGCTCACTGATATTTGCCCTATATGAAAGTCTGATAAACACCGGAAAAATGACTAAGTCCAAAAAAAATAATGTTTTCAACTTTATTCAATTTTACCTCCGTGGGATATATATTCTACCCACACACATTTGGAACTCTCCTGGGGTACCCTCACACATATTATTCCCTCATTTAGTGGATATTTTCACAAAAAAGTGAAATTTTCAAAAATCCGGAAAATTGGCTGAAAACGACTAAATATCAAGGACTCATTGGGCGAATCACTCTGGAACTTAAATCGGATTGCTCACTGACATTTGCTCTATCTGAAAGTCTGCTAAACGCCGGAAAAATGACTACGCCCCAAAAAAAATTTTTTTCAACTTTTTTCAATTTTACCGCCGTGGGATAGATATTCTTCCCACACACATTTGAAACTCTCCTGGGGTACCCTCAAACATATTATTCCCTCATTTAGTGGATATTTTCACAAAAAAGTAAAATTTTCAAAAATCCAGAAAATTGGCTGTAAACGACTAAATATCAAAGACTCATTGGCCGAATCGCTCTGGAACTGAAATCGGAACGCTGACTGACATTTCCCCTATGTGAAAGTCTGATAAACGCCGGAAAAATGACTAAGTCCAAAAAAAAGTTTTTTTCAACTTTTTTCAATTTTACCCCCGTGGGATATATATTCTACCCACACACATTTGGAACTCTCCTGGGGTACCCTCACACATATTATTCCCTCATTTAGTGGATATTTTCACAAAAAAGTGAAATTTTCAAAAATCCAGAAAATTGGCTGAAAACGACTAAATATCAAGGACTCATTGGGCGAATCGCTCTGGAACTGAAATCGGAATGCTCACTGATATTTCCCCTATCTTAAAGTCTGATAAACGCCAGAAAAATGACTAAGTCCAAAAAAAAAATTGTTTCAACTTTTTTCAATTTTACCCCCGTGGGATATAAATTCTACCCACACACATTTGGAACTCTCCTGGGGTACCCTTACACATATTATTCCCTCATTTAGTGGATATTTTCACAAAAAAGTGAAATTTTCAAAAATCCAGAAAATTGGCTGAAAACGACTAAATATCAAGGACTCATTGGGCGAATCGCTCTGGAACTGAAATGGGAACGCTCACTGACATTTGCCCTATCTGAAAGTCTGATAAACGCCGGAAAAATGACTAAGTCCAAAAACAAAATGTTTTCAAGTTTTTTCAATTTTACACCCGTGGGATATATATTCTACCCACACACATTTGGAACTCTCCTGGGGTACCCTCACACATATTATTCCTTCATTTAGTGGATATTTTCACAAAAAGTGAAATTTTCAAAAATCCAAAATATTGGCTGAAAACGACTAAATATCGAGGACTCATTGGGCGAATCGCTCTGGAACTGAAATCGGAATGCTCACTGACAATTCCCCTATCTTAAAGTCTGATAAACGCCAGAAAAATGACTAAGTCCAAAAAAAAATTGTTTCAACTTTTTTCAATTTTACCCCAGTGGGATATATATTCTACCCACACACATTTGGAACTCTCCTGGGGTACCCTCACACATATTATTCCCTCATTTAGTGGATATTTTCACAAAAAAGTGAAATTTTCAAAAATCCGGAAAATTGGCTGAAAACGACTAAATATCAAAGACTCATTGGCCGAATCGCTCTGGAACTGAAATCGGAACGCTGACTGACATTTCCCCTATGTGAAAGTCTGATGAACGCCGGAAAAATGACTAAGTCCAAAAAAAAGTTTTTTTCAACTTTTTTCAATTTTACCCCCGTGGGATATATATTCTTCCCACACACATTTGGAACTCTCCTGGGGTACCCTCAAACATATTATTCCCTCATTTAGTGGATATTTTCACAAAAAAGTAAAATTTTCAAAAATCCAGAAAATTGGCTGTAAACGACTAAATATCAAAGACTCATTGGCCGAATCGCTCTGGAACTGAAATCGGAACGCTGACTGACATTTCCCCTATGTGAAAGTCTGATGAACGCCGGAAAAATGACTAAGTCCAAAAAAAAGTTTTTTTCAACTTTTTTCAATTTTACCCCCGTGGGATATATATTCTACCCACACACATTTGGAACTCTCCTGGGGTACCCTCACACATATTATTCCCCCATTTAGTGGATATTTTCACAAAAAAGTGAAATTTTCAAAAATCCAGAAAATTGGCTGAAAACGACTAAATATCAAGGACTCATTGGGCGAATCGCTCTGGAACTGAAATCGGAACGCTCACTGACATTTGCCCTATCTTAAAGTCTGATAAACGCCAGAAAAATGACTAAGTCCAAAAAAAAATTGTTTCAACTTTTTTCAATTTTACCCCCGTGGGATATATATTCTACCCACACACATTTGGAACTCTCCTGGGGTACCCTCACACATATTATTCCCTCATTTAGTGGATATTTTCACAAAAAAGTAAAATTTTCAAAAATCCAGAAAATTGGCTGAAAACGACTAAATATCAAGGACTCATTGGGCGAATCGCTCTGGAACTGAAATGGGAACGCTCACTGATATTTCCCCTATCTTAAAGTCTGATGAACGCCGGAAAAATGACTAAGTCCAAAAAAAAGTTTTTTTCAACTTTTTTCAATTTTACCCCCGTGGGATATATATTCTTCCCACACACATTTGGAACTCTCCTGGGGTACCCTCAAACATATTATTCCCTCATTTATTGGATATTTTCACAAAAAAGTAAAATTTTCAAAAATCCAGAAAATTGGCTGTAAACGACTAAATATCAAAGACTCATTGGCCGAATCGCTCTGGAACTGAAATCGGAACGCTGACTGACATTTCCCCTATGTGAAAGTCTGATGAACGCCGGAAAAATGACTAAGTCCAAAAAAAAGTTTTTTTCAACTTTTTTCAATTTTACCCCCGTGGGATATATATTCTACCCACACACATTTGGAACTCTCCTGGGGTACCCTCACACATATTATTCCCCCATTTAGTGGATATTTTCACAAAAAAGTGAAATTTTCAAAAATCCAGAAAATTGGCTGAAAACGACTAAATATCAAGGACTCATTGGGCGAATCGCTCTGGAACTGAAATCGCAACGCTCACTGACATTTGCCCTATCTTAAAGTCTGATAAACGCCAGAAAAATGACTAAGTCCAAAAAAAAATTGTTTCAACTTTTTTCAATTTTACCCCCGTGGGATATATATTCTACCCACACACATTTGGAACTCTCCTGGGGTACCCTCACACATATTATTCCCTCATTTAGTGGATATTTTCACAAAAAAGTAAAATTTTCAAAAATCCAGAAAATTGGCTGAAAACGACTAAATATCAAAGACTCATTGGGCGAATCGCTCTGGAACTGAAATGGGAACGCTTACTGACATTTGCCCTATCTTAAAGTCTGATAAACGCCAGAAAAATGACTAAGTCCAAAAAAAAATTGTTTCAACTTTTTTCAATTTTACCCCCGTGGGATATATATTCTACCCACACACATTTGGAACTCTCCTGGGGTACCCTCACACATATTATTCCCTCATTTAGTGGATATTTTCACAAAAAAGTAAAATTTTCAAAAATCCAGAAAATTGGCTGAAAACGACTAAATATCAAGGACTCATTGGGCGAATCGCTCTGGAACTGAAATGGGAACGCTCACTGATATTTCCCCTATCTTAAAGTCTGATAAACGCCAAAAAAATGACTAAGTCCAAAAAAAAATTTTTTTCAACTTTTTTCAATTTTACCCCCGTGGGATATATATTCTTCCCACACACATTTGGAACTCTCCTGGGGTACCCTCACACATATTATTCCCTCATTTAGTGGATATTTTCACAAAAAAGTGAAATTTTCAAAAATCCAGAAAATTGGCTGAAAACGACTAAATATCAAGGACTCATTGGGCGAATCGCTCTGGAACTTAAATCGGAACGCTCACTGACATTTCCCCTGTCTGAAAGTCTGATAAACACCGGAAAAATGACTAAGTCCAAAAAAATAATTTTTTCTACTTTTTTCAATTTTACCCCCGTGGGATATATATTCTTCCCACACACATTTGGAACTCTCCTGGGGTACCCTCACACATATTATTCCCTCATTTAGTGGATATTTTCACAAAAAAGTGAAATTTTCAAAAATCCAAAATATTGGCTGAAAACGACTAAATATCGAGGACTCATTGGGCGAATCGCTCTGGAACTGAAATCGGAATGCTCACTGACAATTCCCTTATCTTAAAGTCTGATAAACGCCAGAAAAATGACTAAGTCCAAAAAAAAATTGTTTCAACTTTTTTCAATTTTACCCCAGTGGGATATATATTCTACCCACACACATTTGGAACTCTCCTGGGGTACCCTCACACATATTATTCCCTCATTTAGTGGATATTTTCACAAAAAAGTGAAATTTTCAAAAATCCAGAAAATTGGCTGAAAACGACTAAATATCAAGGACTCATTGGGCGAATCGCTCTGTAACTGAAATCGGATTGCTCACTGACATTACCTCTATCTGAAAGTCTGCTAAACGCCGGAAAAATGACTACGTCCCAAAAAAAATTTTTTTCAACTTTTTTCAATTTTTGCCGCCGTGGGATATATGTTCTTCCCACACACATTTGGAACTCTCCTTGGGTACCCTCAAACATATTATTCCCTCATTTAGTGGATATTTTCACAAAAAAGTAAAATTTTCAAAAATCCAGAAAATTGGCTGTAAACGACTAAATATCAAAGACTCATTGGCCGAATCGCTCTGGAACTGAAATCGGAACACTGACTGACATTTCCCCTATGTGAAAGTCTGATAAACGCCGGAAAAATGACTAAGTCCAAAAAAAAATTGTTTCAACTTTTTTCAATTTTACCCCCGTGGGATATATATTCTACCCACACACATTTGGAACTCTCCTGGGGTACCCTCACACATATTATTCCCTCATTTAGTGGATATTTTCACAAAAAAGTGAAATTTTCAAAAATCCAGAAAATTGGCTGAAAACGACTAAATATCAAGGACTCATTGGGCGAATCGCTCTGGAACTGAAATCGGAACGCTCACTGACATTTCCCCTATCTGAAAGTCTGATAAACGCCGGAAAAATGACTAAATCCCCTCCAAAAAAATTTTCAACTTTTTTCAATTTTACCCCCGTGGGATATATATTCTTCCCACGCACATTTGGAACTCTCCTGGGGTACCCTCACACATATTATTTCCTCATTTAGTGGATATTTTCACAAAAAAGTGAAATTTTCAAAAATCCAGAAAATTGGCTGAAAACGACTAAATATCAAAGACTCATTGGGCGAATCGCTCTGGAACTGAAATCGGAACGCTCACTGACATTTCCCCTATCTTAAAGTCTGATAAACGCCAGAAAAATGACTAAGTCCAAAAAAAAATTTTTTCAACTTTTTTCAATTTTACCCCCGAGGGATATATATTCTACCCACACACATTTGGAACTCTCCTGGGGTACCCTCACACATATTATTCCCTCATTTAGTGGATAATTTCACAAAAAAGTGAAATTTTCAAAAATCCAAGATGTTGGCTGAAAACGACTAAATATCGAAGACTCATTGGGCGAATCGCTCTGGAACTGAAATCGGAACGCTCACTGACATTTCCCCTCTCTGAAAGTCTGATAAACGCCGGAAAAATGACGACGTCCAAAAAAAAATTTTTTTCAACTTTTTTCAATTTTACCCCCGTGAGATATATATTCTACCCACACACATTTGGAACTCTCCTGGGGTACCCTCACGCATATTATTCCCTCATTTAGTGGATATTTTCACAAAAAGTAAAATTTTCAAAAATCCAGAAAATTGGCTGAAAACGACTAAATATCAAAGACTCATTGGGCGAATCGCTCTGGAACTGAAATCGGAACACTCACTGACAATTCCCCTATGTGAAAGTCTGATAAACGCCGGAAAAATGACTAAGACCAAAAAAATATTTTTTTCAACTTTTTTCAATTTTACCCCCGTGGGATATATATTCTACCCACACACATTTGGAACTCTCCTGGGGTACCCTCACACATATTATTCCCTCATTTAGTGGATATTTTCACAAAAAAGTGAAATTTTCAAAAATCCAGAAAATTGGCTGAAAACGACTAAATATCAAGGACTCATTGGGCGAATCGCTCTGGAACTGAAATGGGAACGCTCACTGACATTTGCCCTATCTGAAAGTCTGATAAACGCCGGAAAAATGACTAAGTCCAAAAACAAAATGTTTTCAAGTTTTTTCAATTTTACACCCGTGGGATATATATTCTTCCCACACACATTTGGAACTCTCCTGGGGTACCCTCACACATATTATTCGCTCATTTAGTGGATATTTTCACAAAAAAGTGAAATTTTCAAAAATCCAAAATATTGGCTGAAAACAACTAAATATCGAGGACTCATTGGGCGAATCGCTCTGGAACTGAAATCGGAATGCTCACTGACAATTCCCCTATCTTAAAGTCTGATAAACGCCAGAAAAATGACTAAGTCCAAAAAAAAATTGTTTCAACTTTTTTCAATTTTACCCCCGTGGGATATATATTCTACCCACACACATTTGGAACTCTCCTGGGGTACCCTCACACATATTATTCCCTCATTTAGTGGATATTTTCACAAAAAAGTGAAATTTTCAAAAATCCAGAAAATTGGCTGAAAACGACTAAATATCAAGGACTCATTGGGCGAATCGCTCTGGAACTGAAATCGGAACGCTCACTGACATTTCCCCTATCTGAAAGTCTGATAAACGCCGGAAAAATGACTAAATCCCCTCCAAAAAAATTTTCAACTTTTTTCAATTTTACCCCCGTGGGATATATATTCTTCCCACGCACATTTGGAACTCTCCTGGGGTACCCTCACACATATTATTTCCTCATTTAGTGGATATTTTCACAAAAAAGTGAAATTTTCAAAAATCCAGAAAATTGGCTGAAAACGACTAAATATCAAGGACTCATTGGGCGAATCGCTCTGGAACTGAAATCGGAACGCTCACTGACATTTCCCCTATCTGAAAGTCTGATAAACGCCGGAAAAATGACTAAATCCCCTCCAAAAAAATTTTCAACTTTTTTCAATTTTACCCCCGTGGGATATATATTCTTCCCACGCACATTTGGAACTCTCCTGGGGTACCCTCACACATATTATTTCCTCATTTAGTGGATATTTTCACAAAAAAGTGAAATTTTCAAAAATCCAGAAAATTGGCTGAAAACGACTAAATATCAAAGACTCATTGGGCGAATCGCTCTGGAACTGAAATCGGAACGCTCACTGACATTTCCCCTATCTTAAAGTCTGATAAACGCCAAAAAAATGACTAAGTCCAAAAAAAAAATGTTTTCAAGTTTTTTCAATTTTACCCCCGTGGGATATATATTCTTCCCACACACATTTGGAACTCTCCTGGGGTACCCTCACGCATATTATTCCCTCATTTAGTGGATATTTTTACAAAAAAGTGAAATTTTCAAAAATCCAGAAAATTGGCTGAAAACGACTAAATAACAAGGACTCATTGGGCGAATCGCTCTGGAACAGAAATTGGAATGCTCACTGACATTTCCCCTATCTTAAAGTCTGATAAACGCCAGAAAAATGACTAAGTCCAAAAAAAAATTTTTTCAACTTTTTTCAATTTTACCCCCGAGGGATATATATTCTACCCACACACATTTGGAACTCTCCTGGGGTACCCTCACACATATTATTCCCTCATTTAGTGGATAATTTCACAAAAAAGTGAAATTTTCAAAAATCCAAGATGTTGGCTGAAAACGACTAAATATCGAAGACTCATTGGGCGAATCGCTCTGGAACTGAAATCGGAACGCTCACTGACATTTCCCCTATCTGAAAGTCTGATAAACGCCGGAAAAATGACGACGTCCAAAAAAAAATTTTTTTCAACTTTTTTCAATTTTACCCCCGTGAGATATATATTCTACCCACACACATTTGGAACTCTCCTGGGGTACCCTCACGCATATTATTCCCTCATTTAGTGGATATTTTCACAAAAAGTAAAATTTTCAAAAATCCAGAAAATTGGCTGAAAACGACTAAATATCAAAGACTCATTGGGCGAATCGCTCTGGAACTGAAATCGGAACACTCACTGACAATTCCCCTATGTGAAAGTCTGATAAACGCCGGAAAAATGACTAAGACCAAAAAAATATTTTTTTCAACTTTTTTCAATTTTACCCCCGTGGGATATATATTCTACCCACACACATTTGGAACTCTCCTGGGGTACCCTCACACATATTATTCCCTCATTTAGTGGATATTTTCACAAAAAAGTGAAATTTTCAAAAATCCAGAAAATTGGCTGAAAACGACTAAATATCAAGGACTCATTGGGCGAATCGCTCTGGAACTGAAATGGGAACGCTCACTGACATTTGCCCTATCTGAAAGTCTGATAAACGCCGGAAAAATGACTAAGTCCAAAAACAAAATGTTTTCAAGTTTTTTCAATTTTACACCCGTGGGATATATATTCTTCCCACACACATTTGGAACTCTCCTGGGGTACCCTCACACATATTATTCCCTCATTTAGTGGATATTTTCACAAAAAAGTGAAATTTTCAAAAATCCAAAATATTGGCTGAAAACAACTAAATATCGAGGACTCATTGGGCGAATCGCTCTGGAACTGAAATCGGAATGCTCACTGACAATTCCCCTATCTTAAAGTCTGATAAACGCCAGAAAAATGACTAAGTCCAAAAAAAAATTGTTTCAACTTTTTTCAATTTTACCCCCGTGGGATATATATTCTACCCACACACATTTGGAACTCTCCTGGGGTACCCTCACACATATTATTCCCTCATTTAGTGGATATTTTCACAAAAAAGTGAAATTTTCAAAAATCCAGAAAATTGGCTGAAAACGACTAAATATCAAGGACTCATTGGGCGAATCGCTCTGGAACTGAAATCGGAACGCTCACTGACATTTCCCCTATCTGAAAGTCTGATAAACGCCGGAAAAATGACTAAATCCCCTCCAAAAAAATTTTCAACTTTTTTCAATTTTACCCCCGTGGGATATATATTCTTCCCACGCACATTTGGAACTCTCCTGGGGTACCCTCACACATATTATTCCCTCATTTAGTGGATATTTTCACAAAAAAGTGAAATTTTCAAAAATCCAGAAAATTGGCTGAAAACGACTAAATATCAAAGACTCATTGGGCGAATCGCTCTGGAACTGAAATCGGAACGCTCACTGACATTTCCCCTATCTTAAAGTCTGATAAACGCCAAAAAAATGACTACGTCCAAAAAAAAATTTTTTCAACTTTTTTCAATTTTACCCCCGAGGGATATATATTCTACCCACACACATTTGGAACTCTCCTGGGGTACCCTCACACATATTATTCCCTCATTTAGTGGATAATTTCACAAAAAAGTGAAATTTTCAAAAATCCAAGATGTTGGCTGAAAACGACTAAATATCGAAGACTCATTGGGCGAATCGCTCTGGAACTGAAATCGGAACGCTCACTGACATTTCCCCTATCTGAAAGTCTGATAAACGCCGGAAAAATGACGACGTCCAAAAAAAAATTTTTTTCAACTTTTTTCAATTTTACCCCCGTGAGATATATATTCTACCCACACACATTTGGAACTCTCCTGGGGTACCCTCACGCATATTATTCCCTCATTTAGTGGATATTTTCACAAAAAGTAAAATTTTCAAAAATCCAGAAAATTGGCTGAAAACGACTAAATATCAAAGACTCATTGGGCGAATCGCTCTGGAACTGAAATCGGAACACTCACTGACAATTCCCCTATGTGAAAGTCTGATAAACGCCGGAAAAATGACTAAGACCAAAAAAATATTTTTTTCAACTTTTTTCAATTTTACCCCCGTGGGATATATATTCTACCCACACACATTTGGAACTCTCCTGGGGTACCCTCACACATATTATTCCCTCATTTAGTGGATATTTTCACAAAAAAGTGAAATTTTCAAAAATCCAGAAAATTGGCTGAAAACGACTAAATATCAAGGACTCATTGGGCGAATCGCTCTGGAACTGAAATGGGAACGCTCACTGACATTTGCCCTATCTGAAAGTCTGATAAACGCCGGAAAAATGACTAAGTCCAAAAACAAAATGTTTTCAAGTTTTTTCAATTTTACACCCGTGGGATATATATTCTTCCCACACACATTTGGAACTCTCCTGGGGTACCCTCACACATATTATTCCCTCATTTAGTGGATATTTTCACAAAAAAGTGAAATTTTCAAAAATCCAAAATATTGGCTGAAAACAACTAAATATCGAGGACTCATTGGGCGAATCGCTCTGGAACTGAAATCGGAATGCTCACTGACAATTCCCCTATCTTAAAGTCTGATAAACGCCAGAAAAATGACTAAGTCCAAAAAAAAATTGTTTCAACTTTTTTCAATTTTACCCCCGTGGGATATATATTCTACCCACACACATTTGGAACTCTCCTGGGGTACCCTCACACATATTATTCCCTCATTTAGTGGATATTTTCACAAAAAAGTGAAATTTTCAAAAATCCAGAAAATTGGCTGAAAACGACTAAATATCAAGGACTCATTGGGCGAATCGCTCTGGAACTGAAATCGGAACGCTCACTGACATTTCCCCTATCTGAAAGTCTGATAAACGCCGGAAAAATGACTAAATCCCCTCCAAAAAAATTTTCAACTTTTTTCAATTTTACCCCCGTGGGATATATATTCTTCCCACGCACATTTGGAACTCTCCTGGGGTACCCTCACACATATTATTCCCTCATTTAGTGGATATTTTCACAAAAAAGTGAAATTTTCAAAAATCCAGAAAATTGGCTGAAAACGACTAAATATCAAAGACTCATTGGGCGAATCGCTCTGGAACTGAAATCGGAACGCTCACTGACATTTCCCCTATCTTAAAGTCTGATAAACGCCAAAAAAATGACTACGTCCAAAAAAAAAATTTTTTCAAGTTTTTTCAATTTTACCCCCGTGGGATATATATTCTTCCCACACACATTTGGAACTCTCCTGGGGTACCCTCACGCATATTATTCCCTCATTTAGTGGATATTTTTACAAAAAAGTGAAATTTTCAAAAATCCAGAAAATTGGCAGAAAACGACTAAATAACAAGGACTCATTGGGCGAATCGCTCTGGAACAGAAATCGGAACGCTCACTGACATTTCCGCTATCTTAAAGTCTGATAAACGCCAGAAAAATGACTAAGTCCAAAAAAAATTTGTTTCAACTTTTTTCAATTTTACCCCCGAGGGATATATATTCTACCCACACACATTTGGAACTCTCCTGCGGTACCCTCACACACATTATTCCCTCATTTAGTGGATATTTTCACAAAAAAGTGAAATTTTCAAAAATCCAAGATGTTGGCTGAAAACGACTAAATATCGAAGACTCATTGGGCGAATCGCTCTGGAACTGAAATCGGAACGCTCACTGATATTTCCCCTATCTGAAAGTCTGATAAACGCCGGAAAAATGACGACGTCCAAAAAAAAATTTTTTTCAACTTTTTTCAATTTTACCCCCGTGAGATATATATTCTACCCACACACATTTGGAACTCTCCTGGGGTACCCTCACGCATATTATTCCCTCATTTAGTGGATATTTTCACAAAAAGTAAAATTTTCAAAAATCCAGAAAATTGGCTGAAAACGACTAAATATCAAAGACTCATTGGGCGAATCGCTCTGGAACTGAAATCGGAACGCTCACTGACAATTCCCCTATGTGAAAGTCTGATAAACGCCGGAAAAATGACTAAGACAAAAAAAATATTTTTTTCAACTTTTTTCAATTTTACCCCCGTGGGATATATATTCTACCCACACACATTTGGAACTCTCCTGGGGTACCCTCAAACATATTATTCCCTCATTTAGTGGATATTTTCACAAAAAAGTAAAATTTTCAAAAATCCAGAAAATTGGCTGTAAACGACTAAATATCAAAGACTCATTGGCCGAATCGCTCTGGAACTGAAATCGGAACGCTCACTGACATTTGCCCTATCTTAAAGTCTGATAAACGCCAGAAAAATGACTAAGTCCAAAAAAAAATTGTTTCAACTTTTTTCAATTTTACCCCCGTGGGATATATATTCTACCCACACACATTTGGAACTCTCCTGGGGTACCCTCACACATATTATTCCCTCATTTAGTGGATATTTTCACAAAAAAGTAAAATTTTCAAAAATCCAGAAAATTGGCTGAAAACGACTAAATATCAAAGACTCATTGGGCGAATCGCTCTGGAACTGAAATGGGAACGCTTACCGACATTTGCCCTATCTTAAAGTCTGATAAACGCCAGAAAAATGACTAAGTCCAAAAAAAAATTGTTTCAACTTTTTTCAATTTTACCCCCGTGGGATATATATTCTACCCACACACATTTGGAACTCTCCTGGGGTACCCTCACACATATTATTCCCTCATTTAGTGGATATTTTCACAAAAAAGTAAAATTTTCAAAAATCCAGAAAATTGGCTGTAAACGACTAAATATCAAAGACTCATTGGCCGAATCGCTCTGGAACTGAAATCGGAAAGCTGACTGACATTTCCCCTATGTGAAAGTCTGATAAACGCCAGAAAAATGACTAAGTCCAAAAAAAAGTTTTTTTCAACTTTTTTCAATTTTACCCCCGTGGGATATATATTCTACCCACACATATTTGGAACTCTCCTGGGGTACCCTCACACATATTATTCCGTCATTTAGTGGATATTTTCACAAATTAGTGAAATTTTCAAAAATCCAGAAAATTGGCTGAAAACGACTAAATATCAAGGACTCATTGGGCGAATCGCTCTGGAACTGAAATGGGAACGCTCACTGATATTTCCCCTATCTTAAAGTCTGATAAACGCCAGAAAAATGACTAAGTCCAAAAAAAAAATTTTTTCAAGTTTTTTCAATTTTACACCCGTGGGATATATATTCTACCCACACACATTTGTAACTCTCCTGGGGTACCCTCACACATATTATTCCCTCATTTAGTGGATATTTTCACAAAAAAGTAAAATTTTCAAAAATCCAGAAAATTGGCTGTAAACGACTAAATATCAAAGACTCATTGGCCGAATCGCTCTGGAACTGAAATCGGAACACTGACTGACATTTCCCCTATGTGAAAGTCTGATAAACGCCGGAAAAATGACTAAGTCCAACAAAAAATTTTTTTCAACTTTTTTCAATTTTACCCCCGTGAGATATATATTCTACCCACACACATTTGGAACTCTCCTGGGGTACCTTCACACATATTATTCCCTCATTTAGTGGATATTTTCACAAAATAGTGAAATTTTCAAAAATCCAGAAAATTGGCTGAAAACGACTAAATATCAAGGACTCATTGGGCGAATCGCTCTGGAACTGAAATCGGAATGCTCACTGATATTTCCCCTATCTTAAAGTCTGATAAACGCCAGAAAAATGACTAAGTCCAAAAAAAAAATTGTTTCACCTTTTTTTAATTTTACCCCAGTGGGATATATATTCTACCCACACACATTTGGAACTCTCCTGGGGTACCCTCACACATATTATTCCCTCATTTAGTGGATATTTTCACAAAAAAGTGAAATTTTCAAAAATCCAGAAAATTGGCTGAAAACGACTAAATATCAAGGACTCATTGGGCGAATCGCTCTGGAACTTAAATCGGAATGCTCACTGACATTTCCCCTGTCTGAAAGTCTGATAAACGCCGGAAAAATGACTAAGTCCAAAAAAATAATTTTTTCTACTTTTTTCAATTTTACCCCCGTGGGATATATATTCTTCCCACACACATTTGGAACTCTCCTGGGGTACCCTCACACATATTATTCCCTCATTTAGTGGATATTTTCACAAAAAAGTGAAATTTTCAAAAATCCAGAAAATTGGCTGAAAACGACTAAATATCAAAGACTCATTGGCCGAATCGCTCTGGAACTGAAATCGGAACGCTGACTGACATTTCCCCTATGTGAAAGTCTGATAAACGCCGGAAAAATGACTAAGTCCAAAAAAAAAATTTTTTCAACTTTTTTCAATTTTACCCCCGTGGGATATATATTCTACCCACACACATTTGGAACTCTCCTGGGGTACCCTCACACATATTATTCCCTCATTTAGTGGATATTTTCACAAAAAAGTGAAATTTTCAAAAATCCAGAAAATTGGCTGAAAACGACTAAATATCAAAGACTCATTGGGCGAATCGCTCTGGAACTGAAATGGGAACGCTTACTGACATTTGCCCTATCTTAAAGTCTGATAAACGCCAGAAAAATGACTAAGTCCAAAAAAAAATTGTTTCAACTTTTTTCAATTTTACCCCCGTGGGATATATATTCTACCCACACACATTTGGAACTCTCCTGGGGTACCCTCACACATATTATTCCCTCATTTAGTGGATATTTTCACAAAAAAGTGAAATTTTCAAAAATCCAGAAAATTGGCTGAAAACGACTAAATATCAAAGACTCATTGGGCGAATCGCTCTGGAACTGAAATGGGAACGCTTACTGACATTTGCCCTATCTTAAAGTCTGATAAACGCCAGAAAAATGACTAAGTCCAAAAAAAAATTGTTTCAACTTTTTTCAATTTTACCCCCGTGGGATATATATTCTACCCACACACATTTGGAACTCTCCTGGGGTACCCTCACACATATTATTCCCTCATTTAGTGGATATTTTCACAAAAAAGTGAAATTTTCAAAAATCCAGAAAATTGGCTGAAAACGACTAAATATCAAGGACTCATTGGGCGAATCGCTCTGGAACTGAAATGGGAACGCTCACTGACATTTGCCCTATCTGAAAGTCTGATAAACGCCGGAAAAATGACTAAGTCCAAAAACAAAATGTTTTCAATTTTTTCAATTTTACACCCGTGGGATATATATTCTACCCACACACATTTCGAACTCTCCTGGGGTACCCTCACACAAATTATTCCCTCATTTAGTGGATATTTTCACAAAAAAGTGAAATTTTCAAAAATCCAAAATATTGGCTGAAAACAACTAAATATCGAGGACTCATGGGGCGAATCGCTCTGGAACTGAAATCGGAATGCTCACTGACAATTCCCCTATCTTAAAGTCTGATAAACGCCAGAAAAATGACTAAGTCCAAAAAAAAATTGTTTCAACTTTTTTCAATTTTACCCCCGTGGGATATATATTCTACCCACACACATTTGGAACTCTCCTGGGGTACCCTCACACATATTATTCCCTCATTTAGTGGATATTTTCACAAAAAAGTGAAACTTTCAAAAATCCAGAAAATTGGCTGAAAACGACTAAATATCAAGGACTCATTGGGCGAATCGCTCTGGAACTGAAATCGGAACGCTCACTGATATTTCCCCTATCTTAAAGTCTGATAAACGCCAGAAAAATGACTAAGTCCAAAAAAAAAATTTTTTCAACTTTTTTCAATTTTACCCCCGTGGGATATATATTCTACCCACACACATTTGGAACTCTCCTGGGGTACCCTTACACATATTATTCCCTCATTTAGTGGATATTTTCACAAAAAAGTGAAATTTTCAAAAATCCAGAAAATTGGCTGAAAACGACTAAATATCAAGGACTCATTGGGCGAATCGCTCTGGAACTGAAATGGGAACGCTCACTGACATTTGCCCTATCTGAAAGTCTGATAAACGCCGGAAAAATGACTAAGTCCAAAAACAAAATGTTTTCAAGTTTTTTCAATTTTACACCCGTGGGATATATATTCTACCCACACACATTTGGAACTCTCCTGGGGTACCCTCACACATATTATTCCCTCATTTAGTGGATATTTTCACAAAAAAGTGAAATTTTCAAAAATCCAAAATATTGGCTGAAAACAACAAAATATCGAGGACTCATTGGGCGAATCGCTCTGGAACTGAAATCGGAATGCTCACTGACAATTCCCCTATCTTAAAGTCTGATAAACGCCAGAAAAATGACTAAGTCTAAAAAAAATTGTTTCAACTTTTTTCAATTTTACCCCCGTGGGATATATATTCTACCCACACACATTTGGAACTCTCCTGGGGTACCCTCACACATATTATTCTCTCATTTAGTGGATATTTTCACAAAAAAGTGAAATTTTCAAAAATCCAGAAAATTGGCTGAAAACGACTAAATATCAAGGACTCATTGGGCGAATCGCTCTGGAACTGAAATCGGAACGCTCACTGACATTTCCCCTATCTGAAAGTCTGATAAACGCCGGAAAAATGACTAAATCCCCTCCAAAAAAATTTTCAACTTTTTTCAATTTTACCCCCGTGGGATGTATATTCTACCCACACACATTTGGAACTCTCCTGGGGTACCCTCACACATATTATTCCCTCATTTAGTGGATATTTTCACAAAAAAGTGAAATTTTCAAAAATCCAAAATATTGGCTGAAAACAACTAAATATCAAGGACTCATTGGGCGAATCGTTCTGGAACTGAAATGGGAACGCTCACTGACATTTGCCCTTTCTGAAAGTCTGATAAACGCCGGAAAAATGACTAAGTCCAAAAAAAAAAATGTTTTCAAGTTTTTTCAATTTTACCCCCGTGGGATATATATTCTTCCCACACACATTTGGCACTCTCCTGGGGTACCCTCACGCATATTATTCCCTCATTTAGTGGATATTTTTACAAAAAAGTGAAATTTTCAAAAATCCAGAAAATTGGCTGAAAACGACTAAATATCAAAGACTCATTGGGCGAATCGCTCTGGAACTGAAATGGGAACGCTCACTGACATTTGCCCTATCTGAAAGTCTGATAAACGCCGGGAAAATGACTAAGTCCAAAAAAAAAATGTTTTCAAGTTTTTTCAATTTTACCCCCGTGGGATGTATATTCTTCCCACACACATTTGGAACTCTCCTGGGGTACCCTCACACATATTATTCCCTCATTTAGTGGATATTTTCACAAAAAAGTGAAATTTTCAAAAATCCAGAAATTGGCTGAAAACGACTAAAGATCAAGGACTCATTGGGCGAATCGCTCTGGAACTGAAATCGGAACGCTCACTGACATTCGCCCTATCTGAAAGTCTGATAAACGCCGGAAAAATTACTAAGTCCAAAAAAAAAAAATTTTCTACTTTTTTCAATTTTATCCCCCGTGGGATATATATTCTACCCACACACATTTGGAACTCTCCTGGGGTACCCTCACACATATTATTCCCTCATTTAGTGGATATTTTCACAAAAAAGTGAAATTTTCAAAAATCCAAAATATTGGCTGAAAACAACTAAATAACAAGGACTCATTGGGCGAATCGCTCTGGAACTGAAATGGGAACGCTCACTGACATTCGCCCTATCTGAAAGTCTGATAAACGCCGGAAAAATGACTAAGTCCAAAAAAAAATTTTTTCTACTTTTTTCAATTTTACCCCCGTGGGATATATATTCTACCCACACACATTTGGAACTCTCCTGGGGTACCCTCACACATATTATTCCCTCATTTAGTGGATATTTTCACAAAAAAGTGAAATTTTCAAAAATCCAAAATATTGGCTGAAAACGACTAAATATCCAGGACTAATTGCGCGAATCGCTCTGGAACTGAAATCGGAATGCTCACTGACATTTCCCCTATCTTAAAGTCTGATAAACGCCAGAAAAATGACTAAGTCCAAAAAAAAATTTTTTTCAACTTTTTTCAATTTTACCCCCGTGGGATATATATTCTACCCACACACATTTGGAACTCTCCTGGGGTACCCTCACACATATTATTCCCTCATTTAGTGGATATTTTCACAAAAAAGTGAAATTTTCAAAAATCCAGAAAATTGGCTGAAAGCGACTAAATATCAAGGAATCATTGGGCGAATCACTCTGGAACTGAAATCGGAACGCTCACTGACATTTGCCCGTTCTGAAAGTCTGATAAACGCCGGAAAAATGACAAAGTCCAAAAAAAAAAATGTTTTCAAGTTTTTTCAATTTTACCCCCATGGGATATATATTCTACCCACACACATTTGGAACTCTCCTGGGGTACCCTCACACATATTATTCCCTCATTTAGTGGATATTTTCACAAAAAAGTGAAATTTTCAAAAATCCAGAAAATTGGCTGAAAACGACTAAATATCGAGGACTCATTGGGTGAATCGCTCTGGAACTGAAATCGGAACGCTCACTGACATTTCCCCTATCTGAAAGTCTGATAAACGCCGGAAAAATGACTACGTCCAAAAAAAAATTTTTTTCAACTTTTTTCAATTTTTACCCCCGTGGGATATATATTCTACCCACACACATTTGGAACTCTCCTGGGGTACCCTCACGCATATTATTCCCTCATTTAGTGAATATTTTCACAAAAAGTAAAATTTTCAAAAATCCAGAAAATTGGCTGAAAACGACTAAATATCAAAGACTCATTGGGCGAATCGCTCTGGAACTGAAATCGGAACGCTCACTGACATTTGCCCTTTCTGAAAGTCTGATAAACGCCGGAAAAATGACAAAGTCCAAAAAAAAAAATGTTTTCAAGTTTTTTCAATTTTACCCCCATGGGATATATATTCTACCCACACACATTTGGAACTCTCCTGGGGTACCCTCACACATATTATTCCCTCATTTAGTGGATATTTTCACAAAAAAGTGAAATTTTCAAAAATCCAGAAAATTGGCTGAAAACGACTAAATATCGAGGACTCATTGGGTGAATCGCTCTGGAACTGAAATCGGAATGCTCACTGACATATCCCCTATCTGAAAGTCTGATAAACGCCGGAAAAATGACTACGTCCAAAAAAAAATTTTTTTCAACTTTTTTCAATTTTTACCCCCGTGGGATATATATTCTACCCACACACATTTGGAACTCTCCTGGGGTACCCTCACGCATATTATTCCATCATTTAGTGGATATTTTCACAAAAAAGTGAAATTTTAAAAAATCCAGAAAATTGGCTGAAAACGACTAAATATCAAGGACTCATTGGGCGAATCGCTCTGGAACTGAAATCGGAACGCTCACTGACATTTCCCCTATCTGAAAGTCTGATAAACGCCGGAAAAATGACTAAGTCCAAAAAAAAAATTTTTCTACTTTTTTCAATTTTACCCCCGTGGGATATTTATTCTTCCCACACACATTTGGAACTCTCCTGGGGTACCCTCACGCATATTATTCCCTCATTTAGTGGATATTTTTACAAAAAAGTGAAATTTTCAAAAATCCAGAAAATTGGCTGAAAACGAATAAATAACAAGGACTCATTGGGCGAATCGCTCTGGAACTGAAATCGGAACGCTCACTGACATTCGCCCTATCTGAAAGTCTGATAAAAGCCGGAAAAATGACTAAGTCCAAAAAAAAATTTTTTCTACTTTTTTCAATTTTACCCCCGTGGGATATATATTGTACCCACACACATTTGGAACTCTCCTTGGGTACCCTCACGCATATTATTCCCTCATTAAGTGGATATTTTCACAAAAAGTAAAATTTTCAAAAATCCAGAAAATTGGCTGAAAACGACTAAATATCAAAGACTCATTGGGCGAATCGCTCTGGAACTGAAATCGGAACGCTCACTGACATTTCCCCTATCTTAAAGTCTGATAAACGCCAGAAAAATGACAAAGTCCAAAAAAAAATTTTTTCAACTTTTTTCAATTTTACCCCCGAGGGATATATATTCTACCCACACACATTTGGAACTCTCCTGGGGTACCCTCACACATATTATTCCCTCATTTAGTGGATATTTTCACAAAAAAGTGAAATTTTCAAAAATCCAAGATGTTGGCTGAAAACGACTAAATATCGAGGACTCATTGGGCGAATCGCTCTGGAACTGAAATCGGAACGCTCACTGACATTTCCCCTATCTGAAAGTCTGATAAACGCCGGAAAAATGACGACGTCCAAAAAAAAATTTTTTTCAACTTTTTTCAATTTTACCCCCCTGGGATATATATTCTACCCACACACATTTGGAACTCTCCTGGGGTACCCTTACGCATATTATTCCCTCATTAAGTGGATATTTTCACAAAAAGTAAAATTTTCAAAAATCCAGAAAATTGGCTGAAAACGACTAAATATCAAAGACTCATTGGGCGAATCGCTCTGGAACTGAAATCGGAACGCTCACTGACATTTCCCCTATGTGAAAGTCTGATAAACGACGGAAAAATGACTAAGACCAAAAAAATATTTTTTTCAACTTTTTTCAATTTTAACCCCGTGGGATATATATTCTACCCA